>NC_138357.1:44817578-45462078 GCF_046562875.1 Panthera onca | reverse complement strand
TAATTTGAGATAAATTCATTGGATATCTAATGATATAAAAAACTAAAACACTAATTCCAAAATATGGGCCTTTGGAAAAAGGCACAATAGACCTTATTTTTGGACGGAATAGTTTTACACTTAAAGGTATTCATGTACATCCTGGTGTTATTGACTGTGATTATGAAAATGAAATTCAAGTTATGATATCGGCCGATAACCCTTATACTATTCAACCAGGAGATTAAATTGCTCAATTACTTATTCTTCCTTATATAGAGGGCCAAAGCAATCTTGTTATCAGAACTGGAGGTTTTGGCAGTACTGGAAAACAACTATATTGGCAAACTTTTTGAAAGATCCTCGCACAGAAATACATCTTAAAAATAATAATAAATCTTTTATAGAATTAATAGACACTGGAGCTGACTTTAGCATCATATCTGAAAAGTTTTGCCTTCATCTTGGCCTGTTGAGAACTATGAGTATTTTCAATTTCAGACATTTATATTATAAAAAAACAAAGACATTCATACTACAAGTATTTCATGTAACAAATAACTTAGATATAATTTCTTGCATGTGTATGGGCTGATAAACGTGTAAACTTTTACATACATAATGAAAAAATTAATGCATAGTCTGTTTTTTGTAGGTGAGCCTTTTACTAATTATTGTAGACTTGACTTTTTCAGGTTTATATTGGACCAAATTCAATAAAATGTATTTTACATGTTGAGTTAGTTAGTACAAACATACATATAGTTATAGCAGAAACCAATATGTAATACTCATGACCCGGTATAAATTTTATTCCATTCACTTTTAGTATACTGCATTATGTAACTGTATTGCATTCCAATTTGGGACGATGGCTCCTTAGGGGGAATAAAAAGAAGTCAACAGTGCTAATTAGTCTGCCATGTGGGACCGCTCCATTCCCACCCCCTCCCCAACCATTCCAAAAGCCTCATCTCCAAATAACATCACACTGAGGATTAGTTTCAACTTGTGAATTTTGGGAGTACATCAACATTCAATCTGTAGCTTAGTGTTGCATCTATTTCTCCTCATAATTCTATCATTTGTTGTCTCAAGTAATTTGATGTTCTTGTGACAGCCATATACATACCAGAGATTGTTATGTCTTCTTGAGGAATTGGCCATTTATCATTATGGAATGCTTATTTTTCACCCTGATAATTTTCCTTACTCTGAAGTCTGCTGGATGTGAAATTAATATTCTTACTGCTGCTTTTTTTTTATTACTGTTAGCATAGTATATATTTCTCAATAACTTTATTTTACTGTGTATGTATTTTTATATTAAAGTGGGTTTTTTGTAGGCAACATATAATGAGGTCTTGGTTTTTGAAATATTCTGATATCTTTGTTTTTTTTCTTTCTTTTAAAGAGTGTATTTAGACCATTGATATAAAAGTCATTGATATAATGGGATTCATATATAACCATGTTTGTTACTGTTTTCTCTTTATCACCCTTGTTCTCTATTTCTGTTTTTTCTTCCCCTCTTTTCCTGTGATTGTGATTTTAGATCAACATTTTGTATTTTTCCATTTTTTCTTTTCTGTTAACATATAATTATACCTTTTTTTTTCCCTTTTAAGTGGCTGCCATGGAGCTGGTAATATACATTTACTAATCCATGTCTATTTTCTCTTTTTTTTATTTATTTTTTAACATTCATTTATTTTTGAGAGAGATATAGAGTTGAGCAGGGGAGGGTCAGAGAGATGAGACACAGAATCCGAAGCAGGCTCTGAGCTGTCAGCACAGAGCCTGATGTGGGGCTCGAATCCACGAACCACGAGATCATGACCTGAACCAAAGTTGGACACTTAACTGACTGAGCCACCCAGGCACCCACATTTTCAAATAATACTATATTGCTTCACAGATGGAGCAAGTACTTTGAGTGGAAAATTATCCAAATTCCTTCCTCCCATCACTGCTATCAGTGCAGTTATTCATCTCTGTTCACTTATACATAAAAATATTTCAGCACATATATTCATATAAGAGCATATATAATCAAACACATTCTTGAGGTTCAAATTTTGAACAAACTGTTTTCTGTTAAATCAATTAAAAAAAAAAGAAAAAGGTTCCATACAAATTTTAGGATTGTTTGTCTTAGCTCTGTGAAAAATGCTGTAGGTGTTTTGATCGGGATTGCATTAAATATGTAGATTGCTTTGGGTAGTGCAGACATTTTAACAACATTTACTCTTCCAATCCATGAGCTTGGAACGTCTTTCCAATTCTTTGTGTCATCTTCAATTTCTTTCATCTGTGTTTTATGATTTTCAGAGTACAGGTATTTCACTCCTTTGGTTAGGTTTATTCTTAGGTATCTTATTATTTTTGGTGCATTTGTAAGTAGGATTGATTCCTTAATTTCTCCTTCCACTGCTTTATTATTGGCGTGTTGAAATGCAACAGACTTCTGCACATTAGTTTTGCATCCAACGACTTTACTGAATTAATTTATCACTTCTAACATTTTATTGGAATCTTTCGAGTTTCCTTTTTTAAGTTTATTTTATTTATTTTAAGAAAGAGAGAGAGCGAGCATGTGCAGGTGAGGGGGAAGAGTGGGAGAGAGGGAATCCCAAGCAGGCTCTGCGCTGTCAGTGCAAAGCCTGACACAGGGCTGGAACTCATGAACCATATGATCATGACGTGTGCCAAAATCAAGAGTCTGAAGCTTAACCAACTGAGTCACCCAGGTGTCCCCATGAGGTTTCTATATAGAGTATCATGTCATCTGCAAATAGTGAAAGTTTTACTTATTCCTCACTGATTTTGCTGTCTTTCACATTTCTTTTTGTTGTCTGATTGTTGTGACTAGGACTTCCAGTACTATATTAAATGACAGTGATGAGAGTGGACATCCTGTTGTGTTCCTGTCCATAGAGGAAAAGCTCTCAGGTTTTCCACACTGATGATGATATCAGCTGTGGGTTTTTCATAAATGGCCTCTATTATACTGAGGTATGTTCCCTCTAAACCTACCTTGTTGAGGGTTGTTTTTTTTTTTTTTTTCATGAATAGGTGTTGTGCTTTGTCAGTGCCTTTTCTGTGCCTTTTGAAATGGTAGTATGCGTCCTATCCTTTCTGTTATTGGTATGATGTATCACATTGATTGATTTGCAAATATTGAACCGCCCTGGCAACCCAGGAATAAATCCCACTTGATCATGGTGAATGATTCTTTTTAATGTACTATTGGATTCGGTTTGTTCATGTTTTGTTGAGGGTTTTTGTATCTGTGTTCATGAGAGATCTCGGCCTGTAGTTCTTTTTTCTTGTGGACTCTTCATCTGGTTTTGGTATCAAGATAATGCTGGACTCATAGAATGCATTCTATTTTTTGGAATAGTTTGAAAAGAATAGGTATTAACTCTCTTTTAAATGTTGGGTAGAATTTGCCTGTGAAGGCATCTGGCCCTGGACTTATGTTTGTGCGCAATTTTTTAAAATATATATGTATTTTAAGTTTATTTCTTTATTTTGACAGAGAGAGAGACAGCACATGAGCATGGGAGGAACAGAGAGACAGGGAGACAGTGAATCCCAAGTAGGCTCCACACTGTAATTTCACAGCCAGGCACGGGCTCGATCTCATGAACCATGCATGAGATCATGACCTGAGTAGAAATCAAGAGTTGGACACTTAACCGACTGAGCCACCCAGGCACCCCTGTTTGTCAGGAGCTTTTTGATTATGGATACAATTTCTTTGCTGTTTATTGATCTGCTTCCCGTTCCTATTACTTCTGTTTCAGTGTTGGTAGTATATATGTTTCTAGGAATTTATCCATTTCTTCCAGGTTGTCCAATTTGTTGGCATATAGTTTTTTCATAATATTCTATTATAATTGCTGGTATTTCTGTCGTGTTGGTTGTGATTTCTCTTCTTACACTAGTGATTTTATTTACTTGAGTCCTTTCTCTTTTCTTTTTGATAAGAATGGTTGTAGGTTTATCGATTATATTAATGCTTTCAGAGAACCATTTCCTGGTTTCATTGATCTGTTCCTTTTTTTTCATTTTCTACATTATTTATTTTGCCATTTTTAATGTTCATTTATTTGTTTTTGAGAGAGAATGTGAGCGAGAGAGGAGCAGAGTGACAGAGAGAGGTAGAATCTCAAACAGTCTTCATGCTCACTGCAGAGCCCCACATGGGTCTCGATCTCAACTGAGAGAGATCATGACCTGAGCCAAAATAGAGATTCAGATGATTAACAGACTGAACCATCCAGGCGCCCCTTTTTTATTTGACATTAATCTTAATTATATCCTTCCTTCTACTGGTTTTAGGCTTTTTTTTTTTGTTCTCTTCTACCTCCTTTATGTATAAGGTTAGGTTATTTATTTGGGATTTTTCTGGCTTCTTGAGGTAGCCCTCTATTGCTATATACTTTCCTCTTAGGATCACTTCTGCTGAATCCCAAATGTTTTGGACAATTGCATTTCCATTTTCATTTGTTTCCACATATGTATTTTTTTAATTACATTTTAGTTAGTTAACATGCAGTGCAATATTTGTTTCAGGAGTAGAATTCAGTGGTTCATCACTTACATACAACAGCCATTGGTCATCAAAACAATTGCCCTCCTTAATACCCATCACCCATCTAGACCATCCCCCAACCACCTCCTCTGCAGCAACCTTCAGTATGTTTTCTATCATTAAGAGTCTCTTGTGGCTTGTCTCCCTCTCTTCACGCCCCCCACCTTCCCATATGCTAATCTGTTAGGTTTCTTAAATTCACATGTTAGTGAAATCAAATGGTATTTGTCTTTCTCTGATTGACTTATTTCGCGTAGCATAATACATTCTAGCTCCATCCATGTCGTTGCAAATGGCAAGGTTTCATTGTTTTTGATGTCTGAGCAATATTCCATTGTATGTGTGATATACCCATTTGTCATACACTAGACATTTGGACTCTCTCCATAGTTTGGCTATTGTTTACAATGATGCTATAAACATTGGAGTGCGCGTATCTCTTCAAATCTGTATTTTTTTGTATCCTTTGGGTAAATACATACCAGTGTAATTGCTGTATCATAGGGTAGTTCCATTTTTAGTTATTTTGAGGAAACTCCATACTCCTCTTCACAGTGGTTGCACCAGTTGGCATTCCCACCAGCAGTGCAAGAGCGTTCCCCTTTCTCTGCATCCTCACTAACACATGTTGTTTCCTGTGTTGTTAATTGTAGCCATTCTGACAGGTGTGAAGTGATATCTCAGCACGGTTTTGATTTGTATTTTCCTGATGATGTGTGATGTTGAGCATCTTTACATGTGTCTGTTAGCCACCTGGATGTCTTCTTTGGTAAAGTGTCTGTTCACGTATTCTGCCCATTTCTTAATGGATTTTTGTTTTTGGTGTGTTGAGTTCTTTATAGATTTTGGATACTAACCCTTTATCTGATATGTCATTTGCAAATATTTTCTATGATTCCATTGGCTCTCTTTTGTTTTTTTTTAATTGTTTCTTTCACTATGCAGAAGGTTTTTTTTTTAATCTTGATGATATCCTAATAGGTATCTTGATGAAGTCCCATACTTCATGTTTGCTTTTGTTTCCCTTGCCTCCGGAGATGTGTCTAGTAAGAAGTTGCTAGAGCCAGGGTCAAAAAGTTTCCTGCCTAGGTTCTTCTCTAGGATTGTGATGGTTTCCTGTCTCACATTTATTGAATGGATGCCAAAAGAAAGCCTGAGTAGTGATACTGATATTGGACGAACTAGACTTTAAAACAAAACAAAGCAAAACAAAAAGAAGGACACTAGATTATAACAAAAGAGAAAACCCAAGAAGATATAAGAATTGTAAATATTTATGCACTCAATACAGAAGCCTCCATATACATAAAACTGTTAATAAAAAACATAAAGGAACTAATAGAAAATAATACAACCATCTAGGGGCATTACCCTCCCCCTCGCCCCCAACACACACACTTACACCAATGAACAGATTATCTATACAGAAAATCAACAAAGAAACAATGGCATTGGACGACACACTGGAACAGGTGGATTTTACATCCGTATTCAGAACATTCCATCCTAAAAGAGCAGAATACACATTCTTTTCAAGTGCACAAAGAACATTCTCTCTCCAGAATAGATCACATTTTAGCCCGAAAACCAGTCTCGACAAATGCAATATCTTCAACATCATACCATGCAACTTTTCTGACCACAATGCTATGAAGCTAGAATTCAACCACAATAAAAAAAAAAATCTGAGAAGACCACAAATACAGGAAATAATTTGGTTGAGGTGGGGAGATAGTGCCTTGGGGAACTGAGGCAACTTGTAACCCACACCCCCATTGTCTTGAATAACACTCAGAGCCTACTACCTTTTCCAGAGGAGACCTCACTTCCAGACAGAGAGTGGAAAATGAAGTAACACTTGTATGCTTTCAGTCTTGTTTTTCCCATGGGTGCCAATTAGGGGTTCTACTTTGTCTTTGGTCTGTGGTCAGGTTGCTTGGTAGATTTTGGAATTTATTTTGTGTTTGTCTTCTCCCTAGGATGGTAGCCTCACCCATTTAGTCCTCTGAAGGGTCCATTTAGTCCTCTGAGGGGTCCATCAGATGTGGAGGCCCGGACCTACATCCACAGGAGACAGAGGACAGAGGGAGTTCTCAAAGACAAGCACAAGACTGGAACCTAATCTCCACATCTAATTATTTTTCATACATTTTTTTTCACAGGATGGTCACCTCCCCACCTGTTTCTCTTATACCTGATACACCAGTATGACCCATCTCTATCCTCTCTCTTCGATCCACAGAAATACACCCAGTGAAGTTCCTCCTAAACCAGTGGTGGAAGAAACTTCTCCAACTATGACTAAACATTCAGAAGCGATTAGGGAGGGAAACAACAAAACCTCAACTGAGTAAATTGTAAACGTCTAGTTAGCTGTATTAAACAATTAATGAATAAGGCACCATTTCACCAAGCCAACAGAGGGTTGCTCCTAGGAGATGTACAAAATGGAAGGTTTTTATAGAAGGAAGGTG
The DNA here is from genome assembly GCF_046562875.1 of Panthera onca. Classification (NCBI taxonomy): domain Eukaryota; kingdom Metazoa; phylum Chordata; class Mammalia; order Carnivora; family Felidae; genus Panthera; species Panthera onca. Next base: position 45,455,025 of record NC_138357.1, on the reverse strand, counting down.
GGACAGGAAAGTGATTAGTAAGAGAAAAATATGGTTACTGCAATGTGGCTTTTCTTTAGAGAAAAGAGATTGCTTCACCTTTTGCAGGGAGGAAGGAGAAGGCCCACATGGCAGTCTAATTATGACTGATTGGAAAATTCCACATTGACTGGTTAAGACTACTTTTCTGGAAGCAGTTGAAACTGAAATTACAATATGTATTAAGCTCCAGTTTGGGGTCATGGTCTAAGAAGAAACCATTTTGGGCCTGCAGTTTTCTTTTCAACAAAAGCAAGGGTGATGTATTTAATTGCATTAAAAAATTACATGCCAAAACAAACAAACAAACAAAAAACATAAGCAACGTACAATCATATTTTAACCTTGCCTCCCTGATGTAACCCTGAAAAATCTTAAATGACAGAGTGTGTGTGTGTGTGTGTGTGTGTGTGTGTGTTTGTGTGTGCACGCATGCGCGCGTGTTTCTAGAAGATGCAGTCACATGATTAGACACAATCTTTCAGTTTTTTTCACAGATGGATAACTGTTTAACATGGCATTGATTTTCACTGTTCACACTCTAGCTCATCTCCAAGAACTACAAACTACTTCTCTGGGGTGTGCCCACTGTTAGTACTCCCCTAGTGTCTCTTTCAATCAAACCAAATTCCTGCTGACAGGGTCACTCTATGTTCTATCAACCTGGGCAGAGTTCCAGCAATTGACTGGGTCCCCCCTTAATTACAGTTTTCTCACATGGTGGCCTGAAGAGTAAAAGTGTTTTGCTTTTGGCAAAAGGCCAAGGGCTGGATAACTAAGGGGACACACCTCTAGTGTGCAGGGACCAGCCTGTGCTTCCCGGTTGCCATAGAAATCTGACGTCATTACGGCGACTGTGACGTCTTTTCAGTAGAGACAGACTTGCCCTGGCAATAAGAGCAAGTCGCACCTCAGGTGTCTGGGGCTAACCTGAGGGTGTGGGTCCTTGCGGTGAAAGCTGAACCGCCCTGGAGTGTGGGGACACAAAGGAATCTAGGTCCAAGTCGCCTCTTTCCCGCTTTGGAGCTTGGTGTCCGTCTTGCCTGTCTGGTAGGTAAAGCTATTGGGGTCCCGTCTGGCTTCACTTAGTGTGGGTCTTGCTCCAGAAGTATCCTGAAGCTGCTTTCCTCTAAAGGCAAGGGTATGGGAAGGACAACAGGCAGGGACGCTGAGTCCCAGCTTCACCGTCTGTGAAATGGGCGTGAGAATGTTTCATCCACAGGATCGCTGAGAACTTTCAGTGATAGACACAAGCCAGCCCCTGGCCCTGTGGTTACTGCGGGACATGAATGCCTATATGAATTTGGGCCATTTCTTATTCTTTCTTAACTTTGTTGTTAAGGGATAGACTAAGAAAGGGGAGGAACAAGGCCCCGAGAGAAGTCCATTATTACATAGTTGTTGTGGTCACGACCCAGTTGTAGCAGGGTCGTTGTCACTAATCTAGTGACTAGCATGGTGCTGGGCAGTACATGATTACATCAGTAAATCATAGTGATTAATCAGTCTCTGTGCCACTCTTGGCAGCAGCGGGGGCGAGGGGGCTGCGGTGGTGGCTCATCTAATACCAGGTACCTGAAGGAGGCAGGCTTTGAGGAGCTGTGTCTTCATGGCTGCTAAAGCTTTTACTATAGATTCAAGGGCAGCAGTCATCAATAGACCCCATAACTTCACATTCTTAATGGGATATGATGTCTGGAACAAGAGGTTATAGATCTAAACAAAGCCATGCTGTGGAATAACTCCTGTGTGGTTCACAAACTAGCCTCAAAGTAGACAAGCTGCTTTGATCTCATCTTGCAAGAAGAGGTTTAGCACGTGGAATTTCATTCCAATAGCAGATACAGGCTGTGTAGCAGCCCTTGTGGCCCATAATAGGGATGCCTGTCTGCCTTTTTGAAAAACAATACATTTTCCAGTTGTAAAAGGAAGGTGGACTTTAATTTGCATTTGCAATAAATAAGCCTAAATTGTTTTCACCATATATGTAATCATTGGCAAATATGTTATGTCTCCTAGATGGGTGTGGGAATGCGCAGACCATCCTAGCAATTTCACATTGGAAAGTAGATTCTTCCCTGGTGCCCACGGTTGTTCCCATTATATGAAGAAATTCTTTAAAAAGTCAAAAATTTTCCACCTTTTGGTTTAGGATTAAGTGACTAGAATTTAATATTTAAAAAAAATATATTTATCATGCTAGCGTCCATAATATAAAGCAGTTAGTCTTTAATATCATTATTATTATTTCCTAATATACAATATTTTTATTTCTGTACCTCAGAAGAAAATAGGCATCAACTTTTTCTGAATATTTGGGTAAATTTCATTGCAAGTGATTGTATTTTGGTTATTTGATAAGACATAGTGTGGTTCTGTTAACACTATAAGAACATAATCATGGAAATTTTTCACCTGATAAAATTGCATCAGAGAATTATGACCCTGACAGTGTTGAGGAGTGCAGACGTGGACTGTTATTTTTCTCCTGATTAGACTGTGACTGTGGATTTTGAGAAAGAAAACCACAGAGTTGAAGGGCCCTTCTTGTTAGGTCATATCTGGGAGGGCATGATACCTATGTGACATCATTGGGTCACAGGAAATGTTGATCTTCATTTTAAGGTTAAGGAGATCTTTGCCTAGTTTCTGCAGTGTATAGTTTCTACTTTCACCAACTCTATTCTTTGGAAGTTAATCACTAAGTGTGCACAATGTGAATGTCAGTGATGATGTATTGATATTAAACATTTGCACTTGGCTCAACGATAAACATTTACTAAAATGAATGTGAATTTTATTTATAGTAAAAATTGTATCCCGCAATAACTCTACTACTTATGAAATATTTGAGTTAAAAAATATGGGGAGCTATCAAATTAATCCAGGTTAAGAAAAATCTTTAAACTTCCTCCTTTCTCCCCTCTAGACAATCACTATCCAGAATGAGATGATTATCATTCCTACAGATTCCTTTATTCTTTTACTTCAAATGTGAGCTTCTGTAAATAAAATATAGGATTTTTTTTTATGTTTTCACTACACATAGACACACACATACACATAAACAGTGGTGTGCTCATCCTCCAAGTTTCTAATTTAACATTGTGTAAGCATGCATATATAGTATATGTGTATGTACAATGTGTATGTACAGTGTGCATATATATAATGTGTATATGTACAGTATATACATGCACACACATATACAGGAAAACTTAATCCTTACCCTCAAGGGAGCATTGTGAGGATTTGAAGGGGAAACTTCCCTCTAGATCCCAGCATGAGGAGTTCAAGGGGACACTTCCTCCTAGGTCCCTGTACAGTACTTGTTGCATCACCAGCAATGGCAAGGTTTGCTGTCTTTCCAAATGCTCTGAGCTTTAACAGGGATGAGTTTATTTAATTCATTCATTTCTGCTTTTGTTTTAACTATTCTTTCCACCTTATCACTATAGTTTTAGATTATGATTCCTTATCTTGCTTTTTAATGGAATGTTTAATTCATTTTTTTAATTTCTGTTTATATAGGTTTTTAAATTTGTTTTTCTCTAGTTTTATTCAGATATAATTGAGATATAACATTGTGTAAGTTTACAAACTGTAACATAAGGTTTTGATATATATGTATATATATAGGAAAATTATTACTACCATAACTTTTTTAATGTTTATTTATTTTTGAAAGAGAGAGCATGTGTGGGGGAGGGGCAGAGGAAGAGGGGGACAGAGGATCCGAAGTGGGCTCTGTGCTGACAACAGCGAGCCCAGTGCGGTTCTTGAACTCACAAACCATGAAATCATGACCTGAGCCAGGTTGGATGCTCAACCGACTAAGCCACCGAGGCACCCCTCTACCATAACTTTAGTTAATACTGTTGGCTAACATAGTTGTTGTTATTTATGGGTTATTATTATTATTATTTTTTTTTTATTTTGAGAGAGAAAAAACCAACAGAAGAGGGGCATTGAGAGAGGGAGAGAGAATCCCAAATAGGCTCCACGCTGTCAGCATAAAGCCCGCCATGGGGCTCAATCTCATGAACCGTGAAGTCATGACCTGAGCTGAAATCGAGTCGGATGCTCAACCGACTGAGCCACCTAGATGCCCCACATAGTTGTTATTTTTGTTTCTTGAGATAAGAACTTTTAAGATCTACTGTTAGCAACTTTCAAGTATACCATACACTATGGTTAACTGTAATCACCATGCTATCCACTACATCCACAGAACTGATTTATCTTTTAACTGATGGTTTGTACACTTTGACCACCTCTGCCCATTTTCTTTTTTTCTGAATTGAGGTGTAATTGACATATAACCTTACCTTAGATTCCATTGTATACCATAATGATTCTATATTTGTATAGTTTGCAAAATGATGACCACAATAAGTCTAGTTAACATGTCACATACATAGGTACAAAATCTATTTTTCAATGAGAATTTTAAGATGCACTCTCTTAGTAACTTTCAGATATGTAACACAATGTTATTAATTGTTGCCACCATACTAAACATTACAACCCTTTTGATCCCTGTCAACCATTTTTACACTCCTCATCCCTCATATACATATTTAGTCTTTCAAAATATACCCTGGAAGTTGCCTTAGTTAGATACTGATATGTTGTGTTTTCATTATCATTATCCTCACCAAATTCAGGAATTTTAATCTCTTTTTTCATTTAGACCCAAGATTTGTTTAACAGGCTTTGATAGATTAAGTTTTCATGAATGTCTCATGCTCTTCTGAAAAGTAAGTGTCCAGTCTAATAGGGATCACAGTTCACTATAGTCTCTGTCTATAAGATCTGCCCTTGGGATTATGTTGTTTATGTCTTGTCTACAATGACTAAGCGTTTCTCGACTTAACCACTTTTGGACTAAGGGAAGTGTGTTAGAATCATCTATTATTAGTGTGTTTCTTCTTTTTCCCCTTGTACCTACAGTAGTTTTTGTCCTATGAATAATTTTTTCTGTGTAATTGGATATATACGTATTAATATCTCACATATTCCTTGTGAATTTTAGCCTTTACCATTGGAAACTATGTTTTCTTCCCTTTTCAGATCCATTTCGATCTTAATTCTCCTATCTCTAATAACAAGACTAAGACCCCTTATTTCCTGTTATTGGCAATTGCCTGATACATATTTCCTTATTTAAAAAAATGTTTAAGCAATCTGAATTCCTTTGTTTTAGGGTTATCTCTGGAAAAAAAAGTATAGTTTTAGATTTTCCTACAACAGGCAATTTGAAAATGCTTTTACTAGGTGAGTTAAGCACATTTACATTTACTGATATGATCAAAGACTTTAATCATTTGCGTTTAGTTATGCCAGATTTCTTATAAACTCATGAAATGATAAACTCCTGTTTAAATGATAAAACAATTATAATAGATAGTGTGCTTCATTCCCTCCTTTTTGTTAAGTTTATTTATTTATTTATTTTTGCGAAAGATCATGAGTGGGGGAGGGGCAGAGAGAGGGAGAGAGAATCCCAAGCAGGCTCCACACGGTCAGCACAAAGCCTAACGTGGGGCTTGATCTTGATCTGTGAGATCATGATGTGAGCTGAAATTAGGAGTCTGACGCTTAACCAACTGAGCCACCCAGGCACCCCATTACATTTTTAATTTTTTTAAAGTAATCTCTACACCCAGTATGGGGTTCAAACTCATGACCCCAAGATCAAGATTTGCACCCTTCATCAACTGAACCAGTTAGGTACCCCCTCCCCTGTCTCTTTTTATTGAGTATTAAGAATGGTTGTTGTTTTGTTCTAGTGGTACTTTTATACTAAGCCCTTAACTACAGTACTTAATATCCTTGACATGGAAGGAAGTCTTACTAAGGAATAGACAAATGGTCCTGGTATGAACACATAATTCACATAGCAAGCAATGTACATACTCATTAAACTTTTAAAAATATGCCATGTTACAATACATAAAGAAAGCAAATTAATATCCTGGGATATCACGCTGAGTGAAAAAGACATGTTGCTTAATAATATGTAAATTTGATAGTTGGGGAAAAGAATATGTGTAAATGAACATATTTTGTAGACCCGCATTCCTGCCTCTAAAATTTGTCTGACACTGGAGTAGTGAGTTAGCCTTTGTGAGCTTGAACTTAGCCATATGTAAAATGGGCACATTGATATTTACCTCAGAGAACTGTTATGAGAAATGAGCAAACCCTTAGAAATCATCTGATAGATAATATTTCAGCAAAAAATGCCTGGTGTCTGCTGTGTTCATCCACCCCCAAAAGACATCTTAAAAACCAACATCTAACAATCCTTCGGACTGAGCAGGACAAAATGAAATGAATATATATTTAAATGACAGATAAGCTTTGGTGGTATTTATTAATTGGATGAATTACCTGAAAATGGTGGAAATGAAGAATCACATCATCATTTCCTTAATTAATTAATTAATTTTTACATTTTCTGTTCTTTTCACCTTCCATTTTGACAATGGAATAGCAAGTTTCCTTTGAGGGGAAAAGAGAGTACAGAATAACAGACTATAAAGATGGGTCTGCCTTACAGCAGACTGAAATCAGAAGAGCTAGGTCCCAAATACCAGATCAGTCCTTGCCTATAGTACTATGGGTAGTCACTTCCCCTGTGCTGACCTCAGCCCTAACACAGAGCAAAGATTGTAAACCCAATGGTTAGGGATGGGCCTTTGGACTCAAACTTGCTTGTCAACTTGGGAAAATTAAATAACCTCTTTAATTATCTTTAGTAAATGTTGAGTCATATGTGAAACCCACATGTAATGAACATACATTACAGATGCATGCATAGAGAGTGTGATGGGATGAAATGCACAAACGTGATATATTTTTTTAAGCTAATGAATGGTAAGAATTGCTGATTAATTATATATTTCATTCTGGATGTACCATGTTTTCCACAATTTTGGAATTAATATGGATCATTTAAAAACAAAATTAAAGCTTATAGAAACAATGCTTGTTATTAAATAACAGAGATTATAAAAATAGTAGAACACACTTCTATATAAACAATAAAATATTACAGATAGTTGTAACTCATTTGAAGTACTTTTCTGATCACATTAGCTTCCCGCTTATCCAGGGTACAGACTCACAAATTTTTGGATCTTTAGATTTCTAATATATTTCTTTATACTTTTATTACATATGTATATATCCCTACATGAAACATGCTATTATTCCCCTGCATGATTTGTCTGTAGTTGCCTGGCTATAGTCTGCATGTGGGTTTATGTGAAGGTATAAATGTTGAGCATTTCCATAAGTGTTTTATGAAGAGATTTTAGGAGAAATTTTAATGATGTATCTTTTCATCCTACTCCTGGAATTTAGAAATGTATTCCAATCCCTCTCCACAAGATGAGCCTCCACTGCGCTCATGGTTTTAAGGGAATGGGAATATATTCCTTCAAACTGTTCCCTCATACACATGGATAGGCATTTCCTCAGCTTTGTGAGTATGCAATCAGAATAAATAATATTTTTCGTTTTCAGACATTTTCTCAAAAAAAGGTGTCCTAAGTTACATTCTTTTGCTATAGGAATAGCTTTGCAAGGAAGTCACTTTCCTTGACACATAGACAGGACTCCTTCATTAGACAGCAGATACATATACATTGGTAGTCTTTAACTTTTGTGACTGAATCTCCAGCACTGCTGGGTGGAAATGTTTGTCCAAGTCTGGAATTCATTTGCCCCTTCCTTGGGGCAAATCTAAGCCACATTCTCCAACATCAATTTTATAAGAAAGTTGATGCATTTTCCTTCTTTTTCTTTTGTCTTGTTTGGTAGTTGGTTCAGATCCCAGATGTGGAGATGGGGTGTATTTTGGGAGCTCTTAAGGTCAAAAGCTTTTTGGAGTAAGACCATAGTAATAGTTTGGGAACCCGACAGACAGCAAAGTGAAGAGCTGTGGATGTATTTTTAGACCCACACCTTAGGGCAGAGGAAGATATGTGCTTCAAAGGGGCAGCTTGCTACAAGAGTTTTTCAGGAAGAAGCATGGGCTGTGCAATCCATTTGTCCTTCCAAACTCACTAATCAGGTAAGTGATTACATACAGAAATGAGTGTATCGAGAGGTTAGATGTGTTTAGTCATGGATGTGCCTACACTTGGAAGAAAATATTGGGAGTGGAGGATAAGAATTCCCCTGGAGGAACCAATATGTACTTTAATTGACTGGGTTTCTGACTATTAACTGACTAATCATTTAGGCCTGCCTCACTGAAATAGTTCTGGAACTTCTTAAGTGACATGTTCTATGTATGTATCTAGATGATTCAGTCACAGGATTATAGACAACCTCTTAGTTTTCTGCCACAGATGGCTAACTGTCATGAGCATGGCCTTGATTTTTAAAATTGTTATTTTCATTTCAGTTAACATGCAGTGCTATATTAGTTTCAGGTGTATAATATAATGATTCAACATTTCCATACATCACCCTGTGCTCATCATGATAAGTGCACTCCTTAATCCCCATCACCTCTTTCACCCATCCCGCCTCCCTCTACCCCTCTGGTAACCATCAGTTTGTTCTCCATAATTAAGAGTCTGTTTCTTGTATCCCTCTCCCTCTCTTATTTTTCCCTTTGCTTGTTTCTTTTGTTTCTTAAATTCCACATATGAATAAGATCATATAGCACTTGTTTCTGACTGACTTATTTCACTTAGCATTATACTTTCTAGCTCCATCCATATCCTTGCAAATGGCAAGATTTCATTCTCTTTGGTGGTTGAATAATATTCCATTTACATATATATCACAATTGATTTATCTATTCACCAATCAATGGGCACTTGGGCAGATTGGCCTTCATTTTATATGTTCACCCTCTGAGGGTTACTTCACTTTAAAGAACCCTAGGCTATCACCATGGGTCTCTATGTATTGATAATAACTGGCCTACTGTCTCCTTTAGGCAAGCAAAATTCCTGGCAGGGACATTCTTTGTTCCATGAACGTGAGCAGAGTTCCTCCAATTGCCCAGGTCCCAGGCTCGTGCTTCTAACTAGTATGCTTTCTAACGTGTTGACCTGATGAGCTAAGGTGTTTACTTTCAGGCAAATGAGTGGGACTGCATGAGTGTGTAGAGACATCTCCAGTGTAGAGATCCAGCTGATGCATCCCATTTACCGTAGAAACCCGAGGTCAACATGGTGATTGTGATGACTTTTTTACAGAGGCACACCTCCCGTGGTGGGAATCGCAAGGTCCCACCTTTAGGTGTTTGGGATTCAGCTGAGTGTGTGGGTCCTCATAGTGGGAGCTGAACCTCCCTGGGGTGTTGGGAGACAAAGGGTCCAGAAGCAAGTCACCTGTTTCCCACTTTGGAGCTTGGTGCCTGCTGTCTTGTAGTTATAGCCATTGGGGTCCTTATTTACCCCAATGACGGTGGGTCCTGCTCCAGAGGATTTCTGGAGCTGAATTTCTCTAAAGGCAGGGCCACAGGACTTAAGAGATGGGACAACTCTGACCCCCATCTTCCCCCTATGTCAAATGGGGATGAGAATACTTCACCCACAGGATCACTGAGAACACTCAGTGATACACATGAACAAGCCCCATGGCCCTATGGTTACTGTGGGATCATGAATGCCTATATGGATTCAGGCCTCTTACGCCTTTCCAACTTTGTTATTAAAAAGGAGTAACAGGCTCTGTGAGGAGTCCATTATAACATGTGGTTGTTATCACAAATTAATTATTTCACTATTATACCATGTCAGGCATGGTGGTGGCACATAGTTACACTAATAAATCATAGTGATTGCTGGATCTGTCTCTCCCCATACATGCTGGTGGCCAAGCTCATATCAAGTTCCTGAAGAAGGCAGGGTCTGAGGGTCTGAGTCCTGATGGCTGCTGAAACTTCTACTCCAGGTTCAAGGGCAGCAGTCCTCAGGAGACCCCAATACCTCACAGTTTATATAGTTTCATTTTCTCTTCTTTCTTAGGATATCAGTTGTACTTTTTTGTTTTCCTTTTTAGTTGCTGCCCTCGGGTTTACAATATACATTTACTAATCCAAGTCCACTTTTAAATAATACTATACTACTTCACAGGGAGAGCAAGTACCTTATGATAATAAAATAAGCCTAATTCTTTCCTCCATCCTTTATGTCATTGCTGTTATTCATTTCATTTTGCCTATACATAAGGATATATCAGCATATATATTTATATATAAGCATATGGGATTGAATATGTTTTTGCTGTCTTAATTTCGAACAAACTGTTATCTGTTAGATCTATCAAAAATAAAAATAATTTTTTTTTATTTTACCTTCATTTATAACTTCTTTAAGGCTTTTTCCTTGCTTTTTTTTTAAGTTTATTTATTTTGAGAGAGAGAAAGCAGGGAAGAGGGAGAGAGAAAGGATCCCAAGCATGTTTTCCACTGTCAGCACAGAGCCTGACATGGGGCTTGAACTCAAACTGTGAGATCATGACCTGAGCTGAAACCAAGAGTTGGACGCTTAACTGACTAAGCCACCCAGGTGTCCCAAAGGCTTCTCCTTTCTTTATGTGGATTTGAGTTTATGACCTATACTATTGTTGTTCTCTCTAAAGAACTTACCTTAATACCATTTGCAACACATTTTCTCAAAAAAATTTTTTTGAGGAAGTCTTTATTTCTCTGTTGTGAAGGACAATTTAGCAGGTACAGATGTCTAGGTTGGTGGGGCCTTTCTCAACATTTTAAGTATTTCATTCTCTTCTCTTGTTGCTTGCATGGCTTTTGAGAAGTCATATATAATTCTTACTTTTCTTTTTCCATAATGCATGGCTTCTGAGAAGTCAGATATAATTCTTACTTTTGCTTCTCTATATATGATGCGTTTTTCCCCTCTCACTGGCTTTGTTCAGGATATTGTCTTTATCTTTGATTTTCTGTACTTTGAAAATGATGTACCGATGTATAATTTTTTGGTATATATCCAGCTTGGATTTCTCTGCTTTTCTTGCAACCGTGGTTCATTTTCTGGTTCAATTTGGGGAACTTCTTAGTCATGTAAAATATGCCTCTGTTCCTTTTTTCCTTCTCTTTCTTGTATTCCTATGACAAGTATGTTACAGCTTTTTTTTTTTTTTAAATCCAAGTTAGTTAACATATATAGTGTAATAATGATTTCAGGAATAGAATTTAGTGATTCATCACTTACATATAACACCCAGTGATCATCCTAACAAGTGTCCTCCTTAATGCCTCTTGCTCATTTAGCCCATCCCCCAACCCAACACCCTGCCAGCAACCCTCAGGTTGTTTTCTGTATTTAAGAGTCTCTTATGGTTTGTCTACCTCTCTGTTTTTATATTATTTCTTCTTCCCTTCCCTTATGTTCATATGTTTTGTTTCTTAAATTCCACATATGAGTGAAATCACATATTTGCCTTTCTCTGACTGACATATTTTGCTTACCATAATACACTCTAATTCCATCTGCGTTGTTGCAAATGGCAAGATTTCATTCTTTTTGATCACCCAGTAATATTCCATTGTATATATACACCACATCTTCTTTATTCATTCATCAGGTGATGGACATTTGAGCTCTTTCCATACCTTGGCTATTGTTGTTGATAGTGCTGCTATAAACATTGGGGTGCATGTGCTCCTTCGAATCAGCATATTTGTATCCTTTGGATAAATACCTACTAGTGCAATTGCTGGCTTGGAGGGTAGTTCTGTTTTTAATTTTCTGAGGAACCTCCATATTGTTTTCCAGAGTGGCTACACCAGTTTTCATTTCCTCCAGCAGTGCAAGAGTGTTCCCTTTTCTCCGCATCCTTGCCAACATCTGTTGTTTCTTGAGTTGTTAATTTTACCCACTCTGACAGGTAAGAGGTGATACCTCATTGTGGTTTTGATTAGCATTTCCCTGATGATAAGTGATGCTGAGCATCTTTTCATGTGTCTTTTAGCCCACTTTGATGTCTTTGGAAAAGTGTCTTTTTATGACTCCTTCCCATGTCTTCACTGGATTATTTGTTTTTTTGGGTGTTGAGTTTGATGAATTCTTTATAGATTTTGGACACTAGCCCTTTATCTGATATGTCATTTGCAAATATCGTCTCCCATTCCATCAGTTGCCTTGTAGTTTTGCTGATTGTTTCCTTCGCTCTTTTGTCTTGATGAAGTCCCATAGTTCATTTTAGCTTCTGTTTTCCTTGCTTCTGGACACATATCTAAGTAGGTAGTTGCTGCAACCGAGGTCAAAGAGGTTGCTGCCTGTGTTCTGTAGGATTTTGATGATTTTCATGTCTTACATGTAGGTCTTTCATCCACTATGAGTTTATTTTGGCGTATGGTGGAAGAAAGTGGTCAGGTCATTCTTTTGCATGTCACTGTCCACTTTTCCCTGCAACATTTGCTGAAGAGACTGTCTTTTTTCCATGGGATATTTTTTCCTGCTTTGTTGAATTTAATTGACCTTACATTCATGGGTCCATTTCTGTGTTCTCTCTTCTGTCATATTGATCTGTATGTATGTTTTTGTGCTAGTATTATACTGATTTTTTTATGATTACTGCTTTGTAATACAGCTTGAAGTCTGGAATTGTGATGCCTCCAGGTATGGTTTTCTCTTTCAACATGACTTTGGCTATCCAGGGTCTTTTCTGGTTCCATATAAGTTTTGGAATTGTTTGTTTTAGCTCTGTGAAAATGTTGGTGTTATTTTGATAGGGATTGCATTGAATATATTGATTGGTGGAATCTTTAGGGTTTTCAATGCGTAACATTTTGTCACCCCCAAGTAGTGATACTTTAATTTCCTCATTATCAATTAGGATGCTTTTTGTTTCTTTTCCTTCTCTGATTCCTTCTTTTTCCTTCTCTGATTGTTTCTTTTCCTTCTCTGTAGACTGAAAGTCTACAACTTTCAGTACTATGTTGGATAAAAGAGAGGACATCCTTGTCTTGTTGCTAATCTTAGAGGGAAATCTCTGTTTTTCACCACTGAGTATGTTACCTGTAGGTTTTTTCATATATGGCCCTTATTATTTTGAGGTATGTTCCCTCTAAACCCACTGCGTATTGATATTGTTAACCCCTTCACTTGGCTCAGTGTTAACCATTTGATTATATTTATGTTGAAAACTGTATCCCCTAAAGACTCTGCTACTTATGAAATATTTCAGTTAAAAAGCATTGTGGGCTATGAAACTCATCCAGATTTAGCAACATCTTTACATTTGCTTCTTTCTCCTCTTAGGATAATCAGTATCCAGGATATTGGATTCCCATGCTATTCCCATGCATTCCTTTCTTATTTTACTCAAAATGACAGCGTCCCTAAACAAAATATAGTGTTCTTTTGTATGTTTTCTTTACAAACAGATGCACACACACAGACACACAGACACACACATTTACACATAAACACGGTAGGCATCATCATCCTCCAACTTGCTAATTTAATAAAATTTGTGCAGGGGTACCTGGGTGGTTCAGTCAGCTAAGTGTCCAATTCTTCTTTTTTTAATGTTTGTTTATATTTGAGGGGTGGGGGAGGGGCAGAGAGCAAGGGAGACACAGAATCCAAAGCAGGCTCCAGGCTCTGAGCTGTCAGCACAGAGCCCAATGCAGGGCTTGAACTCACAAGCCGTGAGCTCATGACCTGAGCCGAAGTCAGATGTTTAACTGACTGAGCCACCCAGGCGCCCCAAGCGTCCAATTCTTGATCTCAGCTCAGATCTTGATCTCAGGGTCATGAGTTCAAGCCCCATGTAGGGCCCCACACTCAATGTGGAGCTTACATTAAAAAAAAAAAAAAGACTAAGGAAGTGTATTTAGAGAGATAGAAGAAATTTTGTGACCCAGAAGCTTTAAAAAAAAAATTAATCTGCTCTTTTTCCTTGCTTGCATTGTACTCTCTCTCTCAAATAAAAAAAAAAATAATTAAAAAATTAAAAAGGATAATATTTGTGCACGCATACATTCATATATATGTATTATAAATAATATATTGTATATATATAATTTATATAGAGAGTATGCCTACATATAATATGTCTGTGTATAGAGTGTTTATAAACACATACACACACAAACAGAAAACCTTATTCTCAAGGGAGTGTTATGAGAAGTTCAAGGGGAGCCTCCCTCAAGATCCCAGCACACTATTGGGGGCATCACCCATAATACCAAACTTCGTGACCTTTGTATTCCAACAGCTCTGAACATTAACTGGGATGTTGTTTCTTAACTCATTTATTTCTTCTTTACCTCTTACTATCCTTTCCAACTCATTCTTGTTTAGGTTGTGATGCTTTATTTTACTCTTTGTAATTAATGCTTATTTATTTTCATTTTTGTAGATATAGTTATTTATTTTTTCCTCTAGTTTTATTGAGATATATTTGAAATAAAACATTGTATAAGTTTAAGAAGTACAACATAATGATTTGATACATGTATGTATTGCAAAATGATTACCACAATCAGTTTAGTTAATGTTCATCACTTCATCCAGTTACAATTTTCATTTCTTGTGATAAAAACATTAAGATCTATTCCCTTAGTAAACTTCACATATACAGTACAGCATTCTTAACTATAATAACCATGCTGTATACTACATTTTGAGAACTGATTTATCTTATAACTAGAAGTTTTTGCCTTTTGACCATATCCACTTTTTTATGAAGTAAAATTGATATATAACATTAATATAGATTTCAGCTGCACACCATAATGATTCAATATTTGTATTTTGCAGAATGATAACCACAATAAATCTAGTTGACATCCATCACCTCCATCTTTACATAAGTGAAGATAAATATCCAGAAGTTGAATTGCTGGATCATATTGTAATTCTATTTTTAGTTTTTTGAGGATCCTTCATAATGTTTTCCATAGTGATTGCACCAATTTACACCTCACTAACAGTACACAAAGGTTCTCTTTTCTCCATATTCTCCAGCACTTGTTACCGCTTGTCTTTATGATAATAGGCATTCTAACATGTGGGAAGTGGAAGCAATATCTCGTTGTGGTTTTGTTTTTAATTTCAACATTATAAAAGCCATATATGGAAAACCCACAGCTAACACCATGCTACTTGTTAAAAACTAAAAACTTTTTCTTTGAGATCAGAAACAACACAAGGATGTCCACACTCGCCACTTTTATTCAACATAGTACTGGAAGTCCTAACCACAGCAATCAGACAACAAAAAGAAATGAAATTCATCCAAATTGGTAAGAAAAAAGTAAGACTTTTCACTATTTGTACATAACATGATATTATATATATAGAAAACCCTAAAGACTCCACCAAAAATGTGCTAGAACTCATAAACACATTCAGTCAGTTCCCAAGATACAAAATCAATATATAGAAATCAATGCATTTCTATACACTATTAATGAAGTAACAGAAAAAGAAATTAAGAAGACCATTCCATTTACAATTGCTCAGAAAGAATACAATATCTAGGAATCAACTTAAGCAAGGAGGTGAAAAACCTGTACTGTGAAAACTAGAAAACATTGATGAAAGAAATTGAAGACAACACAAAGAAGTGGAAAGACATTCCATGCTCTTGGACTAGAATAACAAATATTGTTAAAATGTTCATGCTATCCAAAGAAACCTACAGATTTAATTCAATACCTATACAAATACCAATGGTATTTTTTATAGAACTAGAACATCCTGTTTTCTGTTAGAAGAAAATTTGAGATGACTCTGTGTGTGTGTGTGTGTGTGTGTGTGTGTGTGTGTTTCCATATTCCCTCTAGCTCTACCACCTCCAGTACACACTCAACAGTTGCAGTTTAAACTCAGTTCCAGAGCTGTACCTCCAATCTCAGATTTAGATATCCCAGAAAATATGTTTTGTTTATATCCTAGAAAAGTGATGTATACAAAAGTATTCTTCCAGCTAAGTGAAAATCCAGAAAGCTGGTTGATCCCATGGTGTCAAGCTCCCAGCCTCCATCTTCTCTTCCCATTTATGAGGCCCATTAGTCCGAGACTCTTAGAGCTGACATTCTGGATCTGACCACTGGGCAGCATTTCCATTTTTCTTATTATTTTTTTCTTAATGAAAAAAAAATTTTCAACAAGTAAAAAAAAAAAAAAATGAAACAATTTACTATTTCACCAATTCTGCTTGGAACATTCATAGGTATATTAAAGCAGATCCATTTTGTGTTCACCCCAAGCTACATCCTATTCCCTGACTTATCTGTTCCCTCATAACTGTCAGCTGATGTGCAGTGTGGACTGTACAATGCTTCCCTACCAGACAACAGGATGTTCACCTCCATCATCCCACACTTGTACAGGCTGCCATGACCTACTCCCAGTTCGTCTGCCATCCCCTGTCCATGACATGGGACACAGCTGCTCAGACCCTGCTCTGATGCCCCATGCTCTGAGTTAGCTACCCCCTGTTCTGTTCTACATTGCCCCTTAGCATATCTGCCACTGACTGCCAAGGCATGCCCCTGTCACCTGGTGTTTTTCATCTGCAGGCCCCGGAGTATGTGGTTTCACAATCGTAATTTACACCTAACAGGTTTTTTTTTCCCAGACAAAATTAGAATTATTCTGCATAAATTCAAATCCTGGATTTGGGGAGATTACTGATTTGTCTTTACTCCTTGCTGACACTTTTTGGAAACGGTTTGATGATGCTGGCGCTTTGGTGCCACCTTGTGACCGAATCCTGAATTGCAGCTTGAATATCACAAGACAGAAAAGTGGGAGGGAGCAGCTGTGACCCAAATCCCCCAGACAGAGATTTCTGGAATTCAGAATGGAGCAGGGGGATTCTTTGTGTACAGCATATTGATGGGCTGTCTCTGGACACTTTATTTAAGTGGAATCATACAATATGTGGCTTTTGGCATATTCGGCTTCTTTCACTTGGCTTAATGTTTTCAGGGTTCATCCATGTTACAGCATGTATCGGTACTTCATTCCTTTTAATTGCCATATAATATGTCACTATTTTTTTGATTCATTAATGGTGAATATTTGGGTTCTTTCTTATTTTGCTAATATAAATAATGGTGTGTACATCATACCCAATTTGATGATGGTGGTGTATTGTTGTCACCTTCTGACGAAAGTATGAACTGCAGCTTGGACATGGTGGGGCAAGAAATTGAGAGTAAGAGGCTATGACTTAAACCCACAAGACAGAGCTTTCTGGAAGTCAGGATGGAACGGGGGGAATTCCTTGGACACAGCTATATTGATGGTCTTTCTCTGCATATTTTGTATAAATGGAATCATACAATAAGTGGTTTTTTTTTTGCATATTTGGCCTTTTTCACTTGGTAATGTTTCCAAGGGTCATTGATGTTGTAGCATATATCAGTACTTCG
The DNA here is from genome assembly GCF_046562875.1 of Panthera onca. NCBI lineage: Eukaryota > Metazoa > Chordata > Mammalia > Carnivora > Felidae > Panthera > Panthera onca. The sequence continues at coordinate 45,437,618 of NC_138357.1, read as the reverse complement.
TTCCTTTGTTTGCCCAATAATATACATCATTTCTTCACTCATGCATTAATTGGCTGACATGTGGATTGCTTCCACTTTTGCTATTACAAGTGATGATGCTACATATATTCATGTTCAAGATTTTATGTAGACATATATTGTCATCTCTCCTGCCTGTGAACCAAGGACTGGAATTGCAGGGTCCTATGGTAACTCTCTGTTGAAGCACTTGCAGAGCTGCCAGACTATTATTATGACCCTGAGAGTGTTGAAGAGTGCAAGGATAGTCTGTTATTTTTTTCTCCTGATTACATTGTGGTTATGGGTTTTGAGAAAGAAAACCAGAGTTCGAGTGCCCTTCTCATCACCTCACATTTACGAAGACATGAGACCCACTTGACATCACTAGGTCATTGGAGATGTTGGCCCTTATCTCAGAGTGAAGGCTGTTTTTGTCTAGTTTCCCCAGTGTACAGTAACTATTTTCCATTCACCGACTCAAGAAATGAGTCACTAAGTCTACCTTGTCCTCAGGAGTGAGAGGCAGAATTAAGATTCAGCACATGGAGAAAAGGCATCTACATATATTATTTGGAATTATTTGATAAAGACAGTTTGTTTTCTGTGATCCATGTTTTTATTAATTGATACATTTATTTATATCAGTATAGATTCAGGTATACTTATTTTGTTTTTGTTTTTTTTAATAGAAAGATTCCAAAAGAAACTCTAGCATGATTTGTATGCTACAGAAATCAGTACAATTTAACACTAACTGCAAGAGTTCCCTAACTCTACCATTATATACCATCACCAGTGTGTGATCTAAACATGACATATTAGACAATGCTTTTAGAAAATATATTTATCAACAACAGAGTTTGGAACAACATTATAATTTCACATAATTTTATCCCATACCTAGCTTTCTTTAGAAAGAAATGAAATCAGTCCTGAAAGCGGTTATTGAAGTGAACAGAAAATATTATTGCTATCATGCACAAAACACATTTGCAAAATCCTTTTTAATGAAGGAAAAGTCGAGCTATGTTGGAGAAAATGTGTGCTTCATTTGAGAGGCCAGTGTCTAAAGCATAGCTTTTCAGTTATCTGACTCTGACTCTATTGAAACTAACTAAACTCTAGCCTGTACATAACTGATCTCACTGCAATGAAGTCCTTGTGTATACCCAGGCAATTTATTCTGTCCTGGGAGACAGAAGTTTTTCCTCTGGGTGGAACACATGTTTGTCTTAATTTGAACTACCATTTAAATCTTCCTGATCTATACATGTTCAAAGACTGAGTTGTAGAATTGGCAAGTGTAATTTCTGTGGAAGCATGGGGGAATAGCACCCATTAGATGAGGGATGGAGACTAAATTAAATGGTATGTGAAGGCAATGTGAATTAAGTAGGGAAAATTCTTCAAAGAATATTGTTGCGTGTATATGTAAAAAAAAAAAAAAGTGAGTAACGAGATGTGGAGAGGGGCCCAGGGCATTAAACCATATTTATAAGTTATGAATTATAGGAGACTTGAATGAACAGGCTGAAATTTTAATGGGAATGACCATCTCTTATTAGATTTAACATCTGAATTTACCACACTACCCTTTTCACACATTACTTCTTTGTTTCCATTCTGGAAAAGCCTAAAACTTAACCAGAGGGATGATGTAGAGTTTGATCTTAATGCCTGTTAAACAGACGAGAGGATGGATAGATGGATATACAAGGTGTCAAACATGTGCTTTAAAGTCATACATTATCACTATCCCAGGGGAAGAGAGAGGTCTTGACCCAGCTGTCTGAAACCTTGGTTTTGGGTAGCTGAAAGGATGCAGTTTCCCAGGACTCTACAACTGATGGTGAAAGAACAGAGGCAGTTCCATTGTGAAGGAGGGTCTTGAGAGTGTCTTTTGCCAGAGAAAGGTGACTTCATTGTGAAGACCCTGAGGACATTTTAATAGAGACAAAGCTGCCTGGAGAGGAGAGCAGGTCTCACTTTCAGCTCTTTGGGATTCAGTTGGTAGAGTGAGTCCCCAGGATTCAGGGGCTGCACCACCCTGGAGTGTGAGGATGCAAAGGGATCTCAGATCAAAGTTGCCTCTTTCTTGTTTGGGGATGCAGTGCTCCAGCTTTCCCCTAGGTAAAGCCGTTGAGGGTCCTGTCCTGCCCCAGTAAGTGTGGGTCCTGCTCCAGGAGTGTCCTGGAGCTGCTTTCCTCTAAAGGCAGGGGCGCAGAAAGCAAGATAGGTAACGACTCTTTCTGAGCCCCAGATTTTCCCTCTATAAAATGGGGATGAGAATGCTTCACCCACAGGACCTTTGAGAAAGTTCAGTGATACACATAAGCAAGCCCATAGACCCATGGTTGCTGTGGGGTCATGAATGCCTTATGAATTCAGTCCACTTCTTATTCCTTTTCAACTTTGTTCTTAGGGGATACATGAGGAAAATATAACAAGACCCTATTGTGAAGCCCATTGAAACATACTGTTTTTTTTTTTTTTTTTATGACCAACAGTCAATTATATGAATGTCATTATCTGTAACCTAGTACTTTGCATGGTGCCAAGCACATCATTACTCCATAAATGATACTGATATCTAGATCTCTCTCCCTGTACAGGTCTTCATGGATGTGGCCAACCTCCCATCAGGTGTTGGAAGGAGTCAGATTCTGAGGACCTGTGTCTTGAGGTCTGCTGTAGCTTCTACTCCAGATTCAAAGGCAGCAGTCCTCAGGAGTTCCTGACAGTTCACGTCCCTGTGAGATATGATGCCTGGCTCAAGTGAGGTCAGAGATCTAACAATAGCATGTTGTGAAATAGGTCCTTGAGGTTCACAAACTAGCCTAAAAGTAGAGAAGTTGTTTTGGTTTAATCATGCAAGAAGAGGTTTTAGGACGTGAAATTTTATTTCTTCAGAAGCTACATGCTCTATGTAGCCCATGAGGCTCATATTAAAGAAGTCCTTCTTTGTCTAAAAGCAACAATTGTTCAGCTTGACAACCACTTGATATTTAACATGCACTTGCAATTAATATGCATATATTTTTCTGACCATAAAGAATGAATCCTATGTTCTATCAGAAGGATGTGAAATATGTAGTTAATTAAAAGGATTGCTAGCAATTTGAAATCCTAAAATGGATTTTTTTACTGGTAACCATGGTTTTATCCATTCTATAAAGAAAATTTTTATGAAATCCTGTCATTTTCATGGTGTTAGTTTAGAATGTCAATTTCAAGAATTTAGAATTTTATACAGTAATATCTTCCTATGTGTTTGCCCTATTATTATGATACCCAGAATTGTCAATGATAATGAGCAAGTATTCTTAAACACCATTATGATTATATTCTTATGACACCATATTTTCAGTTCTGTACTCACCCACCACCCACTCCCTCACCATGTCTTATCCCCAGGCACCCAGTGATCTTTGTGTAAATGGGTTAATGATTTCCTGTAATTAATGTAAAAGTAATCATATAGTTGCATTTTATTTTCTTCTGGCTTGTTTCATGCAGATTATTTATTTATGTATTTACTTCTTTTAAAGGGTCTAAAGTATCTTTTATTTGACATGAATATATGAAATATTCTTTATGTACACTTGGGAAACACTTTTTTTGAGTATTTAATACCTACTATCTTCTAGAAGAAAATTCGTGTTTGGGAATCATTTAGACAACCAGTTCTTTTGTAGATCACTAAATTACTAATTTTGTGTATACTGATATAGAAAAACTTCCAGAATTATCTCCAAATTTAGCATTTTGATAAATACTTCAAAATATGTTGGAGCTAATAATTCTCCAAACAAGGACAATAAATATTTTCCTCTGCTATAAAGCAAAATTTTGTGCTTAGATGATGATGAATACCAAACATAGAAATGGGTTGTTTTTGTTTCCTACATAAATATTTAACTGCAAGAATAAGAAGGCTAGTAGGACAATAATAATCATGAACATTTTTAATATCAGATTTTTATATTATAGGATGTTATTTAACACATAAATTTAGGGATAATTTCTTGGATGTATATGGGCTGATAAATATGTAAATATTTGTCCTACATAATGAAAAATTTTATATATTGTTTTATATGTGTTAAAGTATTACATTACTATGTATAGGATACTATTGATTTATTTGTTCATTTCTCCCCACAGTGGCTCTGTGAGATAAATATCAACCTGCCCATTTGAGAGATGACCCACTACACGGATAGATATATCTACATAGGGGCATTGTTTTCATTTTCTGCATGTTATTTTTTCCCATGAAAAGACAGAATTTTAAGATACACAAAAACTTTTCTTCAAGGCAGATTATGAAATAGTAACTTTAGTGTGATCCTAAATCTCTTTGAAATTTCATATGTGTATAAATGAATGACAGCACATATTACATAGTTTTACTTCCTATTTATACCTACATGTATATCACATGTTTATTAAATGTGAATTGGATATGTACTGTGAGCCAGGCACAGTCTAAATCCACATCTATATCCACATCTTTCCTGTCTTGATATCTAGACTGCATATCTGGAAATGTCCACAGGCAGTAAGATGGATGTTAGTGCTCATCCCGTGGGGTGGTGAAATATGACTTCAAATGGACTCCATTCCAAGAAAGTTTAGCCCAAGCTTCACCCTGTGTCTTGCAAACCTGGCAAATAATGGAAACCAGGAAATAATGTGGTAGATCAGGAAGAGGTTTTACCTTGGGAAACTGAAGCAACTTTTACCCTCACCTGCATCCTTCTGAGGAGCACTAAGAGGCTATGACCTTCTCCTGAGGAGACCTCACTCCCACATAGTGAAGAATGAGGTAACACTTGTGAGGTTTCAGTCTTGGTTCTTGCACCTTTTGTGCAAACTAGATGTTTTACATTCTCTATAATCTGCAGCCAGGTTATTTGGTCAATTTTGGAATAGATTTTGTGTTTATCTTATTCCCAGGAGGGTGGTCTCTCTTACTTAGTTACGTGAGTGGTCCATCTGAAGTGACATGGAGTTTCTACTTCGTTTAAATCCTCATCTCCCAGTTGTGGGAGCCTGGACCCACATAAAGTTCTCAAAGACAAGCACAAGACCAGGATCCTGATCAACATCTAATTCTCTTGACTTAGTCACATGATATTCACAGAATTTTTACAAGATGGTCACTTCTCCAACTGTTCCTCTTATGCCTGACACCCCAATATGATCCATCCTTCTCTTGTCTCTCTCCTGTCCACAGAAGTATGCCCAGTGAAATTCTTCTTGTAACCTAGTAGTGCAAGATAATTTTTTAGCCATGGCTAAAACTCCAGCAGCAATTAGGAAAAGAGTGATGCGTTTAATTTCATTTAAACATTACATGGCAATGGGGCACCTGGGTAGCTTAGTCCGTTAAGTGTCTGACTTCAGTTCAAGTCATGATCTCATGGTTCGTGAGTTCAAGCCTTGTGTTGGGCTCTCTGCTGACAGCACAGAGCCCACTTCAAATCTTCCATTTCCATCTCTCTCTGCACCTCCCTCTCTCTCAAAAATAAAATAAAATAAAATAAAATAAACATAAAAAATACATGGCAGGGAAAACTTCATGGGGAAGATGGTGGCATAGGAGGATGCTGGGCTCACCTTGTCCTGCTGGTCGCTTAGATTCCACCCACATTGGCCTAAATAACCCAGAAAACTGCCAGAAGACTAGTAGAACAGACTCTCTGGAGCCAAGCTTAGACAAGAGGCCCATGGAAGAGGGTAGGAAGGGCGGAAAAGCAGTGCATGCTACAGGGACTGGCGGGAGGGAGCCAGGGCGGTGGAAGGGCAGCCCACCCAGCAAAGCAGAGCCCCGAAGTCTGGTTTGCAAAAACAGAGGGGCTGGACTATGTGAGTTCTGACAGCCAGCGGGACTTAACATCTGGAATGTTAAAAGTCAACAGCTCTGCTCTTGGAGACCGGGGAAGGCGAGAGGACACAGGGAGGGAGAGTTGTTGAGTCCCGGAAGGACAGAACTCAGTGGGGGAACAAAAGCACTGGAAAGCACCATTACCTTCTCCCATCCCCCAACCAAAATTCCAAAGGGAACCAGTTCCCGTCACCGAACTTGCTTGCACTGCGCAAATGCCCAACGCTGAGCTTCTGTGGATCCATCCTTCTAATGGGACTGCCTCCCTCCCAGTGCTGCAGGGCCCCTCCTGCAGGGAGCCACTGATGGCAAAGCGAGCTAAGTCTGCCCCTCCCACCCCTGTGCACCTTGCGGATCCACCCTGGCTAATACGCCCTTGGCCATATCACCTTGAAGTAGCACCACAAGCCTGGCAGTGTGCAAGTAGCCTAGACAGGGGCCACACCACTCCACAGTGAGTCCTGCCCCTGGGAGAGAGGAAGATAAATTACACACCAGTCTGACTGTGGCCCCATTGGTGGGCTGGGGGCAGACATCAGGTCTGACTGAGGCCCTGTGCACCAACACAAGTTACTCTGGACAGCACATGGGAAGTGTCCTGCAGTTTGGAGCTACAACAGGGACTACCCAAAATGATGAAATGGAAGAATTCTCCTTAAAAGAAACTCCAGGAAGTAGCAACAGCTAACAAAATGATCAAAACGATTTAAGCAAAATAACGGAACAAGAATTTAGAATAATAGTAATAAAATTAATTGCTGGACTTGAGAAAAACATAGAGGACAGCAGAGAATCTATTGCTACAGAGATCAAGGGACTAAGAAATAGTCATGAGGAACTAAAAAATGCTATAAATTAGGTGCAAAATAAAATGGAGGTGGCCAATGCACGGATTGAAGAGGCAGAGGAGAGAATAGGTGAATTAGAATATAAAATTATGGAAAAAGAGGAGGCTGAGAAAAAGAGAGTTAAAAAAATCCAGGAGTATGAGGGGAGAATTACAGAACTAAGTGATGCAATCAAACGGAACAATATCTGTATTATAGGAAAAAATACATAGCAAAACCAAAGAATAATAAAAACAAAACAGAAGCAAAGTAAAATAAAATAGTAGAAAATGTAATACTTTAGGCCTGCCTCCCTAAAACAGCTTTAAGGTTTCTTAAATGACATTTTTGTTTATGTATCTAGATCATTCAATCACCTACTTAGAAGCAGTTTTTAGTGTTCTGCCACAAATAGCTGACAGCCTAGCATGGCCTTGATTTTACATGTTCACCCTCCAAGGTCTAGCTCCTCTCTAAGAACTCTATGATATCTCCCTGGGGTTCTGTGTACTAATAACATGGCCCTAGTGTCTCTTTAATGCAAATTAAATTCCTGAAGACAGAGACATTTTTTGTTCCATCAACCTGGACAGAGGTTCACCCATTTCCCTGGTCCCAGTCTACAGGGTTTAATTACAGTTCTTTCTCATGTGGTGTCCTGAAGAGCAAGGATGTTTTGCTTTTGGCAAAGGCCAGAGTTCAGATGGCTGGGAGGATGCAGTTCTGGTGTGGAGACCTGCCTGGGTGTGCACTTCTAATAGAGACTTGAAGTCAGTGGTCTTCAGAGGAACAGAATCAATAGGATGTTGTTATATTGGTGGAGATTTATTTTACAAAAATGACTCTAAGATTGCAGACCTGGCAGAATCTGAAGGGGGGTGGCCAAGCCGGCTGAAGACTCAGCAAAGAGTTACAGTTGGAGTCTGAAGGCAGTCAACTGGAGAATCATTGTTCTCCAATTGTTGATATTGTAGTTGAAGTGAAAGCCAGTCTCCTGGCAAGAGTCTGAAAAGAGAAACCTACAGTATGTGGCATTTAGAAAGACATCAAAATGTTAGCTGCCTGTTCCAGCTTTGCTTTCTTCATTTTGTCAGTGTGCTGCCTCTGACACGAACATCATTGCACGACTACCAGACAGAATACTTGGATATGGGACAGCAAGCCATGATGCTCTCACACTTCCACAAATCCAGAAATTCAGTGTCACTGCTGTGAGCAGGAGGGAACTGTAGGATGAAGCTGGAGAAGAGGCATAGCATCATTTCACAGCTTCCAGTGACCTCAATGGGGACAGGCAAACACTTGTTCACTGCTTTCCCCTGCATTTCATGTTCTCTCCTTTCGTCTAACTTTACTGTCTACTCCACATGCTGCCTGATTCTCTGACTCTCAATTCTAGTTACACAAGAGCAAAGGGTGTTGCCTCTCAGCCCAAGAAACAGGAGTTGAAAGAGAAGAATGAGGTGTGATGTTCAGTCTGCTAGATAATTTGCTGGAACAAAAGTAACGTGATCAGAGTCCCGTCATTGGGACCATGTAGTTAAGTCACTACATTTTCTGCAGTGTGTTCTATACAATGGATGTGTTGATACTTACAGAACTATTGTGAAGAGAAATTAATAAAGCAACAGAAAGTATCTGACAAGTATCAGCCTCTCCTGTGTTCTCCCCTAACAAAGGAGGTAACTGGACCATGAACAAAGCATAGAAATCATTGGGATTTAAACCATCAGGAAAGGACATGTATACATATTTTTTCATGGATTAGCTTTGGTGCCAGTTTTTGTAGATGAGTTATGTAATGGTCATAAGTAAGAGAAAGCAAATCAGCACTCGTTATGTTTTGTATGTATGTGTACAACATAATAATTTGACATTTATATCTACATTACAAGATGATCACCACAATTAGTCTAGTAAATATCCATCACCTTAATAGTTACAAATTATTTATTCTTGTCATGGAGATTGTCTGGGTCCGTGCTTTTAGCAGCTTTTAAATATGGAATAGGGAATTATTTATTGCAGTAATCCTGTTGCACATGACATCCACATGACTTATTTATTGAGTAACTAGAAGTTTTACCTTTGACCTCCATCATCTGTGTTTCCTGCTCCTCATCAACTGCCTCAGACATCCACCAATCTTTTCTCTATCCATGAGCTTTTTTTTTCTTAGTTTGTTTCATTTATTTATTTTAATGTTTATTATTTATTTTTGAGAGAGAGACAGCGTGAGCGAAGGAGGGGCAGAGAAAGAGAGTGAGACACAGAATCTGAAGCAGGCTCCAGACTCTGAGCTGTCAGCACAGAGCCACACGTGGGGCTTGAACCCACAAACTGTGAGTTCAAAGTTGGTGACTTAACTGTGCCACCCAGGCACCCCTATAAATTTTTATTTTGATCACCTAATGCTCATCACAAGTGCAAGCCTTGATACTAACCACTTATTTCACCCACCCCACACCCACCACCCCCCTGATAACCATCAGTTTGTTCTTAATAGTTAAAAGTGTCTTCTTGGTTTCTCTCATTTTCCTTTCCTTTGATTGTTTTGTTTTTTAAATTCCACATATAACTGAAATCATAAGGTATTTGTCTTTCTCTGACTGACTTATTTCGCTTAGCATTGTAACTCTCTAGCTCCATCCATTTCATTGCAAGGTTTAATTATTTTTGTGGCTGAATAATATTCCATTGTGTATATATAACACATCTGCTTTATCCATTTATCTATCAATAGATATTTGGACTGCTTCCATAATTTAGCTATTGTAAATAATGCTGCTATAAACATACAAATGCACGTATACCTTTGAATAGTGCTTTTTGTATTTTTGGGGTAGATACCCAGCAGTGTGATTACTGAATCATATGTTAGTTCTATTTTTAACTTTTTGAGGAAACCCCATACGGTTTTCCACAATAGCTACACTAGTTTTCATTCCCAATAACCATTCAGAAGGGTTCCTTTCTCTCTACTTCTTCTCCAACAATTGTATCTTGTTTTTTTTTTTTTTTAGCCATTCTTACAGGTATGAAGTGATATCTTATTGTATTTTTGATTTGCACTTCCATGATAATGAGTGATATTGAGCATCTATGCATGTGTCTATTGGCCATCTGTATGTCTTCTTTGGAGAAATGACTGTTCATGTCTTACACCCATTTTTTAACTGGATTATTTCTTTTTGGGTGTTGACTCATATAAGTTCTTTGTATATTTTGGATACTATTCAGATATGTCATTTCCAATTTCTTCTCCCATTCCATAGCTTGCCTTTTAGTTTTGTTGATTGTTTTTGTTGTTGTTGTTTGTTGTGGAGAGCTTTTTATGTTGACCTAGTCCCAATAGTTTATTTTTGCTTATACGTCCCTTGCCTCAGGAGACATATCTAGAAAAACGTTGTTGCAGCTGATGTCAGACACATCATTGCTTGTTCTCTCTTCTAGGATTTTTATGGTTTCAGGTCTCACATTTAGGTCTTTAATCAATTTTGAATTTTTTTTGTATGGTGAAAGAAAGTGGTCCAGTTCCATTCTTTGCATGTCACTGACCAGAATTCCCAACACCATTTGTTGAAGAGGCTGCCTTTTTTTCCCCATTAGATATTCTTTCCTCCTTTGTCAAAGATTAGTTGATGATATAATTGTGGGTTTATTGCTGTGTTTTCTATTCTGTTCTATTGATCTATGTGTCTATTTTTGTGCCAGTACCATCCTGTTTTGATTACTACAGTTTTGTAATATAACCATGAATAGATGTTGTGCTTTGTCCAATGCTTTTTCTGCATATATTGAAATGATTATACATTTTTATCCTTTCTCTTATTGTTGTGATGCACCAGCTTGATTGATTTGCAAATATTGAACCACACTGGCAACCCAGGAATAAATCCCACTTGATTGTGGTAAATGATTTTTTGAATGCATTGTTGGGTTTGGTTTGCTAACATTTTGTTCAGAATTTTTACATCTATGTTCATCAGAGATATTGGCCTGTAGTTCTTTGTTTTTTGTGGTGTCTTTCTCTGGTTTTGGTGTCAGGGTGTTATTGGCCTTATGGAATGATTTGGAAGTTTTTATTCTATTTTTTTTTTTGGAATAGTTTAAGAGGGACAGGTATTAACTCTTCTTTAAACGTTTGGTAGAATTCGTCTGTGAAGCATCTGTTCCTGGACTTTTGTTTGTGGGAGCTTTTTGATTAATGATCCAATCTCCTTGCTGTTAATTGGTCAGTTCAAATTTTTTTTCTTTGTTCAGTTTTGGCAGGTTATACGTTGCTAGGAATTTATCCATTTCTTCTATGTTGTCTTATTTCTTGGCATATAGTTTTTCATAATCTCTTACCAATTCCTTATTTCTGTTATTGGTTGTGACATCTCTTTTGTTTCTGATTTTATTCATTTTAGTTATTTATTTCTTTCTCATGAGTCTGCCTCGAGTTTTATCAATTTTGTTGATCTTTTCGAAGAACCAGCTCTTGGTGTCCTGGACCTTTCCTCTTTTTGTTTGTTTGTTTGTTTGTTTGTTTTAGTTTCCATATCATTTATGTCTGCTCTAATCTTTATTATTTACTTCTGCTGTTTTTGTTTTTTGTTTTTTGTTTTTTCTTCATTTTCTAGCTCCTTTAAGGTATAAGGCTAGGTTGTATTTGAGACTTTTCTTGCTTCTTGAGATAGGACTGTATTTCTACTAAGTTCCCTCTTAGAACAGGTTTTGTCGTATCTTTGTTGTATCCCAAAGATTTTGGGATACAGTTTTTGAAAACAACAGTGTTTTCATTTTCATTTGTTTCCATGTACTTGTTGATTTCTCCTTTGAGTTCTTTGTTGACCCATTCATTGTTTTGTATCATGATGTTTAACCTCCATATATATGTGCCCTTTTCAGATTTTTTTGTGGTTCATTGTTAGTTTCATCATGTTGAGGTCAGAAAAAATGCATGGTATGACTTTGATCTTTGTGAATTTGTTGAGGTTTGTTTTGTTACCTAATATATGATCAATTCTGGAGAATATTCCATGTGTACTTGAACAGAAAGTGTATTCTATTTTAAGAGGGAATGTTTTGAATGTATCTCTTAAGTCCTTTTATTCCTGTGTGTGGTTCAAAACCATTGTTTGCTTGTTTATTTTGTTTAGATAATCTGTCCATGGATGTAAATGTGTGTTAAAGCCCCCTGCTCTTATTATATTACTTTTTGATTACTTCCATTATGTTTTTTTAACTTTTATGGATTCATGTGCTTTTATTTTGGGTGCATAAATATTTGCAATGGTTATGTCTTCCTGTCAGATTAACACCATTTATTATTATAGAGTGTCATTCTTTGTCTCTTTTCACAGACTTTGTTTTAAAGTGGATAAGTATTGCTACTCCAGCTTTCTTTTAACATCATTTGCATGATAAATGTTTCTCCATGCTTTCACCTGCAATCTGCATGGGTCTTTAATTCTGAAATGAGTCTCTTGTAGGCAGCATATGGATTGGTCTTGTTTTTATCCACTCTGACACCCAATGTCTTTTGAATGGAGCATTTAGTCCATTTTCATTCAAAGGAATTATTGGTAAATAAGTGTTTATTTTCATTTTGTTACTTGTGTTATAGTTGTTTTTGTAGACTTTTTCTGATTCTTTTTTCTCTTTTTATCTTTTATGATTATTGGTTTTCTTTAACGATATACTTGGATTCCTTACTCAATTTTTTGCATATCTACTACTTTTTTTGATATGTGGTTGCTATTTGGTTCGTATATAACATCTTCTACATATAGCAATCTATTTTTTTAAGGTGTATTTAGTTTTGAGAGAGAGAAAGAAAGAGTGAAAGCCTGGGAGGGACAGAAAGGGAGGCACAGAATCCAAAGCAGGCCCCAGGCTTTGAGCTTCAGCACAGAGCCTGACACGGGGCTCAAACAAATGAACCATGAGGCCATGACCTGTGCCAAAGTCAGATATTTATCCAAATGAGCCACCCAGGTGCCCCTATAGGAGTTTATATTAAACTGATTGTCACTGAATTTTGAACTCATTGTTTATTCCTTTCCCCTTAATAACTCAGATATTTAGTGTGTTATTTTACATCCTTTTATTTTGTGAATCCCTTGACATATTTTTACTGAAGTATTTATTTTTACTGCTTTTGTGTGTGTGTGTGTGTGTGTGTGTGTGTGTGTGTGTGTGTTTCATACACTTAAGGTTTTTCCATTCCATTCATTCTCCTTTAGCATTTCTTTTAGGCTCTGGTTTAGTGGTCATGGACTCCTTTAGCATTTTTTTGTCTCTGAAACTTTTATCTCTCTATTCTGAATGATAGTTTTACTGGGTATTATATTCTTGGCTGCAGACTTTTCCCTTTCAGCACTTTGAATATCTGCCACTCCCTTCTAGCCTGCAATGTTTCTGATGAAAAATCTGTTGACGGTCTTATGGGATTTCCTTTGTATGTGACACTCTCTTTTTTCCTGTTGTGACTTTTAAAATTATTTTTTTATCATTATGTTTTGTCTTTTTAATAAGTATGTGTCTTGGTATGGACCTCCTTCAATTGAATTTGTTGGGGATCCCTGTGCCTCCTGAATCTGGATGTATCTCTTTCTCTCTCTCTCTCTCTCTCTCTCTTTTTATACTGGCAATCTAATTTATTTTTAGCACTAATCTAAGGATACAAAGATTTGGAATGAAATGGACTCAATACTAATTAAAAAATTGATGATCCCTATGGTGTGTGTCTAGAAGTATTAGTGAACTGTAAGTTAGCCTATTAAAATCTAAACAAAAAATAATACCCACATCATACATGCTTACAAAACTTTCTCTAGGTTCAATTCCCCTCAACTATCTAATACTGAATTTACAAAGTCATACTAGGCAAAACTCTACTCTCATATGTGACCTCATAATATTCATCTTCCTTCTTTTGTTCTTGATTTTACATAAAATTAGAATATCTATTTACAAAAATGTAGCAGTTTGTCAATTAGATCTAGGGATATCTAACCTAGAGTTTTTCCAAAGGTGGAAATAAAAGGTTGAAAATTAAAAAAAAAAAAAAAAACAGCAAAGCAAGACTGTATGTTAGGATATTGTGGACACAATCAATTACTCACAAAATTCTAATCAACCAGTCTCCTCATAGGTATTTGCTATAGATACAGTCTATGTTCTTTGGGAAGGAAATTGGATAATTTAACTCAGGCCCTTTGAAAACCAATCAGGTTACCTATACAGTAAGGTAAACATGACCAGAAAAATTCCCATTTAAACTCTGGTGAACTACCTTGGAAATAACCAGATTCTTTAAATTTAAATATTTGCTAGTTAACATTCAGTGCATTACTGGTTTCAAGAGGAGAGGTCAGTGATTCATCACTTACATACAAGACCCAGTGCTCATCACAATAAATACAAGACCCACTGCTTATCACAACAGGTACTCTCCTTAATACCCATCACCCATCTAGCACAACTCCCACCCACCTCCTTCCACCAATCCCTCAGTTTGTTCTCTAATGTTAAGTCTCTGGTTTGTTTTCATCTCTTCACTTTCACCACCTTTCCATACGTTCATCTGTTTTGTTTCTTTAATTCCACATATGAGTGAAATCATATGATGCTTGCTTTCTCTGATTGACTTATTTTGCTTAGCATAATACATTCTAGCTCCATCCATGTTGTTGCAAATGGCAAGATTTCAGTCTTTTTGAGTGCTGAGTAATTTCCCATTCTATACTTGTATATACCACATCTTCTTTATCCATTCCTCAGTCAATGCACATTTGGGCTCTCTCCATAGTTTGGCTATTGTTGATAATGCTGCTGTAAACATTGGGGTGCATGTACCTCTTTGAAACTATTTTTTGTATCCTTTGGGTAAATACCTAATAGTGTAATTGTTGGATCCTAGAGTAGTTCTATTTTTAGTTATTTGAGGAACCTCCATACTGTTCTCCAGAGGGGCTGCATCAGTTTGCATTCCCACCAACAGTTCAAAAGTTCCCCTTTCTCCACATCCTCACCAACATTTGTTGTTTCTTATGTTGTTAATTTTAACAATTCTGACAGATGTGAGGTGGTATCTCATTTTGGTTTTGATTTGTATTTTTATTTCCCTGATGGTGAGTGATGTTGAACATCTTTTCATGTGTTAGCCATTTGGATGTCTTCTTTGGAAAAGTGTCTATTCATGTCTTCTGCCCATTTTTTTTTAACTGGGCTATTTGTTTCAGGGCTATTTGTTGAGCTTGATATGTTCTTTATAGATTTTGGATACTAACCCTTTATAGATATGTCCTTTACAAATATCTTCCCCCATTCCATATACTGCCTTTTAGTTTTGTTGATTGTTTCCTTCACCGTGCAGTAGTTTTTGTTTTTGTTTTTTTTTTACCTTGGTAAAGTCCCAATAGTTCATATTTGCTTTTGTTTCCCTTGCCTTTAGCGATATGTCTAGTAAGAAGTTGCTGTGGCCAAGGTCAAAGAGGTTGTTGCCTGTGTTCTCTTCTAGGACTTTGATGGTTTCATGTTTCTCCTAAATGAGTCTTTCATCCATTTTGAATTTATCTTTGTATATGGTGTAAGAAAATAGTACAGTTTTATTCTTCTGCATGTCAACATCCAGTTTTACAAACATCATTTGTTGAAGAGATGTCTTTTTTTTCTATTGGATATTCTTTCTTGCTTTGTTAAAGTTTGGTTGACCATATAGTTGTGGGACCATTTCTGGATTTTCTATTTTGTTCCATTAATTTATGTGTCTTTTTTTGTGCCTGTACCATACTGTCTTGATGACTGCAGCTTTGTAATATAGCTAAAAATGAGGATCATGATGCTTCCAGTTTTGTATTTTTTGTTCAGTATTATGTTGGCTATTTGGTGTCTTTTGTGGCTCCAATAAAATTTTAGTATTGTTGTCCTACCTCTTTGAAATATTCTGGTTTCATGGGGATTTTGATAAGGATTGCATTAAATGTGTAGATTGCTTTCACAATCAGTATAGACATTTTAACAATGTTTATTCTTCCAATCCCTGAGTGTGGGATGCTTTTAGATTTCTTTGTGTCTTCTTCAATTTATTTCATAAGTGATTTCTAGTTTGCAGAGTAAAGATATTTTACATCTTTGGTTAGGCTTATTCCTGGGTATCTTATAGTTTTTGGTGCTATTGCAAAAGGACTTGATTCCTTGATTTATTTTTCTGCTGCTTCATTATTGGTATGTAGAAATGCAATAGATTGCTGCATGTTGATTTATATCCTGCAACTTTGTTGAATTCATATATAAGTTCTAGCAATTTTTGATGGAATCTTTCAGGTATTCTACACAGAATGTCATGTCATCTGCAAATAGTGAATGTTTGACTTCTTCCTTTGTGATTTGCATGACTTTAATTTCTTTTTGTTGTCTGATTGCTGAAACTAAGATTTCTAGTACTATGTTAAATAGTGATGGTGAGAGTGGGCATCTTTGTCTTATTCCCAGCCATAAGGGAAGGGTTTTCTATTTTTCCCCATTGAGGATGGTACTAGCTGTGAGTCTTTCATATATGGCCTTTATGATGTTGAGATATGTTCCATGTATCCTTATTTTGTTGAAGGTTTTTATCAAGAATGGATGCTTATTTTGCTAAATGCTTTTTCTGCAACTATTGAGAGAATCATATGGTTCTTATCCTCTCCTTCATTAATGTGGAATGTCATGTTGATTGATTTGCAAATTTTGAACAAACCCTGCTGCCCAGGAATAAATCTCACATGATCATGGTAAATAATTCATTTAATATACTGTTGAATTTGACTTGCTAGTATCTAGTTGAGAATTTTCATCCAGGTTCATCAGGGAGATTGGCCTGTAAATCTCCTTTTTAGTAGTTTTTTTTTTTTTTTTTCTGGTGGCCTTGTAGAATGATTTGGGAAGTTTTCCTTCTATTTCTATTTTTTCAAGCCGTTTGAGAAGAATAGGTATTAACTGTTCTTTAAATGTCTGGTAGAATTCCCTTGGATTCCTGGAGGGCATGTTGGGGGTGGGTTAAATGGGTGGTGATCATTAAGGAGGGCAATTTTTGGGATGAGCACTGGGCGTCATATGTGAGAGATGAATCACTGGGTTCTATTCTTGAAGCCCAGAGTATACTACGTTACCTAACTTAAACTTGAATTACAAAAAAAAAGGGGGGGGGGATATTAAGTCCATGAGATACATGTTTTTTCAAATTTTTTTAAATATAATTTGTTGTCAAGTTAGCTAACATGCAGTGAATACAGTGTGTTCTTGGCTTCAGGAGTACATTGCCATGATTAATTGCTTACATACAACACCCAGTGCTCATCCCAACAAGTGCCCTCTTCAATGTCCATCACCCATTTTCCTCTTTCCTCTGCCACCCTCATCAACTCTCAGTTTGTTCTGTGTATTTAAGAGCCTTTTATGGTTTGTCTCCCTCTCTGTTTGAAACTATTTTTTTCTCTTTTCCTTCCCCCATGGTCCTCTGTTAAGTTTTTCTAATTCCACATATGAGTGAAAACATATGATATCGGTCTTTCTCTGACTGACTTATTTCACTTAGCATATAGAAAACAGTGTGGAGTTTCCTCAAAAAATTAAAAACAAAATTACCCTACAACCCAGCAATAGCACTGCTAGGAATTTATCCAAAGCATACAAGAATGCTCTTCATAGGAGCACATGTACCCTAATGTTTATGGCAGTACTATCAACAATAGCCAAATTATGGGAAGAGCCCAAATGTCCATCAACTGATGAATGGATAAAGATGTGGTTTATATATCCATGAGATATCATTTAAAAAATTCCCTTGGAAAACCACCTGGCCCAGGACTCTTGTTTGTTGGGAGATTTTTGAGTAGTGATTCAATTTCTTTGCTCATTAATTGGTCTGTTCAAATTTCCTATTTCTTCCTGTTTCAGTACATTATTTATGAGAAGCTACTTTGATCTCATCTTCGGAGAAGGGGTTTAGTAAGTAGAATTGTATTCCACCAGCAGGTACACACTATGTAGTAGGGCTTGAGACCCATCTCAGTGATGCTTTTTTACTGAAAAGCAATAAATTGTTCATTTGCAGAAAGTGTTTGGTTTGTATATACATTTGCTATAAACATAACTAATGTGAAGCTACAGAAAAAAAGGATATGCAAATGCCACATATTGTATCATTCCATTTTTATGAAATATTGAGAGAAAGACCATCAATATGCTTTACCAAAAAAAAAAAATCTCACCTTTACATCCTGACTTGAAGAAAGCTCCTTCTGGTGGGTTTGGATCACATCCCCTTCATCCCACTTGCTTTCACCACAATGTTCAAGCAGAAGTTCAGGCTTTTACAAAAGATGACACTGAAGTATCACCATCATCAAGCTTCTCTTCTATGAAGAGTCTGCAAGGACTAGAAAAATAACAATCTCCCCAAAACCCAGGCTTTGCACCAAAATAGAATGATTCTAATTCTGTCTGAACAACAACAACAACAACAACAACAACAAAAAACCCTTGTAGATATAAAGGAAGAGTTTCAGCTATGTGAAAAACCATACTCCATGGCCTTCAGACATTGAAACACGTCTTGGCAGTCTGTGGCAGGTATTACAAAAGTGGTCCAGGTCGGACAGGGGATAGGTGAGTGAGAGAAAATAGGGCACTGGAGCAAGGTCTGGGCAGCTATTGTGTCCTGTGTCATGGACAGGGAATGATAGGAATGGGAGGAAGTCTGGGAAGCCTGTACAAGGCAGGGAGTGATGGAGGGTGAACACCCTGTTCTCTGGTAAGGATCCTCTGAGCAGTTCACACTGTATATCTGCTGACAGTGATGATAATGACAGTAATACAACTGGGTCATGATCATAAAAACCACATGTTATAACAGACTTCTTGCAGGTGTTTTTTCTTCTTTCTCTGCCTTATCCTCGTTTTACAGAGAGGGAAGCTGGGACTCAGAGAGTGTCATTATGTTTGTTACCTCTGTAACCCCTGCCTTAGAGGAAAGAGACTCCAGGACAGGCTTGGAACAGGACCCACACTCACTGGAGCTGGGTGGGACCCCAGTGGGCTTTCCTACAGGACAGATAGGGCACCAAGCCCCAAAGCAAGAGAATGGTGACTTGGATATGGATTCCTTTGGTCTTGTTACTCCCCAGAAAGGTCCCAAACACCTAGGTCTGGACATAGCAATCCTGCCAGGGCATGTATGTCTCTATAAAAAGCTGTAATTGGTATGTTGACATCACGTTTCTATGGAACCACAATGCTTAGGCTACTTCTCTACCTGTAAATGCTTCTGTATACTCATACATTCTTTGCCCTTTTGCTGAAAACAAAACAGTGTCCTTTAGGTCACCATGTGAGAAAGCATAGTAATTAGAGGTACTAGATTGGGACCCAGGAAATTGGTAGAACTTTGCCCAGGTTGATGAAACAAAGAATGTGCTTGTCACAAATTTTGTTTGTTTTCAAGAGACATTGTAGAAGTATGATCAGTACACAGAGCCCCAGATAGATATCCTAGGATCCTTGGAGATGAACTAACCCTTGGAGAGTCAACAGAGAAAGTCAAGGCCATGCTGAACCAGTAAGCCATCTGTGGTAGACAACTAAGAGATTGTCTATAATCAAGTGACTGAATGATCTAGATAACATACAAAAAAATATCATCTAAGTAGTCTGAGGGTTATTTTAAGGAAGCAGACAAACTTTTACAGTTAGTCAGTAAGCAGAAAAGTAGTCAGTTGAACCACATGTTAATTTTTCATAGGTAATTCTTATCCTCCATTCTCAATATTTTCTTCCAGGAGTAAGGACATTCAAGACCAAGCACATCTAAGTCTCCATAAACTCACTCAACTCTCAGGAGAATCACATACCTGATTACTGAGGTTGGAAGGACAAATGGGCTGCATGGTCCAGGCCTCTCCCTTCAAATCTCTCGTAGCTGGCTGCCCTTAAGGAACACCTCTTATTCTCTGCCCTCAGAGGTGGGTCTAAAATACATCCACATCTCTTCTCCACTTTCTAGGTCTTGCTGGATTTGAAACTATTCCTATAACCCTGCTCTAAAATATTTGGACCTTTAAGAACCTCCAACATACACCCTTTCTCCACATCTGAGCTCTGAAAAAACTAATAGGTCCAAAGAATAAGAAGAAAAATGCATTGACTTTATTATTTATAAAGGTAATGTTGGAGAATGTGGCTTAGATTTGCCACAAGACAGATGGGCTTCCTATTAATGAACTCCAGAATTGGACAGACCTTTCCACCCAGTAGTGTTTGTTGCCCAGGGACTGTTAGAAAAGTCAAGTAACTGCAATGCATATGTTTCAGATCTCTGATGGAGTCTTCTCTATGTGTGCTCAAAAAAAGTGGCTTCCTTAAAAGGCTACCCTTGTAGCAGATGAGAATACTTCTTTTGAGAAAACTTCTCAAAATGAATAATATTTTTGTTCTAATTGCATATTAATTGAGCCACCTTCTGAGGAAATAGCTTTCCATGTTCCTCAGGGAGTAGTGTGAAGGAATACCCTTTCATTTCTGTAAAAAGTATGATTGCAGTGAAGGCTTATCTTGTGAAAGGGGATTGGAACACATTTATAAATTTCTGGAATAGGATGAAATTCATGCATCATTAAAATTTCTCTTTAGATCCTGTCAAGAAAATGTAAGGAAATATTCAAAATCTCTACCTATGCATAAAAACACAAACTACAGCCAGGTAACTATAGATAAAACATGCAAAAGAATTCTAGCATATTTCATTTAGGGATATATATAGAATAAAACTATAAAGAAATGTATTAGAATGACAAATTCAAATTTTTGTGAATGATAATCCCTAGATAAGAAAGAGGCCAATGCATTCAGAAAAGTACTTCAATTGACAGCTATATGTAATATTTTATTTTTTAATAGGAAACTACAGAACTGTGTTTTATTACATTTAGAATTTCTAAAATGTTTTATAACCAGCAATGTTTCTATGAGCTTAATTCTGATTTCAAAATGAGTCATATTAATTTAGAAATTGTAGAAAAATAGTTAACTCCAGAATGAAATATATAACTAATCAAAAATTCTGCCATTCATTAAAGAAAAAGAGTATCATGTTTTTCCATTTCCTCCCATTACATTCTCTATCTATATTTATAATGTATATAAATTGCATGTGGTTTCACATATGACTCAACATTTGCTAAAGATCATGAGACTTGTTATTACATTTTCCAAAGTTGACAAACCACTCTGTGTACCTAACCATTGGGGTTACAATCATATTTCTGTATTAGGGCTTAGGCCAGCACAAGGGAAGTGACTACCCATTGTCTTGTAGTCAAGGACCAATCTGGTATTTGGAATTAATGTCTCTTTTAGAGTCTGTTGTACAGCAGACCCATCTGGAGATCTGTTATTCTGCACTATCTCTTTTCTGTTGCTGAAAGGAAAGTTGCTATTATTCTAGGGTTAAAATAGAAGGTAAAAAGAACAAAGAATGTAAACAAAGAAAGAGGTGATCTCTGGCTTCTTCCTTTCCACCATTTTCAGGGAATTAATTCTATCAGGAAATATTACCAAAGCTAATCCATCACATAAATATGTATTCATTTCATTTCTTCTGCACAATTCAAAGGATCTCTTCAAAGTGATCATTTGTAAAGACATCTCCTTTATGATACAGCAGATACCATGCATATATTTGCTGAAATATTATGTATCAGATGTTTTTTAAAGGTTTGTTCATTTCTCATAACAGCTCTGAGGTAAATATCACTATGCCCTTTTTAGAGATGAATAAGTTCAAGCTCACAAAAGGTAACTCACTACTCCAGTGTCGCTCACAAAAGGTAACTCACTACTCCAGTTTCACATCCATCTTTAGAGGCAGAATGCAGGTCTTTAAAATATGTTCATTTGTATATATATTTTTTTCTGTTTCATATATTAATGTCAAATAAAAGATAATTTAGAACTATAATATAAATAAATGAATAAATGGCTGGACGTGACAAGCCAGATGAATATGAAATGCAAGCTGTATGATTCTACTGACAAAGTTACAGGAGTTCAAAACTAATCTGTTGAGAAAATGTGAGTTGGTGTTTGGGGGCAGGGCACAGGGAGGGAAATAATGGTCCAGAGTACAAAACTGAAAAAGTGATGGTGCAGGCATATAATCATACTGATATTTGACAATTTCTGATTTGTACAAGGGACATTGCTAGGAATCATAATAGGGAAAACACATTGATAATTATTTTTTAATGTTTATTTTTTAAAGAGAGAGCACAAGTGGGGAAGGGACAGAACGAGAGGGAGAGACAGAATCAAAATCAGGCTCCAGGCTCTGAGCTGTCAGCACAGAGCCTGATGCGGGGCTCAAACTTACAAACCATGGAGATCATGGAGACCATGGAGATCATGACCTGAGCCAAAGTCAGCTGCCTAACTGACTGAGCCACCCAGGTGCCCCTGATAATTATTACTATAAAAATTCCAGTCTTATAAGTGACATTTTTAAGTAACACATGAAAATTTTCAGGCTTTTAAAATTTTTCTTTATAGGCTGGATAAAACCAAAATTGCAGAAAGAATCCATGTTAAAATCTCAAATACTAGGAACCCTTCCAAATAACTTCATATTTTCACATCCTTCTGGGAAAACATAGTATCCGTTAATTATAATTTATACAGTCAGAGAAGCATATGTATATTCGTTGTAAGTGCATATTAAAGATGGGAGGCATTTCAAGGGTGGAAGATCTATCTGACCTGTGCAGTTGCTATAGAAACCTGATGTCATTGTGGCTACACTGAGAACTATTTAATAGAGACAGAAACACCCTGGCGAAAAGAGCAGGTCCTAAATTCAGGTGTTTGCAACTCGGTACAGTGGGTCTTTGTGGTGAGGGCTGAACCTCCATGTGGTGTGGGAAGACCAAAGGATCCCAATCCGAGTTGCCTCTTTCTTGCTTTGGGGTTCAGTGCCCTGGAAGTCTCATAGGTAAATTCATTGAGGTTCCACAGAGCCCCAGTGAGTGTGATTTCTACTCCAGGGATGTCCTGGAAATGCCTTCCTGTAAAGGCAGGAGCGCAGAAAGACATGCAATGACTCTTTCTGAGACCCAGCTTTCCTCTCTGTAAAATGGGGATGAGAATGCTTCACCCACAGGATGACTGAGGACAGTCTGTGGTACACATGAGCAAGTCCATGGCCCTGTGCTTACTGTGGGATCATGAATGCCTATATGAATTCAGGCCACTTCTTACTCCTTTTCAACTCTTTTGATAGGCAATAGAAGAGGAAAAGAGAAGAAAAGGACCCTCTGAGAAGTGTATTATAGCATGTAGTTGTTATGACTCTGACCCAGTTGTATCAGTATCATTATCACTAACCTAGTGCCTAGCATGGTGCCAGGCACATAGTTACTCCAGTAAAACATAATAACTGATTGATCTCTCTCTCCTTGTGCAGTTCTTCATGTCAGTTACCAAGTTTATATCAGGTGCCTAAAAGAGGAAGTTTTTGAAGTTTCTACTCCAGATTGAAGGGCAGCAGTCCTCAGGTGACTCCAGCACCTCACATCCCTGGTGGGATACGATGCCTGGCTCGAGTTCATAGATCTGAACAAAAGAATAATGTGGAATATCTCATGTGATGTTCACAAAATAACCTAGAGAATCTACTTGATCTTATCATGGGACAAGTAGTTTAGCAGGTGGAATTTCATCCCTTCAGCAGCTGTATGGTCTGTAGTAGCCCTTGAGGTCCATCTTAGAGAAGTCCTTTTTTTTTTTTTTTATCTGAATGGAAGGAATGAAACAGCTTGACAAAAACTTGGTTTTTAACGTGCATTTGCAATAAATATGCATATATTTTTCTGACTGCATAAATTGAAATTAATGACTCCTTAATTCCCTCAGAAGGATGTAAAAGTATGTAGTTAGTTAGGAGAGTTCCTAGGAATTGAGATTGTAGCATCAATTCTTTTCTGCTAACCATGGTTATTTATTCTATAATGAGAAATTTTTAAGAGCTTAAAATTTTCCACATGCTAGTTAAAAATGTTAGTTATGGTACCAATGTTAGAATCATCTTTATGAGTGTGTTTCTTCCTTGTAACTAATGTATTTTTTCTCTATGAATACTTCCGGTGTGTGATTGGGTATACAAGTACTGTATTAACATCTCATATCCTCATTAAGAATTTTAGCCTTTAGCATAAGAAATTGCGTTTTATTCTTTTCAGATTCATTTTGTTCTCAATTTTGCTCACTAATATCAAGGTTAAAATCCCTCATTTCTTGTTCCCAAATGCCTGAGATATATTTCCTTTTTATAAAAATTTTAACCTAATTATTTTGTGTTATGCAAATGTCTGAAAATAAGTATACTTTTGGAATTTCTTTTAATAGGCAATTTGAAATTTTTTTCTTTTACTCAGTAATTCAGGAACAATTTATGGTAACTGATATGATCAATGTATTTGATCATTCATGTTCAATTCTGCCACATTGTTTATAAACTTATGAAATGATATATTCTTACACTAGATTGTGTGTTTCATTTGCTATCTCTTTAGTATTCAGAATTTTTCTTGATTTGTTCTAGTGGTATTTTTATACTAAATCCTTAACTAACCTACTTAATATACTTGGTACGGAATGAAGTCTTAGTAATAAATAGATAAAAAGTCAAATGATATGAACAGAAAACTCACCATAACCAATATACACACTAATTAAAATTTTAAACCTATGCCAAGTTACATACATAAAAGAATGCACATTAATATTTGGAGCTATCATAGTGAATGAAATAGGCAAGTAGCAAAAAATATACATAATGTATTAATTAGGGGAAAGCAAGATATGTAAATGAACATGTGTGACACTGGAGTAATGAGTTACCCTTTGTGAGCTTGAACTTGCTCATTTGTAAAATGGGCATATTGATATTTACCTAGAGAGCTGTTATGAGAAATGAGCAAACATTTAGAAATTCTCTGATACATAAAATTTCAGGAAATATAGTATGGGCTTTGCTGTATTCCTCCACCCACAAAAGAGATGTCTTAAAAGTTAACATCTCACAGAGACCATTTGTATTGAATCATAGGAAAGGAAATATGTATATATAACAGGTAAGCTTTTGTGATTATTTCTTCATAGGATGAAATACATGATGCTAATGTAAGTGAAGTTGCAAAGGATGACCTCTTTATTTTTTTGAATGTTCTTTCTGATCATTTTACCTTTAATTTTGACATGGGGACAGGAACCTTCCTTTGAGGTACAGAAAGGAGACAGTACAGAATCATATATCAAGATGGGTGTTCTGTACAACATACTAAAATCAGGAGATGTGAATCGCAAATGGATCTTTGTCTATAGTGCCATGGATAGTCACTTCGCCTGTGCCAGCCTCACCCTAACACAGAGAAAAGATTGCATTTCCCAATGTTTAGGGTTGGGGACTTTGAGCCACAGTTGCTTGTCTACTTCAGAATATCTAATAACTGGTTTTGTGATCTTTAGCAAATGTTGAGTCACATGTGAAGCTCACATGTAATGAATTTACATTATAGATGCATGAATTCAGAATACAATGGGAGGAAATGCACAAATATGATACACTTTTTAAACAATAACAAATGGTAAGATTGCTTCTTAATTATATATTTCATTTTGGACCTATTTTTTCCACAATCTCTAAATTAATATGAATGAATTTTAAAATATAATTAATTCTCATAGGAACATTACTTGTTATAAAATATTTTAGATAGAAAGTATAAAAATAATGTAACACACTTCTATAATTTCCATTTAAATAATAAAATATTACATATTACATATAGAGCTGTATCTCGCTTGAAGTTCTTTTCTCACTGCATATTTATCTAGGGTAATAACCACTAATTGACTTCAGATTTTTCATTATTAATAGATTTTTATAGTTTTATTACATATGTATATATACCTACATTAAATGTACTATTATCTTGCATGTTTTATCTATAGTTGTCTGGTTATAGTGTGTATGTGGGGGTAATGTGTGGGTAGAAGGGTGGGTATAAGATTTTGAACATTTCCTTAATTCTCCATTGAAGAGATTTCAGGAACAGTTTTAATGTTTTGTCATTTTTATCCTACTCTGGAATTTAAAAACTTGTTCCAATCCCCTTCCACAAAATGAGCCTCCATTGCAATCATACTTTGTCAAGGAGTGAGAGGTATTGCTACATACCACTCCATGAAACACATGGAAAGCTGGTTCCTCAGAAGGTGGCTTGATACCAATCAGAACAAGGGATATTTATTCATTTTTGAGAAGTCTTCTCACAGAATGTGTCCTGAAATACTTTCTCCTGCTACACAGATAGCCTTGCAAGGAAGCCACTTTTCTTGAGTACACATATCCAGGACTCCATCAGAGAGTAGATACATATGCATAGCAGCCCTTGACCTTTCTGACTGTCCCTGTACAGCATTGCTGGGTGGAAAGTTCTGTCCATTGTGGAATTCATTAATAGGAAGTCCAGCTGCCTGTGGAAAATCTAAACAACATTGTTCAACATCACCTTTATAAGGAATAAAGTCAATGTAATTTTCTCCTTACTGTTTTGTCCTATATCTTACTTGGTTCAGAGCCCAGATGTGGAGAAAGGATGTGTTTTTGGAGTTCTTAAAATCCCAAGCCTTTTGGAGTAAGACCACAGTAGTTTAGAATCCAGCAAGATATAGAAGGGGAAAAGAGCTGTGGATGTATGTTGCAGAGAGTAGTGGATCTATGTTGCAGAGAGTATGGCCGGAGTCACAAAAGATGAGTCCACAAACAAAATGCAGTTAAGTGAAGGTCCTCATACTCAAGTGGGAATGAGGTCCAGACTCCAGAATGAAGCTTCTTTTTATTAGGATAATTGCTAAAGACTGCGTGCATAAAGTCAGCTAAGCAAGTGTGTTAATCAATATAAAGGTTTAGCTTTTCTTTTCTTTCCTTTTTTGGTCATGGGTTTATATTTATTTATATTTTTATATGAAATTTATTGTCAAGTTTGTTTCCATACAACACCCAGTGCTCATCCTAACAGGTGCCCTCCTCACTGCCCATCACCCACTTTCCCCTCCCTCCCACCCATCAACCCTCAGTTTATTCTCAGTTTTTAAGAGTCTCTTCTGGTTTGCCTCCTTCCCTCTATGAAACTTTTTTTCCCCTTCCCCTCCCCCATGTTCTTCTGTTAAGTTTCTCAGGATCCACATAAGAGTGAAAACATATGGTATCTTTCTCTGTATGACCTATTTCACCTAGCATAACAGTCTCCAGTTCCATCCACGTTGCTAAAAAAAGGCCATATTTCATTCTTTCTCATTGCCAAGTAGTATTCCATTGTATATATAAACCACAACTTCTTTATCCATTCATCAGTTGATGGACATTAAGGTTCTTTCCATAATTTGGCTATTGTTGAAAGTGCTGCTATAAACATTGGAGTACAAGTGCCCTTATGCATCAGCACTCCTATATCCCTTGGGTAAATTACTAGCACTGCTATTGCTGGGTCTTAGGGTAGTTCTATTTTTAAGTTTGTGAGGAAACTCCACACTGTTTTCCTGAGTGGCTGCACCAGTTTGCATTCCCACCAACAGTGCAAGAGGGTTCCCGTTTCTCCACATCCTCGCCAGCATCTATAGTCTCCTTATTTGTTCATTTTAACCACTCTGAGTGGCATGAGGTGATATCTCAGTGGGGTTTTGATTTGTATTTCCCTGATGAGGAGTGACGCTGGGCATCTCTTCATGTGGCTGTTGGCCATCTGGATGTCTTCTTTAGAGAAGTGTCTATTCGTGTCTTCTGTCCATTTCTTCACTGGATTATTTGTTTTTTGGGTGTGGATTTTGGTGGGTTCTTTATAGATTTTGGATACTAGCACTTTGTCTGATATGTCATTTGCAAATATCTTTTCCATTCCATTGGTTGCCTTTTAGTTTTGTTGATTGTTTCCTTTGCAGTGCAGAAGCTTTTTATCTTCATGAGGTCCCAATAGTTCATTTTTGCTTTTAATTCTCTTGCCTTTGGAGATGTGTCAAATAAGAAATCGCTGCAGATGAGGACAGAGAGATTTTTTCCTGCATCCTCCTCTAGGATTCTGATGGTTTCCTGTCTCATGTTCAGGTATTTCATCCATTTTGAGTTTATTTTTTGTGAAAGGTGTGAGAAAGTGGTCTAGTTTCATCCTTCTGCATGTTGCTGTCCACTTCTCCCAGCACCATTTGTTAAAGAGGGTGTCTTTTTTCCATTGGATGTTCTTTCCTGCTTTGTCAAAGATTAGCTGGCCACACACTTGTGGGTGCAATTATGGAGTCTCTATTCTCGTCCATTGGTCTATGTGTCTGTTTTTGTGCCAATACCATGCTGTCTTGATGATGACAGCTTTGTAGTAGAAGCTAAAGGCTGGGATTGTGTTGCCTCCTGCTTTGGTCTTCTTCAAAATTACTTTGGCTATTCGGGGCCTTTTGTGGTTCCATAGAAATTTTAGGATTGCTTGTTCTATCTTTGAGAAGAATGCTAGTGCAATTTTGATTGGGATTGCATTGAATGTGTAGGCTGTTATGGGTATTATTGATATTTTAACAATATTTATTCTTCTAATCCATGAGCACAGAATGTTTTTCCATTTCTTTGTATCTTCTTCAATTTCCTTCATAAGCTTTCCATAGTTTTCAGCATACTGATCTTTTACATCTTTGGTTAGGTTTATTCCTGTGTATTTTATGATCCTTGGTGCAATTGTGAATGGGATCAATTTATTTGTCCTTCTTGAGGGTTTTTATTAAGAAAGGATGCTGGATTTTGTGAAATAATTTTTGTGCATCTATTGACAGAGTCATATGGTTCTTATCTTTTCTTTTATTAATGTGATGTATCACATTGATTTGAGAATGTTGAACCAGTCTTGCACTGCAGGAATCAATCCCACTTGATCATGGTGAATAATTCTTTTTATATGCTGTTGAATTCATTTTGATAGTATATTGTTGAGAATTTTTGCATCCATATTCATCAGGGATATTGGCCTGTAGTTCTCTTTTTTTGCTGGGTCTCTGGCTGGTTTGGGAATCAAACGAATGCTGGCTTCATAGAATGATTCTGGGAGTTTTCCTTCCCTTTCAATTTTTTGGAACAGCTTGAGAAGGATAGGTATTATCTCTGCTTTAAATGTCTGGTAGAATTCCCCAGGGAAGCCATCTGGTCCTGGACTCTTATTTGTTTGGACATTTTTGATAACTGATTCAATTTCTTCACTGGTTATGGGTCTGTTCAAGTTTTCTATTTCTTCCTGTTTGAGTTTTGGAAGGTTGTGGGTGCTTAGGAAATTGTCCATTTCTTCCAGGTAGTCCAGTTTCTTGGCATATAATTTTTCATAGTATTCCCTGAAAATTGCTTGTATTTCTGAGAGATTGGTTGTAATAATTCAATTTTCATTCATGATTTTATCTATTTGGGTCACCTCACTTTTTGAGAAGCATGGCTAGAGGTTTATCAATTTTGTTTATTTTTTCAAAAAACCAACTCTTGGTTTCATTGATCTGCTCTACAGTTTTTTTTTTTTTAGATTCCATATTGTTTATTTCTGCTCTGATCTTTATTATTTCCCTTCTGCTGGGTTTGGGGTGTCTTTGCTGTTCTGCTTGTATTTCCTTTATGTGTGCTGTTAGATTTTGTATTTGGGATTTTTCTTGTTTCTTGAGATAGGCCTGGATTGCAATATATTTTCTTTTCAGGACTGCCTTCGCTGCATCGCAAAGTGTTTGGATTGCTGTCTTTTCATTTTCATTTGTTTCCATATACATTTTTAAAATTTCTTCTCTAATTGCTTGGTTGACCCATTCATTCTTCAGTAGGGTATTCTTCAACCTCCATGCTTTTGGAGGTTTTCCAGACTTTTTCCTGTTGTTGATTTCAAGTTTCATAGCATTGTGGTCTGAAAATGTGCATGGTATGATCTTTATTTTTTTATACTTATGAAGGGCTTTTTTGTGACCCAGTACGTGATCTATCTTGGAGAACATTCCATGTGCACTGGAGAAGAAAGTATATCCTGTTCTTTGGGATGCAGAGTTCTAAATATATGTCAAGACCATCTAATCCAATATATCATTCAGGGCCCTTGTTTCTTTATATATTCTCTGTCTAGATGTTCTATCCATTGGTGTAAGTGGAGTATTAAAGTCACCTGCAATTACCACATTCTTATAAATAAGGTTGCTTATGTTTGTGATTGCTTGTTTTATATATTTGGGGGCTCCTGTATTCGGTGCATAGACATTTATAATTGTTAGCTCTTCCTGATGGATATACCCTGTAATTATTATATAATGCCCTTCTTCATCTCTTGTTATAGCCTTTAAAGTCTAGTTTGTCTGATATAAGTATGGCTACTCCAGCTTTCTTTTGACTTCCAGTGGCATGATAAATAGTTCTCCATCCCCTCACTCTCAATCTGAAGGTGTCCTCAGGTCTAAAATGAGTCTCTTGTAGACAGCAAATAGATGGGTCTTGTTTTTTATCCATTCTGATACCCTATGTCTTTTGGTTGGAGCATTTAGTTCATTTACATTCTGTGTTATTATGGAAAGATATCTGTTTAATGTCATTGTGATATCTATAGGTTTCATGCTTGTAGTGGTGTCTCTGGTACTTTGTGGTCCTTGCAACATTTCACTCACAGAATCCCCCTTAGGATCTCTTGTATGGCTGGTTTAGTGATGAATTCCTTGATTTTTTGTTTGGGAAATCCTTTATCTGTCCTTCTATTCTGAATGAAAGACTTGCTGGTTAAAGATTCTTGGCTGCATATTTTTTTTCTGTTCATCACATTGAAGATTTCCTGCCATTCATTTCTGGCCTGCCAAGTTTCAGTAGATAGGTTTGCTACTACCCTTATGTGTCTATTGTAAGTTAGGGCCTGTTTATCCCTAGCTGCTTTCTGAATTCTCTCTTTATCCTTGTATTTTATCAGTTTCACTATGATATGTCATGCAGAAGATCGATTTAAGTTATGTCTGAAGGGAGTTCTCTGTACCTCTTGGATTTCAATGCCTGTTTCCTTCCCCAGGTCAGGGAAGTACTCAGGTATGATTTGTTCAAGTACACCTTCAGCTCCTTCCTCTCTCTTTTCTGCTTCTGGAATTCCTATCATACGGATATTGTTCCGTTTGATTGCTTCACTTAGTTCTCTAATTCTCCCCTCCTACTCCTGAATTTTTTTTTTATCTCTCTTTTTTCAGCTTCCTCTTTTTCCATAATTTTATCTTCTAATTCACCTATTCTTTCCTCTGCCTCTTTAATCCATGCTATGGCTGCCTCCATTTTATTTTGTACCTCATTTATAGCATTTTTTAATTCATCGTGACTATTCTTTTGTCCCTTGATGTCTGTAACAATAGATTCTCTGCTGTCCTCTATGGTTTTTCAAGCCCAGCGATTAATTTTATGAGTATTGCTTAAATCGGTCTTGATCAATTCGTTAGCTGTTGCTACTCCTGGAGTTTCTTTTGAGGTGAATTCTTCCACTTAGTCATTTTGGCTAATTTTCTGTCCCTTATGCGTTTTAAAAGCTTGTGTGCTCTGCACCTGTGAGCACTGCTATTTTAAAGGAGGGTCATACACCTTCCAGGGCCTGGCCCTTCAAGAGGTATTTTTTCAGGGTTGTTCCTTGCTCCCTCTTGTTGTGACTTTGGTTATTTTATTACCCTACTCGTAGTAATATTTTGTACCCTCCACCTGGTGTGCTTTTATTTGTTCCTTGGAGTAGCCCTGTAAAGGAAAACAGATGGACAAACAGGAGACAAAAATGCACACACAAATAACACAAAGAAATAAAAACAAAAACCTAAAGACTAAAAACAAAAAACTCCAAAACACCGACTGCAAGTAAAGAATAGGGTGGAGGTAGTGCTGATGGAAGAGCACATACAGAGAAATGACAGAAGGTGGGGGCGGGGGGGAATAAAAGTTGATTAGGCAGAGAGTCTAAAAGCCTTAATCCAGAGAGAGAGAAAGGAAAATAAATATGAAAATGAAACGGGGAAATGAAAATCAAATGAAGATAAAATTACCCAGACAGAGAAACTATATGGCTTAATTATTTCAAGAGAGACAATGGAGTGTAAAGAAGGAGGTGTAGAACATGTATTAAGACAATGGATTAAATATGCCTGTTCAGACAGTCCAATAACCAGAGTAGCCTGCCTAGGGGAGGGAAGAGATAAGGAGGAGAAATGGGGGTGGTGTGGGGTGGGAGAATATATCTATATATCCAGAATTGACCTAGAGTTAATCCAGGCAATGCTGCATCACTTGTAGGTAGTAGCTGTCCTCAGGGTCTGTGTCTCTCTGGTAGATATGCAGTTACCCAGGGTAAGGGGGCGTGGTTTGGCGTTTTCTGGACCCACCTCCACGATGGTCCTTGGGAGTGATCCCTGAGGCCCTGCCTTGGTGGCGGTCCTGGTGTGGCAGGGGGAATGGTGATCTCCCTGTCTCTCTTCCACAGAGCCAGACCCAGTGGACTCTGTTTGAGTCGTCCTGACTGCCCCACGGGCGCAGACGGGGGTGGTCCTTCTCGCTCCACCAATTCCCCTGATTCTGTGCTTGGCTACAATTCAAAGTCCCGCTCCATGCACTCTGGTGCTGGGGAAGCACCTCCCCATGCGGCGATATGTGGTCCTGGCTGGCTTTGTGCTGTCACGCTAAAGGGAGGACCAACTTCTCCTCTTGCGGACTGAGAGCGACTGCCCTCACTGCGAGTCCCTGGGGTGGCATACGGAGGCAGGCTTTGTCTTTTCCCACAGCACTCCAGGGAAATGTCGGCCTTATCCTCCTGTAGACTGTGCCCTCTGCCCAGACACTGCACCTGGGGGTGGCCGACACAGGCAGGTTCTGTGCTATCACTCACCCTTCCAGGGAGGGAACCACTTTCTCCAGCTGCAGACTGAGTCTCTGACCTATAACCGCACCCAAGGCCTGGCTCCCTCCTCCCCAGGTGCTCGAACAAGGAGCCAACCCCAGTCCAAAAAAGACCCACTGTTAGAGATCGGATCCCTCTCTGTCTCAGTCCGAGGTCTTCCTCCTGTCTGGCTATGGTCCTGCACTTCCCTAACGACTCTTTCTCTTCCCTTTGTCTCTCTGAAGAAGGGGGTCCCTCCCTTCCAAGCCCATGCAGCCTTTTTTATCTCCCCCAGTTTGCAGTTACCCACCTATCTTTCTTCCAGCTTTCCCATTTCCTTTCTAGTAGATTCAGTTTCTTTTCCTCCAAGGCTCTGGTGTTTAAAGTCCTTTGGCTTCTACACTTCTTTGAGAGACTTGGGACATATGAATCCCCCTGTCTCTCCACCATGTTGGCCCCTGGTTTAGCTTTTCAAGGTTGAATTTTGAGTTAATTGGTTTCTATATCACTAGGAAGGATCAGGTGTGAAAGAGGATCCAGCCCTGGACAATGTTAATGGCTCTAGGCATTCCTTACTAGCAGCAGCTGCCTTCAGCTGTGTAAACATGTCCTAAGGCCTTGTACCTGCTTCATCCCTTCCCTTTTGAAGTCTTTTCCTTTGATGCTTCCCTCCTTCATTTCCCACATCTCTCCCTTTTTCTTTCATTTGGCAAAGTTGGAGGGCAAAGACAGGCTTGTGAGGCATAATCTCAGCTTCGTTGCTGTCCTCTTCTCCAGACTAGGTATATGCAAAGAAATAAGACAAAGATTAATATAAAAATACAAAACTCAGAAAAGCTTGTGTTTTATATAATTCATTTGATTCAATTCCGAGATTTGATTACTTAGATAGAGAAGGAGCACCAGAAATCATCTCAGGTTTATTTTTGAATGTTTCATAGATTCCTTTTGCAATTGAGCTATATCAGGAGAGGTGTTACCTTGATTAAGAAGGTGTTGATGCACCAGGTCCCATATATTTTAGATTGATTACATACTTGGGGGGGGTGTGACACAAAAGGTGGTTATGTTCCAATCACACTGAAGCTTTCTCTGTTGTTGTAAACTAATCAATTGATCTCCTAGAAAAAGAACAGCTTGTTACAAGTCACATAATTAGCTCTCTGTTCGGCTATCAATCAGCCGTTGGCTGTTCCGCAGCCTTTCTGAATCTAGATGCCAATTTTGTACAAAGTGAGTGGTTTGTACAGTCTGATGCAGCACAAAACCAGCTGTTGCTTCTGTAGCTGCAATAGCTATAATCCCAAGTACAGCAGTTACCAGTAAAGCTACAAACCATCGGGTGCAGTGTAAGACGTTTCAATAGTTCATCTATGAGATACATTTCAGGGGAGTGTTGCCAAGACCAATCCATGATTACAAGCATCCAAACCCCATTACATGCCTTAGGGATATATAAGCTTTGTTTTTCCTACTATTTAAAAGAAATAGTATAATTCAGACAAGTATAAAAAGAACGATTATGGCAAGTAAGAAGATTGTTATCAAGGTCCCAATGAAGCATGCCTAACATAAACAGAAAAGGAAGTCTGACACATGCTTGAATTTTATGAGTCTCATTTAATCTGAAAGAGATGGAGAATTTATTTGAAATATTCATTAAGTGGCCTTTCCAAGTGGCCATGCCTAATAATCCAGTACCAATTTTCCAGAGTTCTGAATGAATTGGTCCATCAGGTAAACGTGGGCTGGGGGGAGTCATCGCTCCTTCATGCCATACAATGGGTTCAGATGTTACATCTGAAATGATGTCGTCTTGACATCGACACCATCGGAGCTCTCTTTTGGAGTATTTGGTCTGAGCAGAGCCTACAGAGGCCCAATTAAGGATGCTTCCTTTGGAAGTATTAAGAAGAACTCTACCAACCTCTCCTCTACAGAGCTCCCAATTAACCCATTCCTCAGGATTTATAACCTTTCTTAATTGACATCAAGGCAATTTAGGAGGGTGAGCATATGTAATTCTCTGACTTCTCATGGAGACTCCCTGTAGTAAATACAATATAGAGACATTAGTCCCATTGGTTATTTTTGCTATCCATGCCTGTGAACAAAATGTAACACAGTGTTCACCTATTCCAAAGCATATAAGTGGCCCATCTGCACCTACAGAATATTCAGGGATTATTTTTCCTTCTTCTTCTGGTTTAAATGGGCCTCTATTATCATAGGTTCAGGCAACTGGACTGAATCACTTACATAAACTGGGAAAGAGGGATCATCCCATGTAATTAATCTATTAAGAGGTGGATTTGGAATATAAGCCCAGTATGTGTGATTCTCTTTAGTACTCACGGTTAAAATAAGAACTGATACCATGGCAATAAACAGAGTAGTAGAAGTCTTAGGTGTTCCTGTTTTTTAGGAGGATCTGTTCTGCTTCTAGAGTTATCTTATTCATCTGTCCCCATGTCAGAGGTTTGGCTTTCATTGTTTTTTCAGTTCTTCTTTTTATCTCTCGTTTCAGGCTTAATTCTTCCCTATCTTTCTCCAGTGGTTGAAAATTATCGACTCTTTTTCTCTTCGCCCATCTGTTCATATTGTGGTTTTAATTGCTGGGCTGGGAGCTAAGTATCTCCATTATCTGTGGCTACAAGAGCAAATCCTCAACCCCACGATTTAACATACCCAGGGAACCATTGGTTATTATCATTTTCCAAAATATTGGTTGTGAAAGGGGTCTGGTATTAGAGGCTGTGTGATGTTTTACAGCTGTGGTGAGCTCTTGTTCAACTCTTAAATCCAGAAAATCAAGTGTAAATAATGCTTTCATTAATTGATTCTTTGGATTCAAGGCCATATCCCCCTGTTTTTGTTTTTGTAACATGGTTTTTAATATATGATTAACACGTTCAATAATACCTTGACCTTGTGGATTGTAAGGAATGCCTGTAGTATGATGAATGCCCCATTCTTGGCAAAATATAAGAAAAGTGTGAGAAGTATGAGCGGGGCCATTGTCAGTTTTAAGATTCCGGGGGAGTCCCATTGTGGCAAATGCTTCTAAAAGGTGCTGAATAACATGGGCCATTTTTTCTCCTGACAAAGGTGTAGCCCATATAAAACCAGTATATCTATCTATTGATACACGTACATATGCAAGGCGACCAAATTGTGGAACATGACTAACATCCATTAGGTTGTTGACCTCTGGGATTAATGCCCTGAGAGTACAGAGGAATGACAATAGGCTCACAAGTGGGACAGTGTGTGATAATTTCTCTAGCTTGTTTAAGGGAAATAGAAAAGCATTTACTTAAGCCTTTAGCATTAAGATGAGTCAGATTGCAGGGGTGCCTGGGTGGCTCAGTAGGTTGAGAGTCTGACTTTGGCTCAGGTCATGATCTCGCAGTCCATGAGTTCGAGCCCCACATCGGGCTCTGTGGTGACAGCTCAGAACCTGGAACCCATTTCAGGTTCTGTGTCTCCCTCTCCCTTTCTCTCTCTGGCCCTCCCCCGTTCATGCTCTGTCTCTCTCTGTCTCAAAAAATAAAATAAACATTAAAAAAAATTTTAAAAAACATGAGTCAGATTGTGAAAATCTTGTGCTGTAATAACAGGAGTTGCCAATAAGGAATCCACTGTAGCGTTCCCTTCTGCTAAGGGACCAGGGAGGCCAGAATGAGATCGTATGTGAGTAATGTATATAGGATGGGATCAGTGTCGGAGACAATGTTGGACTTGAAAAAATAAGTCAGACAATTCTGAGACATCTGAATAAATATTAACGGTTTCCAAGTTTTCAATCACTTTTTTAGAATAGGCTGAATCCTTTAAGATATTGATGGAGGAGGAAACATCCTTAAGTAATAAAAATATGGCCAAGAGTTCATCCTTTTGTACTGAAGCATATGGGGATTTTACACATTTAGAAGTAGGACCATAATATGCAGAATAACTGGATTTGTTGGCATCTGTAAAATAATTAGGTCCATTTACAGGTACTGACTGTACAATTTGAGGCATGATAAAGGAGGTGGTTTTGATAAATTCAATTAATTTGGATTTAAGATAATGGTTGTCTATGTGACCTATATAATTTGCAACTCCAAGGTGCCATGAAATGCATTGCCGATATGCCACGGATATTTGTGCATGAAACAGAGGTACTATAATTGTCTCAGGGTCTTGGGTTGTTATTTCCTTAAGTCTCTCCCAACTCTTTAAAATTGACATTCCTGTTTTGTCTAAATATGTAGATAATTTTTTTAAGGCTTGTTGGAAAGAAATATCCGTTCTAAGATTCCATTAGCCTGCCAAAGTATTCCTGCAGGAGAATGAGGTAACAGTAAAATTAACAAGGAAACAGGTAGCAAGGAGTTAATTCAAGTAAGCTGATTGGAAGCAATTTTTTGTTCATTCCATTGTAATTTTTGGGATGCTTCCGGAGTTAAGTTTCTAGGGCTATTTAAATTGGAATTCCCTTTAAGTACATCAAAGAGATGAGTCAGTTGATAAGTAGGTATACCTAGAGTAGGACGCTACCAGTTAATGTCTCCTAATAACTTCTGGAAATCATTCAAAGTATGCAAGGTATCTCTACGAATTTGAACATTTTGAGGCATTATTGAATTTTGTACTAATTTTTGACCTAAATAGAACAAGAGATCTTCAAATTGAATTTTGTCTTCTGCAATAAGGAGGCCATATTTTGAGAGGGTTGCCTGAGCTGCTAAAAAGAGTGCATGTAAATCATGTGGTTCGGGTAAAGCTAATAGGATTTCATCCATGTAATGGATGATCTTAGCATGAGGAAACTGAGATCGTAAATATCGGAGAGGTTTTGCAACAAAAAGCTGACAAAGACTGGGACTATTTAATATTCCTTGGGGTAAAACTTTCCGTTGAAATTTGCTTATGGGCTCCTCATGATTAATTACAGGAATGGAGAACGCAAATCTCTCCGAATCTTTAGGGCTTAAGGGAATGGAGAAAAAACAATCCTTAAGATCAACAATTATAAATTTCCATTCTCGAGGGATAGCAGCAGGCGTCGGAAGGCCAGGCTGTAGAGCCCCCATAGGTTGTATGATTTTATTTATGGCTCGGAGATCAGTCAGCATTCTCCATTTTCCAGATTTCTTTTCTATGACAAAAACGGGAGAATTCCAGGGACTAGTTGAAGGTTCAGTATGCCTCACTTCTAATTGTTGAGAAGCTAAAGATTTTAAAGCTGCCAGTTTTTCTTGAGAAAGCAGCCGCTGCTCTATTCATATGGGCTCATCAATAAACCATTTTAAAGACAGCGCATATTTTTGTTCTCTGGCAGGGGCCGCTAGGATACATTTGGATATCCTAGCCTTGTGGCTTTGTGTTTGGGGAAAAATATCGAGGGGTGTTTTATTGCCTTGTTGAGTTTTATCTAATTCCTTCAGTGGGTCATGTCCCATGGCACACATTATATTTTTATCTTGAGTAGATATATATGGGATATTAATATATGCACCCCATTGTTGAAGTAAATCTCTACCCCACAGATTAATGGCAATGTTAGCCACATAGGGTTTAAGAGTTGTTATCTGATCCTCGGGCCCTTCACATCTCATAATCTGTTGACTTCTTTTTATTCCCTCTAAGGAGCCAAGTCCTGTAAAAATTACAGGTATGTTCTCAATAGGCCAAGATGAAGGCCAAAACTTTTCAGATATGATGGTAACATCAGCTCCAGTGTCTAGTAATCCTATAAAAGATTTATTATTAATTTTAAGATGTATTTTGGAGCAAAGATCTTTCAAAAAAGTTTGCCAATATAATTGTTTTCCAGTACTGCCAAAACCTCCAGTTCTGATAACAGGATTGCTTTGGCCCTCTATATAAGGAATAATAAGTAATTGAGCAATTTTATCTCCTGATTGAATAGTATAAGGGTTACCGGCCAGTATCATAACTTGAATTTCATTTTCATAATCACAGTCAGTAACACCAGGATGCACATGAATACCTTTAAGTGTAAGACTACTCCGTCCAAAAATAAGGCCTACTGTGCCTTTTCCCAAAGGTCCATAGATTCCTGTTCTAACTGTAACGACACCCAAAGAAGGCTGTAAAACAACTGGGTCTATAGCAGGGAGATCTAAGCAGCACTCCCAGTTGTTGCATGACGGAGGTCTGTGACCTGTGGATGTTGAGGTGTTGAGACCCATTGCTGGCTGGATAAAAGCTCATTTTGTTTGTTGGGCCATGTGATAGGCCCCGTGAGAAATTTCCCTGATTTTGATCAATACTAGGAGGTGGAAGAGGATGTCCATCTTTGTGATATTGGGAATGGCACTGATTGGCCCAATGATATCCTTTTTTACAACGAGGGCATAAAGCAGTTGGAGACATTAATTTAGATAGATTATTAATACTGGTATTATTAACATTATGCTTATCTTTTTAAAAATTTGTCCTTTATTTTTCGACAGTCTTTTTTTCATGTGGCCACTTTTTCCACAACCAAAGCATTTGGTGTTAGATTTAAAAGGGTCAGTCCCTCTTATAGCAGCAGCGAGGAGGTTCTTATTGTAAAGTGGGGTACCAATATCAGCACATGCTTTCACATAGTCAGCCATGGACCCAACAGCCACTCTTATAGCACGAAGAGCTCACTGGCATTCTGAATTAACTTTATCATAAGCCACAATAGGAAGCAACAAATCCCTTAGGCCTGCTTGAGGAATTGTTTTAGCCAAAACATCTCTTAATCTTGCTACAAAGTCAACATAAGGTTAAGTATATCCCTGTTTAACATTTGCAAATGAGGGGGTAACCTCCCCTGGGGTAGCTATATGTTGCCAAGACATCTTACAGCAATTTCGTACTTGTATTGCTTGATCACTCATACCACATTGATCTCTTAGTTGAGAATATTCTCCTTGTCCACAAAGTTGTCCCTTGTCAATAGGAATATTATCATGAATGTTTCTTTCCCCTTGAATCTTAGCTTGATCTTCCCACCAAGTCATAAATTGTAAATATTCAGCATGGGATAAAACAATTCTAGCCAACATTTCCCAACCTTTAGGAATCCAGCGTTCAGTGTCAGCAAATGCTGAAAGTAAGCCCTGCGTATAAGGAGAGTTAATGCCATTTTAAGATCGTTCAAAAAATTTTACAGGGATCTGAGAGTATTCAGCATTATAGCCTCCATTAGTATATTGTGCATTTGGTGGAAAGTCATTCA
Organism: Panthera onca; assembly: GCF_046562875.1. Taxonomy (NCBI): domain Eukaryota; kingdom Metazoa; phylum Chordata; class Mammalia; order Carnivora; family Felidae; genus Panthera; species Panthera onca. The sequence continues at coordinate 45,397,718 of NC_138357.1, read as the reverse complement.
GAGTTACTGGAAATATCTCTGATACCTGTTGTATCAATTCTAAATCTCCTTCCTCTTTAGCCTTTATCAACTCTCCCATCAGAGGTGGAATGATAGGGCCCTCATGTTCCTTGGAAGGAGCTATTATGTGAGGCTTGTCATTAGAAAAAGGATTGGAAGTGACTGGATAGGCAGTCTTTCATTTAACATAAGTAGTATTTTTTGTATTTTCAGGTAAAGGGGGGGTATACTTTATTATAAGGGAGGGCAGTAGCCTCCAAGTTATCATTTGTGGGTGGCGACAGAGGCCATTCTTGTAAAGTATCTTCCTCAGGTGCTATAGCCTTGATTTCTTCAGAAGAAGATTCATCCTCACAACTATCAGATGTAAAATCCAACTCATCTCCTTCTTGATGAGTTTTTAATTTAGGTGAACTTACATTTTGTTCTTAGTCAGACTGTAAAGGCTGTAAAGCCATCTCAATTAAAAAGCATATAGACGAAACTTTTAAAGAAATGATATGTCCATTTTGATGAACGCGTCTAAGCGTTTTTATAATTAATCTCCATTTTTTAAGGTTTAAAAGATTTTTTTTTCCAGAAGGGTTAAACTAATAGCAATGTTTTTTAACCAAGTACCAGAGCTCATCAAAAGTTCCCCTTTTCACTTTTACTCCTGAACTTTGCAATAAAGTACGAAGTAATTTAGAGTAAGCTTCATGATCATGAGACTGGGAGTTTCCGATCCTTCACTATCCCAAAGCCCGGACTTACCTGTCCTACCGTTCCGTTTTCAGTTTCTGCAACTAGAAACTGAAGTAGTCTTGAAGACTGCCGCGCCACACCCTGCTCTCTGTGACAAATGTTGCAGGGAGTATGCAGGAATTGCAAAAGATAAGTCAGCAAAGTGCAGTTAAGTGAAGGTCCTCACTCCAGTCGGAATGAAGCCCCATTCCAGAATGAAGGTTCTTTTTATTAGGATAATTGCTAAAGACTATGTGCATAAAATCAGCTAAGCAAGTGTGTTAATCAATCTAATGGTTTAGCTTTTCAAGTTTGAATTTTGAGTTAATTGGTTTCTGTATCACTAGGAAGAGTCAGATGTGAAGGATGATCCCACCGATGTTAATGGCTCTAGGCATTCCTTACAAGCAGCAGGGGCATTCAGCTATGTAAACATGTTCTAAGATCTTGCACCTTCTTCCTGCCCTTCCCTTTTGAAGTCTTTTCCTTTGATACTTCTCTCCTGCATCTCCCACAGATGTATTTTTAGACCCATCCCTGAGGGAGAAGAATAAAAATGCTCCATAAGGGCAGGTTGCTAGAAGTATTTTGAAGGGACAGAGCCTGATGCTTCATCACACCCCAACAGACTCTAAGCCAAGGGTTCGTGATGGCTCAGTGAGACTTAAAAAATGACTCACAGATAGCAATTGAGACAGATCTGGGGGCGACTTTAGTACAAGGAATCCAGAAGTGGCCGACTGGATAAAGCATACATTGTTGCGATCTACATGCAGGAAACTTTTATAGTGTAGCAACTAGCCTATCAATTATCCATAGCCTTTTCCCTCCTTGCACGATCAATATTACAAGATCAAGACCAGCCACGTGGAAATTCTTCATTGCAAAGGAGATGTATGGTGCTGAACATGCCCAGAGACCCTGACCTTGAACACTGAACAACACGCTTCTCTACATATACTGCTTGATGGGAATATACAGGTAGGTCAAGATTTGTATATTCTTAAAGTAGTGATTAATAGGGGCATTAAGGGTGTGTTTCCACAAACCAGCATCCAACACACACCTTGGTTGTGCAACCCATTTGTCCTTCCAACTTCATTAATCAAGCAAGTGGTCCTCTAGATAAAGAAGCAAGTGTATAGAAGTTAGATATGTCTGGATGTGGAAGCACCTAGATCTGATGAAAATATCAGAAAAGGATAACGATTTCTAAGGAAAAACCAAGGTACGGTTTAATTGACTAGGTTTCGGCATACTGATTGTAATAGTTTAGACCTGCCTACCTCAGGTGTCTTGAGCCTTCTTAAATGATATATATCAATATATTGTTTATTTATCTAGATGATTCAGTGACATGACTCTAGACAATCTTTTAGTTTTCTGCCACAGATGGATAACTTCTCAGCTTGACATTGATTTTCCATGTTCTCCCTCCAAGAGCTACCTCATCTCCCAGAACCTAGGATATTTCCTTAGAGCTCTGTGTACTGGAAATACTCCTCTACTGTCTTTATAAGGCAAACAAAATTCCTGACATTGAGGGTTTTCTTTGTTCCAACTTCCCAAGTCCTTGACTAGAGCCTCTAAATTACCATACTTTCTAATGCAGTGGCCTGAAGACTGAAAGGGTGGGCCTACGCAGGCCAACTCCATCTTGTTCTGTGTCCTTCACCTTGACCACGCCTCCTCCCCTTGAGTAACCTCCCGCTCACCTGCCTAACAGGACTCGGACCCTTCCCCAGCCAATTGGCTGAGGCCACAGCCATTACCTCACCAACTGCCCCTAGGCCCCAATAAAACCTTTGTGCTTTTGAAATTCGTTTTCTCTCTCTGGTATCTCACTGCTGCGTAGGTGCAGGTAGGGGATTGAGCTCGAGCTAGCTCGAATAAAGGCTCTTTTGCTTTTACATCGGACTTGGCTCCCTGGCGGTATTTGGGGATCACGAATTCTGGGCATAACATTTGGGGGCTCGGCCCGGGATCCCCAAGACCCCCGAGGGACCCCTGACCCGGAGAGCCTGACTGGCCACGGTTAGTGTCTGTTCGTTCTGTCTTTTCTGTGTGAGCTCATTTCTGAAATTCTGGTAGTGCCCGACGCAGTCTAAGTGGACGCACTGGAGGACCACGGGCTGGGAGTTTCGGGAGACGTTTCGATCCTCCCTTCTGGAGGGACGTGGAATCCCCTCATCGGTTTTGGAGGGACATGGAATCCCCTCAAAGGTATGAGACGAAGCGGGTCGCTCCCGCTGGTCGGCGTGAGGCCGTCGTATAGCTTTCAGTTTTGGAGGGACGTGGAATCCCCTCATCAGTTTTGGAGGGATGTGGAATCCCCTCAAAGGTCTAAGCTAGCTTTCAGTTTTGCTTCCATGGAGTTGGAAGACTTTCTAAGGGCCCTCTGTTTGTCTGTTTCTGTGTTTCTCTGTTTTGTTCTGTGGACTTACTGGACGGACGTTATGGGACAGACTCAGACTACCCCTCTACCCACCCTCTTGGCTTAAGCCCTTCCTAGCCCCACTCCCTCTGGAGCCAAAGCCCATTCTTGCTTTGCAGGGGACAAAGAAGAAGGAAAACAAGAAAAGTCTTACCCAGCCTTCAGCACCCCTCTACCCTGTCCTATAGGGGGGTACTGAAGAAGAATTAATTTTTCCTCCCCCGTATAACCCCTCTAGGATGCCGGAAGAACACCATCCTCCCCCTCCGGGGGAGGCAGACACTGTTCCGAGAGCGGGAGGCGGAAACGCTCCAGTGGGAAGCCCGCCCTTTACCAGACAAAGGGCTCAGAGGGAGCAATCCACCACTGCTGCCGCCGCTGCCCACTCCACTATTCTGCCCCTGCGAGCCACCGGACCCCGAGACGTGGAGGGGAATCAGCCCCATCACTATTGGCCTTTCGCCACTAGTGACCTCTACAATTGGAAAGCTCAGAATCCTAAGTTTTCTGAGAAACCGGCAGGGCTTATTGATTTATTAGACTCTATTCTTTTTACTCATCAGCCCACGTGGGACGATTGCCAGCAGCTTTTGCAGGTCCTGTTCATGACTGAAGAAAGAGAAAGAATCCTCAATGAGGCCCGAAAACTAGTTCCGGGTGCAGACGAGAATCCCACCACCAACCAGGCTCAGATAGATGCCTCCTTCCCCTTAACTCAGCCCCAGTGGGATTTCAACACGGCAGAAGGTAAGGAGAGGCTCCGGGTCTACTGCCAGACTCTAATGGGGGGTCTCCGAATGGCTGCTAGAAAGCCAACCAATTTGGCCAAGGTAGGAAATGTACAACAGGGAAAAGATGAATCTCTGGCTGCCTTTTTAGAACGGATCATGGAGGCATTCCGTACCTATACCCCCATGGATCCAGAGGCTCCGGAAAGCAAGGCAGCTGCTATCATGGCCTTTGTAAACCAATCGGCCATAGACATTAGGAGAAAATTACAGAAAATAGATAGACTAGAAGAAAAAAGTTTGCAGGAATTACTGGTGGTAGCTGAAAAGGTATATAATAACCGGGAGCCTCCTGAGGACAAGCAGGCTCGCGCCATGGCAGCTGCCAGCAGTAAGCAGACTCAAGACCTGCCCAGAATACTACTAGCTACCACTGCTGACTTCCCCGAGGAACGAGACCGCCGTCTCCGGCAACTGGCAGACGACGCAAGAAAAGGTAAAGGAACCACCAAGGGGTGGAAGCAGAGGCTGCAGAAAGATCAGTGCACATACTGCAAGGAGATAGGGCATTGGGCCCGAGATTGTCCGAAAAGGGCCGGCGGGAAGGGAAGCAAGACTGATCCAGTAAAAGTCCTAGAGCCAGATGAACTGAGTGATTAGGGGAGTCGGGGTTTCGACCCTCTCCCCAAACCGAGGGTAACTCTTAAAGTGGAGTGGACCCCTGTTGACTTCCTTGTCGACACCGGAGCACAACATTCGGTCCTCCGCACCCCACAAGGAAAACTAGCCAGCAAGAAGTCCTGGGTACAAGGGGCAACTGGTATGAGCCAGTATTCATGGACTACCCGAAGAACAGTAGATTTGGGGACGGGCCGGGTATCCCACTCCTTTATGGTAATACCAGAATGCCCCTACCCACTGTTAGGACGGGACTTACTGACCAAGATTGGAGCTCAGATAACTTTCAGACAAGGGGGGCCTCAGGTCACTGATGGCAAGGGCCACCCCATCCAGGTCCTGACCCTGACACTGGAGGATGAATACCACCTCCACCAGAAGGCCCTCCTGAGAGAGGATAATATAGACAGATGGCTACAAGAATTCCCCTCGGTTTGGGCAGAGACGGGGGGATAGGACTAGCCACTCACAGGACCCTGGTCCTGGTAGAGCTCAAGCCAGGAGAAAGTCCGGTAAGGATCAAACAATACCCCATGTCTCAGGAGGCCTGGAAGGGGATCCAGCCACACATCTGGAGACTACGAAGCCTAGGGGTACTAGTTCCTTGCCAGTCTCCTGGGAACACCCCCCTACTGCCAGTCAAAAAGCCTCACACAAATGACTACCGACCTGTACAAGACCTCCGGGAAGTAAATAAGAGGGTCACGGACATACACCCAACTGTTCCCAACCCATATACTCTCTTGAGCTCCTTGGCGCCCTCCAGGGTCTGGTATACTGTACTAGATTTAAAGGATGCCTTCTTCAGTCTGCCGCCTGCACCCCAGAGCCAACCCTTGTTCGCCTTCGAGTGGAATGATCCGGAGGAGGGCCAAAGTGGGCAACTCACCTGGACACAGCTACCTCAGAGATTCAAAAATTCGCCCACCATCTTCGACGAGGCACTACACGAGGACCTGGGTGAGTACAGAAGGGAGCACCCTGGCCTCACCCTCCCACAGTACGTAGATGACATCCTGATTGCTGCCGACAAGGCCAAAGACTGTGAGCGAGGGACCCAGGACCTGCTGGCTACCCTGGGGGCCTTAGGGTACCGGGCATCCTCGAAGAAGGCTCAGATATGCAGGGAGAAGGTAAGTTACCTGGGATATATCCTGGAGGGCGGACAGCGGCGGTTATCAGATGCCAGAAAAGAAACTGTCCTAAAGATCCCTACTCCCACCTCCCGAAGAGAAGTGAGGGAATTCCTAGGATCAGCCGGCTACTGCCGCCTCTGGGTTCCAGGTTTTGCTGAAATTGCCAGGCCCCTATATGAAGCTACCAAAGAGGGGAAAACATTTAAATGGACTGAAAAAGAAGAAATTGCCTTTAATCGGTTAAAAAAGGCCCTCCTAAGTGCCCCAGCCCTGGGCCTACCAGACATTACGAAGCCCTTCCAACTCTTTGTAGACGAACATAAGGGAATAGCAAAAGGGGTTCTAACTCAAGCCTTAGGCCCCTGGAACCTCCCGGTGGCTTACCTGTCCAAGAAACTAGACCCAGTGGCTGCCGGCTGGCCGCCATGCCTAAGAATTATTGCAGCGACAGCACTCCTAGTCAAGGATGCAGACAAACTGACCCTAGGACAGGAGATCTGGATCACGCCCCCACACACCATTGAAGGGGTCCTGAAACAGCCTCCTGATAGATGGATGAGCAATACACGTATGACTCATTACCAGAGCCTCCTACTCAACCCTCCACGAGTGCGGTTCCACCCCAGTGCAGCCCTCAATCCTGCAACCCTGCTGCCCGACCCTGACCTAGGTGCTCCACTACATGACTGTGCGGGAATCCTGGAACAAGTACATGGATTCCGGATGGACCTGACCGACCAGCCCCTCCCCGATGCCAAGGCTACTTGGTTCACTGATGGCAGCAGCTTTGTGCGAGACGGACACAGGTATGCGGATGCAGCGGTGGTCACCGAAACGGACACCGTATGGGCGGAGGCTCTACCCTCCGGAACGTCAGCCCAGCGAGCGGAGCTCATAGCCCTCACCAAGGCGCTGATGCTGGGAGCTGGAAAACGGCTTAACATCTACACAGACAGCCATTATGCGTTTGCCACAGCTCATATTCATGAGGCAATTTATCAGGAGAGGGGGTTACTGATGGCAGAAGGATGGACTATAAAAAATAAGCAGGAGATACTTGACCTGCTTCCGGCCTTATGGCTTCCTGCCAAGCTAACCATTATCCACTGCCAAGGGCACCAAAAAGCTGATAACCCAGTAGCTAGAGGTAATCAAAAGGCTGACCAGGCAGCCAAGGCAGTAGCCCTTAATTCAGTCCCCACCATGACCATACAACTACCGGACCCGGGAGACCCAGTTTTACCAGACCTGCCCAAATACTCCCAGGAGGAGTTACAGTGGATCAAGGAACTCCCCATGGCCCAGGAGATAAAGGGATGGTGGTATACACCTAACAAGGAGTTGGTGCTTCCAGGCCAGCTTTTAGAGCACATGCATCGGTCTACTCACATGGGGGCCTGAAAATTAAAAGACTTAATCCGACATGCCAGAATCAAGATTCACCAACAGGACACCAAAATAGAGCAAGTTGTATCTGCCTGCAAGACCTGCCAACTCACCAATGTGAGAGCCACATCAAATAAAAAAGGAACCAGGCTCAGAGGCACCAGACCGGGAGCCCAATGGGAAGTTGACTTCACTGAAGTCAAACCAGGAAAGTATGGTTATAAATATCTTTTAGTATTTAGAGACACCTTCTCTGGCTGGGTGGAGGCATACCCAACCAAGCATGAAACGGCTCAGACGGTGGCTAAGAAGCTACTAGAAGACATCTTACCCAGGTATGGTTTTCCTGCAATGGTAGGATCAGACAATGGACCAGCTTTTATCTCGCAGGTAACACAGGCAGTAGCCAAGGCGGTGGGGGCAAACTGGAAATTACATTGTGCTTATAGGCCCCAGAGCTCAGGACAGGTAGAAAGAATGAATAGAACCCTAAAAGAGACCCTTACCAAATTAACCATGGAGACTGGTGGGGACTGGGTGACTCTCCTACCATATGCCCTTTACCGGGTTAGGAACACTTCTTACACTCTGGGTTTTACTCCCTACGAGATCATGTTTAGCAGGCCACCCCCTATTATTCCCAGCCTTTAGTTTAAAGATCAAGAACTTTTTCTTTCCTTGAGAGGGCTCCAGAGGGCGCATGAGGACATTTGGCTGTGCCTCCGTGCCATCTACGAGGCTGGCCCGACCCCGACACCTCATCAGTACAGGCCGGGAGACTGAGTCTACATCAAGAGGCACTACCGAGAGACCCTCGAGCCGCGTTGGAAAGGACCCTACATTGTGGTGCTGACAACCCCCACCGCTCTCAAAGTAGATGGCATCGCGACCTGGGTCCATCACACCCACGTTCGGCCAGCGGACCCCTCCTCGATCCGGAAGGACTTTGTCACGCGATGAGCTGTCAATCGGGACCAACACGACCCGCTCAAGCTCACCCACTTAACATTGGTAACTCTGTTAAGCCACCCCAGGGACACTTGGTTCCCAGAACTTTTCGTAAACCTCCAAACTCTGTTCCCCTTGTCACCATAAATGCAGCTGGTCCCATGATTGGGTCCGTAAGCTACATGACAAGGGGGGAATGAAAGGGCGGGCCTACGCAGGCCAGCTCCATCTTGTTCTGTGTCCTTCACCTTGACCACGCCTCCTCCCCTTGAGTAACCTCCCGATTACCTGCCTAACAGGACTCGGACCCTTCCCCAGCCAATCGGCTGAGGCCACAGCCATTACCTCACCAACTGCCCCCAGGCCCCAATAAAACCTTTGTCCTTTTGAAACTCGCTCTCTCTCCCCGGTATCTCACTGCTGCGTCGGTGCAGGTAGGGGATTGAGCTCGAGCTAGCTCGAATAAAGGCTCTTTTGCTTTTACATCGGACTCGGCTCCCTGGCGGTATTTGGGGATCATGAATTCTGGGCATAACAAAGACTAAAGGTGTTCTGCTTTCAGAGAAAGGCCAAGGCAGGAATGATTGTGCGAGGCATTTCCCAAATGGAGAGGCACTGTGTGCTCCATGGTTGCCGTAGAAACCTGACATCAACATGGCAATTGTGATGACTTTTTAGGATACAGGCTTGCCTGATGGAGCTTGCAGGGACCAGCCCTCAGGTGTTTGGTACTCAGCTAAAGGTGTGGGTTCCTGCCAAAGGGACTGATCCACCCTGGGGTATAAGGAGACAAAGGGTCTAGACCCTTGGTCCTCTTTCCTGTTTGGGGGCTTGATGCTTAAGCTATCTCATAGGTAAACCCATTGGGATCTCACCTGGCCCCAGTGAGTGTGGGTCCTACTCCAGTGGTGTCCTGGAGGTACTGTCCTCTAAAGGTAAGAGCATGGGAGGTAAGACAAGTAACCACTCTGAGACCCAGATTCTCCCTCTGCAAAACAGTGATGAGAATGCTTTACCCACAGGATCTCTTGAGGATAGTGATACACAGGAGCAAGCCCATGGCCCTGTGGTTACTGCGAGATCATGTATGAATTCAGGCCACTTCTTACTCATTTTCAACTTTTTTATTAATGGATAGTGAGGAAAAGAGAAGCAAAAGGACTGATCAGAAGTCCATTATAACATGTGGTCCTTAGGACCAATTGTAACTGTGTCACTGTCACTACCTAGAGCCTAGCATAGTTTTGGGAACATAGTTACACTAGTAAAGCATAGTGATATCTGGATATGTCTCTCCCTGTGAAGCTTTTCTTGATAATGGCCGAGCTCATCAGTGATGAAATTATGAAATTTTGGGTTCTTGAGAGAATGGCTAAGAAAAAATTCTTGAGACAGTTTTGGTGCAAAAAGGTGATTTTATTATAGCACAGGGACAAGACCCATGGACAGAAAGAGCTGCTTTGGGATTGTGAGAAATGACTTATATATTTTTTTAGTTAGGGTAAGTCTCTAAGGTATTTGGAAGCAAGACTTTCAGGACCTTGAGGGACTATCTGCTGTTAAGATGAGGTTACATTCAGTCTTAATAAAACATAAACATTAAGGCACTAATGCAGCCATGAATTCCTTGAGGAAGGTCATGCTGTTTTAGGTAACTATCAGTGGGCTGCAAGCGGTAAGTAGATTTAATTTAAGCAACATTTCTCTTGCCTTTATTTCCCTCATCAGTCAGGTGCCTGAATGCGGCAAGTTCTGGGGATCTCTGCCCTGATGGCTGAAGCCTCTACTCCAGATTCAAGGGCAACAATCCTCAGAAGAGCCCAATACTTCATATTTCTTGTTGTATATGAACTCAGGCTCAAGTGAGTTCATAGATGTGAAAAAAAACATGATGGTGAATAGCTCCTGTGACATTCAATACTAGTCTGAAATTAGAGTAGCAGCTTTGATCTCATCATGGGAGAAGAGGCTTAGCAGATGGAATTTCCTTCCATCAGAAGCTACATGCTGTTTAGTTGCCCTGAGGCCCATCTTAGAGATGTCTTTTATTGCTGAAAAGTAATAAAATGTCCTGTTGGACAAAGCATAGGTCTTTAATATGCATTTGCAATAAATAAAATTAAGTTGTCCTTACCATATAAATAATAATTCTCAATTACCATATATCTCATAGATGGGTTTGGAAATGTGTAGTTGTTAAATCTTCTTAGTAATTTAACATTGCAAGGTAGATTTTTCTCTGGTGCCCCAATTTTTCAACCACATAATAAAAAATTTAAAGGGCCAGAAACTCTCCATATGTTAGTTTGGAATGGCAGTGACTAGAATTTAATATATTTTTTATAGAAATATACTTGACACACAATGTTACATTAATTTCAGGTGTACAGGATAGACATTTGGCAACTGTATTAATTATGCTCACCACATGTGTAGCTACAATCTTTCAACATACAACACTGTTACCATACCATATTGCCTATGCTGTACTTTTATCCTCATGTCTTATTCATTCCTAAACTGGAAGCCTATTCCTCTTACTCCCCTTAAACTTTAATATATTTTTTTAATTTTTCTTTTAAATGTTTATTTATTTTTGAGAGAGAGAGAATGTGAGTGGGGCAGGGGCAGAGAGAGAGGGAGACACAAAATCCAAAGCAGGCTCCAGGCTCTGAGCTGTCAGCACAGAGCCCGATGTGGGGCTTGAACTCATGAACAGAGAGATAATGACCTGAGGCAAAGTCGGGCGCTTTAACTTTGACTGAGCCACCCAGGTGCCCCTAAACTTTAATATTTAAAAAAATATATTTATTACAATAGAGTTTGGACAATTGCAATGCTACTCAGCCCCTTCCCATAAAATATCCAGTTCCCTTGAATATCATTATCTTTCTAAAACATAATATTTTTATTTCTGTACTTGAAAAGGAAAGGAACCTCAACTTTCTCTATACATTTGGATAAATTTAATTGGAAATGATTGTTTCTACTTTGATTGTATGTACTGTGGACCAGTTTGATAAGCGTAGTGTGGGTCTGGTAATACTATAAGAACATAGTCATGGGAATATTTAACCCAATTTATTTAAAAACATCAGAGAATTATAAATATATAAATATATGTCAAATATTTCATTGAGGTATGGTTGATATACATATACTACATATATAAAATATATGCTCTCAGAAGTTTTGATATATCTATGTTCCTGTGAATCTAGTACTACAGTCAAGGTAGACCATATCCATCACTTCAAAAAGCTTCTTTGCCTATTGATAATGCCTTCATCTGCCTCTTTCCAGCCTCTGCTCCATCTCACGCTCCTCTATCCCCAGGTAAACACTGTTCTTCTGTCACTATGGATAAAGTTCCATTCTTATAAATTTATTTTAATGGAATTATATATGTCTTTTTGTCAGTCCTCTTTCCTTTCACCTAATTATCTATAGATATATCATTTTGTGCATGTATAAATTTTCTTTTTTATTGTTGACTAATATTACATTATATAGGTACAGCACTATTTCATCTTTCATTCACCTGATAATGGATACTTGGGTTACTTGGGTTGTTTCCAACTTGGAGGTCTTATAACTACAGCTGCTACAAACAATTAGATATAAGTTTTTGCTTGGACTTATGCTTTCTTTCTCTAAACTTAAGTATATTTACTTACAAGAGTTATAAATGTAATCTTGTTAGAAACTAACAAACTTTTCCTCAACAGTCACACCATTTTTCATTACCATAAACACTGTATGAGAGTTCGATATTCTACACCCTGCCATGTCTTGATATGGTCAGATGTGTAGTGAAACATCTTCTCAAATATATTGCCCACTTATTTATTGGAGTGTTTGTTTTCTTTTGATTAACCTTTGTGAGATTTTTTTCATTCTGGTTACAAATCCTTTATCAGATGTATGATATATAAATATATTCTCCAAGTCAGTGGTTTGCATTTTAATTCTCTCAACAGTTATTTTTGGAAAAACAGGTTTTGTTTTGTTTTGTTTTGTTTTTACTTTTTAGAGTATCTATTTTTTCAATTTGTTTTTTTATGGTTTGACTTTGACATTGATACCATATCTACAAAATATTCAGCTAACTCGAGGTCACAAGGGACTTTTTCCTGGATTTTCCTCTGGAAATTTCATACTTTTAGCCTTATATTTAGGTCTGTGATTCATATTTACTTGACTTTTTTATATGATGCAATACACCGATCACAAATGGTATTTGTGCATATGGAGAACCACTTGTCCCAGCACCATTTGTTGAAAAGACTATCATTTCTGCACTGCATTGTCTTTGTACCTTTGTTAAGACCCAGTTGTCCATATATGTGTAGGTCTGTGTCTGGACTCTTCATTTTGTTCCTTTGATATACATTTATAGTTTCATCCTAATACCACACTGTTTTGGTTGCTGTGAATTTATAATTAGTTTTGAAAAAGGTACTGCTTATCCTCCAACTTTATTCTTGTTTTTCAATTTTTTTCATACTCTAGCCCTTTGCATTTTCACATGACTTTTATAATAAACCTGTCAAATTATTTTTTTAAAATATGTGGTAGGTTTCTTTTCTGGGTTGGTGTTGAATCTATAGATCAGTTTGGAGAGAGTTGACATCTTAACAAAATCTTCTGACCCCTTGAAAATGGTATTTTTTAGGCTTCTTAAATTTCTCTCAGCAATGTTTTGCAGTGTTCAGAATGCAGGTGTTGCATATCTGTGGACACAGATGTGCTACATAGATTACCACTGTGTAGTTCATACTTTGTATGCTATTGTCGATGACAATAACTTTTATTATAATTTCCAGGCATTATATTTTCACTGAACCATCAGTAGCCAAATGTTGGTAGGGAATCTTTTTGTTTGAAAACACAAGTACTCTAAGATGGCAAAGATAATTGCTACTTAACAGCTGCATTAATCAGTGTTCTACAGAGACACAGAATCAATAGGATGTTGGCATGTAGATAGAGATGTATTTAATTAACTCTTGAGATTGTGGAGCGTTGGCAAAATCTGATAGTGGAGGCTGGCATATTCAGGAAAGGGGTGCCTGTGTGGCTCAGTTGGTTAAGCGTCCGACTTTGGCTCAGGTCATGATCTCGTGGTCCGTGAGTTCGAGCCCCGCATCGAGCTCTGTGCTGACAGCTCAGAGCCTGGAGCCTGTTTCAGATTCTGTGTCTCCTTCTCTCTGACCCTCCCCTGTTCATGCTCTGTCTCTCCCTGTCTCAAAAATAAATAAAATGTTAAAAAAAATTTTTGAAGATTCAGGAAAGAGTTAGAGTTAGACTATGAAAGCTTTTGCTAGACAACCAAAGTGGCTGACATAGTGGAGTCAAAAGCAATCTACTTGAAAAATTCCATTTGGCACAGGGGAGATAATCCCTCCCTTCTAATGAGATCTTTACCTGATTGTATGAGGCCCACCAATATTATAGAGAACTAACGGCTTTACTCAATGTATACACATTTGAGTTTAAGTCTCATTTACTCAATGTATACACATTTGAGTGTCTCATTCTCACAGAAACATCCAGAATAATGTTTGATCAAATATCTGGGCACTGTGGCCTCACCAAAAAGACACATATAATTTGTCATCACCATATTCACTTACCTAGATTTTCATATTAGATTTTAGATATATTGGGCACTATACTAAGGAGAAAATGACCTACAGAAAATTCTATAGGTCATTTGCATAAAACCAATGACTAACACGTAAGAGTTTAGTAGCTTTCAATCTTATTTATGTGATTAGAATCCAACTACAGATTTTTCTTCTTTATCCTTAAACAAATGCACGTCAGTGAATTCTTGGATTTTTTTGGTGGTAAGAAAGATTGAGAGAGCATTTATGAGTGTGTGTGTGTATGTGTGTGTGTGTGAAGCTGGGAGGACTGTTTATTGTGAGGAATATGAGAGGTGAATTACTGTGAGTTATGTAAGTCCTACTCAGTTACTAGAACATATTAGGAGACAAGTCAGGATGTTTGCTGTTTGCTTCTCCCCAGCTTTCCTTGACCATGGTTACCATGTGACTCAGAGACAGCTGTGGAATTTGGTGCAGCCTGAAAATCCATTTACGATTTTTCCCTGAATCACCCATTACTCTGATAGTTGTTAAGCATTTCTTTTATAATGCTTCCATTCCTTCTAGATTTGTAAACTGAAACTGAATTATTGGGTAGAGCTTTTTCTTCTCCCCTATCATTTATTTATTTCTTCATGTATTTCTTTTATTATTTAAATTCCAGTTAGTTAACATACAGTGTAATATTAGTTTGAGGTGTACAATTTAGTGTTTCAACACGTCCATACAGCACCCAGTAGTCATCACAACAAGTGCACTCCTTATTCCAAATCACCTGTTTAACACATCCCCTCACCCACCACCACTCTGGTAACCATCAGTTTGTTCTCTGCAGTTAAGAGTCTAATTCTTCGTTTCTCCCTTTTTTTTTCCTTTGCTCATTTGTTTTTCTTTGTAAATTCTATGTATTTCTTTTAGTAGTATGATTCATGGATTCTTATTGTGCTCAAATAGTTATGACATTATAATTATGGATTTTGACGCTCAAATTGTCACAGAATTGGCCAGTGTTAGGCCCTTCAAATTGGCTTTTGTGTCCATGGTCAGGTCTCTAAAATTCCGTGAGCATGTACTTTGCTCCGTGAGCCTGCATATCCCCCAAACTGTATAAAGAAAACAATGTTGTGAACTTCAGAGCAATGCTTTGAGGATTTAAAATTTAAAAGTCTGAAAATAACAAAGTACACTGTGTGGCATCTGGAAAGCCCTCAAACTGTTAGCTGCCCATTTGTGCTTTTTCTCCTTCATTCTGTGAATATGATGCCTCTGACATGAATATCATAGCATGAATACCAGAGAGAATACTAAGACATGGAACAAGCTGAGATGAGCACCCATTTACATAATGTGAAAGCTTCGGTGTCACTGCTATGTGCAGGAGGGGACTGGGGGAGGAGCTGGGGAAGAGGCACTGCGTCTTGCACAGTTTCCAGTGACCTGAATGGGGACAGGCAAGCACATGCTCACCCCTTTCCCCTGTGTTTCATGTGTTTCCCTTCCTCTCACATTTCTCTCTATCCCATGTGGTGTCTGAACTTCTGACTCTCCCTTGTAATGGACCAGTAGGGAAGGTGTGCATCCTGAGCCCCAGAAATGAGCCAACAGAGAACCAAGTGTAATGTCCTCTGTGCTAGACAGTTTCATTGAGCAAGAATGAAGAGATCAGGGTCTCATCATTTAACTCTTTAGTTAAGTCACTGCCCTTTTTCCAGTGTATTCTATATAAGGGGATAACAATGCTGAATTCTCGGGACACCTGGATGGCTCAGTCGGTTAAGCGGCCGACTTCAGTCATGATCTCGAGGTCCGTGAGTTCGAGCCCCGCATCGGGCTCTGTGCTGACAGCTCAGAGCCTGGAGCCTGTTTCAGATTCTGTGTCTCCCTCTCTCTGACCCTCCCCCGTTCATGCTCTGTCTCTCTCTCTCTCAAAAATAAATAAACGTTAGGGGCGCCTGGGTGGCGCAGTCAGTTAAGCGTCTGACTTCAGCCAGGTCACGATCTCGCGGTCCGTGAGTTCGAGCCCCGCGTCAGGCTCTGGGCTGATGGCTCGGAGCCTGGAGCCTGTTTCCGATTCTGTGTCTCCCTCTCTCTCTGCCCCTCCCCCGTTCATGCTCTGTCTCTCTCTGTCCCAAAAATAAATAAAAAACGTTGAAAAAAAATTTTTTTTAAAAAATAAAAAAATAAATAAAAATAAATAAACGTTAAAAAAATAAAAATAAAACAATGCTGAATTCCCTAACAAAACAGGGATATTGTGGACTTTAAGTGTGAATCCATATAGGAAAGCAATCTGGTCATAGTGGGGAGGTTAGAGCATGTGACCTTTTGATTAATTATATTAACAGAGACATCTCACATATCACAGAACTCTGCATGGTAGACATTAAATTTATGGTGCACAAACTACAGATGTTTAGGGCAGGAGTTTTCCAATTGTGGTTCAAGGAACACCTTGTCAAAATCAGTAGGGAGTGCTTCTTAAAATTGCAGGTACATGGGCCCACACTAGGACTGTCATGCCCAAAACTGGGAGGTCCAGTGGGAGGTATCTACATTTTGAATAATTTCTCATGTGTATGATGCTATTCATGCAAGTTTGAAAAGCACTGCTATGAATTTGCAATAAGCTCTTCTTACTGTTTTGAATCATTTAATGTCTTATTTTTGGTGTCAATTTGTCCTGAAACTGAGCTTTAAATATCTGTGTCTATTCCCCATAGATCAAAAAGGGAATAATTCTTTATCTTCAGTCAAACATATTGAGTGTTTGATGGGAAGAGAGCACAGTAATTTTCTAAGAATCCCATACAAAGTACCACAAACTAGTTGGCTTAAAGAATAGAAATTTATTTTCTCATATTTCTGGAGGCTAGAAACCTGAAATCAAGGTGTTGCCAGGGACATCTTCTCTCAGAACTCTTGGGATATCTAATCACACTTCTCCCTAGCTTCTGGTGGTTGGCCGGCAATGTTTGAATTTCTTGGCTTATAGATGTTTGATTCCAATGTATGCCTTCATCATCACATAGTATTATCCCTCTTGATTTCACATGGTGTCTTATAAGGACACCAGCCACATTTGTTTAGTGACACAAATACTTCAGTATGCCCTTATACTAACTAATTATATCTGCAGTAACCACATGTTTCTGATGTACTTGGGGATAAGACTGCAAGGTATCTTCTTTGCAGTGATGCAAGTCAACCTATAACAGTGAACTAGTTCCTGGAGATGCAACACAGTGAACAAGACAAGGCAGCATCCATGGCACTTTGTTTCTAGCTTGGGAAAACTGGCAAAAAACACATAAGCAAGTCAGTAGGCAGAACAACTATATATTAAGTGCTATAAAAAATAAACAAATCCACTGAGTAGGAAATAATGGGGACAGGATTATTATAGGTGGGATTGTCAGTGGAGCTTCTCAGGAAGTGACATTTCAGCTGAGTCCTGAAGATCAAGAGGAAATCGGGTGTGGTCTGGCCTTTGGTTTGTGATGTGCTTGGTACCATTTGTTCCAAGAGCAGATGATGGGCTCTGGTCTGCATGGCAGACAAAGTGCAGGTGTTAGGAGATGAGGTCAAAAAGGCAGACAGGAACCACATCATTCTGTAGTAATTCTGAGGATGGAGAGTTACAGTATGAGAGAGACATGATCTTATTCATGTGCTCAGAAGGTGACTCTAGCCACTGTTCAGAGAATGGACTGGACAGGGACAAGATGGCTACAGGGATAACTATTAGGAGAATCTGGCAGAAATCAAGGGAAGGATGGGGGTTGATTGTCCCAGTGCTGCAACAGTGTGCAGGGGACAGAAGCGGCCCTGGACTAAACACAATGCAGGAAGGATACTAAGAACAGCAGTGTTAGATGGTGGGGGTTTGTGATAATGGAGTGAATCCAGGATGAGCCCTTGACTCCTTGTTTAGTCAGGTGCAGAAACGGTGGTTCTGTTTCCTGATATCAGTTGTTCCAAGTGCTTTTGAGACATTCTGCTGAAAATTAGTTCATATCCAAAGGTGATTATAGTGATATTGATGTAAAATGTCCCACAAATGGTGTGCCTGGGTGGCTCATTCAGTTGAGCATCCAATTCTTGATGTAAGCTCAGGTCATGACCTCATGGTTCATAAGATTGACCCCGGGTTGGGCTCTGTGCTGACAGCCACAGCCTGCTTGGGATTCCTTTCTCTATCCTTCTGCCCCTCTCCTCCACTCACTCTCTCCAAATAAATAAACATTAATAGATAAAAAAATTTAAAAAAATGAATTGTCCATCAATGGGGAACAGAAAGATGGTGGCAGAGTAGGAGAATACTAGGCTCATCTCACCCTACAAATACAACTATATAACTATCAAATCATCCAAATACCCCAGAAATTGACCTGAAAACTGACAGAAAAAAAAATCTCCACAACTAAAGGCAGAAAAGAAGCCATATCAAAGAAGGTAGGAAGTGTGGAGACACTGGTTTAGGGGAGAAATGGATCACAGTTGCTGAGGATGGGAGGGGGCCATGGTGAAACAGAGAAGGGTGAAACAGAGAGGAGCACACAGGGGAACACACAAGGAGAGGGTTAACCCAAAGTCATTGGCTTGGAAAAGGAGAACGGGCGATTTCATGAGTTCTCGCAACCAGTGGGACTTGAAGACTGGAGTTTAAAATGTCAGCAGCCGTGGCTGGGAAAGAGACCAGAGGGCACTGCACTGCTCCTAGGAAGAAGGCAGGCAAACTACCTGGTGGTAGACAGTGTGGAAACAGCAATCTGAACTGTGCCTGGGGCACACAGAAAAGAGATTATTTGCCCTTCTTGGAGTGCATCCCTGAGAGGTGGTGTTCACCAGAGATGTCTCTCCAGGAACAAAGGAGTGGCTGGCGCCACTTCCCTCTCCCAACCTTCAATGTAAACACAAGGCCACCTGTGGGAAGCAGCACAGCACTGATACCGGCTGCCTAACTTGCTTACACCAAGTCCAAAACCCTGCCCTCTGGTGGAACTGCCCTTTATCACGCTTGCCTCAGCCCCAATGTGGCAAGGCCCCTCCACCAGAAGACCAGCACAAACCTGTACATCACCAATGTATCCCAATCAGAGAATTTTGCAGGACCTCAGTGCTGGTGGAGGTTTTGACAGTAATCATTTCACAAGCAGACCAGAGCACACCTAAATAAACCTCAACACATTCAGGACAGAGACCAAACACTACCCACTGCAGACAAGGAGAGCCTGTGCAGACAACTGACTTGAAGGATAAAGCAGCCACATAACAGCAGAACACATTCATAACACACCAGAGGCATTCCGTGAAGCAGCAGGCCCTGGACACTACATGACCTCTTCTTTACAAGGACATGCTTTCAGGAGTAGGAAACATAACAAGCTTTTTTAACACACAGAAGAAGGCAGCTATTTAGACAAAATGTGAAGATGGAAGAATTTATCCAAAATGAAAGCATAAGATAAGGCTATGGCCAATATCTAAGTGAAACAGATATAAGTAATATGCCTGATGGAGAATTTAAAGTAATGATCAAAAGGATACTCACTGGGTTTGAGAAAGGAATAGAAGACATCAGTGAGACCCTTACGACAGAAAAACCTTACCACAAGGAAAGAGTTAATAAAGAATCAATCAGAGATGAAAAATGCAATAAATGAGATTAGAAACATGTTTGATGCAATGAATAGCAGGTTGGAGGAAGCAGAGAAATTAATTAATAACCTAGAAGACGAAGTAATGGAATTCAATTAAGGTGAACAAAAGAGAAAAAAAATAATGCAAAATAAGAATAGTCTTAGGGAACTCAGTGACTCCATCAAATGTAATAACATTCATATTATAAGAGTCACAGAAGAAGAGAAAGAAGGGGCAGAAAACTTATTAGAAGAAATAATAGCGGAAAATTTCCTTAATGTAGGTAAGGAAGCAAAAATATAGATACAGGTGTCAAAGAGAATTCCCATCAAAATCATTAAAAGCAGACCAACACCAAGACATATTTTAATTAAATTTTCAAAATATAGTGATAAAAAAGTCTTAAAAGCAGCAGGACAAAAAATCATAGAAAATTACCATGAAAACCCATAAAGCTAATAGATTTTTCAACAGGAATGGCAAGCCAGAAGGGAGTGGCATGATATATGCAAAGTGCTGAAAGGGAAAAGTCTTCAGCCAAGAATGCTCTATCCAGTAAGGCTGTCATTCAGAACAGAAGAAAAGATAGCTTCCCAAAAACAAAAACTAATGGATTTTATGATCACTAAACCAGCCCTGCAAGAAATATTAAAGGGGACTCTTTTAAGTGAAAAGGTCAGACCAAAAGTGACAGCATAAAGGCAGGAAACACAAAGGAGTGAAAGTGAATATTTATGTAAAACCAGTAAAAAAAAAAAAAAAAAAAAAAAAACAACCTCACACAATAGAAGGATATAAAATATTAAAAAGCATACACTTAAAACATGGAGACTAGAGGAGAGAAAAATGGGTTCAACCTTCAAGGACCATCAATTTAATATAGATTGTTATTTGCAGAAGAGGTTATATATAAACCGTAGTAATCATATATCCAAAACCACAAATAAACATGCAAAGAATAAAGACAAAGAAATCCAAATATATCACTAAGGAAAATCAGCAAAACATAAAAGAGAGAAAGGCAAGAAAGGATCAGGGAAAATCTCCAGAAACAAAAGCAAAACAAGCAATACAATGGCAATAATTACATCTATCAACAATTACTTTGATTGCAAATGGACTTAATGCTTCAATCAAAAGATAGGGTGCCAGAATGAATTAAAAAAAAAACCAACAAGACCCATCCATATGCTTGCTACAAGAGATTCATTTTATACCTAAAGACACCACCAGATTGAAAATGAAGGGATAGAGAAAATTTTATCACACAAAAGGGTGTCAAAAGAAAGCTGGAGTACCAATACTTATATTGGGCAAATGAGAATTTTTTTTCTAAATATTTATTTATTTTTATAAATTTTTATTCAAATCATAGTTAACATATAGTATAATATTGGTTTCAGGAATAGAATTTAGTGATTCATCACTTACATATAACACCCAGTGGTCATCCAAGTGCCCTCCTTAATATGCATCACCCATTTAGTCCACCCCCTACCCACCTCCCTTTATCAACCCTCAGTTTGTTTTCTATTGATGAGTCTTTTATGGTTTCCTTCCCTTTCTCTTTTTTCCCTACCCATATGTTCATCTCTTTAGTTTCCTAAACTCCACATGAGGGAAATTATGTGATATATTTTGCTTGCTCCATCAATGTCATTGCAAATGGCAAGATTTCATTCTTTTTGATGGCTGAGTAATATTCCATAGACTGTAACAAAAGGAAGGTCACTATATCATAATAAAGGGGACATTCCTACAATAAGATATAAAAATTGTAAATATTTATGCATCCATTGGGAGCATCTAAATATACAAAACAATTAATAATAAACATAAAAAAGTTGATAATAAAACAATAATACTAACACCCCAGTTACATCAATAAACAGATCATCCAGACAGAAAATAAAAAAAGGAAACAATGTCCTTGAAGGACATACTTCACGAGGTGGATGTAACAGATATATTCAGAACATTCCATCCTGAAACAGCAGAATACACATTGTTTTCAAGTTCACACAGAACACTCTCCAGAATATATTGTATATTAGGTGGTCTTAACAAATGCAAAATGATTGAAATCATACCATACAACTTTTCTGACCACATTATGCAACTAGATGTCAACCACAAAAAAAAAATGGATAGACACAAATACATGTGGGTTAAAAAACATGCTGCTAAGGAATATATGGGTCAACTAGGAAATAAAAGAAGGAGAAGAATGTGTGGAAAAATTAAAATGAAAACTCAATGGTCCAAAACCTTTGGGATGAAACAAAGCAATCCTAAGAAATATATAGCAATAGAGGGTTACCTCAAGAAGCAAGAAAAATCTAAAGTAAGCAACCTAACCTTACATGAAAAAGATCTAGAAAAATAAAAGCAAATTAAATCTAAAGGCAGCAAAAATAGGGAACTACTAAAGATTAAAGAAGAAATAAATAATATAGAAACTAAAATAAAAATAGAACAGATCAATGAAACCAGGAGCTGGTTGTTTTACAAACTGATAAAATTGATAAACATCTAGCCAGACTTATTATAAAGAGAAAGGATGTAAATAAATACAGTCACAAATGAGAGAGGAGAAATAACAATCAACACCAAAGAAATACAATTATAAAGTATATTATGAAAAACTTTATGCCAAAAATTACACAACCTACAAGAAATGGATAAATTCTTAGAAACCTACAAACTACCAGAAACTGAAATAGCAAGAAATAGAAAATGAACAGACCCATAACCAGTGAAGAAATTGAATGAGTAATCAAAAAACTCCCAATAAACAAAAGTCCAGGACCAGATGGGTTCACAATCAAATTGTACCAAACATATAAAGAGGAGTGAATACCTATTCTTCTCAAACTATTCCAAAAAAAAAGGAAGGAATACTTCCAAATTCATTCTATGAGGCCAGCATTACCCTGATAGTAAAACTGGATAAAGACTCGACTAAAAAAAAGAACTACAGGACAATATCCCTGATGAACATAGATGCAAAAATCCTCAATAAAATAGTAGCAAACCAAATCCAACCGTACATTAAAAAAACCATTACCATGATCAAGTTGGATTTATTCTTGGGCTGCAAGCATGGTTCGATATTTACAAATCAATCAACATGATACACCACATTAATAAAGAAAGGATAAGAATCATGATCTTTTCAATAGATGCAGAAAAAGCATTTGACAATGTACAACATCCATTCATTATAAAGCCCTCAAAAAAGTAAGGTTAGAGAAAATATAGCTCCACATATAATTAAGGCCATAAATGGAAAGCCCACAGCTAATATCATCCCCAATGGGGAAAAACTGAGATCTCTTCCTCTACAGTCAGGAGCAAGACAAGGATGTTCACTCTTGCCACTTGTATTTAACATAATACTAGAAGTCCTAGCCACAGCAATCAGCAAGAAAGAGAAAAATGTGGCATTCAAATAAGCAAGGAGGAAGTAAAACTTTCACTGTTTGCAAATGATGTGATATTCTATATAGAAAATCTGAAAGATTCCACCAAAAAATTGTTAGACCTGATGCACAAATTCAGTAAAATCACAGGATACAAACTCGATGTACAGAAATCTTTCATTTCTATATATCAGTAGTGAAGCAGCAGAAAGAGAAATCAAGGAATAAGTATGATTTACAATTGCACGAAAAACCATAAGATAACTAAGAATTAACCTAACCATAGAGGTAAAAAATCTGTACTCTGAAAACTAAAACAATGATGAAAGAAGTTGAAAATGACACAAAGACATGGAAAAACATTCCATGTTCATGGTATGCTAGAACAAATATTGTTAAAATGTCTATATTACCCAAAGCAATTTATACATTTATTGCAATCCCTATCAAAATACCACCATCTTTTTCCACAGAGCTAGAATAATCCTAAAATTTGTATGAAACCACAAAAGCTCCCAAATAGCCAAAGCAATCTTGAAAAGGAAAAGCAAAGCTGGAGGCATCACAATTCTGGACTTCAAGTTATATCACAAAGCTGTAGTCATCCAGACAGTATGGTACTGGCACAAAAACAGGAACATAGATCCTTAGAATAAGATAGAAAACCCAGGAATAAACCCAGAACAATATAGCCAATTAATCTTTGACAAAGCAGGAAAAAATGTCCAATGGTATAATATAAAGACAGTCTCATCAACAAATGGTGTTGAGAAAACTGGACATCAAAATGCAAAATAATGAAACTGGTCCACTTTCTTACACCATACACAAAAATAAATTCAGAATGGATAAAAGATGTAAACGTGAGACAGGAAGTCATTAAAATTCTAGAGGACAACACAGGCAATACCTCTCTGACATCGACTGTGACAACTTCTTACTAGATATTTCTACTGAGGCAAAAGAAACAAGCAAAAATAAGCTACTGAGACTTCATCAACAAAATAACTTTCTGCACAATGAAGAAAACAATCAATAAAACCAAAGGCAACTTACAGAATGGGATAAGATATTTGCAAATAACATATCTGATAACGGGTTAGTATCCAAAATCTATAAAGAACATAAAACTCAACACTCCCAAAACAAATAATCTAGTTTAAAAATGGACAGAAGACATGAATAGACATTTTTCCAAAGAAGACATAGAGATGGCCAACTGACACATGAAAACATACTCAACATCACTGGTCATCAGGAAAAAGCAAATCAAAAGTACAATGAGATACCACTTCACACCAGTCTGAATGGCTAAAATTAACAACACAGAACACAACAGGTGTTGGCAAGGATGCAGAAAAGGGGTACCCTCTTACACTATTGATGGGTATGCAAACTGGTGACACCACTCTGGAAAATAGTATGGAAGTTCCTCAAAAAGTTAAAAATGGAAATATCCTATAATCTAGCAACTGCACGAGTATATTTTTACTCAAAGAATACAAAAATGCTGATTCAAAGGGATACATGCACCTCGATGTTTATAGCAGCATTATCTACAACAGCCAAATTATGGAAACAGCCCAAGCACCCATCGACTGATGAATGGATATGTATATATGTATATAAAAATATTATTCAGCCATCAAAAAGAATTAAATCTTGCCATTTGCAAGGATATGTTTGGAACTAGAGTGCATTATGCTAAGGAAATAGTCAGAGAAAGACAAAACCATATGATTTAACTCTGTGGAATTTGAGAAACAAAACAAATGATCATAGGGCAACAGAATAGAGAGGAAAACCAAGAAACAGACTCTCACCTACAGAAAACAAATTGATGGTTACCAGAGGTGTGGTGGGTGGTGGGATGGGTTAAATAGGATATGGGGATTAAGGAAAACTTGAAATATGAGTAATGTGTGCATCAGTTGGTACATAGGATTCAGTTATAAGATTATTAAGCAATGTTAAAGATCTTTTTAAATCTAGTAAAATTGTAAGAACTGAATTTGCATGTATTTATAAAAATATCTTGAATTTATTGAGTTGGTACTTTATGCCTTGCCATTTTCTCAGTATATAGCAATAATTGATCAATTTTCAAGATGGCAACTCATGAAAAAGGTCCAATTCTTTTCCCCATTTTACAGAACAGGAAACAGGCACAAAGATGTTCTTTGACTTTGTCATTGTCCCAAGAGAGCCTATATCTCAATGTTTCTGCAGGGAAATTTTAAAAGTGATGTGATTCTTCATTATTCATTCTTATAAAAATCAAAATATGATATATTTTGTTTTAACCTTTTTCTTCTATGGTCAGTACTGTATAATCCAATTTTGCAGATGAGACAAATGAGTGAGTGTAAGGTGAAGTGAAAGTCATTAAATTCACAGTGTTTGTAAGTGCAGAAGTAGGGTTTAAACCTAGCCTGTCTCAAGAACTCATACTCAGGGGGTACCTGGGTGGATCAGTTGGTTAAGCGTCTGACTTCTGCTCAGGTCATGATATCATAGTTTGTGGGTTCAAGCCTCGCGTTAGTCTCTGTGCTGACAGCTCAGAGCCTGGAGCCTGCTTCAGATTCTGTGTCTCCATCTCTCTCTCTGCCCCTCCCCTGTTCACATTTTGTTTCTCTCTCTGTCTCAAAAATAAATAAGCATTAAAAACAAAACTTTTTTTTATTTTTTTTAATGTTTATTTATTTTTGAGACAGAGAGAGACAGAGCATGAACAAGGGAGGGTCAGAGAGAGAGGGAGATACAGAATCTGAAACAGGCTCCAGGCTCTGAGCGGTCAGCACAGAGCCCGATGTGGGGCTCGAACTCACAGACTGTGAGATCATGACCTGAGCCGAAGTCGGACGCTTAATCGACTGAGCCACCCAGGCTCCCCAAAAACAAAACTTTTAAAAAAGAATGCACACTCATAACCGATATACTCAGGAAAAAGAAAGAGACATTTGTTGAATTGTGTCATCCCACAGTGGGTGATGTTAGTCCTGGCCCGTATCTCTTTATGTGGTGTCAAAAAGAAAACTACAGGCCTAACATGGAGTCACTTACACCAAGCCAAGTCTTCAAAGTGCAGCTTGATACCCAACCTAATTATACTGTCAACCTTCCCCAGAAATGTTATCTTATGAGTCAGGAATTTCCTGGTCAGCACCAATAAGGTACTATGTCACAGGAAAACTGGAGTTGGTCATTTTACTGGGTTGGTCATTATTTCTTGTGCCTTTCAGTGCATGGAACCTTTATATAGGTATTATAAATTTTAAGATAATCTACATCATCTCCTTACATCTTGGGCTGCTCTTTTATCACCTCATAGGTGATCATTTTTATAAATGCTTCTATTTTAACCTTCCAGATTTAAAGAATATAATCAATTATAATATGTATATTAGTTTTCTCCCCCATTTATGAGTAAAAGGCAGCATATTCTACACCAGTGCTATGCAATAAACATTTCTGCAGAAATGAAAATACTCTGTGTCTGTGCTGTCCCACATGGTAGTCACTAGCTACGTGCATGTGTTCAGCACCTAAAATATGGCAACTTTGACTAAGGAACTAATTTTTTTCATTCAAGTGGAAATAGCCCTGTGTGGTTGTGGCTACTGTATTGGACAGCAGCAGCTCTACCTTACTTTTTTCACCAAACAATATATCCTGGAGATTACTTCACAGCAGTACAGAGAGGGAACCCTCATTGTTTTTCTAGTTGCATAGTATGCCAGTATGTAGATGTGTCATATCTTATTTAACCAGCCCTCTGTTGGTGGATATCTGTCTTATTTTTAGGTTTTTGCTGTTACAATGTTTTCTATAAGGAATATCCCTGTATTTGTGTATTTTTGTATTTTCCATTGTTTTTTATAAGATGTATTTTTATAATCCTAAAGGATTACTGGTTAAGCCAGGTTACTGGTTCAAAGAGGAAATAATGTAATTTCACTAGATGTTACAAATCCCATCCACAGGGTTTGTACCATTTTACATTATTTCATGATGCATGAGAATGCTTATTTCCTTACAGAATATCATATTGGTAAGAAGAGATAATGATTTTCTTTTCCTTGCATGTCTTATCATGAGTTAACTTGAGGAATTTTTACACAGTTAAAGACATTTTTTTTTTGGTCAAAACCCGTTTGTATCTGTTGCCTCTATTTCTCTCCTGGTGTGTTTTGAATATATTTTTGCTGTCACTTTTTCATGACTCTTTATGTATTATGGATAAAACGTTTTGTGATATAAATTATAAATATTTTTCACAATTTATAATTTTTCAATTCAGTTTTCTGATGCTTTTTGCTTTTGCTACATAATGTTTAAATGAACTTAAATACATCAGTCTTTCCCTAGTTGCTTCTGGGTTTTTAGACATAGCTGGAAAAGTTTCTTGCACCACGGGTTTAGAGAAGAATTTCACTGAGTGTACTTCTGTGGACAGGAGACAGATGAAAGAGACATGGATCATATTGTGGTGTCAGGCATAAGAGGAATAGTTGGGGAGGTGACTTCTTGTGAGAAGTCTGTGAAAGCTATGTCCCTGAGTCAAGAGAACTAGATGATGAAGTCAAGGTCCTGGTTTTCTTCTTATAGTTGAGAACCTGGTTTCTCCTCTTCCTCCTGTGGATCTGGGTCTAGACTCCCCATACTGGGAGACGTGGTCTTAAATGAAGCAGAAACTGCATGTCACCTCAGATGGACCCCTCAGAGGACTAATTGAGAGGGACCAATCTCCTAGACATAAGACAGATACAACATCATTTCCAAACTCTACCATACAAACTGGCCATGGAATAAAGAGAGAGTAAAACCTGTAGTTTGCACCCATAAGAGAAACAAGACTAAAACCACACAAGTGTTACTCATCCTTGATTCTGTATTTCACAGTGAGGTCTCCTCAGGAGAAAGTCATAGCCTGTTGGTGTTATTCAAGAGGACAGGAGGTCCGGGTTACAATTTGCCTCAGTTTCCCAAGGCACAACCTCCCATTGCCCAACATTGATATTTCCTGTTTAGATGATAATTTTCCAGGACTCAGGGTCAAGCTTAGGCTAAATTTGCTTGAAATGGAATCCGTTTGAAACCAAACCTCACCACTCGTTTGGGTGGACACTAACATTTATCTTGCTGCTTGTGGACATTTCCATTTATCCAGTCTACATATCAAGAGAGGGAAAATGTGAATGCAGATGTGGAATTGGACTGACAGTGCCTGCCATACAGTAGATATGTATTCACATTTAATAAACATGTGATGTAATGTAGCCATAAGTAGGAAATGAAACTATGTATATGTTCTTTTCTTCTTTTTTATACACATAGGAACTTTTCAAAGACCATTGGGATCACACTATTGTTACTGTTTCATAATAGGTTTGAAGAAAAGTTTTTGTTTCTGTATCTGAAATTATGCCTTTTCATTAGGAAAAATAACCTGTAGAAATGAAAAAGATGCCTCTACATAGATATGTGTGTCACTGTAGTGGGTCATCTGTAAATGGGCAGTTTGATACTTCCCTCATAAGGCTGTTGTGAAGAGAAATGAAAAAAAAAACAATAAAAATATTTGATGAGTAATACTGTGAAATTTCAGCAAATATATTTATGGTGTTTCCTGTGTTCTCCTGTCAACAAAAGAAATGACTTAACTATGACCAACTCATAGAAGTCATTGGGATTTGACACAGCAGGTAAGGAAATGTCTACAAATGGATATGCTGGATTAGCTGTGATGCCATTTCTTTGTAGATTATTATTGATTATGGTGAGAAAGAGAAGACAAATCACCCCCTCATTACTTTTAATTTGTCTGTAAAACATAATAGTTTGATAATTATATCTCTGTCATAAAGTGATCACCACAAAAGTCTGGTTAATATCCATTACTCTACATAGTTATAGACTTTTTGTGTGATGAGAACATTCAAGATCTACACTCATAGACACTTTCAAATGTACAAAAGAGTATTATTAACTATGTCAGTATGCTGTACATAATACCACCATGACTTACTAATTTTATAACTAGAAGTTACACTCATAGACACTTTCAAATGTACAAAAGAGTATTAACTATGTCAGTATGCTGTACATAATAACACCATGACTTACTAATTTTATAACTAGAAGTATGTACCTTTTGACCTCGTCCCCATTTCACCCAGCCCTCAACCACCACCTCAGGCAACGACCAGTGTGTTGTTTATATACATGAGCTCAGGGGATTTTTTTTTGCTTAGTTGTTTTTGTTTGTTTTCTTATATTACACATGTAAGTGAGATCATATGGTGTTTGTCTTCCTCTGTTTGACTTATTTCACTTAGTGTAATGCCCATAAGTTACAACCATGTTGTCAAAAATTGCAGGATTTCATTCTTTTATGGCTAAATAACATTCCATTGTATATACGGAATATATACCACTTTGTTTATCCACTCACCCATCAATGGACACATACATTGTTTCCATATCTTGGCTATTGTAAATAATACTGCAATAAACTTGGAATTCATATATCTTTCAAAGTTAGTGTTTTGTTATCATTGGAAAAAAATGCTCAAAAGTAGGATTCCTAGATTGATGGTGCTCTATTTTTAATTTTTTTGAGCTCCTTCCATAGTGGTTGCACCAAATTACATTCCCACCAACAGTACACAAGGGTTTCATTTACTCTACAGGCTATACAACACTTATTACGTCTTTGTTCTTCCAAAGAATAAGCATGGAATGTATTTCCATTTCTTTGTGTCATCTTCAATTTCTTTCATCAGTTTTATAGTTTTCAGAGTACAGGTCTTTCACTTCTTTGCTTAGGTTTCTTCCTAGTTATCTTATTATTTTGGGTGCAATTATAAATGGGATTGCTTTGTTTCTTTTTCGGTGGCTTCATTATTAGCATATAGGAATGCAACAGATTTCTGTACGTTGACTTTTATCCTGTGACTTTGCTGAATTCATTTAACAGCTCTAGCAATTTTTTAGTGGAGTATTTTAGGTTTTCTATATATGGTATCATGTCATCTGCAAAGAGTGAACATTTTCCTTCATTCTTTTTGGGTGTTTTTTTTTAATTTATTTTTGTTGTCTGATTGCTATGTCTAGGATTTCATGTACTCTGTTGAATAAAAGTGGTAAGGGTGGACATCCTTGTCTTATTCCTTACCTTAGAGTAAATGTTGTCAGCTTTTTCCAAATGAGGATGGTGTTAGTTGTTGGTTCTTCACATATAACCTTTATTATTTTGAGGTATGTTCCCACTAAACCTACTTTGTTGAGGGTTTTTCAGTGTTTCTCCCTTTTAAAGCTGTGCTACAACAAGTATTCTATCTACTCACATTAGATGCATCTTGTGTGAGTTCAGAATCCCAGTACTTCCTCAATGCCTGTGGTCTTCAGAGCATTTAGTCTGATTTTTGGGTCAAGATAATGCCACCAATGAATCACAAACGATGTAGAGGCAGATGACTGGAATCACCATGGTTATGCCCACAGGCACCAACAAAGCTTCAAAGACAGGGGGGAAGCTTCATAGCTGACAGTTGGGCACTAGTGGGCCAGTGGACACTAGATGATGTTGAATAGGAACTCATGGCTGAAGACTGGTGATTCCAGTAGTGAAAATCAGAAAAAGGTGGGAAACTGAAGCCAGTGAAATTATAGAATACTTAGCAAAAATTCAGTCTGTGTAAAAAGCATTATAAATCATACCTAATTGTTATGTGCAGGCAACCTGACTTCTAGCCACGGTAAACTTTTTTTCTTGGGAACAAAACACCCTGTATTTTACCTTTAATTTTTTCATAGTGTTTTATGATGTTCTTTACACAAATAATACATTTTCATTACCAAAAATGAAGCAACTATGGATAAGCAAACTCAAGTTCCCTGTGCTATTCATTTTAAGCCTATGGAATGACATTCAGAGTAAATATGTCAAAACCTTATTATAATAATACTGTTTTCAGAGTGAATACCTAGATGCAAAACAGAATTAGTACAGGTTTTCTATTACTTAATACTGTTCAGAAAAATCAGTGACACTTAGACCTTGCCAGAAGCTGAAATGCTTTGGGGATTATCAAATACAGGTTAAATAATTCAAGGTTTTGATCTCATTCTCAGAATATATCAAATCCATTGAGAGATCAGTGGTGCTATACTATATATAGCTACCCAGTTGAAGATGATACTTCATTTCCCAGTTATTCTGGATAAGAGAGAGTTTACATATCTACTTAAGAAATAAGAAAGAGTAATCGGTGGCTGACACATAGTTAAGAGTTTCCCAGGAATAATTACACCTGGATGAACTATCCCAAGGAAGAGACAGGGTGTCATTTCTGTATCAAGAGGTGAATGTAATTTCGTGTTGAATGCTGTAATCAAGAACAAACAACTCTTGACTCTATAAGTTAAACCAGTCTGTTTTCCTATAAAAACTTTTGATTTTACTCTCTGTGTCTGTGTGTGTGTTGTGTCCCCTCCAGCTCTACCACCTTCATATACAACAACAGTTTCAACTTTGTGCTCAGTTCAGATGGGTATTGGACATCCAATCTCAGGTTTAAATATACCAGGGAAGTGTTTTTTTATGTCCTAGAAAAGAAATAGGTACAGAAGGATTGTTCCAGTTAAGTGAAAATCTCCACTAAGCTGGTTAATTTCATGAACTCAACCTCCCAGCCTCCAACCCTGCTCTCTTTTGTAGAGGCCCCTGGTCTGAGACTCTGAGATCTGCCATCGTGGATCTCATCACCAGGTGACATCACATTTATCATTTTTGTTGTTCCATTTTAATTGAAATAACTACAGTTTACAAAGAATTTAAAAAATCATGAAACAGTTTATTTACCATGGTACCAATTCTGTTGGAAATTCATATGTATATTAAAGCAGTTCCATTTGCTATTGACCCTAAACTATGTCATATTCATTGATTTATCTTTTCCCTTATCAATGTCACCTGATGTGCAATGTGGACTGTACACAGGTTCCCTACCAGAGAACGGGGTGCTTACCTTCCATTACCCCACCCTTGTACAGACTGACCAAACCTCCTCCCACCCTGTCTGCCATCCCCTGTCCATGACACAGGACACAGTTATCCAGACCTTGTTCTGACACCCCATCTTCTCTTAGTCACCTACTCCCAGTCTTGCCCTGCACTGTCCTTTGCACATCTGCCACGGACTGCCAATGCATGCCAGTGCCACCAGGTATTTCATGGTCTGCAGGCCCTGGAGTAGATGTTTTCATAATCTTTTACACCTAGCAGTTACTTCACACAGAATTTGAATCATTCTTCATAAGTACAAACCCTAGTTTTAAGAGAAATATTTTTTTTTCACTCCTTGCAGACAGTTCTTGGGAGTGTGGTACCTTGGTGCCACCTTGTGACAAAAGCCTGAACTCTTGCTTGAAATATAAGAAAAGGAAATTGGGAGGTGCCTGGCTGGTTCAATTGATAAAGCATGCAACTCTTGATCCCAGGATCATGAGTTCAAACGCCAAAATGGGTGTAAAGCCTATGTAAACGAAAAAGAAAAAGAAATCGGGAGGGAGGTTTTGTGACACAAACCCACCAGAGTTTTCTGGAATCACTGAAAGGAAATTATTAAGACACTTTAGGTCACCATGTTACAAAACATATTAATTAGACACAATAGACTGGGACTCAGTTAATTTGGGGTAATCTGCCCACATTAATGGCACAAAGCATGTCCCTGTTGTCAGCAATTTTGCCTGATTGTTTCAAAAGGAGAGTAAGGGAGTATTAGTACACAGAGACCCTGGGAGTTATCCTAGGATTCTTGGAGATGAGGTAGCCCTTGGAGGGTGAACAAGTAAAATCAAGACCACGTTAAGTGGTTAGCCATCTGTAGCAGGAAACTAAGAGACTGTCTGTAATCATGACTGGATGATCTAGATGCATACACACAAAAAAATTTCAGTTAAGAGGTACAGGTATTTCAGACAGGCAGGACTAAACTATTACAGTCAGTTAAGGAGGCAGCAACATAGTCAAATGAACCATATATTGACTTTACTGGTGAAATCTCATCCTCTATCCCCAGTAATTTCTTCCAGTTGTAGGGACATCTATGATCAAACACATCTAACTTCTCTATACACTCACTTCTCTATCTGGAGAATTATCTACCTGATTAGTGAGGTTGGAAGGACAAATGGATTGCACAGCTCAGGCCTCTTCCTTCAAAACTCTTGTAACAAACTGCCCTTATTGGGCAAAATGTTTCCTCGTCTCTCAGGAGGGCATCTAAAAATACATCCACAGCTCTTCCCCCCCTTATCTATGTCTTGTTGGATCCCAACCTATTCTTATGTTCTCCTCCAAAATGCTTGGGTCTCTAGGGCCTCCAAAATGCATCCTTTTTCCACATGTGGTTTCTAAACCAACTAAGAGGTAGGATAAAAGACTAAGAAGGAAATGCATTGATTTTGTACCTTATAAAGGTGATGTTGGAGAATGTGGCTTGGATTTGTCACAAGGTGGGAGAGCTTCCTATTAGTGAATCCCGGAATTAAGCAGACCTTTCCACCAATCAGTGCAGCAGAGGGATAGTCATAAATGTCAAGGACTGACAAATATATATATATATATATATATATATATATATATATATATATATCCTGTTGTGTCTAATATATTTTAAAATATTTACACTACCCAAAGCAATCTACATGTTTAATGAAATTCCTATCAAAATCCCGCCAGCATTTTTCACAGAGCTAGAACAAACAATCCTAACATTTGTATGGAAGCACAAAATGCCCAAATAACCAAAGCAACCTTGAAAAAGAAAAACAAAGCTGGAGGCATCACAATTCCAGACTTCAAATTATACTATATTGCAAAGCTGTAGTGATCAAGACGGTATGGTACTGGCACAAAAATAGACACATAGATCAGTATAACAGAATAGAAAACCCAGAAATGAAACCGCAACTATATGGTCAATTAATCTTCAGCAAAGCAGGAAGGAACATCCAATGGGAAAAAGACAGCCTCTTCAACAAATAGTGTTGGGAAGATTGAACAGCAAAAGAGTGAAACTGGTCCATTTTCTTACCCCCTACACAAAAATAAAGCCGAAATGGATGAAAGACCTAGTAACCTCTTTGACATTGGCCATAGCAACTTCCTGCTAGATATGACTCCTGAGGCAAGGGAAACAAAAGCAAAAATAATCTATTGGGATGTCATGAAAATAAAACTTTTTCTGCACAGCAAAGGAAACAATCAACAAAACTATAAAGCAGCTTACAAAATAGAAAATATTTGCAAATGACATATCTGATGAGGTTAGTATTCAATATATATATAAAGAGCTTATAAACCTCAACACTTAATAAATAATCCAGTTTGAAAAAGAGGCAGAAGCCTTCAATAGCTATTTTTTTCCAAAGAAGACATTGTGATGGCTAATAGACACATGAAAAGTTGCTCAACATCACTCATCATCAGGGAAATGCAAATCAAAACAATAATGAGATATCAGCTCCCACCAGTCAGAATGGCTAAAATTAACAATACAGGAAAAAAAACAGGTGTTGAAGGGGGATGCCGAGAAAGGGGGAACCCTCCTGTACTATTGGTGGGAATGCAAACTTGGTGCAGCCACTCTGGAAAACAGTATGGAGTTTCCTCAAAATGTTAAAAATAGAACTACCTTACAATCCAACAATCTCATTATTAAGTATTTACTCAAAGATTACAAAAATATGGATCCAAAAGGATAGATGAACCCTGACGTTTATAGCAGCATTCTCTACAGTAGCCAAATTATGGAAAGAGCCCAAATGTCCACTGACTGATAAATGGATAAAGAAGGTGTGCTATATATCTACAATGGAATATTACTCGGCCATCAAATAGAATGAAATCTTGCCATTTCCAACAAGGATGGCACTAAATAGTATTGATCTAAGCGAAATATGTCAGAGAAAGACAAATACCATATGATTTCACCGACATGTGTTATTTAAGATACAAAACAAATGAGCGAATATTAAAAAAAAAAAAAAAAGATATTGAAGGGCAAACCAAGAAAGAGACTCTTAACTATGGAGAACAAACTGATGGTTTACCAGAGGGGATGTGGGTGATTGTATGGGTTAAATAGGTAGAGGATTAAGG
The DNA here is from genome assembly GCF_046562875.1 of Panthera onca. NCBI lineage: Eukaryota > Metazoa > Chordata > Mammalia > Carnivora > Felidae > Panthera > Panthera onca. The sequence goes on along the minus strand of NC_138357.1, from coordinate 45,362,839 downwards.
AGTGTACTTGTCATGAACACCGGATGTTTTATGTAGATATTGAATCACTATATGTGCACCTGAAAATAATATTACACTGTATGTTAACATACTGGAACTTAAATAAAAACTTTAAAAAAATTTTTAATAATAAAAAAATAATAATCCTAGGTCTCAATCTGGAGATCAGAATACACCAAATCTATTGACAAAACATAGTGGTGTGGTATATATGGCTACTCAGTTGAGTTATATGGTCAATTTCCAAGTTATTCAGGATAAGACAGTTTACATATCTATGCAAGGGAGAGAAGACAGTTACTGGTAGACACATAGTTAAGGGTTTCCAAGAAATAATTTTATCTGGATCAACTGCCCCTGGAAGTGTCAGGGTGTCATTTCATATCAAGAGGGGCATATAATTTTTGAGTTGAATGATGTAATCAACAAAAAGAACACTTGATTTTTTAAACCATCCTGTATTCTCTTTTTAAAAATTTGAGATGACTCTGTGTGAGTGCTTGTGTGTTTGTGTGTACGTGTGTATGTTTCTATGTGCTCTCCAGCTCTACTACATCCAATACGTGGTCACAGTTGTAGACTTACTCTCTAATCAGATTGGAGCTGGGCCTCCAATCTCAATTGTATATATATCCCAGGATATAAAAATTTTTTTTTTTAAATATCCTAGAAGAGTGATGGATACAGAGCATTGTTCCAGGTAAGTGAAAATCTAAAAACTGGCTGATCCCATAAAGACAAACTCTCAATCCCCATCCTCACTCCACGTTGTGGAGCCCCAGGTCTGAGGCACTCAGATCTTTCATCCTGGCTCTGACCACCAGGTCACATCACATTTATCTCCATTTTTGTTTTTGTTTGTTTTTGTTCTTTAATGGAAAGAAGTACATTATACAAAGAATAAAAATATGAAATGGTTTCTTTACTATTTTACCAATTATAATTGGAAGATTCCTCTGTATAATAAAGCAGAGATATTATATGCTGACCCAACTACACCGTGCTAATTGATTTATCTATTCCCCATCACTGTCAGCTGATGTGCACTGAGGACTACACAGAGGGTCCCTATCAGATAATAGGGCGTTTACCCTCCATTACCCTACCCATTTGTAGGCTGCCCGGACCTTCTCCCACCTCCTTCCTGCACAGCTGTGTAGACCCTACCTCATTTTCTCCCAGTCACTTACCCCCTGTTCTGCCCTGCACTGCCCTTTGCACACCCACCATTGACTGTCAAGGCAAGTCACGGCCACCAGGTGTTAACTGTAGTTACCATACTATACATTACATCTCCAGAACTTATTTATCTTATAACTGAATGCCTGTAGCATTTGACCACCTGTACCCATTTCTCGTTTCTTCATTGAGGTATAATTGACATATAACATTATATTAGTTTCAGGTGTACAGTATAATGTATATACAAATGTATATTGTATATACAATTGTATATTTTGCTAAATAATCACCATAATAAGTCCAGTTAACATCTCTCACTGTACATTGATACAAAATTTGTACTGTGATATGAATTTTAAGATCCACTGTCTTAGTAACTTCCAGATATGCAAGCAGTATTATTAATTATAGTCACCATATCTAACATTAATCTGCATGACTTATTTATTTTTAAGTCACATTTGTACCTTTAGACCCCCTTCACCCTTTTGCCTACTTACCACCCCTCATATAGATATTTAATGTGTCAAACATCCCTTGACATTTGCTTTAGGTAGATTCTGGTATGTTGTATTTTCATTATCATTATCCTCATCATATTCGGCAGTTTTTTTTCTTTTTTTAAAATTTACATCCAAATTAGTTAGCATATAGTGCAACAATGATTTCAGGAGTAGATTCCTTAATGCCCCTTACCCATTTAGCCTATACCCCCTCCCAAAACCCCTCCAGTAACCTTCTGTTTGTTCTCCATATTTAAGAGTCTCATGTTTTGTCCCTCTCCCTGTTTTTATATTATTTTTGCTTCCCTTCCCTTATGTTCTGTGTTCTTAATGTCTTCATATGAGTGAAGTCATATGACATTTGTCTTTCTCTGACTTACTAATTTCACTTCACATAATACCTTCTAGTTCCATCCATGTAGTTGCAAATGGCAAGATTTCATTATTTTTGATTGCTGAGTAATACTCCATTGTAGGTATATGTGTGGCACATCTTCTTTATCCATTCATCATCGATGGACATTTGGGCTCTTTCCATACCTTGGCCATTGTTGATAGTGCTGCTATAAACATTGGAGCACATGTGTCCCCTCGAGAAAGCATACCTGTATCCTGTGGATAAATACCTAGTGGTGCAATTGCTAGGTCACAGGGTAGCTCTATTTTCGATTTTTTGAGGAACCTCCACACTGTTTTCCAGAGTGGCTGCACCAGCTTGCATTCCCACCAACAATGCAAAAGAGATCATCTTTCTCTGCATCCTCAACGACATCTGTTGTTGCCTGAGTTGTTAATGTTAGCCATTCTGACAGGTGTGAGGTAGTATCTCATTGTGGTTTTGATTTGTATTTCCCTGATGATGAGTGATGTTGAGCATTTTTTCATGTGTTGGTTGGCCATCTGGATGTCTTCCTTGGAGAAGTGTCTATTCATGTCTTTTGCCCATTTCTTCACTGGATTATTTGTCTTTTAGGTGTTGAGTTTGATAAGTTCTTTATAGATTTTGGATCTAACCCTTTATCTGATATGTCATTTGCAAATATCTACTCCCATTCTGTCAGTTGCCTTTTAGTTTTGCTGATTGTTTCCTTATCTTTGTAGAAGCTTTTTATTTTGATGAGGTCCCAGTAGTTCATTTTTGCTTTTGTTTCCTTTGCCTCCAGAGACATGTTGAATAAGAAGTTCCTGTGGCCAAGATCAAAGAGGTTTCTGCCTGCTTTCTCCTAGAAGGATTTTGATGGCTTCCTGTCTTACATTGAGGTCTTTCATCCTTTTTGAGTTTATTTTTGTGCATGGTGTAAGAAAGTGGTCCAGGTTCATTCTTCTTCATGTCGCTGTCCAGTTTTCCCAGCACCACTTGCTGAAGAGACTGTCTTTATTCCACTGGATAGTCTTTCCTGCTTTGTCAAAGATTAGTTGGCCATACGTTTGTGGGTCCATTTCTGGGTTCTCTATTCTGTTCCATTGATCTGAATGTCTGTTTTTGTGCCAGTACCATACTGTCTTGATGATTACAGCTTTGTAATACAGCTTGAAGTCTGGGATTGTGATGCCTCCTGCTTTGGTTTTCTTTTTCAAGATTGCTTTGGCTATTCAGGGTCTTTTCTGGTTCCATACAAATTTTAGGATTGTTCTAGCTCTGTGAAGAATGTTGGTGTTATTTTGATAGAGATTGCATTGATATTCAGCAACTTTAATTTGTATTTCCATTTGAGCTCAAGATTTAACAGCCTCAGACAGAATACATTTTCATGAATTATCCATATTCTTCTGAAAAATAAGGGTCTTGTCTCATTAGGTCTTCTCTAAAACGACTAAATATTTCTCCACTTGACCATATTTGAATTAAGGGACATGTCTTAGAATCATTTATTATTAGTGTGCTTCTTCTTTTTTCCATTGTCCCTACTGTAGTTTTTTATGAATATTTTTCTGTGTGATTGGGTATATGTGTAGCAATTTTGCACATCTTTCTTGTGAATGTTAGTCTTTAGCATTAGAAACTGCTTTATTTGTCTTTTTAAGTCCATATTGATCACATATCTACTCTCTCTAATAACTCCTTGTTTCTTATTTTTGGCCACTGCCTGATATATATGTCTCTGGAAAAAAGTATAGTTTTGGATTTTCCTACATTAGGCAATTTGAAAACTTTTACTATTACCAGGTGAGTAAGTGCATTTGCATTTACTGATATAATCAAATGTCTTATCATTTGTTTTCAGTTGAAACAAATTGTTTATAAAGTCATGAAAAGATACACTCTTAGACTAGAGAGTGTGTTTCATTTTGTCTGTTTTTATTTAATCTTTAGAATGGTTATTGTTTTGTTCCTGGTATTTTTATATTAAATCTTTACATACCCTACTTAATACCCTTCATATGGAATGAAGACTTACTAATGAATATAGAAATGTACAGTGATAAGAACAGATAATTCACATAACATGCAATATATGTGCTCATTAATCTGTAAAAATATGCCAAGTTAGAATAAATTAAAGAATACAAATTAATATCCTGGGCTATCATGCTGAGTGTAAAAGATGAGTTGGATAAAAGTATATATAATGTAATAATTTGAGGGAAGGAATATATGTAAATGAACATATTTTGTAGAGCTACATTCCTGCCTCTAAAGATATGTGTGGCACTGAAGTAGCGAGTTACTCTTTGTGAGCTTGAACTAGCTCCTCTGTAAAATAAGCATATTGATATTTAACTCAGAGAGCTGTTATGAGAAATGAACAAACCTTTAGAAAACATCTGATACAAGGGCACCTGGGTGGCCAAGTTGTATCCCAGGTGAGCTTCTGACTTCAGCTCAGGTAATGATCTCATAGTTCGTGAGTTCGAGCCCCACATGGAGCTCGCTGAGCTGAAGCTGCTGTCAGCGTGGAGCCTGCTTCAGATCTTCTGTCCCCCTCTCTCTCTGACCCTCCCCCGCTTGTGCTGTCTCAGAAATATTTAAAAATTACAAAAAGAAAGCACCTGATACATAACATTTAAGCAAATATATGTATGGTCCTCACTGTATTCTTTCACCCACAAAAAGATGTCTTGATGGGTAAACTTTGGTGATATTTCTTTATAGGATGAATTACCTGAAGATGGTGGAAATGAAGAAGCAAATCATGACCTTTTCTTTTTATGTTTTCTGTTCTGTTTACCTTCCACTTTGACACTGGAATAACAACCTTACTTTGAGGGCAAAAAGGATACAGTACAGACTAACAGAATATCAAGAGGAGTCTGCCATACAACTGACTAAAACCAGGAGACCTAGGTCCCAAATACCAGATCAGTCCATGACTATAGTACCATGGATAGTCATGTCTCCTGTGCTGGCATCAGACCTAACACAGGAAAGGATTGTAAACCTAATGGTTAGAGACAGGGACTTTGAACTCAGCATTGCTTGCCAACTTGGAAAAATTTAATCTCAGGTTTCATGACCTTTAGCAAATGTTATGTCATATGTGAAACCAATCATAATGAATATACATTATACATGCATGCACAGAGAATGTAATTGGAAGAAATACACAAATGTGATACTCTTTTTTAAAAAATTAATGAATGTTAAAATTGCAGATTAATTATATGTCTAATGATGAACTGAACTATTTTCTCCATGATTTCTAAATTAATAGGAATCATTTTAAAAATCATAATGAAATCTAATAAAAAAGTTGCTTCTTATAAAACATTTTACACAGAAATCATAAAAATGATAGAACATACTCCTGTATCTTCCTATTAAATAATAAAATATTTCATATAACTGTAAGTCATTTGAACTTTTCTGACTGCACTAACCTCCTTATCCAGGGCACATCCCTCATAAAAATCTGAATTTTTGTTCTTAATATATTTCTTTATAGTTTTGTTACATATATATGAAATAGGATATTATTTTCTTGTATGTCCTAACTGCAGTTTTATCTATCTATAGAGGGTATTGTCTACATGTGGGTTTATGAGTAGATATAGATTTTGAACACTTACTCATTTCCTGAATGGAATTCTGGAGAGATTTAAATGATGTATCAATTTCATCCTATTTCTGGAATTTATAAATTTACTCCAATAATCTTCCAGAAGATAACCTTCCACAGCAATCATGTTTTTGTTATTTGTAAATGTTTATTTATTTATGACAGATAGAGAGAAAGCAAGCAGGGGAGGGGCAGAGCAAGAACAAGTGAGAGAGAATCCCAAGCAGACCCTGTGCTGCAAGTGCAGAGCCTGATGCAGGGCTCGATCCCAGGAACCGTGAGATCATGACCCGAGCCAAAATCAAGAGTCAGACGGTCAACCGACTGAGCCACACAGGTGCCCCTGTGTTATTTTTAATGAGTGGGTATTCCTTCAAATTGCTCCCTGAAACACATGGAAGACCATCTCCGCAGAACATGTCTGGGTAGGAGCACCTGGGTGGCTCAGCTGGTTAAGTGTCCAACTTTGGTTCAGGTCATGATCTCACTGTTGGGAAGTTCAAGCCCCACATAGGGCTCTGTGTGGACAGCTCAGAGCCTGGAGCTTGCCTCAGACTCTATGTCTCCCTCTCTCTCTCTGTCCCTCCCCTGCTTATGCTCTTTCTCTCAAAAGTAAGTAAATAAACATTTTTTAAAAAATTTTAAAAATGTCTGGGTGAGTGCAATCACAAGGGATGTTATTTATTCTGAGAAATTTTCTTTGAAAAGTGTCCTGAGGTACTTTTTTCTGCTACAGGGATAGCCACTGTTTTTGAGCACACTTATCAGAGAGCAGAAGCATATGCATTGCAGTCCTTGACCTTTCTGACTGTCCATGTGCAGAACTACTAAATGCATCTTTTATCCAGTTCTGGGGTTCATTCATAAGAAGTCCACCTGCCTTGTGGAAAATCGAAGCCACATTCTCCAATATCAACTTCATAAGAAATAAAGTCAATGTAGTTTTCTTCTTATTCTTTTGTCCTATTTCTTAGTTGGTTAATAGCCCAGATATTGAGAAGGAAAGCATTTTGGGCGCTTTTAATGGGCCAAGCATTTTGGAGCAAGACTATATGCCGGAGTCCAGCTCCAGCAGGTCCAGGGGTTCCTGAAGGATGAACAGCATCAGCGAAAAAGTGAAAATAAAACAAAACTAAAATAAAAAAACTGAAATAAAAACAAAAAAATAAAAATGGACACAGACAACAGCATTGTGTTGAACTGGCCGATTTATTGCAGTAAACGTGGCATTATATTTGCTAGTGATTTCCTTGTAGCATACGTCATCTATGTTTTCCTAACATTACCTAATTTTGAAAATGTTCCTAGGTCATGGGACATGACCTCCTAACCACATGAGGCCAGAAGAACAATGTGTTTGCCTCGGTCTGAGGTGCCAGAAAGGGGCCGAAAAAGCCTTAGAAACCCATGCCTCGTACATTCTCAGAGAGACAATGCACCTAGGAACCAATGAAACATTCTGTACCTTAACCAACTAGGTTCAGTCATCATCTGGAATGCCTCCTGGGGGCCAAGTGGGCCCAGGGGTTGAAGTCACCTGTGCCCAGAGATACACTCCTTAGTTGCCAGAGTGAGGCTTTCAAATCCATATGTTTCTCCTTTACAGGCCCTCCTTGCTGGCAAAGGTATGAGGCTATCCTTCCTGTAAGTAGAGGAGTCTCCATAGGGGATGGCAAGGGCTAAATGTAAGGCCACACAATTTCTTGCGAAACCTTATTTTCTTTCCTAATAGTTCTTTTCCCAGAGGGCCTGTCAAGAGCAATTCCCCAACAGACAATACCCCAGGTAGTTTTAAGGCCAAATTACCTAAAAGCGGGAGTACAAGAAGCTTCACTCTCAGTGGGCCGCCTTGCAGTCACCAATCCTTCCACAGCCCGGGCCTTGCCACTCAGGCTGGGATAGCTCGGCTTCCAGCAACTATAGGAATAGCTTGGGAGCCAGCAAGACACAGAAAAGTGGAGACGAGCTGTGGATTTTATGACCCATCCTTGAGGGCAGAGAAAACTTGTTTCATACGGGCAGCTGCGCAGCTGCAACAAGAGGTTTGAAGGAACAGGCCTGGATTTTGCAACTTATTTGTCCTTTCAACCACACTAATCTGATAAATGATTCTCTTGATAGTGGAGTGAGTTTATAGAAAGGTTAAATGTGTTTCCTTGTGGATGTGCTTCTTTTGAAGAAATTATCAGGAATGGAAGATAAGAATTTCCAGGGAAAACCAGGATATGGTTCAACTGACTAGGTTTCTGCCTCTTAACTGTTGGTAATATTTTAGGCCTGCCTCTTTGAAGTAACTCTGCGACTTCTTAAATGACATTTTTTCTGTATGCATCTACGTGACTCAGGCGATTATAGACAATCTCTTAGTTTTCTGCTATAGAAGGCTAACTCCTTAGCATGTTTTGATTTCACATATTCCTCCTCCAAGAGCTACCTCATCTCAAGAACCCTAAGAAACCTCCCTTGTGTGCATTTATAATTTTCCCCTACTGTCTATCTCTTTAAGGCAAACAAAATTCCTGAGATCAGGGACATTCTTCCTTCCATCAAGTTGGGCATAATTTGCCAATTGCTGCAGCCCCACTCTAGCGCCTCTAGTTACTATCCTTTCTTACGTGGAGGCCCAAAGAGCAAAGCTGTTTTGCTTTCAGTGGAAGAGCAGGGATCGATGAGTGTGAGGAGGCATTTCCAGTGAGGAAGATCAGCCTACCACTCCTGGTTGCCATAGAAACCTGACTTCAACAGGGCAATTGTGATGAGACTTTTTATAAAGACCCAAAGATCTTGACAGGCATTGCTAGGTTCTGCCTCTAGGTGTTTGGGACTCAGCTGAAGGCATAGGTTCTTCCCACCACCACCATGGGGGCTGATCCACTCTGGGGTGTGGAGAGAAAAAGGGATTTAGATCCAAGTCACCTGTTTCCTGTTTGGGGACTCGGTGCCTCAGCTGTGTTGCTGTGTAGTAGATAAACCCATTGGGGTCCCGCTCAGATTCTGAGTGTGGACTGCTCCAGGGGTGTTCTGAGCTGTGTTCCTCTGAAGGCAGGGATGCAGGAGGGAAGACAAGTAAGTACTCTGAGTAAAATGGAGATGAGAATGCTTCACCCACAGGATTGCTGAGAACACTCAATGTAACACATAAGCAAGCTCATGGCCCTGTGGTTCCTGAGAGGTTTGTGACTGTGGTGGGCCCAGAGCCAACAAGAAAGAATTCTTGAAGATTACTTCGGTGCAAAAAGGTGATTTTATTAAAGCATGGAGACAGGACCCATGAGCCGAAAGAGCTGCCCAGGACCATGAGGAGAGACTACATACTATGGAGTTGGGGGAGGTAAAGTCCAGAGGACGTTTCCAATGAGATTGTCATATGCTAAAGAAGACTCAGGATCCTGGAGGTCTAGCTATTGTCAAGCTGAGGTTGTTTTCTCCCTCTAGCAAAGCATTAACCTTAAGACATTAGGGAGTTCCTGGAGAAACATTTTGCTCTGCCTGCCTCAAGTACTTGTCAATGGGCTGAAGCTTATAAGGATATTTAATTTTATCTGACATTTCCTTCTGCCTTTGTTTCCCACATCAGTTCCTGCAGGATCACGAATGCCTGCAAGAATTCAGACCACTTCTTACTCATTTTCAACTTTGTTGTTAGGAGATAGATGAGGAAAGGAGAAGAAAAAGGCCCTGTGAGAAGTCCATTATATCATGTGGCTATTATGATCACGAACCAATTCTATTAGAGCCATCACTAATTTAGTGCCTGGCATGGTAAGAGAACATAGAACAGTAAATCTTAGTGATTTATGGATCTGTCTTTCCCTGTGCAGCTCTTCTTGCCAGTGTCTGAGCTCATATCAGGTGCCTGAATGAGTCAGTTTCTGAGGATATGTGTCCTGATGGCTGTTGAAGCTTCTACTCCAGATTCAAGGGCAGCAGTTCTCTGGAGACCCCATCAGTTCACATTTTATATGGTTCTATTTTCTCTACTTTCATAGGATATCAATTATACTCTTTATTTTTTTAGGACTTTAAAAAAATTTTTTTAATGTTTATTTAATTTTGAGAGAGAGAGAGACAGAACAGGAGCAGGGGAGGGGCAGAGAGAGAGGAAGAGACAGAATCTGAAGCAGGCTCCAGGCTCTGAGCTGTCAGCACAGAGCCCAACACAAGGCACAAACCCATGAACCGCAAGATCATGACCTGAGCCGAACCAACTGAGCCACCCATGTGCTTCAGTACTCTTTATATTTTTTTCATTTTAGTGGCTGCCCTAGAGTTTGCAGTATACATTTACTAATCCAACTGTACTTTCAACTAATACTCTACTGCTTCACAGGGAGAGCAAGTACCTCACAATAATAAAATAATCCTAATTCCTTCCTCCATCCCTTGTATCATTGCTGTTATTCATTTCATTTCAACTACACATAAGAATATATCAGCATACATTTATATAAAAGGATATGGAGTTGAATACTGTCACAGAGAGGACTCTCTCCCTATATTGCTATGGAGTGATCTCCAAGATATATTGTTCAGTGAAAAAGCAAGGTGCAGAAAAATGTACTGCTGTCCTATACAGTAGGCAGCAGCCACTCATGGTCACTTAAACTATAGTTAATTAAATTTAGATGAAATTTAAAATTGAATTTCTCATAATAAATTATTATTATTAATTATAATAATATTTCTACTGCCCATAAAAATGGGTCATTTAGGAATGAAGATGACATTACCAAGTTTTACAATGTTCCATCAGCCTATGACAGATATAGACACTCCAAAGAAGACACCCAGATGGCCAACTGACACATGAAAAAATGCTCAACATCACTCATCATCAGGGAAATACAACTCAAAACCACAATGAGATACCACTTCACACCTGTCAGAATGGTTAAAATTAACAACTCAGGCAACAACAGATCTTGGCAAGGATGCAGAGAAAGAGGATCTCTTGCACTGCTGGTGGGAATGCAAACTGGTGCACCTACTCTGGAAAACAGTATGAAGTTTCCTCAAAAAATAAAAAATAGAACTACCCTATGATCCAGGAATTGCACTACTAGGTATTTATCCAAGGGATACGGGTATGCTGTTTCGAAGGGGCACATGTACCCCAATGTTTATAGCAGTGCTATCAACAATAACCAAAGTATGGAAAGAGCCCAAATGCCCATCGATGGATGAATGGATAGAGATGTGGTATATATATACAAGAAGATGTGATACACACACACACACACACACACACACACAATGGAGTATAATTTGGCAATCAAAAAGAATGAAATCTTGCCATTTGCAACTACATGGATGGAACTACAGGGTATTATGTGAAGCGTAGTCAGTCAGAGAAAGACAAATATCATATGACTTCACTCATATGAAGATATTAAGATACAAAACAGATGAACCTAAGGTAAGGGAAGCAAAAATAATATATAAAAACAGGGAGGGGGACAAAACACAAGAGACTCTTAAATATGGAGAACAAACAGAGGGTTACTGGAGGGGTTGTGGGAAAGGGTATGGGTAAATGGGTAAGGGGCATTAAGGAATCTACTCCTGAAATCATTGTTGCACTATATGCTAACTAACTTGGATGTAAATTTAAAAAAATAAATTAAAAAATAAACCACAATGAGATACTACCACATGCTTACCTGAACAACAAAAATGAAAAAGATGGAAGATATCAAGTGTTGGTGAGATTGGGAATATAGCCTGGAACAACCACTTTGTGCATTTTTTTAGTTTATTTATTTATTTTTGAGAGAGAGGGAGAGAGTGTGGCATGAGTGGGGAAGGGGCAGAGAGAGAGAGTGTGAATCCCAAGCAGGCTCTGCACTGGCAGCATGGAGCCTGATGCGGGGCTTGATCCCATGTACCACGAGATCATGACCTGAGCCAAAATCAAGAGTTAGATTCTCAAATGACTGAGCCACCCAGGTGCCCCCTTTTTTTTTAAGTTTTTTTTTTTTGAGAGAGAGAGAGAGGGAGTGGATCAACCACTTTGAAAAAGTGTTGGCAATATCTACTGAGCTCAGCATACACACATCCTATGACTCAGAAATGCCTCTCTTAGGCATGTGCTCAAGAGAAAGGAAAATAAGTACCCCATCCAAAAGGTATGTACAAGGTATGAACATTCATAGCAACATTATTAATAAATTAAAAAAACTAGAAAATAGTCAAATCCTAATAAATATATTAAAATATCTACAATGTAATACCATACACCAATGAGAATGATCTGCAACTATAGACAATGATAATGTAAATCACACAAACACACGCACACACTCACAGATACATATTATGTTCATTGGAAGGATCCAGACACAAAAAAGTACATGTTGCATGATTCCAGAAATTTTTTCTTCTAATCTCCCAACTGAGTTTAAGAAAGAAGAGGAAAATAAACACCTCATTTCCTTTCATTTGAAGATATTTAGTGTCCTCTTATATTAACTTCAGAATAACCTCAGAGAAGCACATATCCTCTGAGCCCTTGAAAAGTGGTTCACTACATACAGTGCCATGTCTGATGGACAAAAAAACTGAGTATGAGACAGGAGATATACGTGGCCCTGCACTAGACCTAACCCACTAACTCTAGGTGACCCTGGGTAAGTCACCACACCTCTGCTTGCCTCACCTTTAAAAAGGGGTCAGATCATACCTGCCACCCAACCAGTGAGGCCTCAGACACAAAATAATGTGATTCTCATCCAAAGAGCACTCTAAGTTTATAAAACAAAAGAATTCAAAGTGGAAGTCCAAGTAATTATTTTAACAGACAAGTTGTCTAATGCATAGTAACTGTGATAATTATTACTTTTTTGTTTTTATAATTATTACCTTTTCATTTTTCTTAAATAAATACCCTCTGTATATATTTAAAAAATGTGTACTCAAGCATAGGGGCACCTGGGTGGCTCAGTCAGTTAAGCATCCGACTTCGGCTTAGGTCATGATCTTGCAGTTAGCAAGTTTGAGACCTGCATGGGGGCTCTGCACTGACAGCTTGTGGTCTGGAGCCTACTTAAGATTCTGTGTCTCCCTCTTTCTCTGCTCCTCTTGTGCTCACACTCTGCCTCTCTCTCAAAAATAAACATTAAAAAATGTTTAGATAGAGCGTGAGTGGCGGTGGGGCAAGGAGAGAGGAAGACACAGAATCTGAAGCAGGCTCCAGGCTTCAAACTGTCAGCACAGAGCCCAATGCAGGGCTCAAATCCACGACCATGAGATCATGACATGAGCTGAAGTGGGACACTTAACCAACTGAGCCACCCAGGCGCCCCCCCAAAACTTTTTTAAATGCATATTCAAGCACAGCTTTCACCCAAAAAGATATGGCCCCAGGGTGCACCTGGTCTGCTAAGTCGATAGAGCATGCAACTCTTGATCTTGGGGTCGTGAGTTCAAGCCCCACATCAGGTGTAGAGATTACTAAAATAATAAATAAATAAACCTAAAAAAAATATGTGGCTCCAGCCTAACATCACCCACTGTGGGCTGACATAATTAAACACATGTTTTTTAATTATTCCTAAGTGTATTGGTTTAGAATGTGGCCTCTGGAGACAGTCTAGGGCCATACCCTAATTTTGCCACTTATAAACTGTATGAGAGTGAATATTTTACTTTTCCTTATAGCCACTTGGCTTCTGTCTGCCCTTTAGACCTCATTTCTTACCATCTGTACTTTGTCTACCAGGCTCCAGCCACTAGAGCTCATCATCTGCTCCTGGAACAATTGATGCCACACACATCACAGATCAAAATGCCAGCCCAGGCCTAATTACCACTTGTCCTTCAGGACTCATCTCCAATGTCACTTCCTGAGAAAGACCTTACTGACAACCCAATCTAAGTAATCCCTGACCCATCATTTTCTATTCTATTTATGTGTTTATTTTCCTAAAGCACTCATCCCCATATGGAATTGAACCACTTATAATTTACCTCTTTATTGCCAGTTTTCCCAAACTTACATGAAAGCTCCAGGGACTCTGCCTGTCTTATTCTCTGTGCTATGTTTAGTGCCTAGTTCAGAACCTCACATATAAATCACTAAAAATGTATGCCCTAAATGAAGGAATTATTACCTATTTGACACACAGGAGCAGACAGAGATATTTGACAAAGAAATTAGATGCCAAAGATTCAAAATTTAAGAACACTTTGGTGCAAATCTACAGCAATTCTTCTCAAACTGGAAAGAGCCAGAACCAATCATTTGAATCAAATTATTCAAAATGTAGACACTTCCCACATATCTCCCTGTTTTGGATACAGCAGACCTAGGGTGAGCCCAAGAATGTGCAATTTCCATAAGCACTCCTTGGTGATTTTCATAAAGTGGCCCATGAACCACACTTGGAAAACTCCTGACCTAAACATCTGACATTTGTGTAACATTAATTTCATGCCTACCATGCAGAGTTCTGTGATATGAAGGGCATTTCCATTAATATAATTACTCAAAGGGGCACTAGCTCTTCCCTCCTACATAAAGTTACAGATTGCTCTCCCGCATGGAATCACACTTAAACTCAACAATATTCCTGAGTGGTGGAAGGAATTTGGTATCACTTTACTATTGTATAGATGAGGCTGATGGAAGGGTAGTGATATACTTAATGTTTCTCAATAATGGGAACCTGACCTCTTCACTCTTGTTCCAGGAAATTGTCTAGCACACTGGACATTATTCTTGGTTCTTCTCTATCAGCTCCTGTTTTGGGGGCTCACATTCCACACCTTTCTCTCATGATTGACTAGAAGGGAAAATCTAGGGATCAGACAGCAGAATATAGAGGAAAGCAAGAGGGAAAGCACATGAAATGCAGAGAAAAGGGAGAAGCATGTACTTTCTTGTCCCCACTCAGTTCGCAGGAAGCCATGCAATGGCACTGTGCCTCTTCCCTAGCTACATCCCACTCTCCTACATATAGCAGTGACACTGAAGCTCACTGTAGCACTCTCCTACATATAGCAGTGACACTGAAGCTCACATATCATAGAAATGTGGGCTCATCTTTGCTTGCTGTTCCATGTCCAAGTATTCTCTCTGGTAGTCCTGCTATCATGTTCATGTAAGAAGCATCACATTGACAGAATTAAGGAGGCGAAGTTGGAACAGACAACTAACATTTTGAAGGCCTACTAAATGCCACACAGTGTAAGTTATTTTCAGAGTTTTTTTTTTCTTTAAAGGCTCAAAGCATTGCACTAATGTGGGCAACATTACCCTCTCTCTACAGTTTGTGAAATACTCAGGCTCAGAAAATAAAAAGTCCATACTCAAATAATTCTAGGGAGATGACAAATGGACACAGAAGTCAACTTGAAGGAGCTTCTAATGGCATGACCTCAGCTTAAGCAGCAGCGGGGGTAAGTCTCATTTTGCAAGTAGACAACCGCACATAGTGCTGCCCATAATAGGCAAAGACAGCCTCTGCAGAAAACTGGACTGGAGGAAAAAGAGGCCAAGACTCATCAGCACAGCAGACGCAACACACATAGGAGACACTCGCTGAAGCACCAGGCCCTAGGGGAACAGGGGACACTACACTGCAGGGCATTATGGGACCTCTTCTTCTTAAAGCTATTATCATTCAGACCAAGAGAATTAGTGGACTTTCCTAACAAAGACAAACAGACACAGAAAGTCAGACAGAATGAGGAGATAGAAAAACATCTCTCAAATGAAAGAACAAGAGCAAAATACAGCAAGAGACAAAAGTGAAACAAGTAATATGCCTGATAGAGATTTTAAAGTAATGATCATAAAGATACTCATTGGACTGGAGAAAAGAGTGGAAACATCAGTAAGACCCTTAACTCAGAGATAAAAAAGAACCAATCAAAGACCAAGTACACAATAAATGAAATTTAAAATATACTTGATGGAATAAATAGCAAGCAAGTAGAAGCAGAGGAACAAATTAATGACATGGAAGACAAAGTAATGGAAAGTAACCAAGCTGAGCAAAGGAGAAGAAAGAAAATTATGTAAATTGAGAATGGTCTTGAGGAACTCAGTGACTCAATCAAGCATAATCACATCCTCATTGTTAGGATTTCAGAAATAGAGAAGTAAGGGGCAGAAATTTTATTTGAAGAAAAAATAGCTGAAAACTTCACTAATCTGGGGAAGGAAACAAATATCCATATCCAGGAGGCACAGAGATTCCCCAAAAAAATTCAACCCCAGGAGGTCCACATCAAGATATATAGTAATTAAAATGTCAAAAAAGAACAATAAAGAAAAAAGTTTAAGGCAACAAGAGAAAAGAAGACAGTTACATATAGGGAAAAATCCCATAAGTCTATTAGCGGATTTTTCAGTAGAAATTTTCCAAGCCAGAAGGGAGCAGCATGATATATTCAAAGTGATGAATAGGAAAAATCTGCAACCAAGAATATTCCATCCAGCAACACTATCATTTGGAATAGAAGGAGAGATAGTTTCTTAGACAAACAAAAACTAAAGGAGTTCATGAGCACTAAACCAACCCTATAAGAAACATTAAAGGAGACTCTTTGAGTAGAAAAGAAGACCATAAATTACAGTATGAAAAGTAAAAGAAAAAAAGTCATAAAAATAAATATTTCTGTAAAAATCAGTCAAGGAATTCATAAAATAAAGGATGTAAAATGTGACACCATATACCTGAAACGTAGG
Source organism: Panthera onca (assembly GCF_046562875.1). NCBI lineage: Eukaryota > Metazoa > Chordata > Mammalia > Carnivora > Felidae > Panthera > Panthera onca. The sequence goes on along the minus strand of NC_138357.1, from coordinate 45,346,466 downwards.
AGGGAAAGGAGTAAAGAATGGGTTTAAGCAACCATCAACTTAATACAGACCGCTATATGCAGACATGTTATATGCAAACCTAAATGGCAGACACAAATCAAAAACCAGTAATAGATATGCAAAAAATGAAGAGAAAGGAATCTAAGTATATCAGTAAAGAAAGCCAACAACCCATGAAAGAGAGCAAGAAAAGAATCAGAAAAAATCACAACCACAAAACAAGTAACAAAATGGCAAAAAATTATCTATCGATAACTAGTTTGAACATAAATGGACTAAACACTCCAATCAAAAGACACAGTGTGACAGAGTGGATAAAAAAACAAGACCCATCTATATTCTTTCTACAAGAAACTCATTTCAGACCAAAAACACCTACGGTCTAAAAATGAGGGGATGGAGAGGCATCTATCATGAAAATGGATGCCAAAAGAAAGCCAGGGTAGCGATACTTATATCAGGAAAAAAACAGGCTTTAAAATACAATCTGTAATAAGAGACAAAGAAATACACTATATAATAGCAAAGGGGACAAACCAACAAGAGAATATAACAATTGTAAACATTTATGCGCCCAACATGGAAGTACCCAAATACATAAAACAGTTAATAACAAACAAAAAAGAAATAATCAAGGGTGCCTGGGTGGCTCAGTCAGTTGGGCATCCAACTTTGACTCAGGTCATGATCTCACGATCCATGAGTTCAAGCCCAGTGTTGGGCTCTGTGCTGACAGCTCAGAGCCTGAAGCCTGCTTCAGATTCTGTGTCTCCCTGTCTCTCTGCCCCTCCCCCGCTCGCACTGCCTGCCTCTCTCTCTCTCTCTCTCTCTCTCTCTCAAAACTAAATAAAACATTAAAATTTTCAAAAATAAATAATCAGTAGTCATACAACATTTATAAAGGACTTTAACACCTGACTTACATCAATGGATAGAACATCCAAAACATGAAATCACCAAGAAACAGTGGCTTTGAATGACACACTGCACCAGACATATTCAGAACATACCATCCTAAAACAGAATATACATTCTTTTCAAATGCATGTGGAACATTCTCCAGAATAGATCACATATTAGACCACAAAACAAGTCTCAACACATACAAATAAACTGAAGTCAAAACACGCATTTTTTTTTTCTGACATTAAACTAGACATCAACCACAAGAAAAAATCTGGAAAGAGCATAAATATATGGAGGTTAAGTACATCCTATAAAACAATGAATAGGCCAACCAAGAAACCAAAGGAGAAACCAAAATTTACATGAAAACAAATGAAAATGCAAACACAATGGTCCAAAATCTTTGGGATGAAGCAAAAGTAGCTCTAATAGGGAAGTTTATAGCAACACAGGGCTATCTCAAGAAGCATGAAAACTCTCAAATAAACAACCTAACCTTACACGTAAAGGAGCTAGAAAAAGAACAAACAAAACACCAAACAAGCAAAAGAAAGGAAATAATAAAGATTAGAGCAACATTAAATGATATAGAAACTAAAAAAAAGAGAGGGGGGTTCTGGAAGATGGCGGCGTAGGAGGACGCGGGGCTCACAGCGCGTCCTGCCGATCACTTAGATTCCACCTACACCTGCCTAAAGAACCCAGAAAACCGCCAGAGGATTAGCAGAAGGGAGTCTCCGGAGTCAAGCGTAGACTAGAGGCCCACGGAAGAGGGTAGGAAGGGCGGCGAGGCGGTGCGCGCTCCACGGACTGGCGGGAGGGAGCCGGGGCGGAGGGGCGGCTCGCCGGCCAAGCAGAGCCCCCGAGTCTGGCTGGCAAAAGCGGAGGGGCCGGACAGACTGTGTTCCGACAGCAAGCGCGACTTAGCGTCTGGGAGGTCATAAGTTAACAGCTCTGCTCGGAAAGCGGGAAGGCTGGAGGACAAAGGGAGGGAGAGCTGCTGAGCCCCCGGACGGCAGAGCTCAGCTTGGCGGGGAACAAAGGCGCTCGCCAGCGCCATCTCCCCCGCCCATCCCCCAGCCAAAATCCCAAAGGGAACCAGTTCCTGCCAGGGAACTTGCTCGCTCCGCGCAAACACCCAACTCTGTGCTTCTGCGGAGCCAAACCTCCGGCAGCGGATCTGACTCCCTCCCGCTGCCACAGGGCTCCTCCTGAAGTGGATCACCTAAGGAGAAGCGAGCTAAGCCTGCCCCTCCAGCCCCCGTGCACCTTGCCTACCCACCCCAGCTAATACGCCAGATCCCCAGCAACACAAGCCTGGCAGTGTGCAAGTAGCCCAGACGGGACACGCCACCCCACAGTGAATCCCGCCCCTAGGAGAGGGGAAGAGAAGGCACACACCAGTCTGACTGTGGCCCCAGCAGTGGGCTGGGGGCAGACATCGGGTCGGACTGCGGCCCCGCCCACTACCTCCAGTTATACACCACAGCACAGGGGAAGTGCACTGCAGGTCCTCACCACGCCAGGGACTCTCCAAAATGACCAAACGGAAGAATTCCCCTCAGAAGAATCTCCAGGAAATAACAACAGCTAATGAACTGATCAAAAAGGATTTAAATAATATAACAGAAAGTGAATTTAGAATAATAGTCATAAAATTAATCGCTGGGCTTGAAAACAGTATACAGGACAGCAGAGAATCTCTTGCCACAAAGATCGAGGGACTAAGGAACAGTCACGAGGAGTTGAAAAACGCTTTAAACGAATTGCAAAACAAAATGGAATCCACGATGGCTCGGCTTGAAGAGGCAGAGGAGAGAATAGGTGAACTAGAAGATAAAGTTATGGAGAAAGAGGAAGCTGAAAGAAAGAGAGATAAAAAAATCCAGGAGTATGAGGGGAAAATTAGAGAACTAAGTGATACACTAAAAAAAAATAATATACGCATAATTGGTATCCCAGAGGAGGAAGAGAGAGGGAAGGGTGCTGAAGGGGTACTTGAACAAATTATAGCTGAGAACTTCCCTGAACTGGGGAAGGAAAAAGGCATTGAAATCCAAGAGGCACAGAGAACTCCCTTCAGACGTAACTTGAATCGATCTTCTGCACGACATATCATAGTGAAACTGGCAAAATACAAGGATAAAGAGAAAATTCTGAAAGCAGCAAGGGATAAACGTGCCCTCACATATAAAGGGAGACCTATAAGACTCGTGACTGATCTCTCCTTTGAAACTTGGCAGGCCAGAAAGGCTTGGCACGATATCTACAGTGTGCTAAACAGAAAAAATATGCAGCCGAGAATCCTTTATCCAGCAAGTCTGTCATTTAGAATAGAAGGAGAGATAAAGGTCTTCCCAAACAAACAAAAACTGAAGGAATTTGTCACCACGAAACCAGCCCTACAAGAGATCCTAAGGGGGATCCTGTGAGACAAAGTACCAGAGACATCACTACCAGCATAAAACATACAGACATCACAATGACTCTAAACCCATATCTTTCTATAATAACACTGAATGTAAATGGATTAAATGCGCCAACTAAAAGACATAGGGTATCAGAATGGATAAAAAAACAAGACCCATCTATTTGCTGTCTACAAGAGACTCATTTTAGATCTGAGGACACCTTTAGATTGAGAGTGAGGGGATGGAGAACTATTTATCATGCTCCTGGAAGCCAAAAGAAAGCTGGAGTAGCCATACTTATATCAGACAAACTAGACTTTAAATTAAAGGCTGTAACAAGAGATGAAGAAGGGCATTATATAATAATCACAGGGTCTATCCACCAGGAAGAGCTAACTATTATAAATGTCTATGCGCCAAATACCCGAGCCCCCAGATATATAAAACAATTACTCATAAACATAAGCAACCTTATTGATAAGAATGTGGTCATTGCAGGGGACTTTAACACCCCACTTACAGAAATGGATAGATCATCTAGACACACGGTCAATAAAGAAACAAGGGCCCTGAATGATACATTAGATCAGATGGACTTGACAGATATATTTAGAACTCTGCATCCCAAAGCAACAGAATATACTTTCTTCTCGAGTGCACATGGAACATTCTCCAAGATAGATCATATACTGGGTCACAAAACAGCCCTTCATAAGTTTACAAGAATTGAAATTATACCATGCATACTTTCAGACCACAATGCTATGAAGCTTGAAATCAACCACAGGAAAAAGTCTGGAAAACCTCCAAAAGCATGGAGGTTAAAGAACACCCTACTAACGAATGAGTGGGTCAACCAGGCAATTAGAGAAGAAATTAAAACATATATGGAAACAAACGAAAATGAAAATACAACAATCCAAACGCTTTGGGATGCAGCGAAGGCAGTCCTGAGAGGAAAATACATTGCAATCCAGGCCTATCTCAAGAAAGAAGAAAAATCCCAAATACAAAATCTAACAGCACACCTAAAGGAAATAGAAGGAGAACAGCAAAGGCAGCCTAAACCCAGCAGAAGAAGAGAAATCATAAAGATCAGAGCAGAAATAAACAATATAGAATCTAAAAAAACTGTAGAGCAGATCAACGAAACCAAGAGTTGGTTTTTTGAAAAAATAAACAAAATTGACAAACCTCTAGCCAGGCTTCTCAAAAAGAAAAGGGAGATGACACAAATAGATAAAATCATGAATGAAAATGGAATGATTACAACCAATCCCTCAGAGATACAAACAATTATCAGGGAATACTATGAAAAATTATATGCCAGCAAATTGGACAACCTGGAAGAAATGGACAAATTCCTAAACACCCACACTCTTCCAAAACTCAATCAGGAGGAAATAGAAAGCTTGAACAGACCCATAACCAGCGAAGAAATGGAATCGGTTATCAAAAATCTCCCAACAAATAAGAGTCCAGGACCAGATGGCTTCCCAGGGGAGTTCTACCAGACATTTAAAGCAGAGATAATACCTATCCTTCTCAAGCTATTCCAAGAAATAGAAAGGGAAGGAAAACTTCCAGACTCATTCTAGGAAGCCAGTATTACTTTGATTCCTAAACCAGACAGAGACCCAGTAAAAAAAGAGAACTACAGGCCAATATCCCTGATGAATATGGATGCAAAAATTCTTAATAAGATACTAGCAAATCGAATTCAACAGCATATAAAAAGAATTATTCACCATGATCAAGTGGGATTCATTCCTGGGATGCAGGGCTGGTTCAACATTCGCAAATCGATCAACGTGATACATCACATTAACAAAAAAAAAGAGAAGAACCATATGATCCTGTCAATCGATGCAGAAAAGGCCTTTGACAAAATCCAGCACCCTTTCTTAATAAAAACCCTTGAGAAAGTCGGGATAGAAGGAACGTACTTAAAGATCATAAAGACCATTTATGAAAAGCCCACAGCTAACATCATCCTCAACGGGGAAAAACTGAGAGCTTTTTCCCTGAGATCAGGAACACGACAGGGATGCCCACTCTCACCGCTGCTGTTTAATATAGTGCTGGAAGTTCTAGCATCAGCAATCAGACAACAAAAGGAAATCAAAGGCATCAAAATTGGCAAAGATGAAGTCAAGCTTTCGCTTTTTGCAGATGACATGATATTATACATGGAAAATCCGATAGACTCCACCAAAAGTCTGCTAGAACTGATACATGAATTCAGCAAAGTTGCAGGATACAAAATCAACGTGCAGAAATCAGTTGCATTCTTATACACTAACAATGAAGCAACAGAAAGACAAATGAAGAAACTGATCCCATTCACAATTGCACCAAGAAGCATAAAATACCTAGGAATAAATCTAACCAAAGCTGTAAAAGATCTGTATGCTGAAAACTATAGAAAGCTTATGCAGGTAATTGAAGAAGATATAAAGAAATGGAAAGACATTCCCTGCTCATGGATTGGAAGAATAAATATTGTCAAAATGTCAATACTACCCAAAGCTATCTACACATTCAATGCAATCCCAATCAAAATTGCACCAGCATTCTTCTGGAAACTAGAACAAGCAATCCTAAAATTCATATGGAACCACAAAAGGCCCCGAATAGCCAAAGTAATTTTGAAGAAGAAGACCAAAGCAGGAGGCATCACAATCCCAGACTTTAGCCTCTACTACAAAGCTGTCATCATCAAGACAGCATGGTATTGGCATAAAAACAGACACATAGACCAATGGAATAGAATAGAAACCCCAGAACTAGACCCACAAACGTATGGCCAACTCATCTTTGACAAAGCAGGAAAGAACATCCAATGGAAAAAAGACAGTCTCTTTAACAAATGGTGCTGGGAGAACTGGACAGCAACATGCAGAAGGTTGAAACTAGACCACTTTCTCACACCATTCACAAAAATAAACTCAAAATGGATAAAGGACCTGAATGTGAGACAGGAAACCATCAAAACCTTAGAGGAGAAAGCAGGAAAAGACCTCTCTGACCTCAGCCGTAGCAATCTCTTACTCGGCACATCCCCAAAGGCAAGGGAATTAAAAGCAAGAGTGAATTACTGGGACCTTATGAAGATAAAAAGCTTCTGCACAGCAAAGGAAACAACCAACAAAACTAAAAGGCAACCAACAGAATGGGAAAAGATATTTGCAAATGACACATCGGACAAAGGGCTAGTATCCAAAATCTATAAAGAGCTCATCAAACTCCACACCCGAAAAACAAATAACCCAGTGAAGAAATGGGCAGAAAACATGAATAGACACTTCTCTAAAGAAGACATCCGGATGGCCAACAGGCACATGAAAAGATGTTCAACGTCGCTCCTTATCAGGGAAATACAAATCAAAACCACACTCAGATACCACCTCACGCCAGTCAGAGTGGCCAAAATGAAGAAATCAGGAGACTATAGATGCTGGAGAGGATGTGGAGAAACAGGAACCCTCTTGCACTGTTGGTGGGAATGCAAATTGGTGCAGCCGCTCTGGAAAGCAGTGTGGAGGTTCCTCAGAAAATTAAAAATAGACCTACCCTATGACCCAGCAATAGCACTGCTAGGAATTTATCCAAGGGATACAGGAGTACTGATGCATAGGGGCACCTGTACCCCAATGTTTATAGCGGCACTCTCAACAATAGCCAAATTATGGAAAGAGCCTAAATGTCCATCAACTGATGAATGGATAAAGAAATTGTGGTTTATATACACAATGGAATACTACGTGGCAATGAGAAAAAATGAAATATGGCCTTTTGTAGCAACATGGATGGAACTGGAGAGTGTGATGCTAAGTGAAATAAGCCATACAGAGAAAGACAGATACCATATGGTTTCACTCTTATGTGGATCCTGAGAAACATAACAGAAACCCATGGGGGGGGGGGGGAAGGAAAAAAAAAAAAAGAGGTTAGAGTGGGAGAGAGCCAAAGCATAAGAGACTGTTAAAAACTGAGAACAAACTGAGGGTTGATGGGGGGTGGGAGGGAGGGCAGGGTGGGAGGGAGGGCAGGGTGGGTGATGGGTATTGAGGAGGGCACCTTTGGGATGAGCACTGGGTGTTGTATGGAAACCAATTTGACAGTAAATTTCATATATTAAAAAATAAAAAAAAATAAAAAAAAAAAGAAAGAAAATCATTAAAAAAAATAATAAATAAATACACATATTTTTTTTCAATTCTCAAATAAACAACCTAACCTTATGCCTAAAGAAGTTAGAAAAAGAACAAACAAAACCCATAACCAGCAAAAGGAAAGAAATAGTAAAGATCAGAACAGAAATAAATGATATAAAAACTATAAAAGGCAGAGGGATGGCATACCTGGTTGGCTCAGTCAGTTGAGTGTCTGACTTCAGCTCAGGTCATGAGTTCAAGCTCTGCATCAAACTCTCTGCAGTCAGTGCAGAGCCCACTTCAGATCCTCTGTCTCCCTCTCCCTCTGCCCCTCCCATTCTCATGTGTGCTCTATCTCTCTTTCAAAGAGAGATCTAAGTCTCAAATATAAAAAATATAAAATATAAAAAAATATAAAAAAATTTATCCATTCATCAAATATAAAAAAATTTGATATAAATTTCTCAAATATAAAAAAATTAAAAAAGAAAGTAAAGAAAATAGAACAAATCAATGAAACTAGGAGCTGGTTCTCTGAGAAAATCAACAAAATTGAGAAACCTCTAGCAAACACCACTTAAAAAAAAGAGGGGACTCAAATAAACATAAATTACTAATGAAAGAGGAGAAATAACAACCAACAACACAGAAATACAAACAACTGTGGCATAATATTATGAAAACTGATATGCCAACAAATTGGACAATTTTGAAGAAATGGAGAAATTCCAAGAAACATATAACCTACCAAAACTAAAACAGGAACAAATAGAAACTTTGAACTAAAAAAACTGAATCAGTAATCAAAAAATTCCCAACAAACAAAAGTCCAGGACCAGATGGCTTTATAAGTGAATTCTACCAAACATTTAAAGAAGAGTTACTACTCATTCTTCTCAAACTATTCCAAAACTTAGAAAAGGAAGAAAAACTTCCAAACTCATTCTATGAGGCAATAATTACCCTGATACCAAACACCAGATAGAGACAAAAAAGGAGAACTACAAGCCAATATCTCTGATGAATACAGATGCAAAAATCTTCAACAACATACTAGCAAACCAAATCCAACATTACATTAAAAAAAATCATTCACCACAACCAAGTGGGATTTATTCCTGGGCTGCAAGGGGGGTTTCAGCATTTGCAAATCAATCAACATGATACATGACATCAATAATAGAAAGGATAAAAACCATATGATCATTTCAAGAGACACAGAAAAAGCATTTGAGAAAGTACAATATTCACGATAAAAACTCTCAACAAAGTAGGTTTATAGGAAACATACCTTAACATCATAAAGGTCATCTATGTAAAACCCAAGTCTAACATCATACTTAATGGGGAAAAACTGAGAGGTTTTCCCCTAAGGTCAGCAAAAAGACAAGGATGTCTACTCTCACCGCTTTTATTCAACATAGTACTGGAAGTCCCAGCCAGTACAATCAGACAACAAAAAGAAATAAAAGGCATCCAAGTTGGTAAGGAAGAAGTAAAACTTTCACTATTCACAGATGACATGATACTATTTATAGAAAACCCGAAACACTTCACCAAAAACTACTGGAACTGACAAACAAATTCAGTTAACTTGCAGGATACAAAATCAATGTACAGAAATATGCTGCATTTCTATATACCAATAATGATGCAGCAGAAAGAGAAATTAAGAAAATAATCCTATTTACAACTGCACCCAAAATAATACAATACCTAGGAATAAACCTAATCAAACAGGTAAAAGATCTGTACTCTGAAAACTATAAAATTCTGATGAAAGAAATTGAAGATGACACAAAGAAATGGAAAGACATTCTGTGCTAATGAATTGGAATAACAAATATTGTTTAAAATGTCTGTACTACCCCAAGCAATCTACACTTTTAATGTAATCCTTATCAAAATACCAACAGTATTTTTCACAGAAGTACAACAAACAATCCTAAAATTTGCATGGAACCACAAAAGACCCTGAATAGCCAAAGCAATCTTGAAAAAGAAGAGCAAAGCTGGAGGCATCACAATTCCAGACTTCAAGCTATATTACAAAGTTATAGTAATCAAAACAGTATAGTACTGAGGAGCACCTGGCTGGCTCTGTCAGTGAAGAATTTGACTCTTGATCTCAGGGTCATGAGTTCAAGCCTCATGATGGGCACAAAGCCTACTTTAAAAAAAAAAGTGTTACTAGTACAAAAATAGATACATAGACCAAAGGAACAGAATAGAAAACCTAGAAACAAACCCACAATTATATGGTCAATTAATCTTTGACAAAGCAGGAAAGAATATCCAACAGGCAAAAGACAGTCTCTTCAACAAATGGTGTTAGGAAAACTGGACAGCAACATGCAAAAGAATGAAAATGGACTACTTTTTCACATTATACACAAAAATAAGTTCAAAATGGATTAAAGACCTAAATGTGAGACCTGAAACCATAAAATTTCTAAAGAGAACATAGGCAGTAATTCCTCTGACATAGCTGTAGCAACATCTTCCTAGATATGTCTCCTGAGGCTAAAAATAAACTACTGGGATTACATCAAAATAAAAAGCTTCTGCACATTGAAGGAAACAGTCAACAAAACTAAAAGGCAACCAATGGAATGGGAGAAGATATTTGCAAATGACGTTTCTGATAAAGGGTTAGTGTCTAAAATATATAAAGAACATATAAAACTCAAAACTCAAAAACAAAATAATCCAATTAAAAATGTGCAGAAGACATGAACAGACATTTCTCCAAAGAAGACATCCAGATGGCAACACACACATGAAAAGATGCTCATCGTCACTTACCATCAGGGAAATGTAAATAAAAACTACAATATCACGTCGTACTTGTGAGAATGGCTAAAATCAACAACACAAGAAACAACAGGTGTTGGTGATCATGTGGAGAAAAAGGAAACCTCTTGCAATGTTGGTGGGAATGCAAACTGGTGCAGCCACTGTGGAAAACAGTATTAATGTTCCTCAAAAAGTTGAAAATAGAACTACTTATGATACATCAATTGCACTATGAGTATTTACCCAAAGAATACAAAAACACTAATCTAAAGGGACACATGCACCCCTATGTTTATAGCAGCACTATTTACAATAGCCAAATTACAAAAGCTGCCCGTGTCCATCAACTGATGAATGGATAAAGAAGATGGTCTGTCTGTGTGTATGTATTTATATATATGCAATGGAACATTATTCAGCCATAAAAAAGAATGAAATCTTGGCATTTGCAACAACATGGATGGAGCTAGAGAGTATAATGCTAAGTGAAGTTAGTCAGAGAAAGACAAATACCATATAATTTCACTCATATGTGGAATTTAAGAAATAAAACAAAGGAGCAAAGGAAAAAAAAAGGGAGACACAAACCAGGAAACATACTTGTAAGCATAGAAAATAATCCGATGGTTACCAGAGGGGAGGTTGGTGGGGGGATGGGGGAAATAGGGGATGAGGACTAAAGAGTATACTTATTAGATGGAAAAATAAAATTATAAAATACATACATCTTTAAAAAAGTATGAAATTAATAAAATTTAGGTCATAAAAAAAGAAAAGCAACACTTGATAACTATCATACTAACAAATGATTTGGGCAACAGACCTGAGTGGATGCTCAATCTGCACCAAATCCCACAGCTGTCATTGAGTCACCATGGTACCATACTGGCCAAGGAAAGCTAGGAAGAAAACAAACAGCAACCACTGGGATTTGGTTCCCAAAGTGTGCTAGGAACTGAACAGGACTGACATAACACACAGTAATTAACCTCAAGTATTCCTGACAATATATTCCTGGCAGCTTTACCAATCTATTCATACATGTTTCTTCCCTTCTCTCCCCACTCAAGATCCCAGGAATAGCTGGGGAGTAAAAAAGAAAAATACTACAATTCAATGGATTCAATTCTAAACACCCGTAAAAAGTTGAAAACTACTAAACTATTTTTAGTGATGGATTTTTTTGGAAATGAGCTATAGATTTATCTCTGGGACACTCTTCTCCCTAGTCAACATATTGCCAATAACCTCTAAAATCTGATATAGAAATATAAATGGATGAATGTTTAAATCAAGTACCTTTTCCATTGTACAGTAAGTAGCCTGAGCTTTCAACCAAAAGACTCTTCGATGGCTTTTTTTTTGACATTTTGGCTGCTAACTGTTTAGTGAAAATATATGTGAAAATTGCAATTTAAAAATACTGTCATTCATTATAGCACCAAAAAGTATAAAATATTTACCCATGTGTACAATGTATGTACACTGTACACTACAAAACACTGCTGACAGAAGTTAAAGATCTAACTAAATGAAGGGACATACCATCTTCATGTGTCAGAACACTAGTATTAAGATATCTGTTCTCCTAAAACTGATCTATAGATTCAGTGTAATCCTAATAAAAATCCTAGTTTACATTTTGGGTTTTTTTTTAGAAACTGGAGTGCCTGGGTGGCTCAGTCGATTAAATGTCTGACTCTTGGTTTTGGCTCAGTTCACAATCTCACAGTTATTGAATTCAAGCCCCATGTCAGGCTCTGTGCAGAGCCTGCTTGGGATTCTCTCTCTCCCTCTCTATCTGACCTTACCCTGCTCTCTCTCTCTCTCAAAATAAACAAATAAACTAAAAAAAAAAAAAGAAACTGGCTGGCTAATTCTAAAATTCATGTTAAAATGGAAAGGACTTAGACTATGAAAAACAACTTTGAAAAAGAACAAAGTTAGTTATGCTATTTGCAACAACATAGATGGGCCCAGAGGGTATTATGCTAAGTGAAATAAATCAGACCGAGAAAAACAAATATCATATGATCTCACTCATATGTGGAATATAAAAAACCAAATGAATAAACAAAAAGCAAAGACAGACCTATAAATACAAAGGACAAACTGATGGTTGCCAGAGGAGAGGAGTGAAGGGGAGTGGGAAATAGAGGCTTCTAGTTATGGAGTGAATAAGTCATGGGAATAAAAGGCACAGCATAGGAAATTGAGTCAATGGCTTTGTAATGGTGTTGTATGGTGACAGATAGTAGCTACACTTGTGATGAGCATAGTATAATGTATAAACTTCTCAAATCACTGTGTTGTACACCTTAAACTAATGTAACATTGTGTCTCAACTACTCAAATACATTTTTTTAAAAAAAGAATAAAGTTCGAGGATCAAAAGCACCTGATTTCAAGAGTTATGATAAACCTTAAGTAATCAAAACAGTTTGGTATTGGCATCAAGGTACAGATCAAAGGAACAGAATAAAAAGACCAGAAATAATCACACTTATATGAACAACTGATTGCAAAGGCAATTTGGTAAAGAAAGGATAGTCTTTTCAACAAATAGTGCTGAGACAAGTGAGTCTCCATATGCACAAACATCAAGTGTGATCATACCATATAAAAAAGTCAACTCCAAATGGATCATAGACCTAAATGTAAAATCTAAAACTTCTGAAAAAAACACAGGAGAACATCCTTGTGACCTTGGGTTAGGTGAAGATTTCATAGATGCAAAATCAAAACTACAACTGATAAGTGAACAAATCAATAAACTGGACTTCCTCAGAGGTAAAAAGTCCTGCTCTTCCAGATATTGTTGAGATAATTTTTTTAATTTAATTTAATTTTTTTTAATTTTACTTATTTTTTTAATATATGAAATTTACTGTCAAATTGGTTTCCATACAACACCCAGTGCTCATCCCAAAAGGTGCCCTCCTCAATACCCATCACCCACCCTGCCCTCCCTCCCACCCCCCATCAACCCTCAGTTTGTTCTCAGTTTTTTTTTTTTTTAAATTTTTTTTTCAACATTTTTTTATTTATTTTTGGGACAGAGAGAGACAGAGCATGAACGGGGGAGGGGCAGAGAGAGAGGGAGACACAGAATCGGAAACAGGCTCCAGGCTCCGAGCCATCAGCCCAGAGCCTGACGCGGGGCTCGAACTCACGGACCGCGAGATCGTGACCTGGCTGAAGTCGGACGCTTAACCGACTGCGCCACCCAGGCGCCCCTGTTCTCAGTTTTTAACAGTCTCTTATGCTTTGGCTCTCTCCCACTCTAACCTCTTTTTTTTTTTTTTTTTTTCCTTCCCCTCCCCCATGGGTTTCTGTTATGTTTCTCAGGATCCACATAAGAGTGAAACCATATGGTATCTGTCTTTCTCTGTATGGCTTATTTCACTTAGCATCACACTCTCCAGTTCCATCCATGTTGCTACAAAAGGCCATATTTCATTTTTTCTCATTGCCACGTAGTATTCCATTGTGTATATAAACCACAATTTCTTTATCCATTCATCAGTTGATGGACATTTAGGCTCTTTCCATAATTTGGCTATTGTTGAGAGTGCTGCTATAAACATTGGGGTACAAGTGCCCCTATGCATCAGTACTCCTGTATCCCTTGGATAAATTCCTAGCAGTGCTATTGCTGGGTCATAGGGTAGGTCTTTTTAATTTTCTGAGGAACCTCCACACTGCTCTCCAGAGTGGCTGCACCAATTTGCATTCCCACCAAAAGTGCAAGAGGGTTCCCGTTTCTCCACACCCTCTCCAGCATCTATAGTCTCCTGATTTCTTCATTTTGGCCACTCTGACTGGCGTGAGGTGATATCTGAGTGTGGTTTTGATTTGTATTTCCCTGATGAAGAGCGACGTTGAACATCTTTTCATGTGCCTGTTGGCCATCCGGATGTCTTCTTTAGAGAAGTGTCTATTCATGTTTTCTGCCCATTTCTTCACTGGGTTATTTGTTTTTCGGGTGTGGAGCTTGGTGAGCTCTTTATAGATTTTGGATACTAGCCCTTTGTCCAATATGTCATTTGCAAATATCTTTTCCATTCCATTGGTTGCCTTTTAGTTTTGTTGGTTGTTTCCTTTGCTGTGCAGAAGCTTTTTATCTTCATAAGGTCCCAGTAATTCACTTTTGCTTTTAATTCCCTTGCCTTTGGGGATGTGTCGAGTAAGAGATTGCTACGGCTGATGTCAGAGAGGTCTTTTCCTGCTTTCTCCTCTAAGGTTTTGATGGTTTCCTGTCTCACATTCAGGTCCTTTATCCATTTTGAGTTTATGTTTGTGAATGGTGTGAGAAAGTGGTCTAGTTTCAACCTTCTGCATGTTGCTGTCCAGTTCTCCCAGCACCATTTGTTAGAGAGACTGTCTTTTTTCCATTGGATGTTCTTTCCTGCTTTGTCAAAGATGAGCCGGCCATACGTTTGTGGGTCTAGTTCTGGGGTATCTATTCTATTCCATTGGTCTATGTGTCTGTTTTTGTGCCAATACTATGCTGTCTTGATGATGACAGCTTTGTAGTAGAGGCTAAAGTCTGGGATTGTGATGCCTCCTGCTTTGGTCTTCTTCTTCAAAATTACTTTGGCTATTCGGGGCCTTTTGTGGTTCCATATGAATTTTAATATTGCTTGTTCTAGTTTCGAGAAGAATGCTCGTGCAATTTTGATTGGGATTGCATTGAATGTGTAGATAGCTTTGGGTAGTATTGACATTTTGACAATATTTATTCTTCTAATCCATGAGCAGGGAATGTCTTTCCATTTCTTTAAATCTTCTTCAATTACCTTCGTAAGCTTTCTATAGTTTTCAGCATACAGATCTTTTACAGCTTTGGTTAGATTTATCCCTAGGTATTTTATGCTTCTTGGTGCAATTGTGAATGGGATCAGTTTCTTTATTTGTCTTTCTGTTGCTTCATTGTTAGTGTATAAGAATGCAACTGATTTCTGCACGTTGATTTTGTATCCTGCAACTTTGCTGAATTCATGTATCAGTTCTAGCAGACTTTTGGTGGAGTCTATCGGATTTTCCATGTATAATATCATGTCATCTGCAAAAAGCGAAAGCTTGACTTCATCTTTGCCAATTTTGATGCCTTTGATTTCCTTTTGTTGTCTGCTGATGCTAGAACTTCCAGCACTATGTTAAACATCAGCGGTGAGAGTGGGCATCCCTGTCGTGTTCCTGATCTCAGGGAAAAAGCTCTCAGTTTTTCCCGGTTAAGGATGATGTTAGCTGTGGGCTTTTCATAAATGGCTTTTATGATGTTTAAGTATGTTCCTTCTATCCCGACTTTCTCAAGGGTTTTTATTAAGAAAGGGTGCTGGATTTTGTCAAAGGCCTTTTCTGCATCGATTGACAGGATCATATGGTTCTTCTCTTTTTTTTTTTTTTGTTAATGTGATGTATCACGTTGATTGATTTGCGAATGTTGAACCAGCCCTGCATCCCAGGAATGAATCCCACTTGATCATGGTGAATAATTCTTTTTATATACTGTTGAATTTGATTTGCTAGTATCTTATTGAGAATTTTTGCATCCATATTCATCAGGGATACTGGCCTGTAGTTCTCTTTTTTTGCTGGGTCTCTGTCTGGTTTAGGAATCAAAGTAATACTGGCTTCATAGAATGAGTCTGGAAGTTTTCCTTCCCTTTCTATTTCTTGGAATAGCTTGAGAAGGATAAGTATTATCTCTGCTTTAAACGTCTGGTAAAACTCCCCTGGGAAGCCATCTGGTCCTGGACTCTAATTTGTTGGGAGATTTTTGATAACCGATTCAATTTCTTCGCTGGTTATGGGTCTGTTCAAGCTTTCTATTTCCTCCTGATTGAGTTTTGGAAGAGTGTGGGTGTTTAGGAATTTGTCCATTTCTTCCAGGTTGTCCAATTTGTTGGCATATAATTTTTCATAGTATTCCCTGATAATTGTTTGTATCTCTGAGGGATTGGTTGTCATAATTCCATTTTCATTCATGATTTTATCTATTTGGGTCATCTCCCTTTTCTTTTTGAGAAGCCTGGCTAGAGGTTTGTCAATTTTGTTTATTTTTTCAAAAAACCAACTCTTGGTTTCGTTGATCTGCTCTACAGTTTTTTAGATTCTATATTGTTTATTTCTGCTCTGATCTTTATGATTTCTCTTCTTCTGCTGGGTTTAGGCTGCCTTTGCTGTTCTGCTTCTATTTCCTTTAGGTGTGCTGTTAGATTTTGTATTTGGGATTTTTCTTCTTTCTTGAGATAGGCCTGGATTGCAATGTATTTTCCTCTCAGGACTGCCGTCGCTGCGTCCCAAAGCGTTTGGATTGTTGTATTTTCATTTTCGTTTGTTTCCATATATTTTTTAATTTCTTCTCTAATTGCCTGGTTGACCCACTCATTCGTTAGTAGGGTGGTCTTTAACCTCCATGCTTTTGGAGGTTTTCCAGACTTTTTCCTGTGGTTGATTTCAAGCTTCATAGCATTGTGGTCTGAAAGTATGCATGGTATAATTTCAATTCTTGTAAACTTACGAAGGGCTGTTTTGTGACCCAGTATATGATCTATCTTGGAGAATGTTCCATGTGCACTCGAGAAGAAAGTATATTCTGTGGCTTTGGGATGCAGAGTTCTAAATATATCTGTCAAGTCCATCTGATCCAATGTATCATTCAGGGCCCTTGTTTCTTTATTGACCGTGTGTCTAGATGATCTATCCATTTCTGTAAGTGGGGTGTTAAAGTCCCCTGCAATGACTACATTCTTATCAATAAGGTTGCTTATGTTTATGAGTAATTGTTTTATATATCTGGGGGCTCCGGTATTCGGCGCATAGACATTTATAATTGTTAGCTCTTCCTGATGGATAGACCCTGTAATTATTATATAATGCCCTTCTTCATCTCTTGTTACAGCCTTTAATTTAAAGTGTAGTTTGTCTGATATAAGTATGGCTACTCCAGCTTTCTTTTGGCTTCCAGGAGCATGATAAATAGTTCTCCATCCCCTCACTCTCAATCTAAAGGTATCCTCAGATCTAAAATGAGTCTCTTGTAGACAGCAAATAGATGGGTCTTGTTGTTTTATCCATTCTGATACCCTATGTCTTTTGGTTGGCACATTTAATCCATTTACATTCAGTGTTATTATAGAAATATACGGGTTTAGAGTCATTGTCATGTCTGTATGTTTTATGCTTGTAGCGATGTCTCTGGTACTTTGTCTCACAGGATCCCCCTTAGGATCTCTTGTAGGGCTGGTTTCGTGGTGACAAATTCCTTCAGTTTTTGTTTGTTTGGGAAGACCCTTATCTCTCCTTCTATTCTAAATGACAGACTTGCTGGATAAAGGATTCTCGGCTGCATATTTTTTCTGTTTAGCACACTGAAGATATCGTGCCAGTCCTTTCTGGCCTGCCAAGTTTCAAAAGAGAGATCAGTCACGAGTCTTATAGGTCTCCCTTTATATGTGAGGGCACGTTTATCCCTTGCTGCTTTCAGAATTTTCTCTTTATCCTTGTATTTTGCCAGTTTCACTATGATATGTCGTGCAGAAGATCGATTCAAGTTACGTCTGAAGGGAGTTCTCTGTGCCTCTTGGATTTCAATGCCTTTTTCCTTCCCCAGTTCAGGGAAGTTCTCAGCTATAATTTCTTCAAGTACCCCTTCAGCACCTTTCCCTCTCTCTTCCTCCTCTGGGATACCAATTATGCGTATATTATTTCTTTTTAGTGTATCACTTAGTTCTCTAATTTTCCCCTCATACTCCTGGATTTTTTTATCTCTCTTTCTCTCAGCTTCCTCTTTTTCCATAACTTTATCTTCTAGTTCACCTATTCTCTCCTCTGCCTCTTCAATCCGAGCTGTCGTCATTTCCATTTTGTTTTGCATTTCGTTTAAAGCGCTTTTCAGCTCCTCGTGACTGTTCCTTAGTCCCTTGATCTCTGTAGTAAGAGATTCTCTGCTGTCCTCTATACTGTTTTCAAGCCCAGCGATTAATTTTATGACTATTATTCTAAATTCACTTTCTGTTATATTATTTAAATCCTTTTTGATCAGTTCATTAGCTGTTGTTATTTCCTGGAGATTCTTCTGAGGGGAATTCTTCCGTTTGGTCATTTTGAATAGTCCCTGGAGTGGTGAGGACCTGCAGTGCACTTCCCCTGTGCTGTGGTGTATAACTGGAGTTGGTGGGCGGGGCCGCAGTCCGACCTGATGTCTGCCCCCAGCCCACCTCTGGGGCCACAGACTGGTGTGTGCCTTCTCTTCCCTTCTCCTAGGGCCAGGATTCACTGCGGGGTGGTGTGGCCCGTCTGGGCTACTTGCACACTGCCAGGCTTGTGGTGCTGGGGATCTGGCGTATTAGCTGGGGTGGGTAGGCAAGGTGCACGGTGGCAGGAGGGGCAGACTTAGCTCGCTTCTCCTTAGGTGATCCACTTCAGGAGGGGCCCTGTGGCAGCGGGAGGGAGTCAGATCCGCTGCCAGAGGTTTGGCTCCGCAGAAGCACAGAGTTGGGTGTTTGCGCAGAGCGAGCAAGTTCCCTGGCAGGAACTGGTTCCCTTTGGGATTTTGGCTGGGGGATGGGCAGGGGAGATGGCGCTGGCGAGCGCCTTTGTTCCCCACCAAACTGAGTTCTGTCGTCCGGGGGCTCAGCAGCTCTCCCTCCCTTTGTCCTCCAGCCTTCCCGCTTTCTGAGCAGAGCTGTTAACTTATGACCTCCCTGATGCTAAGTCGCGCTTGCTGTGGGAACACAGTCCATCAGGCCCCTCCGCTTTTGCCAGCCAGACTCGGGGGCTCTGCTTGGCCGGCAAGCCGCCCCTCTGCCCCGGCTCCCTCCCGCCAGTCTGTGGAGCGCACACCGCCTCGCCGCCCTTCCTACCCTCTTCCGTGGACCTCTCTTCTGCGCTTGGCTCTGGAGACTCCGTTCTGCTAATCCTCTGGCGGTTTTCTGGGTTATTTAGGCAGGTGTAGGTGGAATCTAAGTGATCAGCAGGATGCATGGTGAGCCCAGCATCCTCCTATGCCGCCATCTTCCCTCCCTCCTTGTTGAGATAATTAAAAGACAAGCCACCAACTAGGAGAAAATATTTGTAAATCAGAACTCTGTTAAAGGACTTGTATCTAGAATACAGAAAATCTCAAAGGTCAATAAGAAGAAAACAGATACTCCAATAAATAAATGGGGAAAAAATTTGAATAGATACTCCATTAAAATATATATAGATGTCAAATAAGCACATGAAAAGAAGCTAAACACCTTTCCTCAAATATTCAAAATCTTTAGGGATATGTAAATTAAAATACAAGATACCACTATAACCCTCTGAGAATAGCCAACATTAAAAAAGACTGACCATAACAAGACCTGGCAGGGTTGTAGAGCATGCCTCAGAGCATGGAACTCTCATACATTGCTAGTGGCAATGAAAAATGATGCCAACACCTTGGAAAACAGTTTAGCGGTTTCTTAAAATGTCAGTCTTACAACTATTATATGATCCAGCCATTGCACTTCTAAGTATTTGCCCTACAGAAAGAAAACATATGTCCAAGCAAAGACTCATGCACAAATATTGACAGCAGCTTTATTTATAAGAGCCCCAAATTGGAAAGAACCCAAATATCCATGACCAGGTAAATTGATAGAACAAATTGTGGTATATCCATATAATGGAATATTAATCAATCATAAAAGAAGAACTATTCATACATGCAACAAGAGGATAAATCTAGAAATAATTAGGTTGCAGGAAACAAGACACAAAAATATACATTGTATATTCAATTCACATAGAATTATAAGAAAAGAAAACCAATCCACACTGGCAGAAGATCAGTAGTTGCCTGGGAATGGAGTAGGGTGATATGAAGAGAAAGAGGCTGGAGAGAGGCAGATGGAAGCATTACCAAGGGGCACAAAAAAGGTTTTTAAGATGATGGATATGTTCATTGCCTTGACTGTAGTATTGGATTCACAGGTGCATACATATATCCAAAGTTATTAAAACATATACTTTAAATACGCAGTGTATTGTATGTCAACCACATCTCAACAAAGTATGTTACATATATTTATATATTCATAATTATCCAATGCAATTAAATCAGGCGAAAGATTTCCATAATTGTGTTCTTGTAGCATTAACAGACCCATACTATGTCTTATCAAATTGGTCCATGCTACATTCAACCAAAATAGAAATAATAATTTCCAATGAAATGTATCCAAATATTTAGGGAAAGATGATGTCCATTTCCTTCTAAAATACATAAATAAATTCTATTCTAGGAAACAAATCATAATGATATTTAAGACTAACTGGTTATTTTAGGGAATGTGGCTCAGTACATTATAAGAGGGCAAACTCTAGGATAATAATTATTTTTTTTAATATTAACTTCTAGTCACTGATATCTTTAACACTTGGAAATTTTCTAGATCTTTAAAAAACTTATATATACATTATATAATGGAAAAAAAAATAACCATGGGCACCAGGGAAGAATCTATGTTACAATGTCAAATTGCTAGGAAGATCTAATGACTGCACATTTCCACACCCATAAGAGAGACTTGGGAATTGCTGATTATTATTTATATGGTGAGAACAACTTAGGTATATTTATTGCAAATGTATGGCAAAGACCAAATAAGTTCTTTCTTAAACTTGACGACCCATTGCTTCTCAGGGGGAAAAAAAGCATCTCTAGGATGTGCCTCAAGGGCTACTACACAGTGTGTAGCTGCTGATGAAATAAAATTCCACCTGCTAAACCTCTTCTCCCATGGTGAGATTAAAGCAACTTCTTTACTTTTAGGCTAGTTTGTGAACCTCACAGGAGTTATTTCACAACATGTTTTTGCTCAGATCTATGCACTCACTTGAGCCAGGCATCGTATCCCACCAGGGATGTGAAGTGATGGGCTCTCCTGAGGACTCCTGTCCTTGAATCTGGAGTAGAAGCTTCACAAGCCATCAGGACAGAGATCACCATAACCTGTTTCCTTCGGGCACCTGATATGAACTCGGCCACTGCCATGAGGAGCCGAACAGAGACAGATCCAGCAATCAGTGCGTTTTACTGGAGTAACTGTGTGCCCAATACAATACTATGTTCCCTTTCATCAAAAGCAAAACACCTTGACTCATCAGACCACCATCACTAGCTGCCTGCAATCACCCTTCCAATGGGGCAAGTCTGGGGAAATGAGCAACCATATTAGCAATAAAAACATAAGATGGTAATACCTGGGGTTGGAGGAATGAAGGGGAAATAGACTCTTGCATACGTTATTATGTCAAATGGGAATATCTGTTTTTGAAGGCCCGTGTTATTGCAGCTGAATAACATGAATGGCCTTTGATACAGAAGTCCCATTTTCCCCAAGAGAGTTTCAGGTGAGGGTTTAGAAAAGGATTCCAAGGTGATGCTAACTGTGTCAGACCCTATCCAAAGGGGGCAGATAAAGGAGCTATATAAATTATCTGATCTGAGGGCACAGACAGCTAATATTAACATAACATTTAGTTAAGTAGGGCCTATGGATAGGTTCTTCATGTTGTTGGCTGGATTTAGTCTTCACCACAAACTTGCTATGAGGTATCACTATCACTTCATGGATGTTTGCAACTCCAAGCATGTGTTCCTAACCAGAGACAGATGGCAAAGAAGTCCAGGTTCCCCACTCAGCCTCCACTGACATGGGGAAGGTGGAGTGGGCATGAGAACGGAAAGGAAGGGAAGGGGTGCCTTGTTACTGCTTGGTAGAAGCAGGATTTCATTTCCCACCAGGCCTCCACTGACACCACCCTGGCAGGTGAGAAAGACACTTCCTTACTGCCCTCCATGTGGTCTCCCCTGACACTGTGGAAGGGAGGAGGCATCCTCATCACTGGATGCCCATGAAACTTCCATCGTGCTATTCAGCTTCCTGACATCAGCCCAAAGAAGGCAAGGTGCCTCAGCATCACTTAATATGGGTGGAAGGCAGGCTCCCTGAATGGTCTCCACTGACACCATGAGGAGAGGTGCTCATTTCCCCCAGGTTGGGATTAAAGTCATTGTTCCACATGCAGTCTTCTCTCATAATCCTTCAGAGGGTGAGGATGGGTGCCTTATTCCAATCGAGTGTAGAATCCACAGTCCCCACTCAGGCTTTGCTGGCATGCTGCAGGTAGAGCTCTGCTTCATTCTGTGGTGGTAGAGCAGTCGTAGTCTAAAAACTGTCTTGCTAAGTTTCCCCTTTAATGGTTCTTTGTCCAGAAAAGATATTTTCTTGGGGCTTTTCTTGACTTTTCCTGTTGGCATTTTTTGGTCCCCTACTCCTCCAGCACCCAGTCTGGGATATATGAGGCAAAATACAACCAAGGGAATTCACTGTGTGTCATTACTCGAGTCCCAAAGTCCCAAGCCAGGCTGCCTTTTTCATCTCCACCTTTCAGAGTCTTATATTTGTTGCACATGTAATATCCAGAGATTTCAGCTGCACCTAGCAGGAGCAACAGGGAGAAGTGTATCTACCTCTTCTAGTCCCCCAAATAAAGTCCTTTCCTTTTACATTTAATACAAGAAAATATTTTTATATTTACATTCCCTTCTTCCCTAGATAAAAAATACCTTACTATTTATATCTTCATGTATGATGACTTTTTCACTTAACATTCTGGAGATCCCTCGACAGCCCTATGTGGAAAATTTCATCATTTTCCTTTATACCGTATTCAGTGTCCATTTTTGCTTGATTGTGTGATAGTTTATTCATCCATTACACAATTGATGAATATTTAGGTTGTTCCCATTCTTTTGCTATTCAAATAGTGCCAGCATGAATACCTGTATTTATTATTGTATCTATATCTAAACTCATCAAGCCAATCACATCTGCAAAGACACTTTCCCATAGAGGCAATATTTATACGTTCCAGGAATTAGGACCCAGTATCTTTGGGGACCACTATTTGACCTACTCCAGTGGAAGATGGCGGAACAGCATGGAAGTTTTTTGTGTGTCTTGCGTCCATGAAATACTGCCAGACCAACTCTAAACCATCCAACACACCTAGAAAACTGACTGGAGGATTAACACAACAAACTGCACCATCTGAACCACAGAATTCAACACATACGCAGCACAGAGAAGTGAACTTGGGGAGCGAGGAGTAGAAAGGGAGGTGTTTTTGTGAGTGGAGAGAGGATGGAGACTAGAGGGGGTGGAGAATACGGGAAAAGAACCCCTCCCCAAAAGCAGCTGGAGAGAAAGTGGAAAATTGGAAACAGCTGCAGGGACTAAACTAAAAAGGGAGAAAGGAGAAAGGAAAGTATTTAAATTCCATTAAGACTGTAAACAAGGGGAGCGCAAAGGCTGCAACTCTGCAGCTCAATACCTGGCAGTGTTCTGGTGGGAAGGGCGAATCCCCAGGAACGGAGTGGGGTCTGGGAGGTCCTCAGGCCACATAGAGAAAGGTGGTTCCACTGTTGGAATCACATTTGGTGGAGACTGTTGGGGCCACCTGAACCCAGCAGACCCCAGAAAATGGCCACATTCGCTGGTGCGGGAACAAGGTCATTAAGGGTGAAGCCTGGTGCCAGATGTGTGTTGTGATTTTCCATAATCACTGAAACACTGCTGCTACACTATCTCGCGAACTTCTTCTGGGGTGGGCTGGCACCTGGCCGCAGTCTCAGGGCATCAGCAGCAGCAGGGTCCAGCAAGTGTTCCTGGTTGCAGCCAACATTCGACCATTGCTCATTCAGCCATTGCTCAGTGAGAAACTCCTGCAGAGGGGCAGAACAGGTCAAAGCCACAGTCCTTCAGAAATAAGGGGCCAGGGAAAACAGCCACATCTGAGACAAAACTAGGGAGAGAGGTACTGCCTGGGGCCTGGTCACGGAGAGTGAAAAAGCCGGGAGTGGACGAAAGCTTAAGACAGAGGACAGGTGCACGATTGCTGATCCAGTAAAACAGACTGGGTAGCTGGGTGGCACCATGTTCACCGCTCTCACACATGCGCATGCACACCTACAAGCACCACAATACTGCACCCCAGTAGTCTAGCAGCGCCATCTAGTGGAGAGAGGGGCCAGTACACTGAGCGCCACCCAACTGGCCCAACTTCCTTCTTCAAGAACACAAGTCTCACCACCAGCTTAGTTTATGGACTATGAAGCACTACATTGACTTCCAGGGGAAAACAAAGTAATTTCAGTCCTACTTTACTCTGTTAGCAGATCCATCTATTCAATTTTCTTTCTTTCTTTTTTTTTCTTTTTTCACTTTCACACTTCCTTTTCTTGAATACAGAAAGAAAAAATTCATTTTTATTTTAAATTTTTTTTAAATATTTTTTCTGTAATTTTTATTACTATATTTTTTACTTTTGAGTAATTTTTTTTCAAATTCTATTTTACCTCAATCATTTTATTTTAGTCTACTACAGAGTATTCACTTTTTCAATTTTTGAACGATTTCCTTTTATTTTCTTTTTTTCTTTTTTTCTCTTTCTTTGCTTTTTGGTTTCTTTTCTTTTTCTTGAATATAGAAAAAGAAATAATCATTTTTATTTTTAATTGTTATTAAAAATATTTTTCTTTAATTTTTTCTACTATATTCTTAACTTTTGTGTATATTTTTTCAATTTCTATTTTACTTCCATCATCTCATTTTAGTCTACCTCAGTGTATTCATTTTTTCAAATTCTCAAAGGATTTCCTTTTTTTTCTTCCCCCCCCTTTTTTTCTCTAATCTGTCAAACCATTTTCAACACCCAGACCAAAACACACCTAGGATCTAGTATCATTTATCCGATTTTGTGTGTGTGTGTGTTTAATTTTTTAATTTTAATATTTTTTTAAATTTTGATTTTTTAACTTTAATTTTTCTACCTCATTAACTCCTTTTCTCCCTTCAAAATGAAAAAACGAAGGAATTCACCCCAAAAGAAAGAGCACGAAAAAACGACAGCCAGGGATTTAACCAACACAGATACAAGCAAGATGTCTGAACCAGCATTTAGAATCACGATAATAAGGATACTAGCTGGAGCCAAAAACAGATTAGAATCCCTTTCTGCAGAGATAAAATAAAAATAGCCAGAATGAAATAAAAAATGCTATAACTGAGCTGCAATCATGGATGAATGCAGCGGCAGCAAGGATGGATGAGGAAGAACAGAGAATCAGTGATATAGAGGACAAAATTATAGAGAATAATGAAGCAGAAAAAAAGAAGGAGATTAAGGCAAAAGAGCACTATTTAAGAATTAGAGATATCAGTGACTCATTAAAAAGGAACAATATCAGAATCATAGGGATCCCAGAAGAGGAAGAGAGAGACAGAGGTAGAAGGATTATGTGAGCAAATCATAGCAGAAAACTTTCCTAACCTGGGGAAAGACACAGACATCAAAATCCAGGAAGCAGAGAGGACCCCCACGAGATTCAACAAAAACCGACCAGCAACAAGGCATATCATAGTCAAATTCACAAAATACTCAGGCAAGGAGAGAATAATGAAGCAGAAAGGGGAAAAAGGTCCCTAAACTAAAAGGTAAGACAGAGCAGGTTTGCAGCAGACCTATCCACAGAAACTTGGCAGGCCAGAAAGGAGTGGCAGGATATATTCAGTGTGCTGAATCAGAAAAACATGCAGGCAAGAATTCTTTATCCACAAAGGCTGTCATTCAAAACAGAAGGAGAGATAAAAAGTTTCCCAGACAAACAAAAATTAAAGGAGTTTGTTACCACTAAACCAGCCCTGCAAGAAAATTTGAAGGAGGACTCTTTGAGGGGAGTAAAGATGAAAACACACACACACACACACACACACACACACACACACACACATATACCAAAAGCAACAAAGATTAGAAAGTACCAGAGAACACCACCAGAAACTCCAACTCAAATTCATATCTTTCAGTACTCATTCTAAACATCAATGGACTCAATGCTCCAATCAAAAGACACAGGATAACAGAATGGATAAGAAAACAAGATCCATCAGTATGCTGTTTACAAGAGACATACTTTAGACCTAAAGATGCCTTCAGATTGAAAATAAGGGGATGGAATACCATCTATCATGCTAATGGTCAACAAAGGAAAGCCAGAGTAACCATACTTACATCAGACAACCTAGACTTTAAAATAAAGACTGTATCAAGAGATGCAGAAGGGCATTATATCATAATCAAGGGGTCTATCCACCAAGAAGACCTAACAATTGTAAACATTTATGCGCCAAATGTGGAAACACCCAAATTTATAAATCAATGAATCACAAACATAAAGAAACTCATCAATAGTAATACCATAACAGTAGGAGACTTCAACACCCCACTCACAGCAATGGACAGATCATCTAATCAAAAAATCAACAAGGAAACAATGGCTTTGAATGACACACTGGGCCACATGGACTTAACAGATATATTCAGAACATTTCATCCTAAAGCAGCAGAATATACATTCTTCTCCAGTGCACATGGAATGTTCTCCAGAATAGACCATATACTGGGACACAAATCAGCCCTAAGTAACTACAAAAACATTGAGATCATACTGTGCATATTTTCAGACCACAACGCCATGAAACTTGAAATCAACCACAAGAAAAAATTTGGAAATCTAACAAATACTTGGAGACTGAAGAACATCCTACTAAAGAATGAAAGGGCTTACCAAGAAGTTAAAGATGAAATTAAAGAGTACATGGAAGCCACTGAAAATGATAACACCACAACCCAAAACTTCTGAGATACAGCAAAGGAGGTCATAAGAGGAAAGTATATAGCAATCCAGGCCTTCCTAAAGAAGGAAGAAAGATCTCAGATACACAACCTAACCTTATGCCATAAGGAGCTGGAAAAGGAACAGCAAATGAAACCCCAAACCAGCAGCAGACAGGATAGCAAAGATTAGAGCAGAAATTAATGCTATTGAAATGAAATAAAACAGTAGAATAGATCAATGAAACCAGAAGCTGGCTCTTTGAAAGAATTAACAAAATTGATAAACCACTAGCCAGTTTGATCAAAAAGAAAAAGGAAATGACCCCAATAAATAAAATCAAGAATGAAGGATGAGAGATCACAACCAACACAGCAGAAATAAAAACAATAAAAAGAGAATATTATGAACAATTATATGCCAATAAAATTGGCAAACTGGAAGAAATGGACAAATTCTTAGAAGAATATATACTACCAACTCTGAAACAGGAAAAAATAGAAAATTTGGACAGACGCATAACCAGTAAGGAAATCGAATTAGTAATCAAAAATCTCCCAAAAAACAAGAGTCCAGGGCCAGCTGGCTTTCCAGGGGAATTCTACCAAACATTTCAAGAAGAGTTAACACCGATTATTTTGAAGCTGTTCCAAAAAATAAAAATGGAAAGAAAACTCCCAAATTCATTCCATGAAGCCAGCATTACCTTCATTACAAAACCAGACAAAGATCCCAGTAAAAAGGAGAACTATAGACCAATTTCCCTGATGAACATGGATGCAAAAATCCTCAACAAGATATTAGCCAACTGGATCCAATAATACATTAAAATAATTATTCACCAAGACCAAGTGAGATTCATACCAGGGATGCAGACCTGACTCAATATCCACAAAACAATTAACATGATTCATCACATCAATAAAGGACAAGAACCATATGATCCTCTCAATAGATGCAGAGAAAGCATTTGACAAAATACAGCATCCTTTCTTGATAAAAAACCTCAAGAAGGTAGGGATAGAAGCAGCATACCTCGAGATCATAAAATCCATATATGAACGACCCAATGTTAATATCATCCTCAATGGGGAAAAACTGAAAGCTTTCCCCCTCAGGTCAGGAAAAGACAAGGATATCCACTATTGCCACTGTTATTCAACATAGTATTGGAAGTCTTAGCCTCTGCAATCAGACAACACAAAGAAATAAAAGGCATCCAAATCAGCCAGGAGGAGGTTAAACTTTCACTCTTCTCAGATGACATGATACTCTATATGGAAATCCCAAAAGATTCCACCAAAAAACTGCTAGAACTTATCCATGAATTCAGCAAAGTCGCAGGATATAAAATCAATGCACAGAAATCGGTTGCATTCCTATACACCAATAATGAAGCAGCAGAAAGAGAAATCAAGGAATCGATCCCATTTACAGTTGCACAAAAAACCATAAAATACCTAGTAATAAATCTAACCAAAGAGGTGAAAAATCTATACACTGAAAACTATTTAAAACTTATGAAAGAAATTGAAGAAGACAAAAAAATGGGAAAAGATTCCATGCTCCTGGATAGGAAGAACAAATATTGTTAAAATGTCAATACTACCCAAAGCAATCTACACATTCAATGCAATCCCTATCAGAATAACACCAGCATTCTTCACAGAGCTAGAACAAATAATCCTAAAATGTGTATGAAACCAGAAAAGACCCTGAATAGCCAAAGCAATCTTGAAAAAGAAAACCAAAGCAGGAGGCATCACAATCCCAGACTTCAAGCTATACTACAAAGCTGTAATCATCAAGACAGTATGGTACTGGCACAAAAACAGACACTCAGAACAATGGAACAGAATAGAGGACCCAGAAATGGACCCACAAACATATGGCCAACTAATCTTTGACAAAGCAGGAAAGAATATCCAAGGGCATAAAGACAGTCTCTTCAGCAAGTGGTGCTGAGAGTACTGGACAGCGACATGAAGAAGAATGAAGCTGGACCACTTTCTTACACCATACACAAAAATAAACTCAAAATGGTTGAAAGACCTCAATGTAAGACAGGAAGCCATCAAAATCCTCGAGGAGAAAGCAGGCAAAAACCGATTTGATCTTGGCCACATAACTTCTTACTCAACATGTCTCCAGAGGCAAGGGAAACAAAAGCAAAAATGAACTACTGGGACCTCAACAAAATAAAAAGCTTCTGGGCAGCAAAGGATACAATCAGCAAAACTAAAAGGCAACCGACAGAATGGGAGAACATATTTGCAAATGACATATCAGATAAAGGGTTAGATCCAAAATCTATAAAGAACTTATCAAACTCAACACCCAAAAAACAAATAATCCAGTGAAGAAATGGGCAAAAGACATGAATAGACACTTCTCCAAAGAAGACTTCCAGATGGCCAACCGACACATGAAAAAATGCTCAACATCACTCATCATCAGAGAAATACAAATCAAAACCACAATGAGATACCACCTTACACCTGTTAGAATGGCTAACATTAACAACTCAGGCAACAACAGATGTTGGTGAGGATGTGGAGAAAGAGGATCTCTTTTGCATTGTTGGTGGGAATGTAAGCTGGTGCAGCCACTCTGGAAAACAGTATGGAGGTTCCTCAGAAAACTAAAAATAGAACTACCCTACAAGCCAGCAATTGCACTACTAGGTATTTATCCAAGGGATACAGGTGTGCTGTTTCGAAGGGACACATGCACCGCCATGTTTATAGCAGCACTATCAACAATAGCCAAAGTATGGAAAGAGCCCAAATGTCCATCGATGGATGAATGGGTAAAGAAGATGTGGTATATACATACAATGGAGTAGTACTTGGCAATCAAAAAGAATGAAATCTTGCCATTTGCAACTACGTGGATGGAGCTGGAGGGTATTATGCTAAGTGAAATTAGTCAGTCAAAGAAAGACTAATATCATATGACTTCACTCATATGAGGACTTTAAGAGATAAAACAGATGAACATAAGGGAAGGGAAACAAAAATAATATAAAAACAGGGAATGGGATGAAACATAAAAGACTCATAAATATGGAGAACAAACTGAGGGTTACTGAGGGGTTGTGGGAGGGAGGATGGGCTAAATGGGTAAGGGGCACTAAGGAATCTACTCCTGAAATCGTTGCACTATACGCTAACTAATTTGGATGTGAATTTTAAAAAATAATAAATTAAATTACAAAAAAGTAAAAAATAGACCTACTCCAGTGATTGTACCATTTTGCACCCCTGTAAGCAGGGTAATAAAGGACGTTTTCCCACATTCCTACCAACTGAGTGTATTGACAAACATTTGGATCGTTGGCAATCTAATAGTTGAAAAACAATATCTTAGTGTAGTTTTTCATTGCATCTCTCTAAATTAAAGCAAGCTGGAGACTTTTCATACATTTAAAGAAAACTTTTTTTTTCTGTTAACAGGCTATATTTCTTACATGTCTTTGATAGGGCTGTTGTTTTATGATGCCTGTACTGATAAGCATTTATATAGCAGGGATATCAACGCTTTGTTAGAGATGTTAGCTGAATATGTGTCTCCCAATGTCTTTAATTGGCTAGCATGTTTTTGCCATGCAGAATTGTCATGTTATTTTTATGTTGTCAAATATATCAATATTTTTTCCTTAATGCTCCTGGATATTGATTTATATTGAGGAAACTTTCCTCCACTTCCAGTTTATAGAATAATTCACATATGTTTTTTTTCTAATATTCATATGGATTTTTTTTACATTTCATTCAGAACCAATTGGAATCTATCCTGCTATTAAGAAAAGATAAATGGGCCCCTATTTACTTTTTAAACTTATGGTTATCTATCTTAATACTACTTCTTAATTGTGCATTGTATCTCCACTGGTGTGAAATGCTATTTTAGTCATCCTCTAGGTTTTTTTTTTTAATGTAATTGGGCCTATGTCACTATTTTCCATTGTTACATTAATCTTTCTGTCAATTCATGGGCCAATAAAATTAAAAGGATCTTTTTTCTTCCACTAACATGGAGCTTTCTCTTTAACACAGGAAACTACGCTTTCTTCCTAGCTCTGCTCTCACTTTGTCTCAGTTCCCTGAGGGCTTATATTGATGGCTTGAATTGAATTGAATTGAATGTGTTTATCATGTAAAAGTAATTTATAAAACTATAAATAGATGAAGCAATCATAATCTTAAAAATGTGTAATTATATCTGCATAGAGGAATAGAAAAATATATAAATGATCACAGTGCTTATCCATAGGAAATAGACTTTCAAGGGTATTTTTTTTTCCTTTTGTGCATTATCCATTTTTAGCTATAATAAAAGTGTCTTGGTTTTGAAGGTGGAAAAATAATAATAATGAGTAAATATCCCTAAATCTACCCATAGAGAAGTGGCTCAACATCAGAATGGGGAACATCCCTAAACCCAGGGAATTAAATACTAGGTGGCCCCAGAACTAATTTTTGAATCTATATGACAGTGTCAGGGACAAAATAGATGCCTAAGGGAAGTGCAAGCATGTTGCTCAAATAAACCTTACATTCTCAGGGGACTTCAACACCCCACTTACAGCCATGGACAGATCATCTAAATAGAAAATCAGCAAGGAAACAATGGCTTTGAATGACACACTGGACTGGATGCACTTAACAGATATATTCAGAACATTTTATCCTAAAACAGAAGAATACACATTCTTCTCGAGTGCACATGGAAACTTCTCCAGAATGATCACATATTTGGGATATAAATCAGCCCTCAACAAGTACAAAAAGATTGAGATCATACCGTGCATATCTTCAGACCACAAAACCATGAAACACAAAATCAACCACAAGAAAAAATTTAGAAGGGCGCCTGGGTGGCTCAGTCGGTTGGGTATCCAACTTCGGCTCAGGCCATGATCTCAAGGTTTGTGGGTTCGAGCCCCGCATCGGGCTCTGTGCTAACAGCTCAGAGCCTGGATCCTGCTTTGGATTCTGTGTCTCCCTCTCTCTCTGACCCTCCCATGCTCATGCTCTCTCTCTCTCTCTGTCTCTTGATAATAAATAAGCGTTAATTTTTTTTTAATTTAGAAAGACAACAAACACGTGGGGACTAAAGAACATCCTACTAAAGAATGAATGGGCTTACCAAGAAGTTAAAGAGGAAATTAAAGAGTACATGGAAGCCAATGAAAATGATAACACCACAGCCCAAAACCTCTGGGATGCAGCAAAGGCGGTCATAAGAGGGAAGTATATAGCAATCCAGGCCTTCCTAAAGAAGGAAGAAAGGTCTCAGATACACAAGCTAACATTATGCCTTAAGGAGCTTGAAAATGAACACCAAATAAAATCCCAAAACAGCAGAAGACGGGAAATAATAAGGATTAGAGCAGAAATCAATGCTATTGAAATTTAAAAAAAAAAAAAACAAAAAACAGTCGAACAGGTCAATGAAACCAGGAGCTGGTTCTTTGAAAGAAAACAAAATTGATAAACCCCTAGCCATACTGATCAAAAAGAAAAAGGAAAGGACCCAAAGAAAAAATCGAGAATTAAAGCAGAGAGATCGTAACCAACACTGCAGTAATACAAACAATAATAAAAGAATATTATGAGCAATTATATGCTAGTAAATTGGGCAATCTGGAAGAAATGGACAAATTCCTAGAAACATATAAACTACCAAAACTGAAACAAGAAGAAATACAAAATTTAAACAGACCCATAACCAGTAAAGAAATCAAATTAGTAATCAAAAATCTCCCAAAAAACAAGAGTCCAGGGCCAGATGCCCTTCCAAGGGAATTCCACCAAACATTTAAAGAAGAATCAACACCTATTCTTTTGAAGCTGTTCCAAAAAACAGAAATGGAAGGAAAACTTCCAAACTCTTTCTATGAAGCCAGCATTACCTTGATTCCAAAACCAGACAAAGACCCCACTAAAAAGGAGAACTACAGACCAATTTCTCTGATGAACATGGATACAAAAATTCTCAACAAGATACTAGCCAACCTGATCCAACAATACATTAAAAGAATTATTCACCACGACCAAGTGGGATTTATACCTAGGATGCAGGACTGATTCAATATCCACAAAATAATAAATGTGATACATCACATCAATAAAAAAAAGACAAGAACTACATGACCCTCTCAATAGATGCAGAGAAAGCATTTGACAAAATACAGGATCCTATTTGATAAAAAAAAAAAAACTCAAGAAAGTAGGGATAAAAGGATCATACCTCAAGCTCATAAAAGCCATATATGAAAGACCCACAGCTAATGTCCTTCTCAATAGGGAAAAACTGAGAGCTTGCCCCCTAAGGTTGGGAACACAGCAGAGATATCCGCTCTCATCACTGTTATTCAACATAGTATTGGAAGTCCTAGCCTCAGCAATCAGACAACACAAAGGAATAAAACGCATCCAAATTGGCAAGGAGGAAGTCAAGATTTCACTCCTTGAACATGACACGATACTCTATATGGAAATCCCAAAAGATTCCACCAAAAAACGGCAAGAACTGATCCATGAATTCAGCAAAGTCGCAGGATATAAAATCAATGCACAGAAATTGGTTGCATTTCTATACACCAATAAGAAGCAACAGAAAGAGAAATCAAGGAATTGATCCCATTTACAATTGCACCAAAAACTATAACATACCTAGGAATAAATCTAACCAAAGAGGTGAAAAATCTATACACTCAAAACTATAGATAGCTTATGAAAGAAACTGAAGAATACACAAAGCAATGGAAAAACCACAGCAAAATCCATGTTCATGGATTGGAAGAAAAAATATTGTTAAAATGTCGATACTACCCAAAGCAATCTACATATTCAATGCAATCCCTATGAAAATAACACCAGCATTCTTCACAGAGCTAGAACAAACAATGCTAAAATTTGTATGGAACCAGAAAACACCTCAAATATCAAAAGCAATCCTGAAAACGAAAACCAAAGCTGGAGGCATCACAATCCCAGACTTCAAGATGTATTAATTACAAAGTTGTAATCATCAAGACAGTATGGTACTGGCACAAAACAGACACTTAGATCAATGGAACAGAATAGAGAACCCAGAAATGGACCCACAAACATATGGCCAACTAATCTTTGACAAAGCAGGAAAGAATATCCAATGGAAAAAAAAGTCTCTTCAGCAAGTGGTGTTGCGAAAACTGGACAGCGACATGCAGAAAAATGAACCTGGACCACTTTCTTACACCATACACAAAAATAAACTCAAAGTGGATGAAAGATGTAAACGTAAGACAGGGAGACATCAAAATCCTAGAGAAGAAAGCAAGCAAAAACCTCTTTGACCTCAGCCACAGCAACTTCTTACTCAACATGTCTCCAGAGACAAGGGAAACAAAAGCAGAAATGAACTATTGGGGCCTCATCAAAATAAAATTGGGAAAAATATTTACAACTTACATCACAAATGGTTATGTTAAAAATATATAGATAGTCATGAAAAAATGAAGAGAGAAATATCCATACACACACACACACACACACACACACACACACACCAGGAAAGAACAAAGGAGCAATACACACAAACAAGTATTTCACCAAAAAAGTCCCTAAACATCTAAAATTGCCCAACCTAACTCAAGATAAGACATTCAAAGTGGGGAAAAAAACCTACCTCTTCTCACCAATTAGATAGTCTGTGAGGAAATCAGCATTCCCATGCATCACTAAAGGTAATATAAAATGGTACAAACCCTGTGGATGGAATTTGAGCTCTCTAATAAAATTACATATGTATTTCCTCTTAGAACCACTAATCTCTCTTTTAAGAATCTATCCTAAAGAAATAATACAAAAAATGAAAAGGCATACGTACAAGTTTATTCCTTAAAGAAAAATTCATAACACCAGAAAACTAGAAACAAACAGCTGTCCACCAATAGTGAGTTGTATGAATAAGCTATGGCACATCTACATCCTGGCATACTATGCAGCTAGAAAAGCAATGAGAAAAGAAAAAAGAAAAAGAAAGAAAAGCAATGAGGACTCCCTCTCTGTACTGCTATGGATATATTGTTTGGTGAAAAAGGCAAGGTGCAGAAAAATGTTTAGAGCTGTTTCTGTCCAATACAGTAATCATAGCCACACAGGTCTATCTAAATTTAAATTAGTTACAATAAGTGTAATTAAAAAAATCAGTTCCTTAGTTGCAATAACCACATTTAAACACTGTACACCCACATGCAGCTAGCGGCTACCAAGTTGGATAGCACAGATACAGAATATTTTCATTTCTGCAGAAATTTTTATTGCACAACGCTGGTGTATAATATGGCACCTTTTACAAATGAACAGGGGAGAGGGGCGCCTGGGTGGCTCAGTTGGTTAAGCGTCTGACTTCAGCTCAGATCACGATCTCACGGTCTGTGAGTTCGAGTCCCGCGTCGGGCTCTGTGCTGACAGCTCAGAGCCTGGAGCCTGTTTCGGATTCTGTGTCTCCCTCTCTCTCTGCTCTTCTTCTGCTCATGCTATGTCTCTCTCTGTCTCAAAAATAAATAAACGTTAAAAAATTTAAAAAAAATGAACAGGGGAGAAAACTAATATATGTATATTGCAAATTATATCTTTTAAAACTGGAATGTTAAAACCCAACTGATAAAG
This sequence comes from Panthera onca, assembly GCF_046562875.1. Lineage (NCBI taxonomy): Eukaryota > Metazoa > Chordata > Mammalia > Carnivora > Felidae > Panthera > Panthera onca. Next base: position 45,310,813 of record NC_138357.1, on the reverse strand, counting down.
AAGATGTGATTTATATATACAATGGAGTATTACTCGACAATCAAAAAGAATGAAATCTTGCCATTTGCAACTACGTGGATGGAACTAGAGGGTATTATGCTAAGCAAAATTAGTCACTAGTCAGAGAAAGACAAATATCATATGACTTCACTCATATGAGGACTTTAAGATACAAAACAGATGAATGTAAGGGAAGGGAAGCAAAAATGATATAAAAACAGGGAGGGGTACAAAACAAAAGAGACTCTTAAATATGGAGAACAAACAGAGAGTTACTGGAGGGGTTGTGGGAGGGGGGATGAGCTAAATGGGTAAGGGGCATTAAGGAATATACTCCTGAAATCATTGTTGCACTATAAGCTAACTTGACGTAAATTAAAAAAAAAAAAAAATCAACTGATAAAAATGATTACCTGTAAGGTGACAGAGGAACCTATAAGCCCAGGATGGAAGGAGATGATGTATATTACCATAAAAATATAATACATATTTACAGGCTCCATGTAGTAAAAAGGACCATCAATAGTGACCAAGCCAGTAGCAATGAGCATCTCTAGTTCCCAGACTTAATCCTCTAAAATATTTTCCCCTAAAAGAACCAGGTTTCCTTGAAGAAATAACTGATTCCAGATGACCCTGGACCAAACAGCTCATATCAGAAAGCATATCATAGACACAAAAGCCAACCCAAAGAGGCTCCCACAGGCCTAAGATAGAACAATTGAACATCAAAAACATTAATGACTAAAGACTGAAACCTCAAGTATATAAACATCTAGAGTTCATGATGACATTCTGAAAGAAAAAGAAACAACACACAAAACAAACTCATTGTTCACCTTTGGAGGATCCAAGGAAAACAACCCATTATTTTAAAAAGTGGACATAGGGGGCGCCCGGGTGGCTCAATCGGTTAAGTGTTGACTCTTGGTTTCTACTCCGGTCATGATTTCACGGTTCGTGAGAATGAGCACTGTGCTGACAGCAAAGAACCTGCCTGGAATTCTCTCTCTTCCTCTCTCTCTGCCCCTCCCCTGCTCGCTCGCTTTCTCTCTCTCAAAATCAATAAATAAACATTTTTAAAAATTTTTAAAAATTAAAAGTGGACACAGCGCAAAAGAAGTAAGCATTCATCCTTACCCTCTGTGTGGACCATACCACAGTGTAACCATGTAGTTGACAAAAGGAGTTTTGTTTTATAGAATCCTAACAAATGCAGAAGAAATTATAGAATTAAAACATCACTTCTTATATCTGTTAAATTAATTTAAATCTAAGCAATTATCTTTAAGCTACAAAAAACCTGAGTTTACAGGTGGATTGAAAATTTAATAAAGGATGGATCAGGCTGACAACACCTGACAGCACATGGGGTAGAAAGGAAAGCTAGAGGAAGGGAAAGCATATGAAACACAGAGGAAAGGGATGAGCAGGTTCTCGCCTGTCCCCACTCAGGTCACTGGAAGCTATGTAGAGATGCTGTGCCTCTTTCGCAGCTCCATCCCACAGCCCCCTCCCTGCACACATCAGTGACACTGAAGTCTTCACATCATGGAAATGTGGGTTCATCCCTGCTTGCTGTTTCATGTCCAAGTATTCTCTCTGGTAGTCATGCTATAATGTTCATGTCAGGGCATCACGTTGACAGAATGAAGGAGGCAAATTAGAATGAGGAACTAATATTTTGAGGTCCTCCTACACACCCCATGCTATAGGTTGTTATTTTCAAGTTATTTTCAGATTTTTTTCTTTAAATCCTTAAAGTGATGATCTGAGATGGACATTATTACTTCCTTTCTACAGATGGGGAGATACTCAGGCTCAAAGAACAAAATCTGTGCTCAAAGAATTCTATGGAGGAAACAAGTGGACACAGAAGCTAACTTGAAGGGGAAAAACTGGCCAATTCTGTGACAATGTGACCAACAAAACAAATAATTATAATGCTAGATGGTAACCCTTTCAGCAAAATAGGAATCTATGAGGCATAATAGTTAAATAAATGGATGAATGAATGAATGAATGAATGAATAAATAAACAAACAAATAAATAAAAGGGGACAATGGGATGCTCTACCCAACATTTGAATGTCAATTAATATATCTAGAAGGAATGACAGAATTATAAAAGCAACACTTAACAACTATCATAGTAATGGGTGATTCAGATAAGAATCATAAATGCATTTTCAGGCTGTACCAAGTCCAACAGGAGTCACAGAGCCACAATGGTAACCATGCTGGCCAAGAAAAGCTCAAAAAAAAAAAAAAAACATACAGCAACCATCCTGACTTGTCTCCTTACATGCTAGCAACTGAGGAGAACTGACATAACTCACAGTAACTCACCACACATATTCCTCATAATACATATTCCTCACAGCTTCAACAATACACACACACACACACACACCACACACACAGTTATACATAATCTCTCCTCCTTTTCTTATCACCCAAGAACCCAGAAATTCATCAAGGTGGATTTATTTGGGGATAAAGAAGGAAAACTCCACAATTCAATTTTAACCACACATATAAGGTTGAACACTACTAATCTATTTCATTTTAGTGACTGATTTTTCTCGAGGTGACCTATAGAATTTTCTCTGGAACATTTTTCTCCCTATGTTTAAGTACTTTGCTAATAACATCTAAAAACTAATATAGAAATCTAGGCAAATGAATATTGTGAGGATAAATTTTATGTGTCAACTTGGCAGGGCCACAATGTCCAAATATTTGATCAAACATTCTGGATGTTTCTGTGAGACTACTTTTGAAGAAGATATACATTTAAACGGGTCATCTTTTAGTCAAGCAGTCTGCCATAAGGTGAGTGGTCCTCATCCAATCACTTGAAGGCCTGAACAGCCTAAAGGGCTGATTTCCCCTGAGCCAGAAGGGATTCTGCCAGGAGACTGCCTTTGGAATTCATCCTCAACATCAGCACCTTGTGGTTCTCTAGCAGACAGCCTTCAGACTCCAACTGTAACTCACTCCTCAGTCTCCAGCCTGCCAGCCTTCCTTATCAGATTTTGGACCTGCCAACCCTCCACAATCTCATGAGTCAGTTACTTAAAATAAATCTCTATCTATATATAAACATGCTATCATTCTGTTCTTCTGGAGAAGTATGACTAATACAGGTGTTAAGCATCAAGTATCTTTTCTGACTTAGAGTAACTTGTGCTTTCAACCAAAAAGATTCCTGGCAATAATTGGCTACTGACAGTGCAGTGAAAATGTAATACCTGGGAAATGTAATAAAAATACTACCATTGAGGGAATCTACTGAACGGAAGAATATATTTGTGAATAATATATCTGGTAAAGGGTTAATATCCAAAATATATAAAGAACATATACAATTCAACAGCAAAAAAAAAAAACAAAAAAAAAACCCACAAATAATTTGATTTAAAAAATGGGCAGAGGACCTGAAAAGACATTTTTCCAAAGAAGGCATTGAGATGGCCAACAGACACATGAAAAGATACTCAACATCATTAATCATCAGGAAAATGCAAATCAAAACCACAATGTGATATCACCTCACATCCATCAGAATGCCTAATATTAAAAAGACAAGAAATAACAAGTGCTGTCAAGGATATGAAGAAAAGGGAACCTTTGTTAACTATTGGTGGGAACGTAAATTGGTACAGCAACTGTGGAAAAAAGTATGGACATTCTTCAAAAAATTAAAAATGGAACTGCCATACAACTCAGTAATTTCACTACTGGATATTTACACCCCCCAAAAGAAAACACTAGTTTAAAGAGATGTAAATAACCCTACATTTACTGCAGCATTATTTACAACAGTCAAGATATGAAAGCAACCTAAGTGTCCATGATAGGTGAATGGATAAAGAAATGTGGTATACACTCACACGCACACACACCCACACACACACACAGTAATATTACTCAACTACAAAAAAGAATAAGATCTTGCTATTTGTCACAACATGGATGGACCTACAGAGTATTAAGCTAAGTGAAATAAGTCAGAGAAATACAAATACGATATGATTTCACTTATATGTGGAATATGAAAAATAAAACAAATGAACAAACAAAAAAAGCAGAAACAGACTCATAAATACACAGAAAAAAATGGTGGTTGCCAGAGGGGAGAAGGATGAGGGGATAGGCAAAACTGGGCAAAAAAAATACTGCTGCTGACAGCAGCATCAGAAAGTATGAACTACACAGAGGTAATCTATGTAAAATAATTATGTCCACTGATGTGCAAGGACTATACTCTAAACAGTGCAAAACATTGCTGAGACAAATTAGACAAGGCCTAAATAAAGGAGGGACATATCATCTTCAAGGGTCAGAAGACTAAGTATCATGAGGCACCTTGGGTGGCTCAGTCAGTTAAGCATCTGACTCTTGATTTCAGCTCAGGTCATTTGTGAGATTGAGCACCACTTCAGGCTCTGCGTTGACAGCACAGAGTCTGCTTGGGATTCTCTCTCTCCCTCTCTCTCTCTGCCCCTACCCTGTCTCTCAAAATAAATAAATAAACCTTTATAAAAAACCTTCAATATCATTAAGATGTCTGTTCACCCCACGGTGATCATAGATGAAATGCAATTCCAAAAAATCCTAGCATACATTTTTTTTGAGAAGAAATTAACAGGCTTTTTCTAAAAGTCATGTGGAAATACAAAGGGCCTAGACTATGAAAACAACTTTGAAAAAGAAGAAGACAGTTGGAAAATAAGCATCACCTTATTTTAAGACTCATTATAAATCTACAGTAATCAATACAATGTGCTATTGGGACAAATGTAGAAATGTATATCAAAGGAACAAAATGAAGAGTCTACAAATACCCACACATATATAGATAACTGGTTTTTGACAAACCTACAAAGTCAATTCAGTGAAGAAAGGATAGCCTTCTCAACTAATACTTCCAAGACAAGTGTGTATCCATATACACAAACATAAACTGTGATCCATATATTGTACCATATGCAAAAGTCAACTCAAAATGAATCACTAACAAAAGTATAAGGGCTAAAACTATAAAAATTCTAGAAGAAAACACAAGAAAAAAATCTTGTGGCCTTAAGTGAGGTGAAAATTTCCTAGATATGACACCAAAAGCAATATAAAAACCAAAAATGAACAAATTAAAACTTATATGTCCTCAAAATAAAAAACTTCTGTTCTTTCAAAGACACTGCTGAAAGAATTAAAAGGCAAGCTTCTGACTGCAAAAAAAAAAATTTGCAAATCTTATGTCTGATAAAGAACTTGTATCCAGAATAAAAAACCTTGCAAAGTCAATACAAAGAAAACCAACACCAAATAAATAAGTGGGCAAAAGATTTGAAAAGATGCTCCACCAAAGAAGGAATGCAAATGTCAAGTAAGCAAATGAAAAGATGATGAACATCATTAGTCATTAGGAAAATGTAATCCCACTATATGCCTCTGAGAATGGCTAAAATAAAAACACTGACCATACCAAGTCCTGACAGAGTTGTGGAGGATGGAACTCTTATACGCTACTGGTGACAATGAAACATTGTACAACCGTGTTGGAAAACAGTTTAACACTTTCTTAGAAAGTTAATTTTACAAATCTTCTTATTGTTTTTTTTAATGTTTATTTCTTTCTTTTGAGAGAGAGCACAGGGAAGGGGCAGAGAGAGAGAGGGAGACAAAACCCGAAGCAGGTTCTGGGCTCTGAGCTGTCAGCACAGAGCCTGACATGGGGCTCGAACTCTCAAACTGAGAGATCATGACCTGAGCTGAAGTCAGATGCTTAACCGACTGACCCACCCAGGCGTTCCTACAAATCCTCTTAATAAATACACTTCAGCATAAGAGAGAGAAAGCATATGTCCAAGCAAAGACATATCTAAATGTTCACAGCAGCTTCATTTATAAGATTGAAAACAACCCAAACACCTATTACCAAGTGAACAGAAAGAACAAATTGTGGTATATCCATAAAATGGAATATTAGGCAATAAAAGGAAGGAAATATTAACGCATGTAACAAATGGATAAATCTACAAATAATTAGGTTGAAGGAAAGAAGATTGGCAAAACAGAATACACATTGTATGGTTCCATTCACATAAAATTATAGGAAATGACCCTAATCCATAGTGACAGAATATCAGTGGTTGCCTGAGAATGGGGTAAGAGTGACAAGGAAGAGAAAGACTGGAGGGAGGTAGATGGGAGCACAAAGGGATATGAAGAAGTTTTTTGAGGTGGTTATTTTCATTATCTTGACTGCAGTATTGGATTCACAAGTGCATACATATCAAAAATTATTAAAGCAAAAACTTTAAATGTGTATAGTATATTGACATTAATCATACCTGAATAAAATATTTGTATTTATATATTCATAATTCTGTGATGCAATTAATTAAATGAAAGATTCCCACGATTATGTTCTTATAGTATTAACAGATCCACCCTATACATCTTGTGAAATTGATCCATGGTACATAGAACAAAAACAGAAATAATCATTTCCAATGAAATATATCCAGATATTTAGGGAAAGCTAATGTCCATTTCCTTCCAAAGTACAGAAAAACTATTAAGAAAATAGTCATAATGATATCAATGAGTAACTGGTTATTTTAGGGAACATGGTGTGGTTGAGTATCATTATAATAGGGCAAACTCTAGGGTAACAAATGATTTTTTTTTTTTTTTTACAGATTCTTTTTTTTTTTTTAATTTTTATTTTTTATTTTTATTTATTTTTTTTTATTTTTTAATATATGAAATTTACTGTCAAATTGGTTTCCATACAACACCCAGTGCTCATCCCAAAAGGTGCCCTCCTCAATACCCATCACCCACCCTGCCCTCCCTCCCACCCCCCATCAACCCTCAGTTTGTTCTCAGTTTTTAACAGTCTCTTATGCTTTGGCTCTCTCCCACTCTAACCTCTTTTTTTTTTTTTTCCTTCCCCCCCCCCCATGGGTTTCTGTTATGTTTCTCAGGATCCACATAAGAGTGAAACCATATGGTATCTGTCTTTCTCTGTATGGCTTATTTCACTTAGCATCACACTCTCCAGTTCCATCCATGTTGCTACAAAAGGCCATATTTCATTTTTTCTCATTGCCACGTAGTATTCCATTGTGTATATAAACCACAATTTCTTTATCCATTCATCAGTTGATGGACATTTAGGCTCTTTCCATAATTTGGCTATTGTTGAGAGTGCCGCTATAAACATTGGGGTACAGGTGCCCCTATGCATCAGTACTCCTGTATCCCTTGGGTAAATTCCTAGCAGTGCTATTGCTGGGTCATAGGGTAGGTCTATTTTTAATTTTCTGAGGAACCTCCACACTGCTTTCCAGAGCGGCTGCACCAATTTGCATTCCCACCAACAGTGCAAGAGGGTTCCTGTTTCTCCACATCCTCTCCAGCATCTATAGTCTCCTGATTTCTTCATTTTGGCCACTCTGACTGGCGTGAGGTGGTATCTGAGTGTGGTTTTGATTTGTATTTCCCTGATAAGGAGCGACGTTGAACATCTTTTCATGTGCCTGTTGGCCATCCGGATGTCTTCTTTAGAGAAGTGTCTATTCATGTTTTCTGCCCATTTCTTCACTGGGTTATTTGTTTTTCGGGTGTGGAGTTTGATGAGCTCTTTATAGATTTTGGATACTAGCCCTTTGTCCGATGTGTCATTTGCAAATATCTTTTCCCATTCCGTTGGTTGCCTTTTAGTTTTGTTGGTTGTTTCCTTTGCCGTGCAGAAGCTTTTTATCTTCATAAGGTCCCAGTAATTCACTTTTGCTTTTAATTCCCTTGCCTTTGGGGATGTGCCGAGTAAGAGATTGCTACGGCTGAGGTCAGAGAGGTCTTTTCCTGCTTTCTCCTCTAAGGTTTTGATGGTTTCCTGTCTCACATTCAGGTCCTTTATCCATTTTGAGTTTATTTTTGTGAATGGTGTGAGAAAGTGGTCTAGTTTCAACCTTCTGCATGTTGCTGTCCAGTTCTCCCAGCACCATTTGTTAAAGAGACTGTCTTTTTTCCATTGGATGTTCTTTCCTGCTTTGTCAAAGATGAGTTGGCCATACGTTTGTGGGTCTAGTTCTGGGGTTTCTATTCTATTCCATTGGTCTATGTGTCTGTTTTTATGCCAATACCATGCTGTCTTGATGATGACAGCTTTGTAGTAGAGGCTAAAGTCTGGGATTGTGATGCCTCCTGCTTTGGTCTTCTTCTTCAAAATTACTTTGGCTATTCGGGGCCTTTTGTGGTTCCATATGAATTTTAGGATGGCTTGTTCTAGTTTCGAGAAGAATGCTGGTGCAATTTTGATTGGGATTGCATTGAATGTGTAGATAGCTTTGGGTAGTATTGACATTTTGACAATATTTATTCTTCCAATCCATGAGCAGGGAATGTCTTTCCATTTCTTTATATCTTCTTCAATTACCTGCATAAGCTTTCTATAGTTTTCAGCATACAGATCTTTTACAGCTTTGGTTAGATTTATTCCTAGGTATTTTATGCTTCTTGGTGCAATTGTGAATGGGATCAGTTTCTTCATTTGTCTTTCTGTTGCTTCATTGTTAGTGTATAAGAATGCAACTGATTTCTGCACGTTGATTTTGTATCCTGCAACTTTGCTGAATTCATGGATCAGTTCTAGCAGACTTTTGGTGGAGTCTATCGGATTTTCCATGTATAATATCATGTCATCTGCAAAAAGCGAAAGCTTGACTTCATCTTTGCCAATTTTGATGCCTTTGATTTCCTTTTGTTGTCTGATTGCTGATGCTAGAACTTCCAGCACTATATTAAACAGCAGCGGTGAGAGTGGGCATCCCTGTCGTGTTCCTGATCTCAGGGAAAAAGCTCTCAGTTTTTCCCCGTTGAGGATGATGTTAGCTGTGGGCTTTTCATAAATGGCCTTTATGATCTTTAAGTATGTTCCTTCTATCCCGACTTTCTCAAGGGTTTTTATTAAGAAAGGGTGCTGGATCTTGTCAAAGGCCTTTTCTGCATCGATTGACAGGATCATATGGTTCTTCTCTTTTTTTTTGTTAATGTGATGTATCACGTTGATCGATTTGCGAATGTTGAACCAGCCCTGCATCCCAGGAATGAATCCCACTTGATCATGGTGAATAATTCTTTTTATATGCTGTTGAATTCGATTTGCTAGTATCTTATTAAGAATTTTTGCATCCATATTCATCAGGGATATTGGCCTGTAGTTCTCTTTTTTTACTGGGTCTCTGTCTGGTTTAGGAATCAAAGTAATACTGGCTTCCTAGAATGAGTCTGGAAGTTTTCCTTCCCTTTCTATTTCTTGGAATAGCTTGAGAAGGATAGGTATTATCTCTGCTTTAAATGTCTGGTAGAACTCCCCTGGGAAGCCATCTGGTCCTGGACTCTTATTTGTTGGGAGATTTTTGATAACCGATTCCATTTCTTCGCTGGTTATGGGTCTGTTCAAGCTTTCTATTTCCTCCTGATTGAGTTTTGGAAGAGTGTGGGTGTTTAGAAATTTGTCCATTTCTTCCAGGTTGTCCAATTTGCTGGCATATAATTTTTCATAGTATTCCCTGATAATTGTTTGTATCTCTGAGGGATTGGTTGTAATCATTCCATTTTCACTCATGATTTTATCTATTTGGGTCATCTCCCTTTTCTTTTTGAGAAGCCTGGCTAGAGGTTTGTCAATTTTGTTTATTTTTTCAAAAAACCAACTCTTGGTTTCGTTGATCTGCTCTACAGTTTTTTTAGATTCTATATTGTTTATTTCTGCTCTGATCTTTATGATTTCTCTTCTTCTGCTGGGTTTAGGCTACCTTTGCTGTTCTGCTTCTATTTCCTTTAGGTGTGCTGTTAGATTTTGTATTTGGGATTTTTCTTGTTTCTTGAGATAGGCCTGGATTGCAATGTATTTTCCTCTCAGGACTGCCTTTGCTGCATCCCAGAGCGTTTGGATTGTTGTATTTTCATTTTCGTTTGTTTCCATATATGTTTTAATTTCTTCTCTAATTGCCTGGTTGACCCACTCATTCGTTAGTAGGGTGTTCTTTAACCTCCATGCTTTTGGAGGTTTTCCAGACTTTTTCCTGTGGTTGATTTCAAGCTTCATAGCATTGTGGTCTGAAAGTATGCATGGTATAATTTCAATTCTTGTAAACTTATGAAGGGCTGTTTTGTGACCCAGTATATGATCTATCTTGGAGAATGTTCCATGTGCACTCGAGAAGAAAGTATATTCTGTTGCTTTGGGATGCAGAGTTCTAAATATATCTGTCAAGTCCATCTGATCCAATGTATCATTCAGGGCCCTTGTTTCTTTATTGACTGTGTGTCTAGATGATCTATCCATTTCTGTAAGTGGGGTGTTAAAGTCCCCTGCAATGACCACATTCTTATCAATAAGGTTGCTTATGTTTATGAGTAATTGTTTTATATATCTGGGGGCTCGGGTATTTGGCGCATAGACATTTATAATAGTTAGCTCTTCCTGGTGGATAGACCCTGTGATTATTATATAATGCCCTTCTTCATCTCTTGTTACAGCCTTTAATTTAAAGTCTAGTTTGTCTGATATAAGTATGGCTACTCCAGCTTTCTTTTGGCTTCCAGGAGCATGATAAATAGTTCTCCATCCCCTCACTCTCAATCTAAAGGTGTCCTCAGATCTAAAATGAGTCTCTTGTAGACAGCAAATAGATGGGTCTTGTTTTTTTATCCATTCTGATACCCTATGTCTTTTAGTTGGCGCATTTAATCCATTTACATTCAGTGTTATTATAGAAAGATATGGGTTTAGAGTCATTGTGATGTCTGTATGTTTTATGCTGGTAGTGATGTCTCTGGTACTTTGTCTCACAGGATCCCCCTTAGGATCTCTTGTAGGGCTGGTTTCGTGGTGACAAATTCCTTCAGTTTTTGTTTGTTTGGGAAGACCTTTATCTCTCCTTCTATTCTAAATGACAGACTTGCTGGATAAAGGATTCTCGGCTGCATATTTTTTCTGTTTAGCACACTGAAGATCTCGTGCCAAGCCTTTCTGGCCTGCCAAGTTTCAAAGGAGAGATCAGTCACGAGTCTTATAGGTCTCCCTTTATATGTGAGGGCACGTTTATCCCTTGCTGCTTTCAGAATTTTCTCTTTATCCTTGTATTTTGCCAGTTTCACTATGATATGTCGTGCAGAAGATCGATTCAAGTTACGTCTGAAGGGAGTTCTCTGTGCCTCTTGGATTTCAATGCCTTTTTCCTTCCCCAGTTCAGGGAAGTTCTCAGCTATAATTTGTTCAAGTACCCCTTCAGCACCCTTCCCTCTCTCTTCCTCCTCTGGGATACCAATTATGCGTATATTATTTTTTTTTAGTGTATCACTTAGTTCTCTAATTTTCCCCTCATACTCCTGGATTTTTTTATCCCTCTTTCTTTCAGCTTCCTCTTTCTCCATAACTTTATCTTCTAGTTCACCTATTCTCTCCTCTGCCTCTTCAAGCCGAGCCATCGTGGATTCCATTTTGTTTTGCAATTCGTTTAAAGCGTTTTTCAACTCCTCGTGACTGTTCCTTAGTCCCTCGATCTTTGTGGCAAGAGATTCTCTGCTGTCCTGTATACTGTTTTCAAGCCCAGCGATTAATTTTATGACTATTATTCTAAATTCACTTTCTGTTATATTATTTAAATCCTTTTTGATCAGTTCATTAGCTGTTGTTATTTCCTGGAGATTCTTCTGAGGGGAATTCTTCCGTTTGGTCATTTTGGAGAGTCCCTGGCGTGGTGAGGACCTGCAGTGCACTTCCCCTGTGCTGTGGTGTATAACTGGAGGTAGTGGGCGGGGCCGCAGTCCGACCCGATGTCTGCCCCCAGCCCACTGCTGGGGCCACAGTCAGACTGGTGTGTGCCTTCTCTTCCCCTCTCCTAGGGGCGGGATTCACTGTGGGGTGGCGTGTCCCGTCTGGGCTACTTGCACACTGCCAGGCTTGTGTTGCTGGGGATCTGGCGTATTAGCTGGGGTGGGTAGGCAAGGTGCACGGGGGCTGGAGGGGCAGGCTTAGCTCGCTTCTCCTTAGGTGATCCACTTCAGGAGGAGCCCTGTGGCAGCGGGAGGGAGTCAGATCCGCTGCCGGAGGTTTGGCTCCGCAGAAGCACAGAGTTGGGTGTTTGCGCGGAGCGAGCAAGTTCCCTGGCAGGAACTGGTTCCCTTTGGGATTTTGGCTGGGGGATGGGCGGGGGAGATGGCGCTGGCGAGCGCCTTTGTTCCCCGCCAAGCTGAGCTCTGCCGTCCGGGGGCTCAGCAGCTCTCCCTCCCTTTGTCCTCCAGCCTTCCCGCTTTCCGAGCAGAGCTGTTAACTTATGACCTCCCAGACGCTAAGTCGCGCTTGCTGTCGGAACACAGTCTGTCCGGCCCCTCCGCTTTTGCCAGCCAGACTCGGGGGCTCTGCTTGGCCGGCGAGCCGCCCCTCCGCCCCGGCTCCCTCCCGCCAGTCCGTGGAGCGCGCACCGCCTCGCCGCCCTTCCTACCCTCTTCCGTGGGCCTCTAGTCTGCGCTTGACTCCGGAGACTGACAAATGATTTTTAAATTATTAAGTTCTAGGGGCACCTGGCTGGCTCAGTTGGTGGAGCATGTGACTTGATCTCGAGTTCATGAGTTAGAGCCCCACACTGGGTGTGAAATCAATTTAAAAAGCAAAACAAAACAAAATGAAATAATAAAATAAATAGTACATTCTAGTTACTGACATTTTAAACTAATACTTGGAAAATTTCTGGCTCTTTAAAAAAATGTCATGGAGGCAAACCATAAGAGACTCTTGAACACTGAGAAGAAACTGAGGGTTGATTGGGGGTAGGGTAGAGGGGAAAGTGGGTAATGGGCATTGAAGAAAGCACCTGTTGGGATGAGCACTTGGTGTTGTATGGAAACCAATTTGACAATAAATTATATTTAATATAAAATAAAATTAAATAGAAATTAATTTAATTTAATTTAAATTTTAAAAATGTCATTATATAATGGAAGAAAACTCTGATCACCAGGGGGAAGTCTATATTACAATATCAAATTGCTATGAGGATCTAACAACTGCATATTTCCACACCCATCTATGAGGTACACGAGAATTGCCTATTATTATTTATATGGTGAGAAAATTTTAAGTATATTTATTGTAAATGCATGGTAAAGACAAACTTCCTTCACCAACTAGACAATTATTTTTCAGCAAAAAAGGGTTTCTCTAAGATGGACCTCAAGGGCTACTTCAAATCATATAGCTGCTGAAGGAATGAAATTCCACCTGCTAAACTCTTCTCCCATTAGACCACTTTGTGAATCTCACAAGAGCTATTCCACATCATACTTTTTGCTCAGAACTATTAACTCACTTGAGCCAGGCATCAATTTCCACCAGGGGTGTGAAGTGTTGGGGTCTCCTGAGAACTGCTGACCTTGAACCTGGAGTAGAAGCTTCAGCAGCCATCAGGACACACATCCTCAGAACCTGCCCTCTTCACGCACCTGATATGAGCTGGGCCACCGGCATGAAGAGCTGCACAGGGAGAAACAGATCCAGCAATCACTATGATTGGGCTCAGCACCATGCCAGACACTGGGTTAGTGGCAATTACACTGATACAACTGGGTCGTGATTGTAACAACCACATGTTTTAATGGGCTTCTCACGGAGCCTTTTTTTCTTCCTTTCTCATTTATCCTCCAAAAACAAAGTTGAAAGGAAGAAATGGCCTGAATTCATACAGACATTCATGAGCACACAGTAACCACAGGGCTATGAGCTCACTCATTTGTATCACTGGCTGTTTTCAGCAATCCTGTGGGTGAAGCATTCTCATCCCCATTTTATAGAGGGCTCGGGCTGAGTCCTTATCTGTCTTAACTCCCGCGCCTCTGTCTTTAAAGGAAAGCATCTCCGGGACACCCCTGGGGCAGGACCCACACTAACTGCACCCGGATGAGAGATTCCCAATGGTTTTACCTACGAGACAGCGGCCGTGCCGACTCCCAAGGCAAGAACGAAGCAACTTGGATCTGAATCCTTTTGTCTCCTTCCACCCCAGGGCGGTTCATCCCCGACCGCGGGGACCCACACCCTAAACAACGCCCCCAAACACCTGAAGGTGGGCCCTTGCTCTGCTATGGAGGGCACTTCTGTCTCTATTAAAAAGTCGTCGAGTATTGTGAAGATGGCGGCGTAGGAGGACGCGGGGCTCACAGCGCGTCCGGCCGATCACTTAGATTCCACCTACACCTGCCTAAAGAACCCAGAAAACCGCCAGAGGATTAGCAGAAGGGAGTCTCAGGAGTCAAGCGCAGACTAGAGGCCCACGGAAGAGGGTAGGAAGGGCGGCGAGGCGGTGCGCGCTCCACGGACTGGCGGGAGGGAGCCGGGGCGGAGGGGCGGCTCGCCGGCCAAGCAGAGCCACCGAGTCTGGCTGGCAAAAGCGGAGGGGCCGGACGGACTGTGTTCCGACAGCAAGCGCGACTTAGCGTCTGGGAGGTCATAAGTTAACAGCTCTGCTCGGAAAGCGGGAAGGCTGGAGGACAAAGGGAGGGAGAGCTGCTGAGCCCCCGGACGGCAGAGCTCAGCTTGGCGGGGAACAAAGGTGCCAGCGCCATCTCCCCCGCCCATCCCCCAGCCAAAATCCCAAAGGGAACCAGTTCCTGCCAGGGAACTTGCTCGCTCCGCGCAAACACCCAACTCTGTGCTTCTGTGGAGCCAAACCTCCGGCAGCGGATCTGACTCCCTCCCGCTGCCACAGGGCTCCTCCTGAAGTGGATCACCTAAGGAGAAGCGAGCTAAGCCTGCCCCTCCTGCCCCGTGCACCTTGCCTACCCACCCCAGCTAATACGCCAGATCCCCAGCAACACAAGCCTGGCAGTGTGCAAGTAGCCCAGACGGAACACGCCACCCCACAGTGAATCCCGCCCCTAGGAGAGGGGAAGAGAAGGCACACACCAGTCTGACTGTGGCCCCAGCAGTGGGCTGGGGGCAGACATCGGGTCGGACTGCGGCCCCGCCCACTAACTCCAGTTATACACCACAGCACAGGGGAAGTGCCCTGCAGGTCCTCACCACGCCAGGGACTCTCCAAAATGACCAAACGGAAGAATTCCCCTCAGAAGAATCTCCAGGAAATAACAACAGCTAATGAACTGATCAAAAAGGATTTAAATAATATAACAGAAAGTGAATTTAGAATAATAGTCATAAAATTAATCGCTGGGCTTGAAAACAGTATACAGGACAGCAGAGAATCTCTTGCCATAAAGATCGAGGGACTAAGGAACAGTCACGAGGAGTTGAAAAACGCTTTAAACGAATTGCAAAACAAAATGGAAACCACAATGGCTCGGCTTGAAGAGGCAGAGGAGAGAATAGGTGAACTAGAAGATAAAGTTATGGAGAAAGAGGAAGCTGAAAGAAAGAGAGATAAAAAAATCCAGGAGTATGAGGGGAAAATTAGAGAACTAAGTGATACACTAAAAAAAAAATAATATACGCATAATTGGTATCCCAGAGGAGGAAGAGAGAGGGAAAGGTGCTGAAGGGGTACTTGAACAAATTATAGCTGAGAACTTCCCTGAACTGGGGAAGGAAAAAGGCATTGAAATCCAAGAGGCACAGAGAACTCCCTTCAGACGTAACTTGAATCGATCTTCTGCACGACATATCATAGTGAAACTGGCAAAATACAAGGATAAAGAGAAAATTCTGAAAGCAGCAAGGGATAAACGTGCCCTCACATATAAAGGGAGACCTATAAGACTCGTGACTGATCTCTCCTTTGAAACTTGGCAGGCCAGAAAGGCTTGGCACGAGATCTTCAGTGTGCTAAACAGAAAAAATATGCAGCCGAGAATCCTTTATCCAGCAAGTCTGTCATTTAGAATAGAAGGAGAGATAAAGGTCTTCCCAAACAAACAAAAACTGAAGGAATTTGTCACCACGAAACCAGCCCTACAAGAGATCCTAAGGGGGATCCTGTGAGACAAAGTACCAGAGACATCACTACCAGCATAAAACATACAGACATCACAATGACTCTAAACCCATATCTTTCTATAATAACACTGAATGTAAATGGATTAAATGCGCCAACTAAAAGACATAGGGTATCAGAATGGATAAAAAAACAAGACCCATCTATTTGCTGTCTACAAGAGACTCATTTTAGATCTGAGGACACCTTTAGATTGAGAGTGAGGGGATGGAGAACTATTTATCATGCTACTGGAAGCCAAAAGAAAGCTGGAGTAGCCATACTTATATCAGACAAACTAGACTTTAAATTAAAGGCTGTAACAAGAGATGAAGAAGGGCATTATATAATAATCACAGGGTCTATCCATCAGGAAGAGCTAACTATTATAAATGTCTATGCGCCAAATAGCGGATCCCCCAGATATATAAAACAATTACTCATAAACATAAGCAACCTTATTGATAAGAATGTGGTCATTGCAGGGGACTTTAACACCCCACTTACAGAAATGGATAGATCATCTAGACACACAGTCAATAAACAAGGGCCCTGAATGATACATTGGATCAGATGGACTTGACAGATATATTTAGAACTCTGCATCCCAAAGCAACAGAATATACTTTCTTCTCGAGTGCACATGGAACATTCTCCAAGATAGATCATATACTGGGTCACAAAACAGCCCTTCATAAGTTTACAAGAATTGAAATTATACCATGCATACTTTCAGACCACAATGCTATGAAGCTTGAAATCAACCACAGGAAAAAGTCTGGAAAACCTCCAAAAGCATGGAGGTTAAAGAACACCCTACTAACAAATGAGTGAGTCAACCAGGCAATTAGAGAAGAAATTAAAAAATATATGGAAACAAACGAAAATGAAAATACAACAATCCAAACGCTTTGGGACGCAGCGAAGGCAGTCCTGAGAGGAAAATACATTGCAATCCAGGCCTATCTCAAGAAACAAGAAAAATCCCAAATACAAAATCTAACAGCACACCTAAAGGAAATAGAAGCAGAACAGCAAAGGCAGCCTAAACCCAGCAGAAGAAGAGAAATCATAAAGATCAGAGCAGAAATAAACAATATAGAATCTAAAAAAACTGTAGAGCAGATCAACGAAACCAAGAGTTGGTTTTTTGAAAAAATAAACAAAATTGACAAACCTCTAGCCAGGCTTCTCAAAAAGAAAAGGGAGATGACCCAAATAGATAAAATCATGAGTGAAAATGGAATGATTACAACCAATCCCTCAGAGATACAAACAATTATCAGGGAATACTATGAAAAATTATATGCCAGCAAATTGGACAACCTGGAAGAAATGGACAAATTTCTAAACACCCACACTCTTCCAAAACTCAATCAGGAGGAAATAGAAAGCTTGAACAGACCCATAACCAGCGAAGAAATGGAATCGGTTATCAAAAATCTCCCAACAAATAAGAGTCCAGGACCAGATGGCTTCCCAGGGGAGTTCTACCAGACATTTAAAGCAGAGATAATACCTATCCTTCTCAAGCTATTCCAAGAAATAGAAAGGGAAGGAAAACTTCCAGACTCATTCTAGGAAGCCAGTATTACTTTGATTCCTAAACCAGACAGAGACCCAGTAAAAAAAGAGAACTACAGGCCAATATCCCTGATGAATATGGATGCAAAAATTCCCAATAAGATACTAGCAAATCGAATTCAACAGCATATAAAAAGAATTATTCACCATGATCAAGTGGGATTCATTCCTGGGATGCAGGGCTGGTTCAACATTCGCAAATCGATCAACATGAGACATCACATTAACAAAAAAAAAGAGAAGAACCATATGATCCTGTCAATCGATGCAGAAAAGGCCTTTGACAAGATCCAGCACCCTTTCTTAATAAAAACCCTTGAGAAAGTCGGGATAGAAGGAACATACTTAAAGATCATAAAGGCCATTTATGAAAAGCCCACAGCTAACATCATCCTCAACGGGGAAAAACTGAGAGCTTTTTCCCTGAGATCAGGAACACGACAGGGATGCCCACTCTCACCGCTGCTGTTTAATATAGTGCTGGAAGTTCTAGCATCAGCAATCAGACAACAAAAGGAAATCAAAGGCATCAAAATTGGCAAAGATGAAGTCAAGCTTTCGCTTTTTGCAGATGACATGATATTATACATGGAAAATCCGATAGACTCCACCAAAACTCTGCTAGAACTGATACATGAATTCAGCAAAGTTGCAGGATACAAAATCAACGTGCAGAAATCAGTTGCATTCTTATACACTAACAATGAAGCAACAGAAAGACAAATGAAGAAACTGATCCCATTCACAATTGCACCAAGAAGCATAAAATACCTAGGAATAAATCTAACCAAAGCTGTAAAAGATCTGTATGCTGAAAACTATAGAAAGCTTATGCAGGTAATTGAAGAAGATATAAAGAAATGGAAAGACATTCCCTGCTCATGGATTGGAAGAATAAATATTGTCAAAATGTCAATACTACCCAAAGCTATCTACACATTCAATGCAATCCCAATCAAAATTGCACCAGCATTCTTCTCGAAACTAGAACAAGCCATCCTAAAATTCATATGGAACCACAAAAGGCCCCGAATAGCCAAAGTAATTTTGAAGAAGAAGACCAAAGCAGGAGGCATCACAATCCCAGACTTTAGCCTCTACTACAAAGCTGTCATCATCAAGACAGCATGGTATTGGCATAAAAACAGACACATAGACCAATGGAATAGAATAGAAACCCCAGAACTAGACCCACAAACGTATGGCCAACTCATCTTTGACAAAGCAGGAAAGAACATCCAATGGAAAAAAGACAGTCTCTTTAACAAATGGTGCTGGGAGAACTGGACAGCAACATGCAGAAGGTTGAAACTAGACCACTTTCTCACACCATTCACAAAAATAAACTCAAAATGGATAAAGGACCTGAATGTGAGACAGGAAACCATCAAAACCTTAGAGGAGAAAGCAGGAAAAGACCTCTCTGACCTCAGCCGTAGCAATCTCTTACTCGGCACATCCCCAAAGGCAAGGGAATTAAAAGCAAAAGTGAATTACTGGGACCTTATGAAGATAAAAAGCTTCTGCACGGCAAAGGAAACAACCAACAAAACTAAAAGGCAACCAACGGAATGGGAAAAGATATTTGCAAATGACACATCGGACAAAGGGCTAGTATCCAAAATCTATAAAGAGCTCATCAAACTCCACACCCGAAAAACAAATAACCCAGTGAAGAAATGGGCAGAAAACATGAATAGACACTTCTCTAAAGAAGACATCCGGATGGCCAACAGGCACATGAAAAGATGTTCAACGTCGCTCCTTATCAGGGAAATACAAATCAAAACCACACTCAGATACCACCTCACGCCAGTCAGAGTGGCCAAAATGAAGAAATCAGGAGACTATAGATGCTGGAGAGGATGTGGAGAAACAGGAACCCTCTTGCACTGTTGGTGGGAATGCAAATTGGTGCAGCCGCTCTGGAAAGCAGTGTGGAGGTTCCTCAGAAAATTAAAAATAGACCTACCCTATGACCCAGCAATAGCACTGCTAGGAATTTACCCAAGGGATACAGGAGTACTGATGCATAGGGGCACCTGTACCCCAATGTTTATAGCGGCACTCTCAACAATAGCCAAATTATGGAAAGAGCCTAAATGTCCATCAACTGATGAATGGATAAAGAAATTGTGGTTTATATACACAATGGAATACTACGTGGCAATGAGAAAAAATGAAATATGGCCTTTTGTAGCAACATGGATGGAACTGGAGAGTGTGATGCTAAGTGAAATAAGCCATACAGAGAAAGACAGATACCATATGGTTTCACTCTTATGTGGATCCTGAGAAACATAACAGAAACCCATGGGGGGGGGGGAAGGAAAAAAAAAAAAAAGAGGTTAGAGTGGGAGAGAGCCAAAGCATAAGAGACTGTTAAAAACTGAGAACAAACTGAGGGTTGATGGGGGGTGGGAGGGAGGGCAGGGTGGGTGATGGGTATTGAGGAGGGCACCTTTTGGGATGAGCACTGGGTGTTGTATGGAAACCAATTTGACAGTAAATTTCATATATTAAAAAATAAAAAAAATAAAAAAAAAAAAGAACTATGTAAAAAAAAAAAAAAGTCGTCACGGTCGCCATGTGACGTCAGGTTTCTATGGCAACCACGAAGCGTGGGCCAGACCTCCACACCCATAATGCCTCTTCACACTCCTCTACCTGGTCACCCATAGTTGCAAGCAAAGCACCTGACTTTTCAGGCCATCACGTGAGAAAGCATAGTAATTAGAGGCACCAGACTGGGATTGAGCAATTTATGGAACTCTCCCTGTGTTGAAGGAACAAAACATGTCCCTGTCTTCAAGAATTTTGCTTCCTTTGAAGAGACACTAGGAGAGTATCATCAATATGCAGAGCCCCAGGGAGATATCTTAGGATTCTGGAAGGTAAGCTAGCCCTCGGAGGGTAAACATAAAATTCAAGGCCATGCTAAGCAAGTAGCTATCTGT
This sequence comes from Panthera onca, assembly GCF_046562875.1. Taxonomy (NCBI): domain Eukaryota; kingdom Metazoa; phylum Chordata; class Mammalia; order Carnivora; family Felidae; genus Panthera; species Panthera onca. The sequence goes on along the minus strand of NC_138357.1, from coordinate 45,290,265 downwards.
GGCAGAAAACTGAAAGATTGTCTATAACAATGTGACTGAACAAAAAACAATGTCACTGATTGATCTAGATACATACACAAATAATGTCATTTCAGAAATCTCAGAGTAATTTCAGGGATTCAGGCCTATACTGTTACAGTCAGTTAGTAGGCAGACACCTAGACAGTTGAACCACACATTGTTTTTTTCCTGGGGAATTCTTATCCTCCATTTCCCATATTTTCTTAAAGGTATAGGGACATCTACAACCAAACACATTTAACATCTCTATACACTCACTCCCAAAAGAATCACTTACCTGAATAATGAGGTTGGAAGGACAAATGACTTGAATGGCTCAAGCCCTCTCCCTTCAAAACTGTAGCAAGCTGCCCTTATGGAGCACGTTTTCCTCTGCCCTCAGGGATGATTCTAAAAATAGACTTACAGGTCTTCTTCCCTTTTCTGTGTCTTGCTGTCTCCCCAAGTGTTCTTATGGTCTTGTTCCAAAATGTGTGGGCCTTTAAGGAACACCCAAAATACACCCCTTCTCCACATCTGGGCTCTTAAAACACCTAAAAATATGAAAAAGGAATAAAGGAAAAGTGTATCTACTTTATTTTTTATACAGGTAATATTGGAGAATGTGGCTTAGATTTGCCACAAGGGAATTAGGTTTCCTATTAATGAACCCCAGAATTGGACAGACATTTCTATCCATCAGTGCTGCACAGGGGCAGTCAGAAAAATCAAGGACTACAATGCATATGTATCTGCTGTCTCTTGAAAGAATTCTATGTGTATTCAAGAAGAGTGGCTTCCTTGCAAGGCTATCTCTGTAGCAGGAAAAAGTATTTCAGGACAATTTCTTTGAGAAAAGTTCTCAAGATGACTAAATAGTCCTTTTCTGATTATGTATTTACCAAGCCACCTTCTGAGGATATGGTTTTCCATGTGTCTCAGGGAGCAGCTTGAAGCATTTACCCTATCATTTCCATGACAAGTATGATTTCACGGAACTCTCTCCTTGCAGAAGGGGATTGGAATAAATTTCTAAATTCCAAGAGTAGGATGAAAATCATACATCATGAAAATTTTAGTTAGAAATCTTTTCAAAAAGGAATTGAAGAAATGTTCAAAATCGATACCCACACTTAAACTCACACTAACCATAGCCAAAATTATTATTAAGTCCTACAAAGCCTTCAAGAATAAGCAAAATCCCTATCTTATCCAATGATTACAGACCACAGAAAAAGAGAGTTCACCAAAAGCACATGTTTTGGATATCCATTTCTGTTTAACAAACATCACCAATAGCCAGTTTTTAATCCCTCAGCATTCTGTGCGCTGACTGGGCTCAGCTAGTTTTCTGCTCCATGTGATATTTGTCACCTGGAGCTGCAGTCATCTGGAGGCTCCAATCACCTGGAACATCCAATCACTCACGTGGGTCATTGTTGTACATTGTTACTGCGGACTCAGCTGTAGCTGTTCACCTATGCACCTTGGTTCTCTTCCACAGAGCCTTACTTGTGTAGGGTAGCCAGATAAAATCAGGACACCAAGTTAAATTTGAATTACAGATAACTAACAAATAATTATTAGTGTAAGTATTTCACATGCAATATGACTGTCTGAAATTCAAGTTCAACTGGGCATCCTGGGCATCCTGTACATGTAGTTGCTAGATCTAGCAACCCTAGGAGAGGAGCCTATGAATCTAAGTTTAACAACTGACTGAGATGACTTTTCCAATGTGCCTAGTTTGGGAAAAATGAGCAGATCAGAATTGGCAATAAAGAAAAAAAAGCTGTTAATACCTGATGCTGATGGAATGAAGGGGAAGTGGACACTGGCATACACTAAGTGTTAAATGAACATATTCATTTCCTGAGGTCCATATTATCATGCCTTAATGATTTGAATGGCCTTGAAATGGAAGTCTTATTTCTACCAAGAAGAGAAATTCAGAGGAGGGTTTAGAAAAGGATCCCCAAAGTGATTCTGAGCTGCAATCTGGTTAAGGGGCCTTGAGTGACAGGGAAGTTCAGGACCACATCAATTCTCTGATTGAAAGAGGAAAAATAGCTAATATTTATGGAGCAGATTGTTTTGATGTGCCTAGATCAGGTTCTTCATCTTAGTGGTGGGATTTAATCTCACAATAGCCCTGCTAGTGAGGTATCACTATTCTCTCTTCATAGATGTATGTTACTCCAAAGCACATGCTCCTGGGCACAGACACAAATGACAAAAAGGTTGCTCCCCATGCCGACTGCCAGAGCCAGGAATGGGACATGACAGTCTGGGCACCATTAGTTACTAACGGCAAGTTTTAGCAAAGGTATCAGGACACGTTCTATTGAGGTGGTTAATCTCTGTTCTTCTGGTGTTTACACTCCCTGCTGTAGGGTGCCAGTCTTGGTTCCCCCCCTGGCCCGGCCTCAGGGGGAGTTGGGGAGGGGCCTGGAAGCAGAAGCTGTCTGAAGCCTGCGTTTGGAAGTTAAATTTATGGAAATGATTTGGATGCTTGTACCTGGTAGGTAGGAAAAAGCCTCTGAGGACACAGAGAAGGAATTAGGTTGGAGGTTTACAGGTCTCTTCAGGAATAGGGACTTTCATAAACTTCATAAACACTGGGCTTCATAAAAACTGGGGGTATCTCCGTGGATGATCCATGAAGGCTGGGCATCTAGTTGTAATGGATTTTCTAGTATGGACACAGATATGGATGAAGCAAAAATGACATTCCAGCTTTTTCCCTAATTACAATACATCATGCATTCTCAACAAAGTTGACATTACAACAGAGGGCTGAAGATTGATTCTTGGGGGTACAGTTTTCATAGATATTAAAATGGTTGGTGAACCTTCAAAGGACCACAGTATAAAAACAAATAAAATACATTTGTGATATTAAAAATGTCATATTTCTCATTTGGTCCTCAGTTGGTTAAGTGTCTTACTCGTGGTTTTGGCTCAAATTATGATCTCATGGCTCATGGGTTTGAGCCTCACATCAGGCTCTGCACTGAGAGTGTGGAGCCTGATTGGGGATTTTCTCTCTCTCTCTCTCTCTCTCTCTCTCTCTGTCTCTCCCTTGCCCCCTTTCTATTTCTCTCTCTCTTTACCTCTCTTTCTCTTTCTCCCTCAAAAATAAATAAATAAGCATTTTTTAATGTCATATTCCACTGGGGAGTGGAGTTGCAGATGATTCAGCCAAAAATGTTTGAAAAGGATCCTTGGGGGGGTGATAATGAAAAAAGGTTGACAAACACTTCGTGTACACAGTGACCTTTTATGTATGTAATGGCCCATCAGGAGTTATGTACAGGTTATTTAAACTTCCCCATGGATACACACTCAACAATCACTCCAGGTGGTGACAGTGATGGTGATGGTGATGGTGATGGTGATGGTGATGATGATGATGATAATTATAAAAATGAAATCCTGCCCCTAAGGTAAAGAGAATTGTGTATGTGAATTGTTGTTGGTTTTTAAGATGATCGAAAAGGATCAGTCAGAATAGGTATTTCTTCTGGGAAAGATGATATAGAGGGTAGGAAATTAATGTTTACAAAATTAGTGTAAACAAGTGGTATTCTAAATTGTAATCTCCTTTAATCTTTTTTTTAAGTAGGCTCCATCGTCAAAATGGGGCTTGAACTCAAGACCCCTAGATCAAGAGTCACATGCTCCACTGACTGAGCCAGCCAGGCTCACCTTATCCTAACACTTATTCCAGTTACTTATTTAATCCCATAGTTCAGATCAGTGTAAGAAGTTAGGAGAGGTTAAGAAAATCAGGAAAACTGCTTTGAAAGCCCACTCAGTGGAGGAACCTGGAATTATTCTAAAGATTTTCCCATTGTGTCCTGAAGATGCCAAGCCTCTGATGTTCTAAATACTTCTGGGCATTGACATTCAATGCTACCCAAAGTGTTGTTTAACTTATTAACAATAATCTCTGTAACTTTTAAATTATAATATTATTGTGAATTTTAAACCACTGTGAAAGGCAATTTTTTATTCCCATTGTTTTCTACCCCAATTTGGGTCTCTTGGAGATCTAGAGAGGAAGTGAATATGAAGATACTGCTGAAAGGGCTTCAAAAAGCATGGTAAATATTAGAAAATCATAGCAAAATATAACACTGACCGAAGAGTTTTCAATAATGTAAATATAGTTTATATCTGTGTGGATTTCACTGTAGGTATAATATATAAAGCCAACATACCAGAAACGGGGGGAGGAGGATAAGGGACCCTATTAAGGTGAGGTTTCTACATATTAATGGAAGTGGTAAAGTACTGATTTTAAGTGGACTATGAAGGGGTGCCTGGGTGCCTCAGTCGGTTAAGTGTCCGACTTTCGCTCAGGACATGATCTCATGATTTGTGGGTTCAAGGCCCATGTTGGGCTCCGTGCTGACAGCTCAGAGCTTGGAGTCTGCTTCAGATTCTGTGTCTCGGTCTCTCTCTGCCCCTCCCCCGCTCGTGCTCTGTCTCGGTCTCTCTCTCTCTCAAAAATAAAGTAAGCATTGAAAAAAATTTAAATGGACTGTGAAAAATTAAGTAGGTAGTTTGTAATCCATAGAATGACCATAAAAATGTTATACAAAGATATATTCAAAACCACAATAGAAAAATTAAAGTATGAGAAAGCATTCAAATGAGACAAAGAAAGTCAAGAAAAGGGAAAAGGAATAATGAAAAATAGAGGGGACAAAAAAATAATAAAGTAGTAGATCTGAATTGAAACATCAATAATTACATTATTTGTCAGTGGTCTAAATACATAACCAAATGACTGAGATTGTCAAAGTGGATTTAAAAATCAAAATAAAACAAAAAGGTCCCAACTCTATGTTGTCTACAAGAAACTCCCTTCAAATATGATACAGGTAGCTTAAAAGTAAAAGGATGAATGTAAATATACCATGCAAACACTGATCAAAAAAAAAGCAGAAACATATGCATTATCAAACAATTTAGACTTGAAAGCATACACAGCTAACAGAGATAAAGAGGGTTAGTCAATTAGCCAAAAAGATATAATAATTTTAAATGTGTACTGTATTATATATAACAGCAATCTCAAATACATGCAGCAAAAGTGATAAGATAAATAAATCCACAATTATAATTGAAGTCTTCGACACTCCTTTCTCAGAATTAGTGGACAAAGAATCAGCAAGGTTATAGATAAACTGAACACCACCATCAACCAACTGGATCTAATTGACATTTATAGAACACTTCACCCCAAAGCAGCAGAATACACACTCTTTTCAAATGCATATGTAACATTAGGCAAGATCAATTACACCCTGGGTCATAAAACAAACCTTAACAAATTTAAAGAATTGAAACCAAACAGAATGTGTTCTCTGACAATAATGAAAACTCTAGAAATCAATAATAGAGAGATCACAGGAAAATCTCCAAGAACTTGGAAACTAAACAATACATATCTAATTCATGAATCAAAGAGGTAGTCTCAAGAAAAATAAAAAATGTACAGAACACAGAGAAAGGGTTACAATGGTGGAGGAGTAAGGCAACCCTAAGCTTGCCTCCTCCCCCCCATACAGACAGATAAATATTGAAACATTCTGAAGAACCAAGAAGTTAATTAGAAGCCTTAGAGAACAAAACTGCACATCTACAAACAGAAAAAACAATGGGTGGAAACTTGTCTTAACAAGCAGACTGGGGGCACCTGGGTAGCTCAGTCAGTTGAATGACCAACTCTTGATACTAGCTCAGGTCGTGATATCATGGTCATGAGATCACATCCCACATTGGGCTCTGCACTGGGCGTGGAGCCTGCTTAGGATTCTCTCACTCACTCTCTCTCTCTTTCTCCTCCACCCGCTCTCTCTCTCTCTCTCACTCTCTCTCAAAATAAATAAATAAACATTTTTAAAAATGAATAAAATATGGGCCGAAGATCTGATACACATTAAAAACAATGACAACAAACAACAACAACCAGACCAAAACACACATAGGATCCAGCTCTTATTATTTTTTTTAATTTTTTAATTTTAATTTTATTTTATTAATTTTTTCCTCCAAAAGGACAAGACAGAGGACTTCACCCCAAAAGAAAGAACAGGAAGAAGTTATGACCAGGGATTTAATCAATACAGTTATAAGTAAGATGTTTGGACTAGGATTTCAAACAATTATAAGGATCCTACCTGGGCTTGAAAAAAGCAGAGATAAAAGATAAAAGAGTTAAAATCTAGTCAAGCCAAAATTAAAAAGGCTATAACTGAAATGCAAATCCCAATGGATATCATAACAGTGAGTATGGACAAAGCAGAGAAATGAATTAATGATATAGAAGAAAAAATTATGGAAGATAATGAAGCTGAAAAAAGAAGGAAAATGGATCATGGATATAGACTTAGGGAACTCAGAGACTTGTCAAAATGGAATAACATTCATATCATATAAGTCACAGAAGATGAAGAAAGAGAAAAAGGGTGAGAAGGTTTATGTGAGAAAATTATAGCTGAAAACTTCCCTAATCTGGGGAAGGACACAGACATCAAAATCCAAGAAGCACAGAGAACTCCCATTAGATTCAACGAAAGCCAACCATTGTCAAGGCATATCATGGTCAGATTCACAAAATACACAGACAAGGAAAGAATCCTGAAGGCAGCAGGGAAAAAAGTCCTTAACCTACAAGCGAAGACAGATCACATTTGCAGCCAATCTGTCCACAGAAACTTGGCAGGCCGGAAAGGAATGTCAGTATATATACAATGTGCTGAAAGGGAAAAATATACAAGCAAGAATACTTTATCCAGCAAGGTTGTCATTCAGAATAGAAGGAAAGATAAAGAGTTTCCCAGAAAAACACCAAAGGAGTTCTTGACCACTAAACCAGCCCTTAAGAAATATTAAGGGGGATTCTTTGAGTGGGGGGAAAAAAGACCAAAAGCAACAAAGACTAGAAAAGACCAGAGAACATCACCAGACACAAACTCTACAGGCAAAACAATAGCACAAATTCATATCCTTTACTAATGACTCTTAATGTAAATGGACTAAATGTTCTAATCAAAAGACATAGGGTATTGGGACTCCTGGGTGGCTCAGTCGGCTGGGCATCCGACTTCGGCTGAGGTCATGATCTGGCTGTTCCCAAGTTCTAGCCCCGCGTCGGGCTCTGTGCTGACACCTCAGAGCCTGGAGCCTGTTTCGGATTCTGTGTCTCCCTCTCTCTCTCTAACCCTCCCCTGCTTCTACTCAGTCTCTCTCTCAAAAATAAATAAACATTAAAAAATATTTTTTAAGACATAGGGTATCAGAATGGATTAAAACAAAAAACAAGAAACAAGACCCAACTATGCTGCCTACAGGAGACCCATTTTAGACATAAAAACATTGGCAGTTGAAAGTGAGGAGATGGAGATCCATCTATCATGCTAATAGGTGCCAAAAGAAAGCCAGAGTAGCCATACTTATATCAGGCAAGCTAGATTTTAAACCAAAGATTGTAAGATGAAGAAGGGCAACATATAATAATTAAGGGGTCTATCCATCAAAAAACAATCTAACAACTATAAATATTTATTTCCCCAACTTGAGAGCCCCCAAATATATATATATATATATATATATATATATATATATATATATATATATATGAGGATATATATATATATATATATATATTCCATATATATATATATATATATGAGGATATATATATATCAATTAATAAAAAACATAAATAAACTCATTGATAATAATACAAAAATCGATGGGGACTTTAAAACCGCACTTTCAGCAATGGACAGATCATCTAAGCAGAAAATGGAGTAGGAAACAATGGCTTTGAATGGCCAGATGGACTTAACAAATATACTCAGAACATTCCATCCCAAAGCAATGGAATACACATTCTTTTTTTGAGTGCATTCTCCAGAATAGATTACATACTGGGTCACAAATCAGCCCTTAACAAGTACAAAAAAAAATTGAGATCATACAGTGTATATTTTCAAACCACAACACTATGAAATTTGAAGTCAACCACAAGAAAAAATTTGCAAAGACCTACTAAGAACATCCTACTAAGGAATGAATGGGTTAACCAGGATTTTTTTTAATTTTTTAATATGAAATTTATTGTCAAATTGGTTTCCATACAACACCCAGTGCTCCTCCCATCAGATGCCCTCCTCAATGCCCATCACCCACCCACCCCTCCCTGCCACCCCCCGTCAACCCTCAGTTTATTCTCAGTTTTTAAGAGTCTCTTATGATTTGGCTCCTTCCCTCTTTAACTTTTTTTTTTCCTTCCCCTCACCCATGGTCTTCTGTTAAGTTTCTCGGGATCCACATAAGAGTGAAAACATATGGTATCTGTCTTTCTGTCTATGACTTATTTCACTTAGCATAACACTCTCCAGTTCCATCCACGTTGCTACAAAAGGCCATATTTCATTCTTTCTCATTGCCAAGTAGTATTCCATTGTGTTTATAAACCACAATTTAAGGACATGGAAGCAAATGAAAATGAAAACAAGACAGTCCAAAACTTCTGGGATACATCCAAGACAGTGCTAAGAGGGAAGTATATTGTAGTACAAGCCTACTTGAAGAAGAAAGAAAGGTCTCAAATACACAACCTAACCTTACACCTAAAGGTGCTAGAAAAGGAACAGCAAATAAAGCCTAAAGGCAGCAGAAGAAGGGAAATAATAAAGATTAGAGCAGAAATAAACAATGTAGAAACAAACAAACAAAAAAACCCCTGTAGAACAGATCAATTAAACTAACAGCTGATTCTTTAAAAGAATAAACAAAATTGATAAACCCCTAGCCAGGCTTATCGAGAGAGAGAGAGAGAGAGAGAGAGAGAGAGAGAGCCCAAATAAATAAAATCACAAATCAAAGGGGAGAGATCACAACCAACACCACTGTAATACAAATAATTATAAGAGAACATTATGAAAAATTACATGGCAACAGACTGGGCAATCTCGAAGAAATGGATAAATTCTAAGAAACTTACAAACTACCAAAACTGAAACAGGAAGAAATAGAAAATTTGAACAGACCCATAATGAGCAAAGAAATGGAATAAGTTATCAAAAATCTCCCAACAAAAGTCCAGGGCCAGATGGCTTCCCAGAATTCTACCAGACATTTAAAGAACAGTTAATACCTATTATTCTCAAACTGTTTCAAAAAATAGAAATGGAAGGAAAACTTCCAATATCATTCTATGAGGCCAGCATTACCTTGATTCCAAAACCAAAGACCCCACTAAAAAGAAATACAAGCCCAAATCCCTGATAAACATGAATGCAAAAATGTTCAACAAGATACTAGCAAATTGAATTCAACAGTACATTAAAAGAAGTATTCACCATGATCAAGTGGGATTTATTCCTGTGCTGCTGGGCTGGTTCAATTATTTGTAAATCAATCAATGTGATACACCACATTAATAAAAGAAAGGATAAGAATGATATGATCCTTCCAATAAATGCAGAAAAAGCCAATAAATGTAGAGAAAGCATTTAACAAAATACAGCATCCATTCTTGATAAAAACTCTCAACAAAGTAGCGATAGATGAAACATACCTCAACATCACAAGGACAATATATGAAAGACCCACAGCTAATATCATCCTCAATGGGAAACAACTGAGAGCCTTTCCCCTATGGTCAGGAACAAGACAAGGATGTCCACTCTCACCATTACCATCTAACATAGTACTGGAAGTCTCAGCCTCAGAAATCAGAAAACAAAAAGAAATAAAAGGCATCCAAATTGGCAAGGAAGAAATCAAACTTTAACAATTTTCAAATTTTCACCATATTCTACTCTATGTAGAAAACCCAAAAGACTCCACTAAAAAATTACTAGAAGTAATATATGGATTCAGCAAAGTGGCAGGATATAAAATGGACATATAGAAGTCTGTTGCATTTCTGTACACAAATAACTAAGCATCAGAAAAAGAAACCAAGGAACTGATCCCATTTGCAATTGCACCAAAAGCAATTAGATGCCTAAGACTAAACTTAACCAAAGAGGTAAAAGATCTATACTCTGAAAACAACTGACGGAAAGAAATTTAAGAGAACACAGAAATGGAAAAGCATTCTATGCTCATGGATTGGAAGAAAAAACAGTGCTAAAATGTCTATAGTACCCAAAGCAATCTACACATTTAATGCAATCCCTATCAAAATACCCCCAGCATTTTTCACATAGCTAGAACAAACAATCCTAACATTTGTATGGAACCACAAAAGATTCTGAATATCTAAAGCAATACTGAAAAATAAAGACAAAACTGGAGGCATCACAATTCTGGATTTCAAGCTATATTGTAAAGCTGTAGTCATCAGACAGTATGGTACTGGCACAAAAACAGACACACAGATCAATGGAACAGAATACAAACTTAGAAATGGAACCACAACTTATATGGTCAACTCATCTTCAACAAAGCAGGAAAGAATAACTAATAGAAAAAGAAAACAGTCTCTTCAACAAATGGTGTTGGAAAAACTGGACAGCAACATGCAGAAGAATGAAACTGGACCGCTTCTTACACTGTCCACAAAAATAAATGCACAATGGATGAAAGACTTAATGTGAGACAGGAAATCATCAAAATCCTAGAGGAGAACACAGGCAGTAACCTCTTTGACCTCAGCTGAAGCAACTTCTTACTAGACACATCACCAAAGGCAAGAAAAACAAAAGCAAAAAAAGATCTATTGAGACCTCATCAGGATAAAATTTCTGCACAGCAAAGGAAACAATCAACAAAACAATAAGACACCTTATAGAATGGGAGAAGATATATGCAAATGCATATCGAATAAAGGGTTAGTATCCAAAGTCTATAAAGAACTTATTAAACTAAACACCCAAAAAACAAATAATCTAGTTAAGAAATAGGTAGAAGAAATAAATAGACACTTTTCCAAGGAAGATATCCATATGGCTAACAGACACATGAAAAGATACTCAACATTACTCATCATCAGGAAAATACAGATCAAAACTACAAAGAGATATCACCTCACACCTGTCAGAATGGCTAAAATTAACAATGCAAGAAACAACAGGCGTTGGCAAGGATGCAGAGAAAGGGGAACCCTCTTGCACTGTCGGTGGGAATGCAAACTGGTGCAGCCACTCTGGAGAACCATATGGAGGTTCTTCAAAAAGTTAAAAATATAACTGCCCTATGATCCAGCAATTGCACTATTGGTTTTTATCAAGAGGATACAAAAATACAGATTCAAAGGGGTACATGCACCCCAATGTTTAGAGCAGCATTATTAACAATAGCCAAGCTATGGAGAGAACCCAAATGTCCATCGACTGAAGAATGGGTAAAGAAGATGTGGTATATCTATACAATGGAATGATATTCAGCCATCAAAAAGAATGAAATCTGGCCATTTGCAATGACATGGATGGAGCTAAGTGAAATAAGTCAATCAGAGAAAGACAAATACCATATGATTTAATTCATATGTGGAATTTAAGAAATAAAATAGATGAATATATGGGAGGAGGAAAAAAGTTAGAGGGAAACAAACCTTAAGAGAATTTTAAAGATAGATAACAAACTGAGGGATAATGGAAGGAGATGGGTGGGGGTGGGGTTAGATGGGTGATGGGTATTAAGGAGGGCCCTTTTTGTGATGAGAACTGGGTGTTGTATGTAAGTGATGAATCACTGAATTCTACTCCTGAAACCAATATTGCACTGTATGTTGACTAACTAGAATTCAAATAAAAATTTAAAGAGAAAATGTATTGAATACAATTTAAATGAAAATACAAAACAAAAAACTACAGCTATCAAAATTTTGGGGTCAGAAAACAGTTTGTTGTCAGGGTTGAGAATGGGTGACTACAAAGAGAGCAGGGGAATTTGGGGGCAAAATGGAACTCATATATCTTTGTAGTAGTGGATACACAACCGTATGCATTTTTCAAGACTCATGGAACTATATACTAAGGGAGTGAATTTTATTTTCTCTAAATCATACTTTAATGAGAATAAGTTTTAAAACATTTATGTTGTTAAATGAAGAACATAAGTAGATCACTGTTATTTTGTGATTCTAATTTCATATCTAAAAAACAAATAAATCAGTTGATGAAAAGACCAATGTATCCAGTCATGTATGTATATTTCAATATGTACAGAAAAATGAATGTCAGGTAAAATCAAATGATGGTACTGGTTACCTTTGGGGAACAGGATGGAGGCATATTGTTCAGGAAAGAGACTTTTACTTTGGTTGTGAGGCATTTTAAACTGCACATAAATTATTTTTATTTATAATTCATTATGAAATAGCATGTATGGAAGATGATCTGATAGCGGGTAAGGGTACTGAGGAGAAATATAAAAATGATTTTCAGTGGGAGTGCCTGGGTGGCTCAGGGGGTTAAGCATCTGACTCTTGGTTTTGTCTCAGGTCATGATCTCACAGTTCATGGATTCAAGCCCCACATCAGGCTCTGTGCTGACAGTGCAGAGCCTGCTTGGGATTCTCTCTCTCCTCTCTCTCTTTCTCTGCCTCTACCTAACTCATGTTCTCTCTCTCTCAAAATAAATAATAAAAATTTAAAAAATTATTTTCAATATATACTTAAAACATATTTGTCTTTGTTCCACTAAAATTAATGTAGTAATGATAACTAGCTCATATGATTTATGATATAACAATGCAAAAATAACATGTTCAGTGGATGCAGCTAAAATTTAAATAAATGTGATCTATATTCCTTCTGAATTTGGGTTCATTAAAGGAAAATGTTATGCCCTGGGTGAGTAATAATATTATCTTTTAAATAACATTAAGTGATCAGGAACTATAGCCAAGTATTATTATAATAGAAAAAAAGTGTCACGGAGGAATACAGGCCTCTTGTCATGAACATAAGAGTTTCTAGGTGTTTCAGACCCAGACAAGGAAAGTGGGCTGTGTTTCTCAGTGACCTCTTTCTTACCTTAGGAAGGCTTATAGGTTGGCCTGAACCCCATGAAGGATCAGCTGCCTCCCAACCCTCTTTACCTTGTGCAATACATTCACTGAGGTGGGAGAATTAAGAGTCTCACTTATAAGACCAAAGCCTGTGACATGTCATCACCACTCTCACCAGCCACTAGCCATACATCAGTTTTTCATAGTAACAGGGACACAGTCCTGTTACCTCAGCAACAGAGGCTCCATCCATAAGGCTGATCTTCCTGAATGCTCTGTTCTGTTTGCAAGAAATGGTATTATTTCTAATCTCAGAGTCCAACACCTTCTTGACTGCCAATAGCAAGTGGGCTCTCACGTGTTTACAAACTCTCCAGCACCTTGCCAGTACTCTGCAGGTAGAATGCAAAGTCCTGACCAGGGCCAATAGGGCCCTGTGTGCTCTGGCCCCTGCCTTCCTTACTAGTCCTATCTGGGGCCCCTCTCTCTCTCACACTAACTCTGATACCTTGGCCTCATTCCATTTCAAAAGGGCCAAACTACTTCCCACCCCAAGGCCTTTACACATGCTTCTCCCCCTGCCTAGGAATCTCTCTGACCCTAGCTCTTTCCTGCTCACACTTCAGGTTACACTTTTCTTTTTAAGTTTATTTATTTATTTTGAGAGAGAAAGAGAGAAAGCATGCATCAGGAAGAAGCAGAGAGAGAGGGAGAGAAAGAGAGAGAGAGAGGGAGAGAGAGAGAGAGAGAGAGAGAGAGAGAGAGAGAGAGAGAATCCCAAGCAGGCTCCACGCTGTCAGCACAGAGCCCAATGTGGGGCTTGAACCCACAAACTGTGACATCATGGCCTGAGCCAAAGTCGGACACTTAACCAACTGAGCCACCCGGGTATCGCTCAGGTTGCCCTTTACTTATTTATTTTTAAAATATATGAAATTTATTGTCAAATTGGTTTCCATACAACACCCAGTGCTCATCCCAAAAGATGCCCTCTTCAATACCCATCACCCACCCTCCCCTCCCTCCCACGCCCCATCAGCCCTCAGTTTATTCTCAGTTTTTAAGAGTCTCTTATGCTTTGGCTCTCTCCCACTCTAACCTCTCTCTCTTTTTTTTTTTTCCTTCCCCTCACCCATGGGTTCCTGTTACGTTTCTCAGGATCCACATAAGAGTGAAAACATATGGTATCTGTCTTTCTCTGTAAGGCTTATTTCACTTAGCATCACACTCTCCAGTTCCATCCACGTTGCTACAAAAGGCCATATTTCATGCTTTCTCATTGCCACATAGTACTCCATTGTGTATATAAACCACAATTTCTTTATCCATTCATCAGTTGATGGACATTTAGGCTCTTTCCATAATTTGGCTATTGTTGAGAGTGCAGGTTGCCCTTTAAATGTAATTTCTCACAGAGGATTTGTGTACCTCCTTACCATCTAAATTAGATCCCCAATATTGTTCCTTCACAGAATTCTGGACTTTGCCCCATGAAGGCCACTTGAGCAAAAGTACTTGACAAAAAGGGAAAGATGCAAGTAAAGTAGATAGCACAGTGCCTGGAACATAGTAATTACTCAATCCAGTACCATACCTTAATTGACCTGCTCCATGGTATAATTCACTTTGGTAGCTGAGGAGACAGGAGAAAAGAGAGGAGACAACTCATCTAAGGTCCTTTCAACAGTGAAGACTCAGGCATTGAGACTCAGGCAATGCTTATAACTCTTGCTCCAGTGTCCCTCCCTGCAGATCCACACAAAATGCTTCATCTTTCTGGAGCTCCAAGAAGGACCCAGCCTCCCAACTCATGAATACACCTGAACTGAACCTACTGGACCCAAAAAGGCCACAGCAAAGCCTTATCATTCAATGGAATATATTAAATCTTTTTCTCCCACCCCACTCAATCAGACAACTCATTCTATAGCATGTTTTTTTTTTATTTTAAATTTATTTATTTAAACACAAGTTAGCCAACATACACTGCAGTATTGGCTCTAGGAGTAGAACCTGGTGATTCATCACTTACATACAACACCCAGTGCTCATCCCAAAAAATGCACTCCCCAATTCTCATCACCCACGAAGCCCATCTCCCTACTCACCTCCTGTCAAGTAACCCCCAGTCTGTCCTCTGTATTTAAGAATCTCTTATCGTTTCCTTCCCTCTCTGTTTTTATCCTACTTTTCCTTCCCATACCCCATGTTCATCTGTTGTGTTTCTTAAATTCCACATATGAGTGAAATCATATATTTGTCTTTCTATGCCTGACTTAATTCTCTTAGCATAATAAACTCTAGTTCCACCCATGTTGTGGCAAATGGTAAGATTTCATTCTTTGTATTTTTTTTTTGTTTTTGCCTTTGATTTTGATGTCTCTGATTTCCTTTTGTTGTCTGGTTATGCTAGAACTTCCAACACTGTGTAACAATAGCGATGAGAGTGGACATCCCTGTCGTGTTCCTGATATCAGGGGGAAAGCCCTCAGTTTTTCACCATTGAGGATGCTATTAGCTATGGGCTTGCCATAAACGGCTTTATGAGGTTTAAGTATGTTCCTTCTATCCCCACTTTCTCAGGAGGGGGTTTATTAAGAAAGAATGCTGAATTTTGTCAAATGCTTTTTCTGCATCGATAGACAGGATCATATGGTTCTTTTCTTTTCTTTTATTAATGTGATGTATCACATTCATTGATTTGCCAATATTTAACCAGCCCTGCAGCCCAGGAATGAATCCCACTTGATCATGGTGAATAATTCTTTTTATATGCTGTTGAATTTGATTTGCTAGTATCTTCTTGAGAATTTTTGCATCCATATTCATTCAGGGATATTGGCCTGTAGTTCTGTTTTTTGCTGGGTCTCTGTCTGGTTTAGGAATCAAAGTAATGCTGGCTTCATAGACTGAATCTGGAAATTTCCTTCCCTATTTTTTGGAACAGCTTGAGAAGGATAAGTATTATCTCTGCTTTAAAAGTCTGGTAGAATTCCCCAGGGAAGCCATCTGGGCCTGTACTCTTATTTGCTGGGAGACTTTGGATAACTGATTCAATTTCTTCACTGGTTATGGGTCTGTTCACGTTTTCTATTTCTTCCTGTTTGAGTTTTGGAAGATTGTGGGTGCTTACAAATTTGTCCATTTCTTCCAGGTTGTCCAATTTGTTGGCATATAATTTTTCATAGTATTCCCTGATAACTGTTTGTATTTCTGAGGGATTGGTTGCAATAATTCCATTTTCATTCATAATTTTATATATTTGGGTCATCTCCCTATTCTTTTTGAGAAGCCTGGCTAAAGGTTTATCAATTTTGTTTATTTTTTCAAAAAACCAACTTTTGGTTTCATTGATCTGCTCTACAGTTTTTTAGATTCTATATTGTTTATTTCTGCTCTGATCTTTATTATTTCTCTTCTTCTGTTGGGTTTGGGGTGTCTCTGCTGTTCTACTTCTCATTCCCTTAGGTGTGCTGTTAGATTTTGTATTTGGGATTTTTCTTGTTTCTTGAGATAGGCCTGGCTCGTAATGTATTTTCCTCTCAGGACTGCCTTTGCTGCATCCCAACGTTTGGATCATTGTCTTTTCATTTTCATTTGTTTCCATATATTTTTTAATTTCTTCTCTAATTGCCTGGTTGACCCACTCATTCTTTAGTAAGGTGTTCTTTAACCTCCATGCTTTTGGAGGTTTTCCAGACTTTTTCCTGTGATTGATTTCAAGTTTCACAGCATTGTGGTCTGAAAG
This sequence comes from Panthera onca, assembly GCF_046562875.1. Classification (NCBI taxonomy): domain Eukaryota; kingdom Metazoa; phylum Chordata; class Mammalia; order Carnivora; family Felidae; genus Panthera; species Panthera onca. The sequence goes on along the minus strand of NC_138357.1, from coordinate 45,273,532 downwards.
TGTGCATGGTATGATCTCAATTCTTTTATACTTATGAAGGGCTGTTTTGTGACCCAGTGTGTGAACTATCTTGGAGAATGTTCCATGTGCACTAGAGAAGAAAGTATATTCTGTTGCTTTGGGATGCCGAGTTCTAAACATATCTGTCAAGTCCATCTGATCTGATGTATCATTCAGGACCCTTGTTTCTTTATTGATCCTGTGTCTCGATGATCTATCCATTGTTGTAAGTGGAGTATTAAAATCCTCTACAATTACCAAATTCTTATCAATAAGGTTGCTTATGTTTGTGATTGTTTTATATATTTGGGGGCTTCTATTCTGCATAGACGTTTGTAATTGTTATCTCTTCCTGATGGATAGACCCTATAATTATTATATAATGCCCTTCTTCATCTCTTGTTACAGCCTTTAATTTAAAGTCTAGTTTGTCTGATATAAGTATGGCTACTCCAGCTTTTTTTTTACTTCTGGTAAATAGCATGATAGATAGGTCTCCATCCCCTCACTTTCAATCTGAAGGTGTCCTCAGGTCTAAAATGAGTCTCTTGTAGACAGTAAATAGATGGGTCTTGTTTTTGTTTTTGTTTTTGTTTTTATCCATTCTAATACCCTATATCTTTTGGTTGGAGCATTTAGTCCATTTACATTCAATGTTCTTATGGAAAGATATGGGTTTAGAGTCACTGTGATGTCTGTAGGTTTCATGCTTGTAGTGATGTCTCTGGTACTTTGTGGTCCTTGCAACATTTCACTCACAGAATCACCCCTTAGGATCTCTTGTAGGGCTGGTTTAGTGATGATGAATTCCTTCTGTTTTTGTTTGTTTGGGAAGATCTTTATCTCTCCTATTCTGAATGACAGACTTGCTGGATAAAGTATTTTTTTCTGTTCATCACATTGAAGATTTCCTGCCATTCCTTTCTGGTCTGCCAAGTTTCAGTAGATAGGTCTGCCACTAGTCTTATGGGTCTCCCTTTGTAAGTTAGAGCCTGTTTATCCCTAGATACTTTCAGAATTTTCTCTTTATCCTTGTATTTTTCCAGTTTCCCTATGATATGTCATGCAGAAGATCGATTCAAGTTACACCTGAAGGGAGTTCTCTGTGCCTCTTGGATTTCAATGCCTTTTTCCTTCCCCAGATCAGGGAAGTTCTCAGCTATGATTTGTTCAGCTACACCTTCTGCCCCTTTCTGTCACTCTTAGTCTCCTGGAATTCCTATGATACGGATATTGTTTTGTTTGATTGCATCACTAAGTTCTCTAATTCTCCCCTAATACTCCTGGATTTTTTATCTCTCTTTTTCTCAGCTTCCTCTTTTGCCATAATTTTACCTTCTAATTCACTTATTCTCTCCTCTGCTGCTTCAATCCGTGCTGTGGTCGCCTCCATTTTATTTTGCACCTCGTTTATAGTATTTTTTAGCTCCTCATGACTATGTCTTAGTCCCTTGATCTCTGTAGCAATAGATTCTCTGCTGTTCTCTATGCCTTTTTCAAGCTCAGAGATTAATTTTATGACTATTATTCTAAATTCTTGTTCTGTTATTTTGCTTAAATCATTTTTGATCAGTTCGTTAGCTGTCGCTGCTTCTTGGAGTTTCTTTTGAGGAGAATTCTTCTGTTTTGTCATTTTGGGTAGTCCCTGGGGTGGCTCCCAACTGCAGGGCACTTCCCTTGTGCTGTCCGGAGTAACTTGTGTTGGTGGGCGGGGCCACAGTCAGACATGATGTCTGCCCCCAGCCCACCACTGGGGCCACAGTCAGCTGGTGTGTAAGTTATCTTCCTCTCTCCCAGGGGCAGGACTCACCTTGGAGTGGTATGGCCCCTTTCTGGGCTACTTATGGTGGTGCTTCTTCGATGGAATCTGGCATATTAGCCAAGGTGGATCTACAAGGTACACAGTGATGGGAGGGGCAGGCTTAGCTCGCTTTGCTGGCAGTGGTCCCCTGTGGGAGGGGCCCTGCAGCACTGGAGGGCGGCAGACCTGGCAGAGGGATGGATCCACAGAAGCACAGTGTTGGGTGTTTGCCTGGTGCAAGCAAGTTCGCTGGTGGGAACTGGTTCCCTTTGGAATTTTGGCTGGGGAATGGGAGAGGGAGATGGTGCTTGCCAGTGCCTTTGTTCCCCCACTGAGCTAACCTCTGTCTTCCCGGGCTCAACAACCCTCCCTCCTGGTGTCCTCTCACCTTCCCCACTCCCTGAGATCAGAGCTGTTGACTTTTTAAAAAAATTTTTTAAATGTTTATTTATTTTTGAGACAGAGAGAGAGACAGGGCACCTGCAGGGGAGGAGCAGAGAGAGAGGGAGACACAGAACCCAAAGCAGGCTCCAGGCTCCTAGATGCCAGCACAGAGCCCGATGCAGAGCTCGAACTCACAAGCCGTGAGATCATGACCTGAGCCAAAGTCAGACACTCAACCAACTGAGCCACTCAGGTGCCCCGAGCTGTTGACTTTTAACATTCCAGATGTTAAGTCTCCCTGGCTGTCAGAACTCACTGAGTCTGGCCCCTCCACTTTTGCAAGCCAGACTTCGGGGGCTCTGCCTTGCTGGGCAGGCTGCCCCTCCACCACCCCAGCTCCCTCCCACCAGTCCATGTACCATGCACCACCTCTCCGCCCTTCCTACCTTCTTCCATGGGCCTCTTGTCTATGTTTGGCTCCGGAGAGTCCATTCTGCTAGTCTTCTGGAGGTTTTCTGAGTTATTTAGGCAGATGTGGGTGGAATCTAAGTGATCTACAAGACGAGGTGAGTCCAAGGTCCTCCTACTCCACCATCTTCTATCCCCAGTCGATTTCATTGTTTTTGATTATTGAGTAGTATTCCATTGTATATATTATACCACCTCTTCTTTATCCATTCATCAGTCAATGGGCATTTGGGCTCTTTCCATAATTTGGCTATTGTTGATAATGCTGCTATAAACATTGGGGTGCATGCGCCCTTTAGAATCAGAATTTTTGTTTCCTTTGGATAAATACCTAGTAATGTAATTGCTGGGTCATAGAGAAGTTCTATTTTTAATTTTTTGAGGAACCTCCATACTTTTCACCAGAGTGGCTGCACCAGTTTGCATTTCCACCAACAATGCAAAAGGGTTCCCCTTTCTCCGCATCCTCATAAACATCTGTTGCTTCCTGAATTGTTAATTTTAGCCATTCTGAAAGGAGTGAGGTCATATCTCATTGTGGTTTTGATTTGTATTTCCCTGATGATGAGGGATGTTGAACATCTTTTCATGTGTCTGTTAGCCATCTGGATATCTTCTTTGGAAAAGTGTCTGTTCAGGTCTTCTGCCCATTTCTTCACAGGATTATTTGGTTTTTGGGTGTTGAATTTTGTTAAGTCCTTTATAGATTTTGGATGCTAATCCTCTATCTGATATGTCATTGCAAATATCTTTTCCCATTCCGTCAGTTGCCTTTTAGTTTTCTTCATTGTTTCCTTCACTGTGCAGAAGAATTTTATCTTGATGAGGTCTCAATAGTTCATTTTTACTTTTGTTTCACTTGCCTCCAGAGACATGTCATGTAAGAAGTTACTGTGGCCTAAGTCAAAGAAGTTGTTGCCTGTTTTCTCCTCTAGAATTTTGATGGTTCTGTGTCTCACATTTATGTCTTTTATCCATTTTGAATTTATTTTTGTGTATGGTGTAAGAAAGTGGTCCAGGTTCACTCTTCTGCATGTTGCTGTCCAGTTCTTCCATCACCATTTGCTAAAGGGACTCTCTTTTTTCCACTGGATACTCTTAAATGCTTTGTTAAAGATTACTTGGCCATATATTTGTGGGTCCATTTCTGGGTTTTCTGTTCTGTTCCATTGATCTATGTGTCTGTTTTTGTACCAGTACCATACTGTCTTGACGATTACAGCTTTGTAATACAGCTTCAAGTTTGGAATTGTGATGCCTCCAGCTTTGCTTTTTGTTTTCAACATTATTTTGTCTGTTTGGAGTCTTTTCAGGTTCTATACAAGTTTTAAGATTGTTTATTCTAGCTCTGTGAAGAATGATGGTATAATTTTTATAAGGATTTCATTAAATGTGTAGATTGCTTTGATTAGTATAAACATTTTAACAATATTTGTTCTTCCAATCCATGAGCATGGAATGGTTTTCTATTTCTTTGTGTCTTCTTCAATGTCTTTCATAACTTTTCTGTAGTTTTCAGCATACAGATCTTTTACCCTTTTGGTTAGGTTTATTCCTAGGTGTCTTATGGGCTTTGGTGCAATTCTAAATCAGATTGATTCCTCGATTTCTCTTTCTGCTGCTTCATTATTTGTGTATAGAAATGCAACCAATTTCCGTACATTGATTTTATATCCTGGACTCTGCTGAATTCACATATCAGTTCTAGCAGTTTTTTGTGGTGTCTTTCAGGTTTTCCATGTAGACTATCATGTCATCTACAAAGAGTGAAAGTTTGACTTCTTTGCCAATTTGGATGCCTTTTATTTCTTTTTGTTGTATGATTGTTGAGGCTAGGATTGTTGAGCCATAACAATATTAGGTCTTCCAATCTATAACGTTACTATGTTATATAGTAATGGTGAGAGTAGACATACCTGTTGTGTTCCTGATTTTAGGGGTAAAGCTGTCAGTTTTTACCCATTGAAAATAATATTAGCTGTGGGCCTTTCATGTATGGCTTTTATGATGTTGAGGTATGTTCTTTCTATCCCTACTTTCTTAAGAGGTTTTATTGAGAAAGAATGCTGTAGGGGTGCCTGGGTGGCTTACTCAGTGAAGCGTCCACTTCTTGAATTAGCCTCAGGTCATAATTTCATGGCGTTCGTGAGTTCAAGCCTCATGTCAGGCTCCATGCGGACAGTGCAGAAGGGAGTCTTTCTCTCTCTGTCTGCCACTTCTATGCTGGTGCTCTTTCTCTCAAAATAAATAAATAAACATTTAAAAAAGGATGCTGTATTTTGTCAAAAGCTTTTTCTGCATCTATTGAAAGGATCATATGGTTCTCAAGCTTTCTTTTTTTTAATGTGGTCTATCACATTGATTGATTTGCGAATATTGAACCAGCCCTGCACCCCAGGAATAAATCCCAATTGATCATGGTGAATAATTCTTTTAATGTACTGTTGAATGATATTGACCTGTAATTCTCCTTTTCTGTGGGGTCTTTTCCTGGTTTTGGAACCAAGGTAATGCTGGCTTCATAGGGATTCTATAGCATTCTTTAGCACAGAAATTACCCTAAATCTGTTACTTAATGTACCTGAGTGTGTTTGTTTTCCTTCTTCTTTTAACATGCTCAAATGCTCTCTAAGACATAGTGATGATCTTGAGAAAAATGAAATCTCTCTTAAGAGGGGAAAAGATGGAATTAGCAGGAAACAAACATTTGCTGTCAGTCTATTCTATACATTCTAGATAATTCTGTTTGGTATCAGGATATCCTTCTACAGATTATAAGAGTGAGGCTCAGACAGGTTAAATACATGTGCCAAGGTCACACAAGTACTAAGATAAAGAGATGATGCTATCATAATCCCCATGTGCTTGATTCAAAGCCCTGTGTTTCAGACCAGGCATTCCACCTCCTCTTTAGATGGACTATGCAGAGCAATGGGGACTCTCATACACAATTTGTTGGATTGTAACTTTACATCAACTTACAGAGCAATTTGGTCATATGTAACAGATTGTGCCTATCTGATGACACCTCAAATGGACCCACAAGTATATACCCAGAACCACTATCAGGTGTGTTCAAAGAGGCCTGTATAGGAAAGACCTCTGCACCACTATTTAAAAGCACAAATCTGAAAATAACTCAAATATTCATCAATATAATATTCTGGATAAGTAAATCATGGTACAACCATGACATGGTTATGTGCTTGGGAATATACTTTTAAGTGGAAGAATCAAGTAGCAGAATAATATATATGGTATAATTTCATTAAAAATAGAAACTGTGCATATGAAATAAGCATAGAAAAAATGAATAATATTCAGCATACAGATCTATTTTCTACATTATATATGTTTATGTTTATGTTTTTCTGAAATTTTTATAATCAAGAACATAGTTAACTTTTAGCTTATGCGTATCAAGAAACCTTAATATTTTCATAACTTTTGAGCCACCCAATCACCCCAAATATATTTCAATTTTAAAAACCCTCAAAACCCCCAAAGTAAAATTGGGTTATCTAGTTTGTTTTTTTTTATTGAGTTGCAACAGGTCTTTATATATTCTAGATATAAGTCCCTTATCAGTTATATTACTTTCAATAATTGTCTTCCATTCTGTGAGTTGTCTTTTCAATTTCTTGATGTTGTCACTCGAATCACAAAAGTTTTACATTTTTTTTTATGTTTGTTTATTTTTGAGAGACAGAGACAGCGTGAGCCGGAAAGGGCATAGAGGGAGGAGGAGACACAGAATCTGAAGCAGGCTCCAGGCTCTGAGCTATCAGTACAGACCCTGACACGGTGCTCAAGCTCACGAACTGTGAGATTATGACCTGAGCTGAAGTCGGACACAACCGACTGAGCCACCCAGGTGCCCAAAAAAAGTTTTACATATTGATAGAGTCATATTTATCCATATTACTTATCTATTTATCTATACCTATTATCTATTTATCTACACTTATTTATCTATATTATTTTGGTGTCATATCTAAGAAACCATTGCCTAAGCCAAGGTCATGACTTACATCTATATTTTCTTCTATGAACTTAATAGTTTTAGCTTTTACATTTTGGACTTTGATTTATTTTTATTTTATTATTATTTTTTTTTAAGTAAGCTGGGGGTGCCTGGGTGGCTCAGTTGGTTGGGCGGCCGACTTCGGCTCAGGTCATGATTTTGCAGTCTATGAGTTCGAGCACCATGTCGGGCTCTGTGCTGACACCTCAGAGCCTGGAGCCTATTTCAGAGTCTGTGTCTCCCTCTCTCTGACCTTCCCCCGTTCATGCTCTGTTTCCCTCTGTCTCAAAAATGAATAAACGTTAAAAAAAAAATTTAAAGTAAGCTGTATGCCCAAAATGACACTTGAACTCACAATCCTGAGATCAAGAATTGCATGCTCTGCTAACTGAGACAGCCAGGTGCCCCTATGACTTTGATATATTTTTAAACTAAGTTTTGTATATAGTGTGAGGTGGAGGTCCAAATTCATTTCTGCATGTGGATATCTAGTTGTCTCAGCATCACTTGTTGAAAAGAACTTTCTTTCACCATTGATTTTTCTTTGGCCTCTGGATGACAATCCATTGACTAAATGTGAGTGTTTATGTCTGGACTCTAAATTCTATTTCATTGGTTTATATGTCCTTATGCTAGTACCACATGGTCTTGATTCCTATAGCTTTACAGTAAGTTTTGAAATCTGGAAGTGTGAGGCCTCCAACTTTGTCCTTCTTTTTCAAGACTGTTTTGTCTATTCTGGGTTGTTTGCATTTCCATATACATTTTGAGGTCAGCTTGTAAATTTCTGCAAACAAGGCAGCTGAGATTTTGACAGATTGTGTTGAATCTGTAGATCAGTTTGAGAAGTGTTACCCATCATAACAATATTAGGTCTTCCAATCTATGAATACAAGATGTCTTTACATTTATTTAAGCATTCTTTAATTTCTTTCAATGGTATTTTATACCTTACACTGTACATGTCTTAGACTTTTTTAATAAATTTATTTCTAAGTATTTTATTCTTTTTGATGCTATTTTATTTTATTTTTTGCATTGAGTAACTTTATTTTTTTAATATGAAATTTATTGTCAAATTGGTTTCCATACAACCCAGTGCTCATCCCAACAGGTGCCCTCCTCAATACCCATCACCCACCCTCCCCTCCCTCCCACGCCCCATCAACATTCAGTTTGCTCTCAGTTTATAAGAGTCTCTTATGTTTTGGCTCCCTCCCTCTCTAACCTCTTTTTTTTCCTCCCCCTCCCCCATGGTCTTCTGTTAAGTTTCTCAGGATCCACATAAGTGTGAAAACATATGGTATCTGTCTTTTTCTGTATGACTTATTTCACTTAGCATAACATTCTCCAGTTCCATCCACGTTGCTACAAAAGGCCATATTTCATTCTTTCTCATTACCCCGTAGTATTCCATTGTGTATATAAACCACAATTTCTTTATCCATTCATCAGTTGATGGATATTAAGGCTCTTTCCATAATTTGGCTATTGTTGAAAGGGCTGCTATAAACATTGGGGTGCAAGTGCCCCTATGCATCAGCACTCCTGTATCCCTTGGGTAAATCCATTGCTATTGCTGGGTCATAGGGTAGATCTATTTTTAATTTTTTGAGGAACCTCCACACTGTTTTCCAGAGTGGCTGCATCAGTTTGCATTCCCACTAACAGTACAAGAGGTTTCCCGTTTCACCACATCCTCGCCAGCATCTATAGTCTCCTGATTTGTTCATTTTGGCCACTCTGACTGGCGTGAGCTGGTATCTCAGTGTGGTTTTTATTTGTATTTCCCTTCTGAGAGGTATGTTGAGCATCTTTTTATGTGCCTGCTGGCCATCTGGATGTCTTCTTTAAAGAAGTGTCTGTTCATGTCTTCTGCCCGTTTCTTCACTGGATTATTTGTTTTTCGGGTGTGGAGTTTGGTGAGCTCTTTATAGAGTTTGGATACTTTGTCTGATATGTCATTTGCAAATATCTTTTCCCATTCCGTTGGTTGCCTTTTAGTTTTGTTGGTTGTTCCCTTTGCTGTACAGAAGCTTTTTATCTTCATAAAGTCCCAGTAATTCACTTTTGCTTTTAATTCCCTTGCCTTTGGGGATGTGCCGAGTAAGAGATTGCTACGGCTGAGGTCAGAGAGGTCTTTTCCTGCTTTCTCCTCTAAGGTTTTGATGGTTTCCTGTCTCACATTCAGGTCCTTTATCCATTTTGAGTTTATTTTTGTGAATGGTGTGAGAAAGTGGTCTAGTTTCAACCTTCTGCATGTTGCTGTCCAGTTCTCCCAGCACCATTTGTTAAAGAGACTGTCTTTTTTCCATTGGATGTTCTTTCCTGCTTTGTCAAAGATGAGCCGGCCATACGTTTGTGGGTCTAGTTCTGGGGTATCTATTCTATTCCATTGGTCTATGTGTCTGTTTTTGTGCCAATACTATGCTGTCTTGATGATGACAGCTTTGTAGTAGAGGCTAAAGTCTGGGATTGTGATGCCTCCTGCTTTGGTCTTCTTCTTCAAAATTACTTTGGCTATTCGGGGCCTTTTGTGGTTCCATATGAATTTTAATATTGCTTGTTCTAGTTTCGAGAAGAATGCTCGTGCAATTTTGATTGGGATTGCATTGAATGTGTAGATAGCTTTGGGTAGTATTGACATTTTGACAATATTTATTCTTCTAATCCATGAGCAGGGAATGTCTTTCCATTTCTTTAAATCTTCTTCAATTACCTTCGTAAGCTTTCTATAGTTTTCAGCATACAGATCTTTTACAGCTTTGGTTAGATTTATCCCTAGGTATTTTATGCTTCTTGGTGCAATTGTGAATGGGACCCGTTTCTTTATTTGTCTTTTTGTTGCTTCATTATTAGTGTATAAGAATGCAACTGATTTCTGCACATTGATTTTGTATCCTGCAACTTTGCTGAATTCACGTATCAGTTCTAGCAGACTTTTGATGGAGTCTGTCGGGTTTTCCATGTAGAGTATCATGTCATCTGCAAAAAGTGAAAGCTTGACATCATCAATGCCAATTTTGATGCCTTTGATTTCCTTTTGTTGTCTGATTGCTGATGCTAGCACTTCCAACTCTATGTTAAACAACAGCGATGAGAGTGGACATCTCTGTCGTGTTCCTGATCTCATGGGGGAAAGCTCTCAGATTTTCCCCATTGAGGATGATATTAGCTGTGGGCTTTTCATAAATGGCTTTTATGATGTTTAAGTATATCCATTCTATCCCGACTTTCTCGAGGGTTTTTATTAAGAAAGGATGCTGAATTTTGTCAATTGTTTTTTCTTGCATTTTTGATGCCATTTTAAATGGAAAAGTTTTCTTACTTTCCATTTCAAATTGTTCACTGCTAGCACATAGAAATACAATGGATTTTTATATATTGATCTGAACTCATTTGTTATTTCTCATAGTTCTTTAGTGGATTTCTTGGAATTTTCTATATGCAAATCATGTCATATGCAAATAAAGGAAGTTTTATTTCTTTCCTTACAATCTGGATGCCTTTTATTTCATGACACTTGCTTATAAGAACTTGATTGTATGTCAGAAAATGAGGATCTTCATTTTTTAACTATTTATCCAATTATACAAATGTAATTTACATAATAACCTATTTTTCACCACAGACCAGAAATGGATTCTTATCACATACTAAAAGCTTTTACACTTGGGTATGTTAGTGGGCTTTCTGTGTTTTATTCCTCCTGCTATGCTTATTGCAGTACCACACTAAGTTAAGCTTGTAGTTTTATAAATCATTCTGCTTCCTTGAAGTGTGAGTTCCTTTGTCAGGTATAAATGAAATCCACACCAGATAAAATGAAGTAGCTAACACAGTGCCTGGCACATAGGTGGAATTCTCTAGAGGGCAATACCACATCTTGTGGTTATCCTTTGTGCCTCACCACCCATAGCAATTGGGGATTTTAAATAGTTAATTATTTTTACTGTATATTGAGAACCCAACATTTTAATTATTTTTCTAAACCAAACATCCAAAGATAACCAAAGAAAACAAATGTACTAAGAAGATTATGTAACTAAATCTGTACTGATGGACAATTGTGATATTCCATTTTTTACATTATAAACAAGGCCTACATAATTAATACTGTAGCCCCAGTTCCAGCAAAGAATAAATGCATAATAAACAGTTTTTATGGGAATTTTTAAAGTATAAAGCATTTTTAAAACATAAGATTATATTTTTGCACTTTATTAATTATCTCTATGGGTAAATATTAGCAGTGGAATTACTGAGCCAAAATATCATTTTTATTTTTTTAAATTTTTTTAATGTGTATTTTTGAGAGAGGGAGAGACAGAGCACGAGTGGGGGAGGGGCAGAGAGAGACAGAGATATAGAATCAGAAGCAGGCTCCAGGTTCTGAGCTGTCAGCACAAAGCCCGAAGGAGGGTGGGGGAGCTCGAACTCATGAGCCAGATCATGACGTGAGCCAAAGTTGGGCTCTTAACCAACTGAGCCACCCAAGCTCCCTTCAAACATTTTTATTTTTAAATTTTTGTTAATGTTTATATACTTTTGAGAGAGACAGGGCACAAGAGGAGAAGGGGCACAGACAGAGACATAGAATCTGAAGCAGGCTCCAGGCCCTGAGCTGTCAGCACAGAGCCCGATGTGGAGCTCAAACCCATGAACCTCAAGATTATGATCTAAGCCAAATTCGGACCCTCAACTGACTGAGCCACCCAGGTGCCCCAAACATTTTTATTTTTAAACAATTTACCAAATTGCTCCTCAGAACACTTTTTACCATTACACTCAACAAGGGCAGGGAAGAGTGCGTGTGTCCCCAAGCCCTCACGAAATTATTGCACATTTTCATGTGGTCAAATCTATCAATGTTTTCCTTAATTGTTTATGTCTTTGTTATTATATTTTTTTTATTTTTTAAGTTTATTTATTTATTTTGAGGGGGAATGGGCACAGAGAGAGGGAGAGAGAGAATCCCAAGCAGGCTTTTCACTGTCAGCCTGACATGGGGCTAGATCCCAGGAGCCATGAGATCATGACCTGAGCCAAAATCAAGAATCAGACGCTTAACCAACTGAGCCACCCAGACACCACTGTTATTATATTTTTAAAGGCCTTACACACAAAAAGCTTAAATGGAAATAGAGGTTACTTACTCAGAGCTTGTTATAACAAGTGAGTCAGCCACCATTACTTGTGTTTGGCAGAAACTAAAAGTCTCTAAGGAGTGGAAAAACATTACAGTGAACAAAAGGGAAGACTTTAGGTATTCTCTGATTGGAGATTGTTGGCATGGGGAAGCTGGAAGCAGGCTAATGAAAAGCAGGGCATCTTATCTGATTGGTTTGGGGAGCATATTTGAATGGGGGGGCAAAAAATAGGGAGGCTGGCAGTCATTGATCAAATCCTGAAGATTGCTTTGGAAGTTGTGGTTTGGCTTCCTGGGCTGCTTGCTGTAAGGTTGAGGGTCCCAGTTCTATTGTCATGTATGGTCAGGTCATTGTCCGTTGAATATTTAGTTTCTCACTTATAAAAAAATAATTGTTCTTTTATTCTGTTTCTAAGATAGTTTTATTTTTAGATTTAAATAATTAATTAGAAAATTTATGTTTTCACTTATCATCAGGGAAATACAAATCAAAACCACAATGAGATACTACCTCACACCAGTTAGAATGGCTAAAATTAACAACTCAGGCAACAACAGATGTTGGCTAGAATGTGGAGAAAGAGGAACCCTTTTGCATTACTGGTGGGAATGCAAACTGGTGCAGCCACTTTGTGAACAGTATTGAGGTTCGTCAAAAAATTAAAAATAGAAATACCCTACAACCCATCAATTGCACCACTAGGTATTTACCCAAAGAATAGAGGAGTGCTATCTTGAATGGGCACATGCACCCCAATGTTTACAGCCATGCTATCAACAATAGCCAAAGTATAGAAAGAGTCCAAATGTCCATCGATTGATGAATGGATACATAAGAGGCATGATGGAATACTATTCAGTGATCAAAAAGAATGAAATCTTGCATTTGTAACAAGGTAGATAGAACTAGAGTGTATTATGTAAGTGAAATTAGTCAGAGAAAGACAAATATCATATGACTTCACTCATATATGGAATTTAAGATACAAAACAGATGAACATAAGGGAAGGGAAGCAAAAATAATATAAAAACATGGAGGGGGAAAAACCATAAGAGACTCTTAAATACAGAGAAAAAACAGAATTTCTGGAGGGGTTTTGGGTAGGGAGGTGGGCTAATTGGGCAAGGTGCTTTAAGGAGGACACTTGGGATGAGCACTGGGTGTTATATGTAGGTTATGAACCACTGGATTCTATTCCTAAAATCATTATTGCACTATATGTTAACTAACTTGGATGTAAATTTTAAAAAAGAATAAATTAACCAAAAAAAAAAAGGTTAAAAATAGATACAAATGTCAATAAAATAAAATGGAATGCAGCTACAGTAGTCTCCCTTATCTGAAGTGTATTACGTTCCAAGACCCCCAGTGGATGCCTGAAACCACAGATAGTATGGAATCCTATATATATTCTATGTTCTTTCCTATACATACATACCTATGGTAAAGTTCAATTTCTAAATTAAGCAGTGTAAGAGAATAACATTAACTAATAATAAAATAGAACAATTATAACAATGTACTGTCATAAAGTTAATGTGAATGCAATGTGGTCTCTCAAAATATCTCATACTGTATTCACCTTTTTTGTGAGATGCTAAAAAAAAAAAAATGTTTGCGCGCACGTTAGGAAAAGGGACAATTTCATTTTGAGGGGAATATTTTTCGTAACTTTTCCTAAAGTGCAGTATTCTATGGAAGACATTAAAGTTCACATTGATAGGATTTCATTGGTTGGCTCTACATTCTATCAAAGGAAATTAAGAGCAACATGATCAAGACTCCTTCCCCGAACTGTCCAATCCATTTTTTAAAAGCCTCTGTGGTTTTTATTAAAACTCCTTCGACCGCCTCTAGGAGTTAAAAAGGACAAAAGCCTTCCCCCGCCCGACGCAGAGAGATGAGAGGGCACGCTGTCCAGAGAGATGGTGCGGTTGACTGGCAGACGCGGATGGTGGGCGGGGGCGAGCTCGGGTGACGTGATGCTCACATGACCGCCCCGGCGCAGATGTGGGCACCAGAACTGGAGCCCGCCCTCTTCCCCTGCGGTCGGGTCCGGAGCGATCTGTGAGCTCCTAATTGTTGCTGCAGGTTCTTTCAGGTCAGTGTGAGGCCCTTCGTCGCTGCCTGCGGAACCCTGGAATGAGCGGGAGTGGGGCGGGGTGGGGGGGTGGGGGGGCCGAGGCAGGAACACCCAGAGGAAAAAGAGTGGGGATGGGGCCCAGGTCGAGGGAAGCTGGCCAGAGAGTGTAGTTAGAGATGGCGGTGGGAAAATGGCCAAGGGGGAGCTAACGGCCAATTGGCAGAGGGTGGGGACAGTGGACACCCCTAGTACCCGTGTCCCGTTTCTCTGCACCTCCTTCTCGTTGCCCTCCGTCCATTTTGGAATCGGAGCTGGTGAGCTGCCCCCCCCCCCCCCCGCAGTGAGACAGTGGAAATAAACCCCTTCTACCAGTCCATGTGTAGAGAAAAAAAGTTAACCTCGAGGGTGGGGAGGCGAATTGTCTCCCCGGAACAAGGACACAGAGATCCAAAATTAGTTTGGAAAACGTCCTGGTCTGGTGCCCAAGGCGTGAAAAGAAATGGCGGCTGGAGTACGGGTGGGGGGGGGGGGGCGGAGGAGGTGGGGGAGGGAAACGTCGGATGAGGAGGGCCGGGATTCAGGAAAGGGACTCGAGTCCCTAAGCATCCACCAAATGGCGCAGGCCCTGTCTCCTGTCTGTCTGCAGGTCTGCGTGTCTTTTCTCAGCACTTTGCAAGGCTAGAAAAGGAGGAGGAATCTATTCAGAATCCCTGCAGGTCAGTAAAGGAAGGGGGTCTGTGTATAGGGACCTAGAGGGGTGGGTAGTATGGAGGGTACAGCACCAGCAGAATATGGGGCGCCACTTCCCACCTCCTAACACATTTATACACACTCTGCAGTGCTGAGCAAACATAGAGAAAATGGCAGGGCCTGCCAGAGAAATAGTCTGGCTCACGTGTGTGAGGGGAGAGGGTGGGCAGAAAGCACACTTAGGGGCCGGGCCAGGTCAGGGAACCGTGACAAGGGGAGCGTGCCAGTAGTATTCTGATGTGCATTCCACCCCCAAGCCCTCAGTCTCCCTTGTCTCCTCTTTGTCTCCTCTTCCTCCCCACCCCAGGACAGGAAAAGGAGGGGAAATCTCAACATGGAAAAACTCTGCAATGAAAATGAAGGAATGTCTGAGAACCAAGGAGAGATGGAATGTAAAGAACAGCCACAGGATGTGGGAAAGCCAGAAGTAGCTTGTACTTTGGAAGACAAGGAAAAGTTAGAAAACGAGAGAAAGACAGAAGATGAGGAAATACTAAAGGATAAGGAAAAGCCAGAGAGTATGACAAAGCCAAAAAATGGAAAGCCAGAGAGTGAGGGAAAGCCAGAGAGCAAGGGAAAGCCAGAGAGCGAGGGACAGCCAGTGAGCGAGGAAAAGCCAGTGAGCGAGGGAGAGCCAAAAGAAGGAAAACCAGTGAGCGAGGGAAAGCCAAAAGAAGAAAAATCAGAGAGTGAGGAAAAGCCAAAAGAAGAAAAACCAGCCAGTGAACCAAGGGCTGCAGGAAAGCGCCCAGCTGGGGATGATGTACCCAGGAAGGCCAAAAGAAAAACCAACAAGGGGCTGGCTCAGTGCCTCAAGGAATATAAGGAGGCCATACATGATATGCATTTGAGCAATGAGGAGATGATAAGAGAATTTGATGAGATGGCCAGGGTGGAGGATGAGGTGAAGAAAACTAGGCAGAAATTGGGGGGGTTTATGTGGATGCAAAAAAGTTTACAGGACCCCTTCCACCCGAGGGGCCCAAGGGAACTCAGGGGTGGCTGCAGGGCCCCACAAAGGGGCTTTGAAGACATTCCTTTTGTGTAGTGCCCCTGGCAGGCATTTGTCAGGCCATGTGCTTTAACCTTACGCTAATACTTGCTTTAGCGATCACTATTAGTCCTCGATGTTTCAGTAGTAGATTTTTGCCCATTGCATGGAAAAATGTTTATGGCACATTGTAAAATTAAAAAGAAAAAGTTTGATGAACCATATATATGCCATCAGTCCATTTTTGTAAAACTACAAAGGTATTTACCTAGTGATCTGTGTACAGAGAAAGCTCTGAAAGCTGTGTCCTGGTTATCTGTGGGTGATTTTGTTTTCTGTTTTTTTTTTTTTTTTTATCCTTTGTATATTTTCTCCTAAAAAACACAGGTTACTTTCATCATGAAAACAATGAAATATAAAAAGTAGGAAAACAATGTATACCCAGCAACCAAAATCACTGTTGAGGTAGCTTATGAATGCAGTGGAGACACCTAAAATTCATGGTCAGGATGTAAAATGTTTTGTAAAACTCCTATTACATTTGGCACTGGAAGTTGGAATACTCAACCTGGCTGTTACTACAGATCCATTGCTGTAAAAGACAGTCTTGTCATCTGTCAAGTGGGGTAAAACTTGCCTTCTAAGGCTGTGGAGAAGATCAGATGAAGTAATGAGTGTGTGAACTGTGTGGGGCTGACTCCTACCGTTTGCCCTGCAGTAGCAGAACGAAAATTCTGTCAGATGTTTGGGAAAGGGATGAGGGAGGTCTCACTTGCGTCCAGGAATAAGTTCAGACAAGTAAAAGGTGGGGGCCACTCTCCTCTGGGTAATGCCATGTCTCTTGGGCACTGTGCCCCTTCTGAGGGGCTCTGTACCCTTCTGAAGCCCCCATTGCTACTGGTGGGCTGGAGACCATGATGGACTAAGGCAACACTGTCTCAACAGAAAGGTGGAGAATTCTTCTTTACCTACAATAGTTACCCTAATTCAGGTGGGTAGTATCCAATTGTTACTTGGGCCTTGATATTTTATAAAGATTTTTATAAAACATTCCTTTACAGAACTTTTGTTGGTTTGTGTGTGTTTTTGCATACAGCCATCTCCACTGGATTTAGATACTGTAGATTGAGCCAGAAAAATCTGAGCGCCTAGATGCTGTGCTGTCCTCACCTATTAATCTCTTGTCTGCTGACACTTTTTTATTAGGTGGAATTGTCTCTCAGGGAATTCCTGTTAAGCCCTGCCTTACATTTGAACATATCCATCTAACTATGTGATTTACCCCCTTGGTTCTTCATTAGCCTTTTATTTGTCTTTAGTGTTTTTTAAATAAATTTTAATCTTTAGGACAATTGTAGATTTACAGAATTAATTGCAAAGATAGTATGGAGTTTCTGTATACCCCATACCCAGTATCCTCGATTAACATCTTATCTTAGTATGGTGCATTTGTCACAATAAACCAATATTGATACATTATTTACCAAAGTACATACTTTATTCAAATTCCCTGTTTTCCCCTAATGTCCTTATTCTGTTCCAGGATCCTATCCAGGTTACCACTTACATTTAGACATGTCTCCATACGCTCCTTTTGGCTGTGACAGTTTCTCCGACTTTCCCTGTTTTTGATGCCCTTGACACTTTTGAGAAGTACTGGTCAGGTATTTTGTATAATGTCCCACAATTTAAGTAAGTTTGATTTTGTTTTTCTTGTTACACATGGATTAAGTGCTTTTGGGAAGAGGACCACAGAGGTAAGTGCCATACTCACCACATCATGTAAAGGGTACATGATATTAGGGTGCCTTGCTGGCTGAGTTGGTAGCACATGAGATTCTTGATCTTGGGGTCATGAGTTCAAGCCTCACGTTGGGCATGGAGTTTACTTTTAAAAAAAGGTCCAAGGGTGCCTGGTTGGCTCAGTTAAGTGTCTGGTTCTTGATTTTGGCTCAGTTCATGATCTCACAATTGTTAGATTGAGCCCCGTGTCAGGCTCTGTGCTGAGCGTGGAGTCTGCTTAAGATTTTCTCTCTTTGCCCCTCCCACGCGATCTCTCAATAAATAAATAAATAAATAAATAAATAAATAAAATATAATTGGATTAATATCAACCATGTTTATAACTGTTTTCTGTTTATTTCTGAGGTTTCTTCTGCCTTCTCTAGTTTTGAGTATTTTACATAATTCCATTTGTCTTCTCTCTTAGTGTATCAATTATATTTCTTTAAAAAATGTTTTTAGTGATTTCCCTCAAGTTTACAAAATACATTTTTAACTAGGATCACTTTCAAAGAACATTCTTCTGCCTCATTTATATGTTGTATAGGCACCTTATTACAGGGTGTTCATCATTCATTTCACTTATCCATATGCTATAATCACTCAATATATTGTTAATATTACTACTTTAGACATTTATCTTTTAAATTATTTAAGAATTAAAAAAAACTATTTCATTTTACTATCATTTATTCCACTTCAACTGCTTTTTAGGAAGAGTTGAGTTGCTGACCTATATCAATTTTCTTCTGCCTGGAGAAAGTCTTTTACATTTCTTTAAGGGAAGGTTTGCTGATCATCAGTTTTTGTTTGAGAAAGCCTTTATTTCTCCTTCACTTTTGAAGGATAATTTTGTTGGACATAGAATTTTAGTTTGGTGGGTTTTTTCTTTCAACACTTTAAATATTTCAACAGTTACAGAGATAGGAGTGTTAATGCTAAAATGGAAGATTTATTTCTCCTTGTAGTTCTGTAAAATTTTGATTTATTTATTTTCAGGTCAATTTAATAAGTATACAAGTTTTATTTTTTATTTTATTATTTCTTTTCAGGAGTAGAAGTTAGTGATTCATCACTTACATATAACATCCAGTGCCCATCACCCATTTAGCCCATCCCCTGCCCACCTCCCCTCCAGCAACCCTCAGTTTGTTCTCTCTAGTGAAGAGTCTCTTATGGTTTGCCTCCCTCTTTTTTCCCCTTCCCCTATGTTCATCTGTTGCATTTCTTAAATTCCACATATGAGTTAATCATACAGTATTTCTCTTTCTCTGACTGACTGACTTTGCTTAGCATAATATACTCTAGCTCCATCCACATCATTGCAAATGGCAAGATTTCATTCTTTTTGATGGCTGGGTAATATTCCATTTGTGTGTGTGTGTGTGTGTGTGTGTGTGTGTATGTGTGTTTACCATATCTTCTTTATCCATTCATCAGTCAGTGGATGTTTGGGCTTTTTCCTTAAGTTTCAGCTATTGTTGATAATGCTGCTATAAACATTGGGATGCGTGTATCCCTTTAAATCTGTATTTTTGTATCCTTTGGGTAACTACCTACTGGGGCAATCGCTGGGTCATAAGTAGTTCTATTTTTAACCTTTTGAGGAACCTCCATACTGTTTTCCAGAGTGGCTGCACCAGTTTGCATTCCCAAGTGCATACAAGTTTTCAAATATCAGGGCACCTGGGTGGCTCAATCGGTTTAGTGTCCAACTTCAACTCAGGTCATGATCTCATGGTTCGTTGGTTCGAGCCCCACATCAGGCTCTCTGCTGTCAGCGTGGAGCCTGCTTAGGATCCTCTGTCTCACTCTCTCTCTGCCCCTCCCCTGCTCTCATTCTCTTTCTGTCTCAAAAGTAAATAATTTTTTTTTTTTTTACAGGCGCCTGGGTGGCTCAGTCAGTAAAGCATCCGACTTTGGCTCAGTTCATGATCTCACAGTTAGTGAGTTCAAGCCCCGCATTGGGCTCTGTGAGCCTGAAGCCTACTTCAGATTCTGTGTCTCCCTCCCTCTCTGCCTCTCCCCCATTCATGCTGTGTCTCTCTCTGTCTCTCAAATACAAATAAACATTTAAAAAAACCTTAATTTTTTTTAATATCATAAAGTAACACTTATGTTTTGTAATGCTTTTTGCTTTAAAGTCTATTTTGTTATTTAACTACAATGACTTTCTTTTGGTTAGTGTTTTCATGTTATAATTTTTTTCTACTTTTACTTTCAGTCTCTATGTACTTTTATATTTCAAATGTCTTTTTTAAACGGTATATTATTGTGTTTTTTCCAGTCTGAAAATCTTTCTTTTAATTGCATCATATAAACCACTTACATTTAATGTACTTACTGATATTAATAGGTATAAGTTAACCATTGTACCAAGTTCCATCTCTGTGTCCTGTCTGACCTATGTTAGTTTTCTCTCCTTTAGGATTATTTTCTTATTTTTTGCCCCTCTATTAGCTTAGAAGTTTTACACCTTTACTCTTCCTTAATGGTTTTCTGGCAATTATAGCCTACAGTCTTGGCTTATCAAAGTCTAATACTAATTTTGTACTTTTAATAGACTCCCCAAATAATGCCAGAATTTTAAATACATTTACTCCAGCTCTCTTGACTCATATGTTATTTGTCGATATGAATTAACAAGATATTACTATTTTTATGTAGTATTGATTTAAATTTACATACATATCTGTCATTTTATCTTTCTCTTTTCTCTTTCTTATCTCCAGTATTCCATCTGGGATCACTTTCCTGTTATCTGAAAAATGCCTTGTATCATTCAATATTTTCTTTGGTTCATGCCTGCTAATGGCAAACCCTGTTTTTATTTATTTGTAAAGGTCTTCATTTCACCTTCAATTTTGAAGGTATTTTTGCTGGTTATCAATTTTTTGGCTGGCATTTCTTTCAAGTCACTAAAGCCATCATTCTACCATTTTCATACCTCCATTGTTGCTAATGAGAAGCTATCAATCAGCCTAAATTTTGTTCCTTTCAAGGCATACTTTATTTTTTTCTGGCTACTTTTATGATTTTCTTTGATTCTCTGCAAGTTCACTATTATGCATCTATGTGTGAGTTTCTTTTTATCCTGTTTGGGATTTCTTGGACTTAGATCTATGGATCAATGTCTTTCATCAGTTCTGAAAAATCCTCAGTTGTATTCTCAAGAGTTGCCTCTGAACACTTCCGTTTCTCTTTTCCTTCTGGAACTCCAAGTAAACATTTGTTAGATCTTGATCATGCCCTCCCATCTGTGTTTTCCATCTTTTTGAATACCTGTGCAGTTTTATGGATAGTTTCTTCTGAAATAATTTCTAGTTCTTTAATTCTCTTTTGAGCCACATCTAATCTGATACTAAAGCCATCCATTGAGATTCTAATTTCAGCTAAGTGTTTTTGTAGTTTTAGAATTCCCTTTTTTTCACTTTTTCTGATTTCTAGCTTCCTGTTGAATTTTCAAGATTCGATTTTTTTTAATCTGAATTCACTAAGCATTGTGGTTTAATAATCTTTATCTGATGATTCAGATAATTGAAGGCCAACGGATTTGTGTTGGCTGTTGTCTCTACTGCTTCTTACTTATAATGTCCTTTTTTTATGTATATCCCTGGTCATCTCTCTCTGTGGACATTGTACATGAACAATTGTTGGTTGAAATAATTTGGGGCCTAGGATGATGTATGCTTACTCCAGAGATTTTGTTCTCCTTGGTCAGGGCTTATAAGGGTTCTTCTTGGCTGGAACCACCATAATCTATTCAAAGCTTAAAGTTTACTAGTCCACCTAGATGTTGCAAGGCCAAACTAAAAGACTTTATGAGAGCTAGTTTATTTCCAATTTACACTTACCCTTTAACTGAAACATTTGAGGTTCCTAGCATCATATGGGTGATGGTTTGTTAGGAAACTCCTCCCCTTGTAATAAGCCTTGGGCTTGATTTTTGTTACTCTAGTGTCTTGAGTCAGCAGTTGATTCAACTCATTTTGGCACTGTTGTATCACTTAACTTCTATTCTTAACCAAAGATGCTCTCAAGACAAAGTTAACCATATGAGTACTAAAAGAAAACATGGGTGAATTCCTCTCTGACTTCATGTAGGAAATGAATTCTTAACTATGAATCAAAATCTAGATTCAATAAAAGAAAAGTTTGATAAATTTGACTTTTTTTATGCATGGCAGAAATATATACAAAGAAGAAAAGCGACTCACAAGCTCGAAGTAAATACTTGCAACATATATAACATAAAGGCATAATCTAATTGATGATTGATGTAAAAAGAATACTGAAACCTGAGGGGAGAAGGACCAACAACCCAATAGAAAAATGTAGAAAAGACATGAACAGACAATTCACAATGATATTAAAACTCAATAAACATGCAAAGTAAAATACCATTGAGACACTACTACTCACGTATCATGTTAGCGAAAAGAAGTATTCTAACACATGTTGGAGGAGGTGTGAAGAAACAAGCACTCTCCTATACTGCTGGTAGGAAAGCAAAACACGGGTCTAAGACTCAAGGGAGAGGATAGCCTGGTGCTGGAGATTTGAGAATCATCTATGCTTAGAGGGAAATGAACAGAAATAACTCAGGAAGAGAGAACGTGTGGACTGAGGAGAGAGGAGGCCCAGGAACACAGCTACTCAAGGTGGCAGCTCTACTTTCTGGCGGACACTACCACCAGAATTCTGGAGTCTGGCAGAGCCTGTCTTGAAAGCAGCCTGTGGGATTCAGTTGCTGAGTGCTCTCTGCAAAGTCAGGTACCCTCCCTGCGATCAGCTGTCACACCTGGCAATGACGTACATCTCAGAGGGATGCTGTGTGAGGACCTGAGATGCGCTCCAGGTAAAGCACCTGCGGTAAAGAAGCCTCTGGGCTGCCCTCTCGGTAACCCCCTTTTGCCACACTGCTCCCCACTGTCTGTGGCTGGCTGGTCCCTACGGGATGGGGATGAGGGGGCGGAGCGGGGTGGGGAACCGAGCTTGGGTGACGCGGCGCTCACGTGACCGGTCGGGCGCCGACGTGGGCAGCAGCCCCCGCGCCCGCCTGCTCACCCACCCTGCGGTCCGGTGCCTGCGCTGTTGGCTCCCGTCGCCCGCGCAGAACCAGCTCCCTGAGCTGCCCGGGCGGCGGGCGAGGGGCCGGCGGGCTTTGGCGAGCCCGAGGAGGCACAGGGCTGCCCCGGGCCCCGCAGGTCCCTCGGGTCGGTGTGAAGGTGGGTGCTGCCGGCGGCCCCGGGCAGGGGTGGAGGTGGATGGGAGTAGGATCTGGGAGCAGCGCGGGGTGGGGAGGGGTCCGGGAGGTTGGGGAGGAGGGGGACGCGGCGGGGATGTGGGCAGGTGAGGAGGGAGCATCTTGCAGCAGGCTCTGTCGCCTCCTCGACGCCCCTCCTCTGCGCTCTCCATACATTTTTGGACCTGAAATGGGAGGGGGGCGCCCCCGCAGTGCGACAGTGAAATGTAGACAGACATATTCTAGAAATAACCCCCTCTCACACTCTGCACCTAAGTGGAAATATTGACCTCCGCAAAAAGAGGGTGAGGGCGGGCGGCTTGTCTGCAGGGGAGGGGGTCACAGAGACCCAAACAGTTTGGAAAGCATCCTGGTCTGGAGCCTGAGGCCTGGAAAGTAATGGCGGCTGGGATGCGGGGGAGGTAAGTGAGGGAAATGTTGCATGAGGAGGGCCCAGATTCAGGAAAGAAACATCAATTTGCTGAGAGCAAATTGCTGAGACGCCCTGCCCCTGTCTCCTGTCTGTCTGCAGGTCTGTGTGTCTGTCCCCAGCACTCTGCAAGACTAGAAAAATAGGAAGAACCTGTTCAGAATCCCTGCGGGTGAGTGAAAGGAGGGAGGGGCACTGGACAGAAACAGTGAGGGGAGGGTGTAGAAAGCACAGCTTGGGCAGAATTTGAGAGCCCCACTGCCCATCCCCCACCACATATATTGCACACACCCCACCACGCTTTAGGATGGTAGAGAAGATGGTAGGGCCTGCCAAGGAAATGGTTGGCTCTCAAGTGTGGGATGAATTATGGGGTAGAGGGTGGGCAGAAGACACACTTGGAGGGCTGGGCCAGGTCAAAGGAACCCAGCCAAGGGGAAAGATGCCAGTACTATCAGGACCTGCATTCCACCTCCAAGCCCTCAGTCTCCCTTGTCTTTTTTATCTTCTCTTCCCCTTACCACCTCACCACACCCCCCAGTACAGGAAAAGAAGGGGAAATCTCAACATGGAAAAACTCTACAATGAAAATGAAGGAAAGCTGGAAATCGAGGGAACGCCAGAAGATGAAGTAGATACAGAAGATGAAGGAAAATCAGATGAGGAAGAAAAGCTGGAAGTGGAGGGGAAGCCAGGGCATGAGGGGAAGCTCCAGACTGAGGGACAGCCAGATGATGAGGGAAAGCAAGAAAAGCAGGGCAAGTCTGAAAATGAGGGAAAACCACACAGTGAGGGCAAGCCAGAATCCCTGGCAAAGGCTGAGAGTGAGTCGCGGGCTGCCGAAAAGCGCCCAGCTGAAGATTATGTGCCTAGGAAAGCAAAAAGAAAAACGGACAGGGGGACAGACGATTCCCCCAAGGACTATCAGGAGGACTTACAGGAAAGGCACTTGGGCAGTGAGGAGATGATGAGAGAATGTGGAGATGTGTCAAGGGCTCAGGAAGAGCTAAGGAAAAAACAGAAAATGGGTGGTTTTCATTGGATGCAAAGAGATGTACAGGATCCCTTTGCCCCAAGGGGGCAACGGGGTGTCAGGGGAATGAGGGGCGGAGGTAGGGGCCAAAGGGGCTTACACGATATCCCGTATCTTTAATGTCTTTGGCGTTCATTTCTGATTTCTCTAATGAGAATATTGCCGATCCTGCTTTTCCTGGCAGGCATTTGCCAGGCTACGTGCTTTAAACTTAGGCTGATACTTTGCTTTAGGTGTCACTCTTGTTACCAGCAGCCTTTTGATCCAACTACAGTGTTCTCTGTCTTTCATTAGGGGATTTTCACCCATGTGCATGGAAAAGGTGTTCATGGTACACTGTTAAAATAACAATAAAGAAAAAACAGTTTTCAGAACCACATATACAGTATCGGCCCATTTTTGTAAAAATGTAAATGTTTGGGGCGCCTGGGTGGCTCAGTCGGTTAAACATCCGACTTTGGCTCAGTTCATGGGTTTGGGCCCCACATCAGGCTCTGTGCTGACAGCTCAGAGCCTGGAGCCTGCTTCAGATTCTGTGTCTCTCTGCTCCTACCCTGCTTGTGTTCTGTTTCTCTCCCTTTCAAAAAATAAATAAACATTAAAAACTTTTTTAAAAATATATAAATGTTTGCATAATGGCTTTGTGCATAGAGAAAGTTCTGAAATGTGTACGCTAAAAAGTAGGTGATGGTTTTTCCTGCGTGGTAGCCAAAAATAGGTCTCATCTGTACTCAAACATAAGTCCAGTCACCTGACCCCTCCATGCCATTCCTCTGTGAGCGTGCCCATTCCCATGCCTTCCAGAATGTAAAATAAGTAAAACTCATGTTATCTCTGGGATTCATAGCTAGAGAAATCAATCTGGTGGTTATAACAACAGATCCAGTGCTGTAAAAGTCAGTCTTGTCATCTGTGAAATGGGAATAAAACTTAACCTCACAGATTGCTGAGTGGATCAGATGGGATACTGAGTATGTGAGCTATGTTGGGCTGGCACCTTTGCAATAGTAGGACCCTGGACTGCCAGACACTCGGGAGAGGGCTGAAGTTAGGTCTCACCTGTGCCTAGGAACAAGTCCAAGCAGCTGAAAAGAGGGTGCCCCCTTTCTCTGGATATCTGCTGGGCATTCCTGTTCTGCTCTGCCCTGTATCCTCTGCTAACAGCTATTGACATGGAGTCCTCATGATGACAAAGCCCCTCTGATTCCCTATAGTCCCCAAAGGGCCAAAGTACCTACTGGACTGCCATAGGAGTGTGGATAAAACCCCTCTCCCAACTTCAGAGTTGTGCCTGCTCAGATGGTAGTGCCCCACAGCTACTTGGGCCTCCCTGTATTACATAGTTCTGAGCACAGTCATTACCATTTTTAGTTCATTTTATATGTGCTTAGAGTTTTTTTTTTTTTTTTCTCCTCAAAGGACTCGGATATTAGGGGTCCACTCGGGGCCTGTGTCCTGAGACTAATCTATGGAGCACACAATAGATGATGATTTGAACTGAATATTACACTACAGTACCCCAGGTAAACCATGTCTAAACTTACATACACTTTTCTTAGTGTGAGTTTTCTAAAAAGTCTCCAGGCTGGCTAGTTACATAAAATCAAAAGACCTGTCCACACATAATCACAGAGGTTACACAACTGGGTTTCAAGCTGAAAATACCCCTTTCCATTGCAAACCAATTCCAACTGAAAACGGTAATAGTACTCTTAAAAAAATTAAAAACTCTCAATGTTAGGCATTTTCTTTAACCCACCAGTATGTACTTTGATCAAAACACTTTCTTATTCATCCTGATATCCCTTACACTGCCCTTTACACATGCACTTAATAAATTGATTGAATCAGGAGCCCTGAGTTTAAATAGATAATTGTTCATGGATTAGAAGACTCAATAGTGTTAATATGGAAATAAATTCTCTCTAAAACTAATCTGTAAAGTCGATGCCATCCCAATAGAAATCCCAGAAAACTGGGATTCTAAAAGTTATATGGAAAGCGCACAGGACATAAGATAGCCAGAATATTTTGAAAATGAAGAATAAAGTTGGAGGACTCACTGCCTGACTTCAAGACTAACTAAAGCTACAGTAATCAAGACTGTGTAGTACTGGCATAAGGATAGACCTATAGATCAATGGAATAAAACAGACATTCCAGAAATAGATCCACATATATATATAGTCAATTCATTTTTTAACAAGATCCCAAAGTGGGGAGCCTGGGTGGCTCATTCAGTTAAGTGTCCGACTTTGGCTCAGGTCATAATCTTGCAGCTCATGAGTTCGAGCCCTGTGTTGGGCTCTGTGCTAACTGCTCAGAGCCTGGAGCCTGTTTTGAATTCTGTGTCTCCCTCTCTTTCTGCCCCTCCCCCACTCGCACTCTCTCTTAAAAATAAGTAAACTTTAAAAAAATTTTTTTAAAGATCCCAAAGTAATTCGATGGAGAAAAAGATACTTGTCAATAAATGATTCTGGAACAATTAGATGTTGTCTTAGTTCTGGCTGCTATAACAGAAATACTATAGACTGTGTGGCTTAAACAACATTTATTTCTCACAGTTCTGGAATCTGGGAAGTCTAAGATCAAACCACAGGTAATTTGGTGTCTGGTGTGAGGCCTTATTCCTGGTTCATAAAAAGATGTTTTCACACGACATAAGGTGCAAAGGAGATTTCTGGTGTCTTTTTTTAAATGTTTATTTATTTCTAAGAGATAGAGAGAATGAGGAAGATGGAGAGGGAGAGAGAGAGAATCCCAAACAGACTTCGCGCTGTCAGCGTAGAACTCAATGTGGGACTCGAACTCATGAACCCTGAGATCATGACCTGAGCCAAAATCAAGAGTTGGACACTTAACCAACTGAGACACCCAGGCGCCCCTCTGGGGTCTCTTTTATAATGGAACTAACCACATTCATGACAGCTCCACCACATGATCTAAACACTTCCCAGAGGTCCCACCTCCAAACACCATCACATTGGATGTTAGGATTTAACATACAAAGTTTGGGGTTACACAAGTATTCAGTCTGTAGCAGACATCCATATACAAAAAAAAAACCTACTCTTGCCTCATACCATATACAAAATATGAAGTCAGAATGGTTCAAATCAAAATGCAAAACCTAAAATTATTAAAACTTCATTTAAAAATAGGAAAAAATATGGAATAGTCTGTAGCTGCAAAGTAAAATATTGATTATTTAATGTTTTAGTGGTTTAAAGACTTTGAAATTATTTTTCTGCCACTATCTACTTAATACGTTCCAGTTTTTCCTACTAAGAAATAGAAAAAGGAAAATGCTAATGATAAAACATTTAAATGCAGACAATAAGGGGCACCTGGGTGCCTCAGTCAGTTAAGCATCTAACTCTTGATTTCAGCAATGCTCTCTCTCTCCCCTGCTCACCTTCTCTAAATAAATAAATAAATAGATAAACAAACAACAAACAAACAAATAAAATGCAAAGAATGAAATTTAAAATATTGTTAGAGGAGCACCTGGCTGGCTCATTTGGTGGAGCTTTTCAACTCTTGATCTTGGGGTTGTGAGTCCAAGCGTTTGTGAGTTCAAGCCCCATGTTGGGGGTAGAGATTATTTTTAAAATACATAAAATAAAATATTGTCAGAAAAATAGGAATAAAGGGGTAATCTTGGGTTAGGTAAACATTTCATAGGGGCGCTTGAGTGGCTCTGTCAGTTAAGCATTCTGACTCTTGATTTCAGCTCAGGTCATGATCTCATTGTTTGTGGGATCAAGCCCCGCATCCAGCTCTGTGCTGATAAGACAGAGCCTGCTTGGAATTCTTTCTCTCTGTGTCTCTCTCTCTCCCTCCCCCACTCATGCTCCCTCTTTCTCTTTCTCAAATAAATAAACATTTTTTTTTAATTATTCAGAGCTTGGCTCCCTGAGCCCCTCCCTGTCTGTACAGAAGTCTGGTCATCTCAATTACTTTTTCAAAAGTTTATTTATTTATTTTGAGGCAGAGAGCAAGTGAGTAAGGGGCAGAAAGAGAGAGAGAGACAGAATCCCAAGCGCAGAGCCCATTGCGTGGCTCAAACCCATGAAC
Source organism: Panthera onca (assembly GCF_046562875.1). NCBI lineage: Eukaryota > Metazoa > Chordata > Mammalia > Carnivora > Felidae > Panthera > Panthera onca. Next base: position 45,245,313 of record NC_138357.1, on the reverse strand, counting down.
CGTGAGACCAAGTTCTTGCCTGTTTCCAACCACTGGGAGGATCTTGACATCTAAAGGCTACTAGGACACATTCCCTTCTAAATGGCCCATATCTATTATATTCAGATAGTGAGTGTACGCACTGGGGGTGTCTGCCACAGAGGAAACTCTCAATAATTGGGAGACAAAAGACGACCATCTCTGTAGATATCATCCAGTTTTTCCTCCCAACAATCCCAATGTTTGCTCAGTGAGCCCATGTAAAGTGGCCAGGGAAGCAAGAACAGAGCTATGCAAGAGTGCAACAATATTGACTCTCCTTACCAACCTGATCTGACTACTGTCACAGCTGAGTACAGAACCTGCCAACAGCAGAGGCCAGTGTTAAGCCCCTAATATGGCACCATATCCAGGGGGTACCAGACATCCACTTGGGAAACATTGATTACAGTGGACCTCTTCCACCACAGAAAAATGGTGCTTTGTCTCCAAATGAAAATAGTTACACTTTCTTAGATACCAGTTTTATTGAGATATAATTCACATGCCACAAAGTTCACCCCCTCTTTAAAGTATACAGTTCAGTTATATTAGTATATTCACAAAGTCGTGCAACCATCACGTTTTAGAATATTCTTACCATCTCCCAAAGAAAACCTATATGTTATCAATCACTACATATTCTACTCCACCACCATCCTCACCCTACCCAGTAACTGGCAACCACTAATCTACCTTCTTGGCTCTATGGATTTGGCTATTGTGGACATTTCATACAAATGGAATCATACAACATGTGTTCTTTCGTGACTGGCTTCTTTTACTTAACATAATGTTTTCAAAGTTCATCTATGTTGCAGCATGTATCAGTACTCCATTCCTTTTTACTGCCTATTAATGTTCCATTAGATGCTATATCACATTAATTCATTCATTCATCAGTTGATGAACATTTGAGTTGTTTTCATTTTTGATTATGATGAATAATGGTGCTATGAACATTTGTGTAGAAGCTATTGCTTGAACACGTTTTAATTCTTTGGAGTATATATGTAGGAGTAGAATCCTGGGTGATATGGTAACTCTATGTTTAACATTTTGTGGAACTATCAAATGTATTTCAAAGTGGCTGCACCATTTTACATTCCTACCAACAATGTATAAGTTTCCAATTTCTTCACATTCTCACCAGGACTGTTATAGTCTTTTTATTTTATCTATCCCTATTGATATGAAGTGGTATCTCACTATAGTGTGATTTGCATTTCCATAATAGGTAATGATATTGCACATGTTTTCATGAGCATAGTCACCACCATTTGTATATCTTCTTTAGAGAAAGGTCTACTCAAAACATTTGGCCACTAAAAAATAAATTCGGTTACTTGTCCTTTAAATGGTGATTTAAGAGATCTTTTTTTTTTAATTTTTTTTTAACGTTTATTTACTTTTGAGACAGAGAGAGACAGAGCATGAACAGGGGAGGGGCAGAGAGAGAGAGGGAGACACAGAATCTGAAACAGGCTCCAGGCTCTGAGCTGTCAGCACAGAGCCCGACGCGGGGCTCGAACCCACGGACCGTGAGATCATGACCTGAGCTGAAGTCGGACGCTTAACCGACCAAGCCACCCAGGCGCCCCAAGAGATCTTTATATGTTCTGGGTAAAAGTCCCTTGTCAGACATTTGATTTGCAAGTATTTTCTCCCATTCTGTAGGTTGATTTTTAACTTTGTGGATGCTGTCTTCTGAAGCACAAAAGATTTTTCATTTTGACTAAGCCCAATTCATCTATTTTATCTTTCATTGCCTATGCTTTTAGTGTCATGAGAGTATTATAGGCTTAGCTCTTATACATAGAACTATGATTCATTTTCAGTTTTTTTAGGATGTGAGGTACGGGTTCAAATTAATTATTTTGCATGTAGTTATCTAGTTGTCCTAGCACCATTTCCTGAAAAAAAACTATTTTTTCTCCCATTGAATTGTCTTGGCACATTTGTCAAAAATCCATTGACCATAAGTATGAGGGTTTAGTTTTAGACTCTGAACTATATTTAGGGTTTAGTTCTAGACTCTGAACTATATCTATATGTCTATCCTTATGCAAGTACCACACTGTCTTGATTATTGTAGCTTTATAATAAATTTGGAAATAGAGAACTCTGAGGCCTCCAATTTTCTCTTTTTTCAATATTGTTTTGAATATTCTGGGTATTTTGGATGTCCAAAAAAATTTCGAGATCAACTTGTCAAGTTCTGAAAAAATGTCAGCTGGAACTTTGATAGGGGTTTCAGGAAATCTGCAGGTCAGTTTGGGAAGTATTGCCAAGTTAACAATATTAAGTCTTCCAATCCATGAACACAGAATATCTTTACATTTATTTAGGTCTGATTTAATTTCTTCAAACAACATTTAAAAAATTTTCCAGTGTACAATGCTTGCATTTCTTTGGTTATATTTATTCTCAAAAAAAATATTCTTTTGGGGGAGCCTAGGTGGCTCAGTCGGTTAAGTGTCCAACTTTGGCTCAGGTCATGATCTCATGGTTGGGGAGTTCGAGCCCCACATCACATCATTAGTGGGGAACCCACTTTGGATTCTCTGTCTCCCTCTCTCTCTGCCCCTCCCCCACTCACACTCTGTCTCTAAAAAACAAATATTTAAAAGAATTATTCTTTTGGGGGCACCTAGGTGGCTCAGTCGGTTAAGTGTCTGACTTTGGCTCAGGTCATGATCTCACCATTCATGAGTTTGAGTCCCATGTCAGGCTCTGTGCTAACAGCTCAGACCCTACTTTGGATTCTGTGTCTCCCTCCCTCTCTGCCCTCCCCCACTCATGCTCTGTCTCTTTCTCTCTCTCTCAAAAATAAACATTAATTTTTTTAAGTATTCTTTTTTATCCTATTGTAAATAGAATATTTTCTTAATTTTCATTTTCAGATAGTTCATTGCTAGTACATAGAAATACAACTCATTTTGTATGTTGTTATGGTATTCCACAACTTTTTTGAATACACTTAATAGTTCTAAAAGCTTTCTTGTGTGTGCATACCTTAGGAATATTATTTACAAGATCATGCTGTCTATGAGCATAAATTTACTTCTTCCTTCAAATCTAGAGCCTTTTATTTTTTTATTTTTATTTATTTATTTATTTATTTATTTATTTATTTATTTACCTAATTGCCCTGCTAGAGCCTCCAGTACAATATGGAATAAATGCATGGGGCTAAAATATTCTTGCTTTGTTCCTGATCTTAAGGAAAAAGCATTAAACTTTTCATTATGAAGTATAACATAAGGTGTAGTTACGTTATATCTTTGTCAGGTTGAGGAAGTTCCCATTTTGTCAAATGCTTTTTCTGTCCTTAGTGAGATGATGGTTTCTTTCTTCATTGTATGAATATGGCATTTTATGTTGATTGATTTTCAGATGTCAAAAAGCTTGCATTCCTGGAGTGAATTCCACTTGGTCATGGTATCCTTTATATATGATGCTGGATTATTTTGTTAGTATTCTGTGTCTATATACATAAGGGACATTGTTTAATAGTTTTCTTTCTTGATATTTTTATCTGGTTTGGTATCAGGGTATTTCTCACATTATAGAATGTGTTTAAATGTGTAATAATAAATAATAAATGTGTAAACCTAAATGTTTATTAATTTTCCTTTAAAATTTTAGTAGAATTGGGGTGCCTGGGTGGCTCAGTTGGTTAGGCAGCTGACTTTGGCTCAGGTCATGATCTCACAGTTTGTGAGTTCAAGCCCACATAGGGCTCTGTGCTGACAGCTCAGAGCCTGGAGCCTGCTTCAGATTCTGTGTCTCCCCCTCTCTGCCCCTCCTCTGCTCTCTCTTTCACTCTCAAAAATAAATAAATAAACATTAAATTTTTTTTAAAAAATAAATAAAAGTTTAGTAGAATAAACCAGTGAATCTGTCTGGGCCTGGGCTTTTATTTGTGAAGTTTTTTGATTACTAATTCCATCACTTTACTTGATATAGGTCTATTCAGATTTTCTAATTCTTTTTGAATCAGCTTCAGTACAGTATATCTTTTTTTTTTTAATTTTTATCTTTGAGAGAGAGAGACAGAGTGTGAGCAGAAGAGGGGCAGAGATAGAGAGGGAGACACAGAATCCGAAGTAGGCTCCAGGTTCTGAGCTGTCAGCACAGAGCCTGACATGGGGCTCAAATCCACAAACTGTGAGATCATGAACTGAGGCGAAGTTGGATGCTCAACCAACTGAGCCACCCAAGTGCCCCAGTAGAGTGTATCTTTTAAGAAAATGTCCATTACTTATAGGTTATCTAGTTTGTTGACTTGTTCACTGTTCACAGATTTCCCTTACAATCCTCTTCATTTTTGTAAGGTCAGCAGTGATGTCCCCACTTTTGTTCCTGATTTTAATAATGAGAATCTTGTTGTTTTTTCATAGTAAGTGTAGCTAACAGTTTTTTAATTCTGTTGATCTTTTTAAGGAACCAATTTAGTTTCATGGATTGTCTCTATTTTCCTATACTCTATTACATTTATTTTCACACTAATCATTATTATTTCCTTCCTTCTGTTTGCTTTCATTTAGTTTGTTCTACTTTTTTTCCCAATAATTATGTTAAGCAATAGAATAAATCTCAAAATACCTAAAAGGATTAAAATCATACAAAATATGTTCTATGACCAAAATGGCATGAAATTAGAAATCAATAACATGACCTCATGTGGGGAATTCACAAATATTAAGGAAATTAAAAACACACTCCTAAATAACCAATAGGTCAAAAAAGGGGGAGGGGGATTACAGAATCACTTGAGATACAGAAAATGAAAACACTACATATGAAAACTTATGGATGCAACTAAAGCAGAGCTTAGAGGAAAAGCTGTAGCTGTAAACACCCATATTTTAAAAAGAAGAAAGATCTCAGTAACTAGTCTTCCACTACTCAAGAAACTGGAAAGAGAATACCAAACTGAACACAAAGCAAATAAAAAAAGGAAATAATAAAGATTAGAACAAAAATTAATGAGATAGGGAACACAAAAACAAAGAAAATCAATGACTTGAACTTTTCTTCTTTGAAAAGAACAACAAAGGCAACAAATCATTAGATGCACTGACCAACAAAAAGAGAGAAAAAAAAAAAGTGAGAAGATTCACATTGCTAAAATCAGGAATGAAACAGAGGATACCACTATCAACCTTACACAAATAAAAATGATTTTAAGACAATACTATAAAAAACTGTATGACAATGAATCAGGTAACATAGATGAAATGGACATCCCTAGAAGGACTTAAACTACCAAAGCCAAGTCAAGAAGAAATACAAAGTCTGAATAGGGAATTTGTTATTTAAAAAAAAAAAAAAAAAACACCAAAAACTTCCTGCAAAGTAAAGCCCAGGTCCAGATAGATGCACTGGTGAAATCTACTGTGATATCGTGGCTTGTAATAAAAACTATAGGGATGCCTGGGAGGCTCAGTTGGTTAAGCCTCTGATTCTTGATTTTGGCTCAGGTCATGATCTCATAGTTCGGTTTGAGATCAAGCCCCATGTTGGGCTCTGTACTGACAGTGTGGAGCCTGCTTGGAATTCTCTCTCTCCTCTCTGCCTCTCTCTCTCTCTAAAATAAATAAACTTCAAATAATAATAATAACAACAACAATAATAATAAATATATGTATTTGGTCTTTGTCCTGTTCCTGACACAGAGCTCCTAAAACCCTTGGAATTGCCTAAGTGATGAGAGCAATAAAGGTGTCTTATTATTCATAACAAGCCCTTTTCAACCATACCAGTTTATATTAATGAGCTGACCTTTGATAAGTCCCTAGGGTGGAGGAGGCTGGTCGCCAAGTGAACTAACCATAATTAGAGGGATGAAACTTTCAGCCTATCCCTCACTCCCCCATCCCACCTCAGGAGAGGGAAAAGGGGCTAGAGGTTAATTGCCAATAGCTGATAATTTAATCAATCATGTCTATGTAATGAAGTCTCCATAAAAATCCCTGAATATGGAGTTCAAGAAGCTTCTCAAGAGAGTAGCTCTCCCAGAGAAGGCATGGGAGCTCTACATCCTTTCCCACATACCTTGCCCTATTCATCTCTTCTATTTGTCTGTTCCTGAGTTATATCATTTTATGATAAATTGGTAATCTAGTAAGTAAAATGTTTTCCTGAGTTCTATGAGTTGCTCCAAATTAATTAAACCTGAGGTGGGGGTCATGGGAGCCTCCAATCTACAGCCAGTCAGAAGCACAGGTGGAATTACACCTGGAATTACAATTGACATCTGAAGTGGGGGTGGGTGCAGGGTTGTAGAACCACTCTACCTGTGGGATATGATGCTATCTCCTTATACACGGTGTCAGAATTAACACACAGAACACCTAGTGAGTGTTGCAGAATTGCTTAATGTGTGGAAAGCTCACACAACTGCTGTCATAGTGAAATAGTGTTGTAGTAGAGTATTGAGAGTAGACACAGAAGAGTGTGTTTTTTCTTTATATCTACCAATGTTTAAATAAATAAATGCCAATACTTTACAAATCACCCAAAGTGTTGTTAAAAGATACACTTAAGCATATTAACATTTTTAAGAGTTTGAGCAAACATCAATTCAAATCGAACAGTGCCACATTGGAAAAGGTTAAGAGTGCTCCATAGACTGGAGTGAGGGGCAGGATTTTTATAGAGAAGATGCAGAAGCAAAGTGAGAAAATTATTTAATTGGATATATCTTAAGTGGTTGCATTATCTGCGAAGCCTAATTGGCTGTTTGTGATTGTTTTCCTTAACCTTGAAGCATTTATAGAAATTGACTCTGGTTTAGGTTTTAGTTTGTTTAATTAGGCTACCAAGTCATTAGAGCCAGTTCGGTCTAATGACCTGTTTGTTCAATTACTTTAATAATTGCCTCCTTTTGGTCATCTTCTCATACATAAGAGATAAACCAAAATTTTGGTATTAGTGCCATTCTCAGTCACAATCAGGTTTAAACTATTCTTGTCTCATGAAACTCATAGGTTATGATGTCAGGTTTGTGGAAGAATTATTTTTGCAATGCATTTTGTTGTTCATCTTTTTGTTTCTTCAAGCACAGTGAGACCATCTGCTGTACTGCTGATAACTGTGAATATGTATTTAAGACCCATGAGAGAACACAACACACCAGGGAGACTACAATGATGATTATCACAGGATAAAACCAAAAGACTGAAGTATTCTCCTTAGTCAGGGGTCCCATGAACCAAACTAGTTGATATCAAATAAATTAAAGAATGTGCCTGAAGTGACATCAATCTGTTTCAGCCAAGTAGCTTGTTTGTTAATTCCTTATATTTGCTACAATACCAGAGGTGCTGGTCCAGGTAGAGTAGGAGGTATTTGCTATGGCACAAACTCCTCCTTATTGAGCCAACAAGTAATCTAAAGTAAATCTATTATCTAAAACCACCAAATCAAGAAAGCCTAGGGATTTTTATTGTGCACTTACAGCCTTAGTGTTAGATTAAGTGATAGCTGCCAGTTAAAAGAGCATCATCGTCTTATGTGTTAACAGAGAAAAAGCAAGTAGCTAAAAGGCAAAAATAAATAAATACATAGTTTTCATATTAAAGATGAAGATCTTGATCCATGATATGGAGAGCTGTCCACCTCAAGATGTCATCTGTTTCTGGGGAGGAACTTCCCTAGTTAATATTAATGTTAGATCTCCACCTGGTGTTCAGTTCTCAGAATCTGGTGGAGCCCTTTTTAATTGGGAGATGCAGAACTAAGGTTCAAGGCCCTGAAGTTTGGTGCCATATGGATAGTGAAGAGAACCTGGTATGATCCCTTTCAACAAGGATCCAGGGCACTCTGTTCTCAGGGATTCTAAATCAGAAAGTTGGGGAAAAGTTGAAAACATTAATCTGGAGAATTGTAGCCAGATATTTAGAAAAATTAGATCATTTTTCACTTGTACTACTACCCTCTCAACTCCCCAGAGCACCCCACATTACTGTTCAAGGTGTCCACATAAAATACAAACCTGACTGCAAAACAAAAATAAAAAATTAGAAAAATTTATAATCAAATCCAGTTTACAGATAGATAACAAAACCTCAGGACTAGAATCAAATATTCACAAAAGTATGTTATAGTTTGCTACTGAAACAACTTTTCTCTCTACATTCATTCATTGGACTTTTTTTAAGTTTTATTTAAATTCCAGTTTGTTGGGGTGCCTAGGTGGCTCAGTCGGTTCAGCGTCCAACTCTTGATTTTGGCTCAGGTCATGATGTCACAGCTGTGCGATCAAGCCCCAATTTAGGCTCTGGGCTGAGCCTGGAGTCTGCTTGGGATTCTCTCTATCCCTCTCTCTCTCTGTCCCTCCCCCACTCACACACATGCTCTCTCACTCCCTCTCCAAATAAATATTTAAAAATAAATAAATTCAAGTTAGTTAAAATACAGTGTAATGTTAGTTTCAGGTGTATGATATAGTGATTCAACACACAGTGTTTATCACAAGTGTACTCCTTAATATTCATCACTTATTTAACCCATCCTCCCCCCACCTCCCCTCTGGCAACCATCAGTTTCTTCTATGAAGTTAACTGTCCCTTTCTTGGTTTGCCTCTTTTTTTTTCCCTTTGCTCATGTGTTTTGTTTCTTAAATTCCACATATGAGTGAAATCATATGGTATTTGTCTTTCTCTGACTGACTTATTTCACTTAGCAAAATAGTCTCTAGCCCCATCCATGTCATTGCAAATGGCAAGGTTTTATTCTTTTTTGTGGCTGAGTAACATTCCATTGTATATGTATTGCCACATCTTTATCTATTCATCAGTTGATGGACACTTGGGCTGTTTCCATAATTCGGCTATTATAGATAAAGCTGTTATAAACATCAGGGTGCATATATCCCTGTGAATTAGTACTTTTGTATTCTTTGGGTAAATACCTAAGTAGAGCAATTGCTGGATTAGATTGGATTAAAATTTAGTGTTTATTTATTTTTTGAGAAAGAGAGAGAGCACAAGCAAGGTAGGGAGAGAGAGGGAGACACAGAATCCGAAGAGAGAGGGAGACAGAATCTGAGCTGTCAGCACAGAGCCAGATGCTGGGCTCAAACTCAGGAACTGCAAGATCATGACCTTAGCTGAAGTCGGACACTTAACCGACTGAGCCACCCGGGCACCTCCAGACTGGATTTTTAAAAGGCTCTCAAGGCTAGAAATCCAAGCCAAGAACTTGCCAGATGTCACCTGAAATAATCTATAGATTTGGGTGAATTCCTTTCTTCCCTAAAGGTCCCTGAAATACCCTGGTATTCATGGGGCCTCAGGATATGGCCTTTCTTACCTGGTATGGCTGGGAACCCTGCAAGCAAAATATCAGGTGGTATTTCCAAGGGGCTTTATTGGCTCCATAAAGTCAACCTTATTTCCTTAAAGCTGTCTAATAATATCTGATTTAATGCAGATCATTCTCAAATATGACATTCCATTGAAAACACTGGTAATACAATCAATGTTTTCAATTGTGTCTTGTTACAAGGAAAAAAGATTTTTGTTGAATGTATGCAAATTCTCATGTTGCCCCCCCCCCAAAAGAAACACTAAGGGTTTCCAAATTCTGGAAGGATCACATAGGGATAAAAGATAAATATTTTGATTCTGCTTATAAAATAACAATTTACTGAATTGGTGTAAGTTTTAGAGCTTAAAAGAGAAAAAGGTTTCCTTAAATCTGGAAAATAAAACATTAAAGAAACAGCATTGTTTCAAATAAAAATACATAAAATTTATAATCATCCTCACCAGCTCTTTAAATACCATGTTAATTCTTGTTCTGCTTGAATCCAATTTTTCATTAGAGTTCTGGAAATTCTTCCTCAGTTTAGTGGTATGATCTTAAAATTATGAGAACAATGTATTCTAAAGTACTTGTCAGAGTCCTGTCCTGAATCTCTCTGAAAATGACACATTTCTGCAAAAGCATCAGAGTAAAACAATAATTGTCTGCAAATGACAAAATGAGTTAAAAAAAAAAGGCTGTGGTTAAAGATCTGATGAGTTTATTTGAAAAGGTAATTTAGTTCTCTGTGGCATATGGCAATTTAAGATAATAATTGGATAATGAACAAATTGACAAATTCCCATGAACTTCAAACAATTCTGGAATACATATATATATATCCATAGGTATATAACCTAAGGAGGCTTATCATCACTTCTTATTTGGCAATGCTTCCCATGTAATTAAACATATAAAATAAGCCTAATTAGTTTAACACCTCTCTTTTACAAGGGGAATAAAAAAAATATTTTGAGATTTTCCGGGGACCTCTAGAAAACATCAAAGTTAGTTTGTGGTCAAATGACTCTGTTTTACATTTTACTTTGAAAAGTTGTCAAAAATGTCAAAAGATTTAAAATTTTATTAAATAGGATCCCATATCATTATGAAACAATACTTATTTATTTAACCAAAATGATAACAAAGGATTTTAATAGCAAATACAGAATATTACAATGTTGTAAATAAAATATAACTCTTTTTTATAGTGAGAAGACTCAGTTCTCCCATGTAATCAAATACCTTGATAAAGTCAATAGGAAGCATAGGAAATTATTTTGGCAAGACACAAAATCTTTGCTTCTCAGGCAGATTACACAAAAGGTAACAAAAAACATTTCACAATTTCTTATCAAGAGCCAACCAATAGTCCAAGAAAACTTTTTTTTAACAGAAAGAAAAACAAATTATAATTTTGTACCATGTACTTTTGATATTAAGTTTCATTATTTAAAAACCTATAAATAAATCTATTCTAATCTTAGCCAGCTTGATCACACATAGAATTCCTTTCCTAAGATTCTTTTTGTACAAACTTTCTATCCATTCAGTTTTTGTCCTGTATTTAAGTTTCATTATTTAAAAACCTATAAATAAATCTATTCTAATCTTAGCCAGCTTGATCACACATATAATTCCTTTCCTAAGATTCTTTTTGTACAAACTTTCTATCCATTCAGTTTTTGTCCTGTATTTTCCTCGTTCTCATTCTGTAACAACCAGTCATTCTACTTTAGGACAAAATTACTTTCTTTTTCCCTTACCAAAAATGAGTCCTTCATATCTTTCCTTATCCAAAAAACACACCCTATTTTCTTTACCTACTTTTCATGCATAGTTGTTTCCTTTCACCCTGATTATTTCTAGTAGTTTTGATTTACACAAATTGATTAGCATTCTTAACTGTTAGAAACTGTAATTTCTTATTTATTTATTTATTTATTTATTTATTTATTTATTTATTTAAGAGCGGGCACAAGTCAGCAAGGGACAGAGAGAGAGGGAGAGAGAGAGAGAATCCCACATTGGCAGCGAAGAGCCCAAAGTCGGGCTTGAGTTCACCCAATGCGGGGCTTAAACTATGAACCATGAGATCATGACCTAAGCAGAAGTCAGATGCTTAAGCAACTGAGCCACCCAGGTGCCCCAGAAACTGTCATTTCTAGTAAAAACTAAGCAATAAGCAATGTAGACTGCCTATTACACTAACACCATGGATTGACAAATTTATAAATATATTTCAAAGTTTCTAGAAGTGTATTCTTCCTCATAGGAAAGTTTTCAAAATGATCATGATTATATTAACAGCATGGTCAATATAAGTCAGTATAAGCCACCATATTAACAGAATGGAAGCCAAAAACCACAAGATCATCTCAATAAATGCAGGAAAAAAAATTGACAATATCCAGCACCCTGTCATGATAAAAATATTCAACAAACTAGGAATACAAAATAACGTCTTGAACTTGATAAAGGACATCTACCAAAAACATGCAAATTACATTACACTTAAGTGAGAAAGATAAAAATTTTCCCCTCTAAGAACAGAAACAAGATGGCAATGTCCTCTCTCACCATTTCTACAGATTGTACTACAAGTTCTATCCAGGGCAATTAGTCAAGAAAAATAAATAAAAAGGCATCCAGTTAGGAAATAAATAAGTAAAAGGATCTCTATTTGAAGATAACATATTTTTGTATATAGCAAATCCTAAGGAATCCATTAAACATTATGAGAACTAATACATTAGTGGAACATTGTGAAAGGATACAATATCAATATATAAAAATCAATTTTATTTCTTTACACTAGAAATTAACAATCTGAGAATAGACTTAAGAAAATAATTCCATTGGGGCCCCTGGGTGGCTCAGTCAGTTAAGGGGCCAACTTTGGCTCAGGTCATGATCTCACGGGTTTGTGAGTTCGAGCCCCATGTCAAGATCTGTGTGGACAGCTCAGAGCCTGGAGCCTGCTTCAGATTCTGTGTCTCCTCTCTCTCTGACCCTCCCCCACTTGTTCTCTCTCTCTCTCTCTCTCTCTCTCTCTCAAAAATAAAAATAAAAAATAAACATTAAAAAAAAAGAAAATCATTCAATTTACAGTAACACCAAAAACAAAAACATTGCTAGAAATATATCTAAAAAAGGAAATGTCAGACTTTGAAAACACAAAACGTTGTTTTTTTTTTTTAACGTTTATTTATTTTTGAGACAGAGAGAGACAGAGCATGAACGGGGGAGGGGCAGAGAGAGAGGGAGACACAGAATCGGAAGCAGGCTCCAGGCTCTGAGCCATCAGCCCAGAGCCCGACGCGGGGCTCGAACTCACTGACCGTGAGATCGTGACCTGAGCTGAAGTCAGATGCTTAACCGACTGAGCCACCCAGGCGCCCCCACAAAACGTTGTTGAAATAAAATAAAGAAGACCTAAATAAAGGGAATACTCATGTTCATGGATTGAACGACAGTATTGTTCAAATGACAATATTTCCTAATTGATCTACAGATTCAATGCAATCCCTATCAAAATCCTATCTGGCTTCTATGTAGAAAATGATAAAATAATTCCAAATTTATGGGATCCAGAACAGACACAATAATCTTAGAAAGAACCACATTAGCTATCTCATACTTCCTAATTTCAAAAGTTACTACAAAATAACAGGAATCAAGACAGTGTGGTACTGCCATGAAGATAAATACATAGATCAGTGGAAAATAATTGAGAGCCCAAACGCAAATCCTCATGCTTAAGGTCAATTGATTTTTGACATACATGCCAAGAGAATAAACAGGGAAAGAACAGCTTTGAAACTAAAGTGGTGGAACAACTGAATATCCACATGCCACAGATTGAATTTACACCACTACCATCATAAATATACCAAAATTAATTCAACCTGGGTCATAAGTATTTTTTTGATAAAATTATCTTATTTTATTTTTTTTATTTACATCCAAATTAGTTAGCATATAGTGCAACAATGATTTCAGGAGTAGATTCCTTAATACCCCTTACCCATCTAGCCCATCCCCCCTCCCACAACCCCTCCAGTAACCTGCTGTTCTCCATATGAAGAGTCTCTTATGTTTTGTCCCCCTCCCTGTTTTTATATCATTTTTGCTTCCCTTCCCTTGTGTTCATCTGTTCTGTGTCTTAAAGTCCTCCTATGAGTGAAGTCATATGATTTTTGTCTTTCTCTGACTAATTTCGCTTAGCATAATACCCTCTAGTTCCATCCGCCTAGTTGCAAATGGCAAGATTTCACTCTTTTTGATTGTTGAGTGATACTTATAGCACATCGTTATCCATTCATCCATCGATGGACATTTGGGTTCTTTCCATACTTTGGCTATTGTTGATAGTGCTGCTATAAACATTGGGGTGCATGTGTCCCTTCAAAACAGCACACCTGTATCCCTTGGATAAATACCTAGTAGTGAAATTGCTGGGTCATAAGGTAGTTCTATTTTTAATTTTTTGAGGAATCTCCACAGTTTTCCAGACTGGCTGCACCAGTCTGCATGCCCACCAGGTGCAAAAGAGATTCTCTGTCTTCGCATCCTCGTCAACGTCTGTTGTTGCCTGAGTTGTTAATGTTAGCCATTCTGATAGGTGTGAGGTGGTATCTCATTGTGGTTTTGATTTGTATTTCCCTGATGATGAGTGATGTTGAGCATTTTTTGATGTGTCGGTTGGCCATCTGGATGTCTTCTTTGGAGAATTGTCTATTCATGTCTTTTGCCCATTTCTTCACTGGATTATTCGTTTTTTGGGTGTTGAGTTTGATAAGTTCTTCATAGATTTTGGATCTAACCCTTTATCTGTCATTTGTAAATATCTTCTCCCATTCTCTCAGTTGCCTTTTAGTTGTGCTGATTGTTTCCTTCGCTGTGCAGAAGCTTTTTATTTTGTTGAGGTCCCAGTAGTTCATTTTTGCTTTTGTTTGCCTTGCCTCTGGAGACGTGTTGAGTAAGAAGTTGCTGTGGCCACCGTCAAAGAGGTTTTTGCCTGCTTTCTCCTTGAGGATTTTGATGGCTTCCTGTCTTACATTGAGTTCTTTCATCCATTTTGAGTTTGTTTTTGTGTATGGTGTAAGAAGTGGTCCAGGTTCATTCTTCTGCATGTCGCTGTCCAGTTTTCCCAGCACCACTTGCTGAAGAGACTGTCTTTATTCCATTGGATATTCTTTCCTGCTTTGTCATAGATTAGTTGGCCATATGTTTGTGGGTCCATTTCTGGGTTCTCTATTCTGTTCCATTGATCTGAGTGTCTGTTTTTGTGCCAGTACCATTCTGTCTTGATGATTACAGCTTTGTAGTAGATGCTAAAATCTGGGATTGTGATGCATCCCGCTTTGGTTTTCTTCTTCAGTATTACATTGGCTATTCAGGGTCTTTTGTGGTTCCATACAAATTTTAGGATTGCTTGTTCTAGCTTCAAGAAGAATGCTGGTGCAATTTTGATTGGGACTGCATTGAATGTGTATATTGCTTCAGGTAGTGTTGACATTTTGACAATATTTATTCTTCCAATCTATGAGCATGGAATGTTTTTCCATTTCTTTGTATCTTCTTCAATTCCCTTCATAAGCTTTCTATGGTTTTCAGCATACAGATCTTTTACATCTTTGGTTAGGTTTATTCCTAGGTATTTCATGATTCTTGGTTAGGAGATGCATTTTAAATTCAAAAACACAAAAAGGGTTGACTCGGTGGCTCAGCTGATTAAGTGTCCAACTTTGGCTCAGGTCATGATCTTATGGTTCATGGGTTCGAGCCCTGCGTCAGGCTCTGTGCTGACAGCTCAGAATCTGGAGCCTGCTTTAGATTCTGTGTCTATTTCTCTCTCTCTGCCCCTCCCCCACTTGCACTATGTCTCTCTCTCTCTCTCTCTCTCTCTCGAAAATAAATAGTTAAAAAATTTTAAATACAAATAGATTTAAAGTTAAAGGATAAAACAATATATTATACAAATGGTAACCACAAGAAAGTTGGAATAGCTATAGTAATATCGGACAAAACAGATTTTAGAACAAAAAATTTTCATAGAGATAGAGGTATTTTATACCAATAAAAGGGTCAGGGGCACCCAGGTGGCTTAATTGGTTGAGCATCTGACTCTTGATTTTGGTTCAGGTCACGGTCTCATGGTATGTGGAATTGAGTCCCATGTTGGCTATGCACTGACAGTGTAGAGGGTACTTGGGATTCTCTGCTCTCTCAGTCCCTACCCCTGCTCATGCTCTATAGCAAAATAAAAATTTTTTAAAAAGGGCCAATCCATCAGAAAGATATAACAGTTATATATGCACCTAACAGCATCAAAATACATGAGGAAAAACTAACAAAAATGAAGGGAGAAAGAAACAATTCAATTATAACAGTTGAAGACTTTCAACTTTTAATAATAGATAGAACAGGGGCCCTGGGTGACTCCTGGGTTAAGAGTCCGAATTCAGCCTGAGTCACAAACTTGTGCTTGGTGATTTCAAGCACTGGGCTTTGTGCTGATGGTGTAGAGCCTGCTTGGGATTCTCTCTCTCTCTCTCTCTCTCTCTCTCTCTCTCTCCCTCTCTCTCTCTCTCTGCACCTTCCCCATTCTCTCTCTCTCTCTCTCTCAAAATAAATAAATAAAAACTTTAAAAATATATAATAGAACAATTAGGCAGAAGATCAACAAGAAAATAGAAGCTTGGGGCACCTGGCTGGGCCAGTCAGTAGAGCATAAGACTCTTGATTTTGGGGTCATGAATTCAAGCCCCACATTGGGAGTAGAGATTATTTTTAAAAAATAGAAGACTTGAACAAAATTACAAACCAACTAGACCTAATAGAAGTCTATAGGATATCTCACTGACCAGCAAGTGGGTATACATTCTTCTCAAGTGCACATGGAACATACTCCAGAATAGACCATATGCTAGGCATTAAAACAAACCACAATAAATTTGAAAGATTAGAAATACCACTAAGTTGTTTTCTTCTACTACAGAATAAAAGTAGAAAAAAAAAACAGAAAGAAATTTGGGAAAATCACAAATATGTGGAGATTAAACAACCACTCCTAAATAACAAATGGATCAAAAAGAAATCAAATGGTAAATTATAAGGTATATTGAGATGAATAAAACTGAAGATATTACATACCAAAACTTATGGGATGCAGCTAAAGCAATGCCTATTGCTGTAAATGCCTATTAAAAAAGGAAGATCTCAAATCAATAACCTAACTTTCTACTGTAAGACCCTAAAAAAGAGCAAACTAAACCTAAAGCAAATAGAAGGAAGGCATTAAAAAAGACTAGACAGAAACTAATGAAACAGATAATAGAAAAAACAGAGAAAATCAATAGAACCAAAAGCTGATTCTCAGGGCATCTGGGTGGCTCAGTTGGTTGAGCCTATGACTTCAGCTCAGGTCATGATCTCATGGTTCATGAGTTTGAGCCCGATGTCGGGCTCTGTGCTGACAACTCAGAGCCTAGAACTTGCTTCAGATTCTGTGTCTCCCTCTCTCTGCCCCTCCCCTGCTTGCACTCTGTCTCTCTCTCAAAAATAAATTAAAAAAAACATTTAAAAAAGCTGGTTCTCTATAAATATCAACAAAATTGACAAACATTTAGATTGATTACCCAGGGGAAAGAAAGAAAGAAAATTCAAATTACTAGAGTCGGAAATGAAAGAGGATATTACTACTGACTTTACAGAAATAAAAGGACTATGAAGGAATACTATGAATAAGTGTATGCCAATACATTAGATAACATAGACAAAATGGGCAAATTCCTAGAAAGACACAAACTACCAAAACTGACTCCAGATAAAATAGCAAATATGAACACACCTATAATAACAAAATTAATTAGTAAACAAAAAGCTACTGAGATGGAAAAGTCTAGGTCTAGATGGCTTCACCAGTGAATTCTACCAAACATATAAAAATCAATGAGTATCACTTCTTCAAAAATTTTTCCAAAAAAATAGAACAGAATACTTCCTCACTCATTCTATGAGGCCAGTATTATCCTGTTACCAAAACCATACAAAGATATCACATGATGCATTTGAACAAGACTCAAAGCAAGTAAATGGTAAGCATGTTACTTCTATGACTCCTAACAGTCAGCAGAGGCCACCCTTTTGGTTCTATTCAGAACTTACTTCCAACACAAAATCACATTCTAAAAAACACAAATGACCAAGAAACCCAATCATACCCTTTCTTACATGTGTTATTTCCTTATATTTGTCAACCACTTATATTGAAAATATGACAAAGAAGGAAAGGGAGAGGCACCTGCCTAGCTCAGAAAAGCATGTGACCCTTGATCTTGGGGTTGTGAGTTTGAGCCCCACATTGGGTAGAAGATTACATAAATTAAAAAAAAAAAACTTAAAATAAAGAATGAAAGGGAAAGCGAGAGCAACCCACAGTTCATTCTCTTTTCAGTCCTTTTGTAGAATGTCCATATGTGCAGGTATCAAGAAGAGAAATAAAAATAGTTTAGTTTTGTGCAACATTTCCTTCATTCTGGTAAGAAATAAATACATATGCATGTATAAGCTACAAAAGATGAACTGTGCAATTTTAGTGATTCTACATAGGAGTCAAATGCTCTTGGGGTGCCTGGGTAGTTCAGTCAGTTAAGCATCCAACTCTTGGTTTCAGCTCGGGTCATGGTCTCACAGTTCATGAGTTCAAGTCCCACATTGGGCTCTGTGCTGGTGGCATGGAGCCTGCATGGGATTCTCTCCCTCCCTCTCTCTCTGCCCTTCCCCTGCTTGCTTGCTCTCTCTCTCTTTCTCGAAATAAATAATCGTTAAAAAAAGTAATAACAAATATAAAAAGGAGTCCAATGCTCTTGTGTTTGCATTTAAAACTAGCATCAAGGGGCACCTGGGTGGCTCTATGGGATAAGCATCCAACTTCAGCTTTCATGATCTCACAATTCATGAGTTCAAGCCCTGGATAAGCAGGCTCTGTGCTGACAGCTCAGAGCCTGGAGCCTGCTTCAGATTCTGCATCTCCCTCGATCTCTACCCCTCCCCCACTCACACTCTGTCTCTGTCTTCTTCAAAAATAAACATTAAAAAATTTTTGATAAAAAAATAAAACTAGCATCAAAGAATACAATGCTGAACTATATAATTCATGCCAATAATCATTTAAAATTTTACTTTTCCCTTTCTTAGAACAATATTATTTTTCCATATTTTGCTTTTTATTTTTAAAATTTTCTTTAAACCCAAGTTAGTTAACATATAGTGTAATAATGGTTTCAGGAATAGAATTTAGTGATTTATCACTTACATGTAACACCCAGTGCTCATCCCAGCAAGTGTCCTCCTTAATGCCCATTACCAATCCCCTCCACTCAACACCCCTCCAGCAAACCTCAGCTTGTTTCTATATTTAAGAATCTCTTAGGCTCTGCCTCCCTCTCTGTTTTTGTCTTAATTTTCCTTCCATTCCCCTTTGTTCATCTGTTTTGTTTCTTAAATTCCACATATGAATGAAATCATAAGATATTTATCTTCCCTGACTGACTTATTTTGCTTAGCATAATAATACACTCTAGTTCCATCCATTTTGTTGCAAATGATGAGATTTCATTCTTTTTGATCATTGTGTAATATTCCATTGTCTATATATGCCATTTCTTCTTTATCCATTCATTCGTCAGTCGATGGACATTTGGGCTCCTTCCATAATTTGGCTATTGTTGATAGTTGTGCTATAAACATTGGGTGCGTGTGCCCCTTTGAATCAGCATTTTTGTATCCTTTGGATAAATACCTAGTAGTGCAATTGCTGGGTCATACGGTAATTCTTTTTTTTTTTTTTTTTTTTTTTTTTAATGCCCAGGTTATTTATTTATTTATTTATTTACCATTTATTCAGTTTTTGAGAGAGAGAGAGACAGACAGAGCGTGAGCAGGGTAGGGGCAGAGAGAGAGGGAGACACAGAACCTGAAGCAGGCTCCAGGCTCTGAGCTGTCAGCACAGGGCCTGATGCAGGGCTCAAACTCACAAACCATGAGATCATGACCTGAGGTGAAGTCAGACGCTTAACTGACTGTGCCACCCAGGCGCCCTGGGTAATTCTATTTTTAATTTTTTGAGAAACCTCCATACTGTTTTCCAGAGTAGCTATACCAGTTTGTATTCCCACCCACCAGCAGTGAAAAAGTAGAACAATATTACCTAATAAATAAAAAGCACCATGTCAAGGTCAACAGCAATGTTTATAAATCCTCTGATAGCATGTAGCTTTGATATGATGTGATAAAATGGTACTTTATCTCTGTGATATTCCTCCCAAAAACCCATTATCCCAGTCTAACCAAGAGAAAAAAACCAGCCATATCCTATTAGATGACCATTCTACAAACACCTGACTAGTACTCAAAATTGTAAATGTCATCAAAATCAGAGAAAGTCCAAGAAATTGTAATAGCCAAGGGGAACCTAAGGAGATATGACAACTAAAAGTAATGTGGTATTCTGGATGGGGCTCAGGAGTAGAAAAGGTAAAACAAAGGACTAGGAAAAAACAAAGGAAATTTTAATAAAATATAGACTTCAGCTAATGATAATATGTCAATATTGTTTCCTTAGTTCTAACAAATGTACCATATTAATGTAAGGTGCTACTGGATGTGGAATATATGAGAATCCTCTATATCTTCTTAATTTTTCTTTGAATCTAAAACTGTTCTAAAAAATGAAGTCTATTTAAAAAAAGAACATGGAAAATCGAAAGAGAGACCACAGGAGAAAGAAAAGCTTTATATTTCAGTCCCTTTAAAGGCACATTTTTCGTGCTCTTTGAACAAGGGGCCTTGCATTATCATTTTACACAGGGCATCACAAATTATGTAGCTTACGCTGCCTCTGTCCCAACCTCTGTCATCCAGCCCTGAGACTGGGGTTGTCCTGGGCCCTTCTGAGAGTCCCTGAGGCCAAGGGGAAGGCTGTGAGTATATATGTTGGAGTCTAGCAGGGAAGGTCAACATAGGACAAGTTCTATGCTCTGAGCTTGTTTGGATTCTGGGAAAAGCAGCAGAAGCAGCCACAGTCTGGAGAGGTCCCCACTCAGGCCAAACGGTGTTCCTAAGGGAAGCCCCTCCTCACCATGGTAGGCAGCATGAAGTCCTAGCATCCTAGAGCAGAAAGGGACCTCATTTATTGTTCTACCACAACTCTTTCCTCCACCTTTTAGAGAGAAGGAGGACACAGACAGAGGCATGAAGATGGGTAGAAGGCTCCCAGGCCTCCAGAGTCTTCCAATGAGTAAGTGACAGCCTGGATCCTGCCCAGCCCAGAGCCTGGTACTGCCTCCCTTTGGCCCAGGTTGGACCTGCCTTCCCAGTCCCTGAGTAATTTCCCAGCAGCCTGAGTTGCTACTCAGAGTCCCTTCCTTGTTTCTCTGGACATAAGCAGAGTGACAGAGGGTAGGGAGGGAGAGAGGGAAAGGGAGGGAGAGAGAGAGAGAGAGACAGAGAGAGAGAGAGAATGAGAATGAGAATGTACCCAGTTAGGATGAGGCCAGAAGCAGAAAAGAGAAGACTCTTGTCATTCCATTTCCACTTGGCTATTTGGGAGAGCCTGAGAGCTATAGGCTGAATAGGGCCTGCTGCAATCGACAGCAGATAGTCTTGAGACTAAAGTACTGCCATGGGTGTCATTAGGAAAGAATGCAGAGGTGGCAGAAGAAGGGGGAACCTCTGAGCTGGAGAGGGCATTTCTCCTCAACTCCAGGCAGACAGGCCCTGCAAAGTAAAACCAGACCTCCATGGAGTCTGTGTTGTAGACAGGCTCAGAGGGAGGGGCTCTGTTTCTGCCACAGAAGTGCAGCCTCACCAGGGAACAGGAATCCCTAAACCAGAAACTCACTCTGGACTTCCTCAGATCCCCAGAGAAAGGCCACGCCCCTGGAGACGGTTGTCATGGCAGCAGCTGCCTGGGGCTGACTGCCTTCCCCCTTGCTTGCATGGCTGCCCTGCTTGCCTTCTGATACCTTCAGCTCCTGCTACCTGAAAAGGCCTGTACTGTCCACCCTGGCTGCATGTAAATGTACCTGGAGCCCACTGCCCAGGAACTGTTTTACAAGGTGGTTAAAGGTTCCCTCTCTTACATCATACTGCTAGGGTTTCAATCCTATCTCGGCTAGTATCACGTGTGTTTCCATCGGAACAATTTGTAACCTCCAAGAACCTTAGTTTCACCTTTAAAATGGCATTTCTTAGACTTAAACCCTCCCTAGAAATTTTGACCTAAGCAACATGTCCTCACAGGGCCCTAAGTCAGCAGTATCAAATCAAATCCAAGAGAAGGGTTATTTCATAGCCCTCACCCCAACTACACACAAACAAGTAGCAGACCACATTCCCTTGTAACAAATGGTGTCACCACGGCAGAAGCACCATCATCTTATTTCCTCTTGAGAGCGCTTTCTCTCAAGGGAACCCCAAATCAGTTACTGTCAGGCAGAGACTTAGAGCCAACACAAAGACATTGTTTTCATTCTTCCATTCCCAGTTCTAATTCTTTATATCTCCCTTTTCTGACCCCCATGTTTACTAAATTCTCATCAAGGGTTAATTTATAGTGGTTTGGGAGCTTTCAGAGGCAACTGTGTCCTCTATCAGCAGCGCTAGAAAGGAATCCCACCCTACAAAGTCACATTGAGAGAGGAAAGGAGGGGAACTGGCCTGGCAGGACACACTCTTGGCTGCCAAACCCAACAGGGGAAAATAATTTCTTCATTTGAAGTTAGAGTTCTTTGCTGAGATCTCCTCCAGATCTTTCCTGAGCTTGCTGAATTTATCATCCTATTTAGTACTAATGGCATGCTTTAAATTAATATTTTGTAGTAATGTGCTGAATGACAGAATTTGGATTCTGTCCAAGAATAAGGGAGTAAATCTAACAAGACAACATTTAACCCAGAAAAACAGAAGCTTCTATACTTGGGTTAAAATTGAAATTATTCACATATATGCACCCCTGTTTTTTGCAGTATTTACAATAGCCAAACTATGAAAGCAGCCCAAGTGTCCATTGATAGATGAATGGATAAAGAAGATGTTGTATATATACACAGTGGAATATTATTCAGCCATAAAAAAGAATGAAATCTTGCCATTTGAAACATGGATGGAGCTAGAGTATAAGGCTAAGTGAAATAAGCCAGTCAGAGAAAGACAAATACCGTATGATTCACTCATATGTAGAATTTTTAATGTTTATTTTTGAGAGAGAGAGAGAGAGAGTCAGAGACAGAGCATGAGCAGGGGAGGGGCAGAGAGAGGGAGACAAAGAATCAGAAGCAGGCTCCAGGCTCTGAGCTGTCAGCACAGAGCCCGATGCAGAGCTTGAACTCACGAACGCAAGATCATGAACTGAGCTAAAGTTGGACACTTAACACTTAACCAACTGAGCCACCCAGGCGCCCCACTCATATGTAGAATCTAAGAAATGAATAAACAGAGGGGAAAAAGAGATACACCAAAAAAAAAAAAAAACACACTCTTAACTATAGAGAACAAATGGTTACCAGAGAGGAAGTAGGGGGTGGGGAATGGGTGAAATAGGTAAAAGAGATTAAGGGTACACTTATCTTCATGAGCACTAAGTAATATATATATATAGAATTATTGAATACTATATTGTACACCTGAAAGTAATTTAACACTATATGTTAACTGTACTGGAATGAAAATTTTTAAAATTAAAGTGATTCATATAAGGCTATTAACAGGGATGTGTGAAACAGATTTGGGAGTGTCAGGTGATTGCAATTTAAAGTGGATTCAACTGTGTAATATGGCATCCACAAAATCTAACTATGATCTTAGGATTCATCTACAGGTGTATAGTGGCTATTCTATAGTGAAGGGTGTGATAAGATCACTCCATTCAACACAAGGCAGAACATTCAGTATTTTTTCAGAGACATTTATAAATTCAGGAGCATGTAGGATGGTGAGTGACTTAGAAAAAGTATATCACATTAGAAAGAACTGAAAATAACTGGGAAGGTTAAGACTAAAAAAAGTCTTGGTGTGATTGTTTAAGGATTAGAGATAGCATATTGAAAATGCTTAGCACAATGCCTGGCATAAGTGTTCAATTAATGTTAATTAAAAAACAATAATTAGTAATATTATTAGCGTTAGGTCATACTATTATTATTACTATTTCTATTATTATAGTTAATGCTTACAGGGTGCTTTCTATGTGCTAGGCACCTTTCCAAGTCCTTTACATATACTGACTCATTTACTGATTTTATCAATCCATTGAGATAGGTACTATAATGTCTCCAATTTTGCAGATGAAGAAGTTGAGTCACAGAAAATTTAAGTGGATTGCCTGGTATGTCTCACAGCTGGGAAAGGGAAAGAACTAGAATATTAACTCTAATACTTGTTTTGTACCACTCCAGAAAGTAGAATCAACACCAATGTATGTCAACTACTGGGAAGCAGACCTCAGCTCAACAAAAGTAAAACTACTCTGAATAAAACTGTCTGAAATTTCAATGGGTGTCTTTTAAGGTAGTGAGTTCTCCATCACAGGATGTAAGGGGGAAAAGGTCAGAAATGATGAAATGCAAATAAAATGGGGGTCCTCTTGGAAAGAGATGAGGCCAAACTTTGGTGAAAAGAATAAAGAAGGTATAGTGAAACTTGGCTTTTAAAAGACACACATCACTGAAAAATGGAAAAGTAAAAGTTAGAGAAAAGATATAAAAGTGAACTAATATCTGTCTTGCTTCTACCTTAACACAAAATAAATTAGATGTTGGAAAAAAAAAGCTCTTAAACTGGGAAATTTCCTGAATGAATTTCTGTTTGGAAACTTACTAGATGGCCTGGACTTGAAAAAAAAATCCCAGGGTCCTAACAGATCTGACAGCCATCAACCCTAAAGTATAAAATACAGAGAGGAGAGGTATAGTCTACTTTCCAGAAGAAAGGGCACCTGCATGAGAAGTAGCATCCAGGCTGATGTGAGTAGGTAAGATGCAGGGATGAGAGACTGAAGATCATAACACCATTAGATTCAGGGGCACCTGGGTGGCTCAGTCTGTTAAAAGTCCCACTTTGGCTCAGGTCATGATGGCATGGTTTGTGAGCTCGAGCTCCGCTTCGGGCTCCGTGCTGATGGCATGGAGTCTGCTTGGAATTCTCCCTCTCGCCCTCTCTCTTTCTCTGCCCCCCCCCCCAACTCACACTCGCCCTCTCAAAATAAACTTAAAAAAAAAAACACCATTAGATTCAAACATACATACTTGTAAAGACAATTGAGTATGTTAATATGGTTTTAATCCTGTTACTCCATGTGTGATGAACAGAATTATTGCATAGTTGAATATGAATGTCTTCTGTGCTGAATCTTTTGGATACAGCAGTCCAGGAGCCAGATATTTGCTGATTTAATGAATTAATATATATACACTTTATCAACCAGCAACACCAAGAGGTGGCCGCTTAAGGATTTAGAATCCCAGAAAAATATTTCTTCTATTATGAATAATTACTGAAGAGTGTGTGTTTGCGTGTGTGTATGTATCACACACACATAATAGTATATATAGGGGTGCCTGGCTGGCTCACTTGGTGGAACATGCAACTCTTGATCTCTGGGTCAAGTTGGAACCCCATGTGTGGCGTGGAGTTTACCTAAATTTTTTTTTAATTATATATATAATGCCACACTCTCCACCCCAAATGCTCCCATTTCAGAAAATAAATCTTTAGATTTTTTGTACTTAGATGGACAAATGTGTATTTTGATTTATGAAAATCATCAAAGTATTTATGTTTTTAGATTTGCATACTTTACAAACAACTCTTTCTAGAGTTCTAGAACTGAATGATTACTATTGAGACTGCAGCCTCTATTTGTGATACAGGTTTGGGGGCTCAAAAAATCCTCAGGTCATGGAAAAGTGAAAGTTTATCTTCCATAAAAGTGACAAGAAGTGAAAACCATGTTGATAGAGCATAAACGGACATGATGGAGTCATGGGTATGGATGTGGATTAAGACTGGGAAAGGAGACATATGATACTGATTCATTAAGTAAAAATAGTCAAATTTCAGTGCAGGATCTGGACTGTAGGTGAAATAATGGGCCTTGGTGTTTGACAACAGGAGAATAAGAGGTGGTATCAGGGTAAGCAGCAAAGAGGAAGAGGCAATAACTCCCAAGACTGGATGCTGACAGTCTCTGGTAACCAGAAAAGGCAAATATAAACAAAGAGGTGAGCGACGAAGCCTGGTGTGTTGAGAGTTGCGAAATACAGGAAGGGTGCTACAGCAAGGCCGCCGGTCAAAGTGGTTAACTGGGGATCTGAGCTAGGCGGTGACGCGCGGCCCTCACGTGACCAGGAGCCTATGTCTGCCCAAGTCCCTCTCGTCCAGGTCCTTTTTGCTTGTCCAGACACCGTCTGCCTACTGCCCTTTGGTCAAGGGGAAAAAGCAGGAGGAAGTAAGTCCCCTTGGTCCCCTTAAATCGGTTTGAGTGTCGATGCTGCCCAATAACCCCCGGGATCGGGATGGCAGAGAGTATCAGGCCTTTCCCTATCTCCAGCCCCGCCCCCCCGCTCCCACATTTCGGTGTAGAAAATGGTGGCCTTGGGGCGAGGTGGGGAGGTGAATGGGGCCCCCTGGGAGTCACAGACTTAGAAATAGTTTCTAAATAATCCTTCGCTTCCACTTGCCCCCTGAAAAGAAATGACGAACACTGCGAGGTATAGGATGGTGGGGCATGGGGGAGGGGAGGCAGTGGGGGCTGGCGCGGGGGCGGCGGCTAATGCCCAGGAAAGGGACGTATGTTGTCAGTTAGTCCTTCCCTCCTCCCCACTCCCCGCCCCCTACCCTGTCTTGCGTCTGTCTGCAGGTCTGCGGGTCACAGCGGTGTGCCTCGAGGAGAGGAGGCCTAGAGCAAACCGCCAGGAGAGGTCCAGGTCAGGGAAGGGGTGGGCAATGGCCCGGGATGGGGTGCGTGGGAGGACGCTGACTGGAACGGAGTCCGCAGTACCACCGCCCCGCCCCTGTCACAATGGGAGAGGCCTCTGGCAAGGCCTGCTGGGAAAATGGTGGGCTTTCGGGAGGGAGGGGGCGAGCGGGGCTAACTGGGTGCGGCGCGGTCCCTAGAGCCAGAGAGCCCCACGACAAGCATAGGTGGGGGACCTGGGCCCCCAACTCAGGAAAAGGCAGTTATGGGAACCCGTGGCCGGGGTTTTGATCCAGCCACCAAGTGTGTTTACTCGACTCTGACTTGTCTCCTATGAATAACTGTACTTAAAGAGGATCCTCAACATGGAAAAATCCTGCAAAGAAAATGAAGAACAGCCAGAGAGCGCGCCCAAGACGGATGACGAACGGCCTCCTGTGGAACACTCTCCCGTAAAGCAGTCTCCGGAAGAACCGTCTTCCGAAGAGCAGTCGGAGGAGGAGGAGTTCTTTCCTGAGGAGCTCCTTCCTGAGCTCCTTCCCGAGATGCTCGTGTCCGAGGAGCGCCCTCCTCCGGAGCGCCTTTCTAGAAGGGACCTTTTTGAAGAGCGCCCTCCCATGGAACAGCCTCCTTGTGGAGTGGGAAAACATAAGCTGGAAGAAGGAAGCTTCAAAGAGAGGCTGGCTCGCTCTCGCCCGCAATTTAGAGGGGACATACACGGCCGAAATTTGAGCAACGAGGAGATGATAAAGGTGGCAGAGGAGATGGAAGAAATGAAAAGAGTACGAAACAAATTAATGGTCATGCATTGGAAGGCGAGACGGAACCGTCCTTATCCTATTTAATGTGTTCGGCCTTTAATTGTTTCCCCTGATAGAAGGTTGCCACCTGAACTTTGTTTGCATTTTCTCATCTCATGCACTTTCCCCATCTCAATTTTAACTTTTTGCGTGGCTTTATTTTAGGTGTTTTGCTTGTAACTGGCATAAAATTGGGTTTTCCCCACCCACAAGCTGCAAGTCTCCCTCTCACCCATTTGCATGAAAAGGTGTACATTATATATTGTGAAGTGAAAACAACAATTTTCAAAAAGTATATGTAGCATCCCATTTTTGTAAAAAATGTATATTTGTATATTAATATGCAAAGAAAAAACTGAAAGTATATACTTAAATGTCTTAACAGTGGCTATCCATGTGGTAAGATAACAGGTGTTTTGGTTTTTCATTTTGCTTAATAGGAGCTTCTCATTTTTCAAGACAAACATATTTTGCTTTTGTTGAAAAAAACAATATGGGGGAAAAATTTAAAAACTGTCAATCATCTTATAAAGACAATGTGGCACTTAATAAATACTTGTCAGAACTTTAAAGAAAAGTAAATCCCATGTTTCCTTTAAATCTCTTAGGCAGAAAAATAAACCAGGTACTTCTACTTAAGGGTCATTCTTTTCCTATTTAAATAGGAATAATGCTGGATTTACAAGGCTGCTGTGGAGCCAAACGAAGATCCTAGAGCTCTATGGTTTTCCTCCACCTGCATATGCATGGCCCCCAACCCCTATAAGGTACCCTTCAAATACAGTGGATAGAACCCAAAGGAGGTTTCACTTACACTCACAAATAATTCCTGTGAGATTCCAGGTGAATGCCACATTCTATTTCTGTCCTGCTATTCCCTTCCCTTGGACACTGCCACATCTACTGGGAATAGCTGCCCTTTTTCCTGGGTCTTGGTCCTTCCATGACCCCCACGACAGCCAAGGTGACTGGGTCCTCCAGTTGCAAAGCTTCACTGATTTCTCTGGAGTCCCTCTGAGCCAAAGCTGAACTCAGTCTCCTACAGGTAAATGGAGAATGCCCCTCCTTTGGTTTTAATATTATACAGGTGCATATCGTCCCAGTGCTGCTTAAACCTCAATGTTTTAAAGAATTCTTAGCAAAATTGTCCCTTTTTTTCTGAAAGCTTCTCTTTTCTCCACTGGATTCAAACATGAGTTCACTGAGACCTGGGCTAGGAGACAAACTTGCAAGCCAGACACAATGCTATGTATTCAGAATTGGAATCTCTCCCAATAATCTCCAAAAATGACTAAGGTTTTAGGTACCTAATATTTGCCTTAGGGTGAGTTCCCTCCCAAGGGTTTCTGGCAAGCTTGCCTTAACCAAGTCAGCTGACTTGCTCAACTTGTATAAATTAGAGAGGAAGGTAAGACTTAGCCTCAAGTTAGGACATTTCCCCTCTACTCCACCCCTCATCACCAAGAAACATTCAAAAGTACTTTGTAAGTCATTAAAGTATTATCTATGTGTATGCATATACATATATATGCCTGTGTGTATCAGATATTATGATTTCTCAAACTACCCTCATAACACCTAAGATTTTGTTTTATTGTTCCTGTTGATTCTAGAAACATGGATAGTGGTTAATTTTTTTAAATTATGACCCAGTCATGAACCCTGAGTTTGTCTGATTGACTATGTAGCTTCAGTATGTTCACTTCTCTAGAAAGTATGATTTGCAGTCCCAAAAGGATCACTGTGGGGAGGAATTCCTTCACCAAATTCAACATTAAAATTATTTACATATTTTATATATCAGCATTTCTCTTATAAAAAATGCAAAGACTGGGCTCTACCCCAGACCCACTGCATTTCCTTTTCTGTCAATTACCACACAAGTTAGAGAACCACTGCTATATGCAGTATACTCCTGGTTTTAGTAAGAATAAATTATAATATAAAAGAAAATGCAGATTATTGTATCAGAATTTAAAAGGGTGAAAGGCTTGGGGCTCCTGGCTGCCTCAGTCTGGTTAAGTGACCTACTCTTGGTAGGTCTCACAGTTCATGAGTTCTAGCCCTGCAGCTGGCAGTGTGGAACCTACTTAGGATTCTCTCTCTCTCCCTCTCTCTCTGCCCCTCCCCTGCTCATGCTGTGTCTCTCTCTCTCAAAATACACTTTTCTAAAAAAGTGAAAGCCTTGTCCAAGCATATTTTTAAGAAACTAAAAACAACCTTATCAATTTTGCTACATAAGATATAGAATTTGGGGCGCCTGGGTGGCTCAGTCAGTTATGTGTCCAACTTCAGCTCAGGTCATGATCTCACAGTCTGTGAGTTTGAGCCCCACGTCGGGCTCTGTGCTGACAGCTCAGAGCCTGGAGCCTGCTTCAGATTCTGTGTCTCCTTCTCTCTCTGCTGCTCCCCTGCTCATGCTCTGTCTCTCTCTGTCTCAAAAGCAAATGAAAACATTAATTTAAAAAAAAAAGATATAGAATTCTTGCAGCAAAGCAAGACTATACACAGAATGAAAAGCTAAGAGGACAATAAAATAACAAGATAGATTTTCCACGACTAACATTATGGAATGCCTTGCAATCCTTTCTTCCAATATGAGAAAAATGCATCAAAAGTAAATTTAAAGTTGTTTGGTAATCAGCTCACAAAATGGTAAGCCAGCCCTGTGCCCTTGACTTTTCTTTTGTTTTTATTTTTCACTGTATGTTGCCATTTGGGGGGGGATCTTCATGTCTCCAGACCATTTCTTCAAGGTCATGGCAGCTTGATGGATGCTGGTTGGGCTGGATTCCATTGGAGTGAAATAAGTTTCCAGAGGCTCACTGTACCAGTTTGACAAGACAGGAAGAATCCAACTCTCTGGCTCTCAGAGGGGTGGCATTCAGGCAGGATGTGGAAGGGTTCACCCAAGTCACACTCCTCTGCAGGGTGCGTCTGATTTTGGTTTCTCCGCTCCAGGCTGCAGCAGGCACCAGACCCTCTGAGGCTGATGGCCAGATTGTCCTGGACATACCTCCTGGGGGGGCAACAACTGTCCCCATTGCCAAGTCAGAACACTTTGCCTTTCCTTCATTTTCCCTTTCTCTTTTGGGGAACTTTTTTTAGGGGAAGAGATAAAGTCCCAAGGATTCATAACTGGAAACATTGGTTGGGATAGTCTTTAAGTAGGCAGATGTCCGACCTGGGTCTGACCAAGTAACTTGAGGCTGAAGCAGAAGGAGCTGGCTCTTCTCTGAGTTTAATAAGTTAGCCTTTCCATAAATGGGATTAGAGCTCAGACAAGACCTCAAGCATCCTTCTTCTACTCACCTTGTGTAGACTCCCCAAGGGGCCTCAGACATGTCCCAGCCTGTTTTGGTGATTCTGCAGTGAACATTGCTCTGTACATGCAGTGCCTCTGATGTCTGTGTCATCCTAGGCCCAGAGGCAGAGGAGACTCCAGGTAAAGAGAATTTGCAAAGGCATGTGGTCTAACCACTTAGGAGAAAAGGGGGTTCACCTCCTGTGTGAGTACCCCTATGCATTTTAGGACCTGCCCATGACTTGAGGGCCGGGGCATTGGTGGTAGAGGTTCAGCAGCATCTACAGCCTGGTTCTCTGAGTCTCTTAACCACCTCCATGCCCAAACAGAAGGCTAGTATTTCGATCACATATCCAAGAAGCAACTTGCCTGGGCAACCCCACAGCAAAAAGCATTGAGGACTCTGGCCCCTAGAGAAAGCCCTCTTTTAACCAGAATGATCTGGCTTTTAGGACGCAGTGCTTGAGAGTGGGAGCCCCTCTGGTGAGGTAGCATAGAGAGATCAGATTCGGACTCCTTGTAAAACACCAGAGATCCCTTCCTCTCCCATTCAGAAATACTAACCCAAACTCAATTATTTTTACGAATAAGAAATAAAATTATACAAAAAAAAGAAAGAAAATTATACAGATAAATAAGAGACAGATCCTTTGTTCTAATTCATATTTGTCAGAATCAAATTCTGCATTCTCCCCACTCTATACACTCCAATTTATTTTTTAATTAATTAATTTAAAATAAGCTCTACCCCAATGTAGGGCTTAAAACTCACAACCCTGAGGTCAAGAGTCTCATGTTCCACCAACTGAGCCAGCTAGGCATCCCACACTACCTCCAATTTAGATTGTAGTTTTTCAGGCCTTAGGGAATAATTGATTTAGAGTTAATAAGTATTGTAAGCTTGTGCATTTGGGTGAGTTTTTACATTATTATCTTTCTCCAGTTGGAAATGTACACTAGGAAGTTAGATGTAAGTGTCTAGAGTTTGGAAAAGAAATTGGCATGGAAATATGGATTGTGGCTGGTGGTACCTGATATGTAGTAAGGACCACTTGAATATTTATTGAATTGAATGAATGAAGAGCCCGATTATTGAATGAGGAACTCAATTATATATCCTTCTAACTTTTTCTATGAATATGTATTTTTCAAACAGAAGTGGGATTGTACTGAATGTACTGATTCATAACTTATATGTAAAAAAAAGAACGTTTTCTTTTTTTTCAATATATGAAATTTATTGTCAAATTGGTTTCCATACAACACCCAGTGCTCATCCCAACAGGTGCCCTCCTCAATACCCATCACCCACCCTACCCTCCCTCCCACCCCCCATCAACCCTCAGTTTATTCTCAGTTTTTAAGAGTCTCTTATGCTTTGGCTCTCTCCCACTCTAACTTTTTTTTCCTTCCCCTCCCCCATGGGTTTCTGTTAAGTTTCTCAGGATCCACATAAGAGTGAAAACATATGGTATCTGTCTTTCTCTGTATGGCTTATTTCGCTTAGCTTCACACTCTCCAGTTCCATCCACGTTGCTACCAAGGGCCATATTTTGTTCTTTCTCATTGCCATGTAGTACTCCATTGTGTATATAAACCACAATTTCTTTATCCATTCATCAGTTGATGGACATTTAGGCTCTTTCCATAATTTGGCTATTGTTAAGAGTGCTGCTATAAACACTGGGGTACAGGTGCCCCTATGCATCAGTACTCCTGTATCCCTTGGGTAAATTCCTAGCAGTGCTATTGCTGGGTCATAGGGTAGGTCTATTTTTAATTTTCTGAGGAACCTCCACACTGTTTTCCAGAGTGGCTGCACCAATTTGCATTCCCATCAACAGTGCAAGAGGGTTCCCGTTTCTCCACATCCTCGCCAGCATCTATAGTCTCCTGATTTGTTCATTTTGGCCACTCTGACTGGCGTGAGGTGATATCTGAGTGTGGTTTTGATTTGTATTTCCCTGATGAGGAGCGACGTTGAGCACCTTTTCATGTGCCTGTTGGCCATCCGAATGTGTTCTTTAGAGAAGTGTCTATTCATGTTTTCTGCCCATTTCTTCACTGGGTTATTTGTTTTTTGGGTGTGGAGTTTGGTGAGCTCTTTATAGATTTTGGATACTAGCCCTTTGTCTGATATGTCATTTGCAAATATCTTTTCCCATTCCATTGGTTGCCTTTTAGTTTTGTTGGTTGTTTCCTTTGCTGTGCAGAAGCTTTTTATCTTCATAAGGTCCCAGTAATTCATTTTTGCTTTTAATTCCCTTGCCTTTGGGGATGTGTCGAGTAAGAGATTGCTACGGCTGAGGTCAGAGAGGTCTTTTCCTGCTTTCTCCTCTAGGGTTTTGATGGTTTCCTGTCTCACATTCAGGTCCTTTATCCATTTTGAGTTTATTTTTGTGAATGGTGTGAGAAAGTGGTCTAGTTTCAACCTTCTGCATGTTGCTGTCCAGTTCTCCCAGCACCATTTGTTAAAGAGACTGTCTTTTTTCCATTGGATGTTCTTTCCTGCTTTGTCAAAGATGAGTTGGCCATACGTTTGTGGATCTAGTTCTGGGGTTTCTATTCTATTCCATTGGTCTATGTGTCTGTTTTTGTGCCATGAACGTTTTCTTTAAATCTCTGTACCAAGACAATATTGATTTTAAATAGTATGGTTTTATTTTTTTTTAATTGTCAATATTTATTTATATTTGAGAGAAAGAGAAACACAGTGTGAGTGGAAGAGGGGAAGAGAGAGATGGAGACAGAATCCAAAAGCAAGCTCCAGGCTCTGAGCTGTCAGCACAGAGCCCCATGCCAGTCTCAAACCCATGAGTGGTGAGATCATGACGGGAGCCGAAGTCAGAGGCTTAACTGACTGAGCACCTAGGCGCCCCTTAAATCATATTAGAAACTAGAAATAAGCTCGCCATCTGGTGACCAGAGCCAGAACTATGAGTTCAACACCACTAACAAAGGAGAGAGGGAAGGAGAGAAACTATTGGCTTGATATGAGGGAGGGGAATACCTCAACCCTGATTCACACTGGAATGACACAGTATCAGCCTCTTCCTGGGGGCTGAGGTGGCACAAGAAGCAATGTATGCTTAGATGGTTTTTCCCTGTCTCAAGTCAAGATAAGTATATGTGTGCATGTGTCCATGTGTTTAAACTAAAAAGTCTTATACTATTTTCACTTTTTTTCTGATTGTGGAAGTTATATGTTCCTAGTAGAAAATATATGCATATGTAGAAAAGTAGAAAAGGAAAGATAAATTACCTATAATTCCCCTATCTAGGAGAAATAATTGTTAATATTGTTGTATATTTACTTATTGTGTGTATATCTCCTTTTATGTACTCTATCAATTTACTTTTTAAATATAATGTGTATTATTTTACCTGTTTATATATTATACATTCAAATACTTTTATCTGTTATTTATATATTTGTAGTTATATCTTATAGCATATATTTTATTTATTCCTTTATTTTTCTTTGCACATATGCCATGACATTCATCTATATGGGTATTCTATTAACCACACCCTTTGATGGTGATGTCTATAGGGAAGATAAAATTGTTCTCTTTGATCTCAGAGGCCTATGTCTGAAGGCCACATGAATGGACAGGTCCCCCAAAGAGCATAAGGTAGAGGAAAGAACACGAGCTTTGTTTGGAGTTGGGGAAAGAAATTCAAAATGATCAAGAAACTACTTTGGGCCAGGTAATTTATATTTGGGATCTTCTTTAGTCATTACAACTCATTGAGGAAAACATTATTACCTTATTATATATCAAGAAACTGAAGCTCAAAAAATCTGGATCACACAGCCAATAAGTGGAAGAATCCAGATTTGAACTCAAATGTGTCTGACTCCTAAGTCAGAACTCTTAATCATTATGTCTTACTGACTCCTTAAATTTCACACCTTCTTTCTTATTGCTGAGTCTAATGGTATTCATCTTTGGATGTCAGAAAAGTTGGGAACACTCCTATAGTCTCATGGCCCACCCTTGTTGAGCTTGAATT
This sequence comes from Panthera onca, assembly GCF_046562875.1. Classification (NCBI taxonomy): domain Eukaryota; kingdom Metazoa; phylum Chordata; class Mammalia; order Carnivora; family Felidae; genus Panthera; species Panthera onca. The sequence continues at coordinate 45,210,878 of NC_138357.1, read as the reverse complement.
TTTTGCTACAAGCATAAGTTTTTTTAAAAAAAATATTTTTTTTAGTAATCTCTACACTATGTTGGGCTCAAACTCATGATCCTGAGATCAAGAATCGCATGCTCTTCCAACTGAGCTACCCAGGCACCCCTACAAACATGCTTTTGTAACCACAACAATTAATAAGGAATTATGTCTTTCAAAATCTTTCTTTTTTAAGTTTATTTATTTATTTTGAGAGAGAGAGAGAGAAAGTGTGTGTGTGTGTGTGTGTGTGTGTGTGTGTGTGTGTGTGAGCAGGGGAGGGACAGAGAGAGACAGAGAAAGAGAAAATCCCAAGCAGGCTCTACACTGTCAGCACAGAGCCCGATGAGGGGCTCGAAATCACAAGCTGTGAGATCATGACCTGAGCAGGAACTAAGAGTTGGACGTTTAACAGGCTGAGCCACCCAGGCATCCCTCAAAACCTTTTTTAAAAATCTCAAGGAATATTAAATGGCACAAGAGAAATTGAGATGAAATATTTAAAACATATTACAGATTTAGAGATATCTTTGAAAAATATAAATCTCTACTCACCCAATAGAAAATGAGCAAAGTACATGGAGAAGTAATTCACATAAGAAGAAACACAAATCACATGCACACACACTTACATACACATGCATGCACATACACACATATTCACAGAATCCAAATGACATTATATAAATGGCATTATACCCTACATTTCATTCGACAAAATGTTCTTTTCTTTTTTTACTCAACTATGTGTCTTGCAAATCTATCTATGTTGTTACCTATTGTGATATATAATAAATATATTTTTGGTCTTTGTCCCCAGTTCTTAGCCTAAAACTCCTCAAACCCTTGGAATTTCCTGAGTGATAGGAATGTCTTTTGTCATTCATAAGGAGCCCCTTTTGAGCTTATGATAATAAAGTGATCTAGGGTGGAACCCTTTGACAGCCTCAAGGTTACACTGGTTACCAGAAAGACCAAGTTGAACTTCCAGCCCCTCTCACCAGCTTCTGGGAAGAGGAAGGTGAGGAAAGCTACAGACTAAGCTATATGAAAACTTTTGAACAACAAGAGTTGATGAGTTTCCAGGTTGGTGAATACATCCACTTCCTGGGAGGATGGCACACCCAAGTTCTTTGAGGACAGAAGCTCCTGCATTTGGGTCCCTTTTGGACCTCACCCCTGTACCTCTTAAGGTTGGCATTTGAAGGGGGTGGGGTGAAATCTTGTGGGACCCAGCCCTTAATCTGTGGGATCTGACACTCCCTCAGTCTCAGAATTGAGTTTGCTGTGCTCAAAAAAAAAAAAAAAAATCCCACGTTAGACCTATAGATCAAATTCATATGTAGCTGCTGCATACATTGCATAGAATGAATGAACATACTGTAGTTTATTCAATGACAGAGATTGAGATGGTTTCCAGTGCTTTGCTAATACAACCATGCTGCAACGGCCTTTTTTCTGTGTGCTTCTCTGTGCATATACGTAAGTATTTCTCAGAGATTAGTGACCAGGAGGATTGTGGGGCTTTAGGGTACACTTAGGCTATACTGCCAAACTGGCGTCTGTGATGGACATTTGGCATCTGAATTCTTGTCAGACTTGGACTGGTTTGGTCCAGTCAGACCCTTGAGGCCAAGCCTCCAAGACTTTGCCTCAAACTCTTTCCTGCTGCTTCTTCTGTCTAGACTGCCCTTCCCTTCTCTGTTAAACAAAATCTTATTCAATCATTAAAATTCCACTACACTATCACTTACTCCCAGAGGACTTCCCTGGCAGTCACCAGAGCAAGCTGAGTTAGGTGTTCTTTTCCTGGTGCTCCTAAATCACCAGGAGACTCAGACATTATTATTATCCTGTGTTAAAACTGTGTTTAGACATCTATCTCCCCTATAAGTCAGTGAATTCTTCAGGGACATTTGTGCCTTATTCATCAGCATGTACAGGACAGAAGACAGCAAAGCACTCATTAAATGTAAGTTTTTTGAAGCAAATATCCAAGATTGTGAATTTGTCTTCTCTATTCCAACCTCTGTCATTCAGATCTCAGACTGCAATTGTTCTGGGTCCATCTGAGAGTCCCTGAGGCTAAGGGGAAGGCTGTAGTATATATGTTGGAGTCTAGCAGGGAAGGACAACATAGGACAAGTTCTGTGCCCTGAGCTTGTCTGGATTCTGAGGAAAACAGCAGCAGCAGCCACAATCTAGAGAGGTCCCCACTCAGGCCAAATGGTGTTCCTAAGAGAAGCCCCTCACCATGATAGGTAGGGTGAAGTCCTAGCATCTTAGAGCTGGAAGGAACCTCATTGATTGTTTTTTTTTTTTTTTTAATTTTGTTTAATGTTTATTTAGTTTTGAGAGAGAGAGAGAGAGCGAGCAAATGGGAGAGGGGCAGAGAGAGAAGGAAACAGAATCCAAAGCTCTGAGCTGCCAGCACAGAGCCTGACATTGGGCTCGAAATCACTGATGGTGAGATCATGACCTGAACTGAAGTTGGATGCTTAACTGACTGAGCCACCCAGCCTCCCCTGATTGTTCTACCACAACCCCTTCCTCCAACTTTTAGGGACAAGGAGCAAACAAACAAAGGCATGAAGAGGAGTAAAGTTCCCAGGCCTCCAGAACCTTCCAGTGAGTAAGTGACAGTCTGGGTCCTGCCCAGCCCAGAGCCTGGTACTATGATAGGAAAAGATAGGATTCTGTAGGCAGAGAGGGAAAGGTTAGGACCTGAGGTTCCTGAGTGGGGAAAAACATATTTTGGAACAATACTTGGAGCATCTGACCACAGAAAACCCCCTTGGGCCTAAGGTTCCTCTTAAGAATGTGACAGACACCACCTACTACCCCTCAGGAATTTGACAAAAGACCTAACTAAAAATAACTAGTAGACCATAAGACATATGACCCAGAAGGAATGATATGGCCATAGACCACCCTTCATACAATGGAGTTGAGCCAATCAGGAATGGACAACCCAACACCCAGAACTATCAAGCCAATAAGGGTAGAACCTGAGAAGGAACAAGGGGGGAAGGGAATGGGGAGGGGGGGCTGGGACCAGAACCTTATAAAACAAAGGCCCTTGCTTATTGTTGCCGGCATTCACTTTCAAATGCCCCCTCTCCATAAAGAGAGCTTTCATACTCTTCCTCCTGTCTGATCTTATACTCTAATAAACTTTGGCTGCTGCTCATTTTGTGTCCACCTCTTCATTCTAAAAAGCAACAAGATGGGGCGCCTGGGTGGCTCAGTCGGTTAAACGTCCGACTTTGGCTCAGGTCATGATCTCACCATCCGTGAGTTCGAGCCCCACGTCGGGCTCTGTGCTGACAGCCCAGAGCCTGGAGCCTGCTTCAGATTCTGTGTCTCCCTCTCTCTCTCTGACCCTCCCCCATTCATGCTCTGTCTCTCTCTGTCTCAAAAATAAATAAACATTTAAAAAAATTTAAAAAAAACTATAAAAAGCAACAAGATGACAAACCCTGGGCATTGAAGTAAAAAATCCTGCAACAGTACTGCCTCCCTTTGGCCCCGATTGGGCCTGTCTTCCCAGTCCCTAAGTATTCCCCAGAATCCTGAGTTGCTACTCCACCTTTCCTCAGAGTCCCTTCCTTGTTTCTCTGGGCATAAGCAGAGAGTGAGACAGACAAAGACAGAGAAGGGGAGGGGAGGGGAGGGGTGAGGAAGGGACAGGAGGGGAGGAGAGAGGGAGAAGAGAGTAAGGGAGAGGAGAGGAGAGGAGACTAGAGGAGTGAGGACAGAAGAGGGGAGGAGAGGAGAGGGGAGGGGAGGAGAGGAGAGGAGAGGAGGTAGTCCCAGTTAGAATGGCCAGAAGCAGAAAAGAGAAGACTCTTGTCATTCCATTTCCACTTGGCTATTTGGGAGAGCCTGAGAGCTATAGGCTGAATAGTGCCTGCTGCAATCGACAGCAGCTAATCTTGAGACTAAAGTACTGCCATGGGTGTCATTAGGAAAGAATGCAGAGGTGGCAGAAGAAGGGGGAACCTCTGAGCTGGAGAGGGCATTTCTCCTCAACTCCAGGCAGACAGGCCCTGCAAAGTAAAACCAGACCTCCATGGAGTCTGTGTTGTAGACAGGCTCAGAGGGAGGGGCTCTGTTTCTGCCACAGAAGTGCAGCCTCACCAGGGAACAGGAATCCCTAAACCAGAAACTCACTCTGGACTTCCTCAGATCCCCAGAGAAAGGCCACGCCCCTGGAGACGGTTGTCATGGCAGCAGCTGCCAGGGGCTGACTGCCTTCCCCCTTGCTTGCATGGCTGCCCTGCTTGCCTTCTGATACCTTCAGCTCCTGCTACCTGAAAAGGCCTGTACTGTCCACTTTTTGTGAGCAGCTTTCACCAAGGGAATACCCCTGTAACATATTCTGAAAAACTCTGGAAGGTGAGATGTGGGGAAAAGTTCGTCCTGAATTCTATAGGCTAGTCAAGGAATCTAGTAACAATAGCTGGGATTCCACAGACATGCATTCCAGGGCCAATCTTTTTCCTGGCTTGCTAGATGAATTTAGAAACATATTTAATCTTTTTCTGTCTCTATTTTCTCATATATAAATGAGGTCAAAAGCCGATTTATTAAATTGTATCCTTATAGCATTTACAAATTTATATTTCTAAATTTTTAGTCTAGTCTGAATTCAGAGATGTGCAAGAATGATGATTTGGATTTGGTGCCAAGTGGTGTGACACTGGTTACTACTAAAGTAGCAAATAGACAATGCAAAGTATATAAAAGAAATGACAGTGCATGTGAATGAATGCAGCAACCCATTTTTTTTTAACTGTTTATTTATGTTGAGAGAGAGAGAGCTTGTGAGAGTGCCAGGGAGGGGCAGAGATAGAGGGAGAGAGAATCCCAAACAGACTCCCCACTGTCAGCACAGAGCCTGACACGGGCTCAAACTCGTGGGGCTCAAACTCAGGAACCATGAGATCATAACTTGAGTTGAATTCAAGAGTTGACACTTACGCTACTGAGCCACTCAGGCACCCCTGTAGCAACCCATTCTGTGCCTTGTGGTGGTCGTGGCAGCTTGGTGGTCTTGGCAGACCCTATAACCTGAAATGCTCACCAAGTCAGAGGAGCACAGACCTGCGGGTGCACTACTTTTTAAACTCCCAGTCTAGTCAGCTCTCAGAAAGAAGTTTGGACTAACCTACAAAACATTGTCTGTTACACAGTGAGCCACTTCACCAAGGCCTAATGTCCAGGCTGTAAGTGTTGACATTCTTTCTATGATCACACTGGGAATTCCTGTCTTCTGTGTTTGCTCTTCGGAGAAGGAGTTTTCAATGCAGTCAGCTTAAGGGCTTTTTTGTGTGTGTGAGCAAGATTGATTAAGATCTACTTCATTGGGAGGAGAATATTTCCACCGATGCTCCATTTGGCTGAAGAAGAGTTCTAGAATGTTTATTCAAAGAGTGCATGGAATAAATTGAGGAACTTGTAGCAAAAGTGGAGACATGAGAAAGGATGGAAGAAAGGATCAAAAGTGTTCAAAGTGAAGAGATCATGTACATACCATGATAAGTAATGAAATCAGACATAGACTACAAACTAAGCAAAATAGTGCTTAGTTTTGCTCTGAAAGAATCCCTTTTTCTCTAGGTTGAGATAAACTATCTCGTTCTCTCCAGAAGCAATGGTGCCATGAAGACTTTGCTGTCATAGGGCTGGCTTCTCATGGCTCTCCTGAAACATCCCAAGGAACAATTATTTTACAAGATGTACTTTCTTTTACATTACCTATTCCTATTCCTTTCTTTTCAGGAATTACTCATTCTAGGAGAATGCCACAGCAAGTGCACAGAGTGGGTAAGTATAAAGCATGTTTGGGTCACACTAATTAGGGGTCTCTTTTGGCTGAAGCAGAGGAAAAATGGTTGACAAAGCGGAGAATATGTGACTCAGGTTGTCTTAAATGTCAAGATAGAGAATCTAAGATTATTCAATGGATTGTGGGGTTACCATCCAGTGTTTGAAGAGAACGGCAAGGTGAAATCAGGAAATAAAGTAGATTAATTTGGTCATTTGCTTCTCCTTTGAATTTTTCTTTAGTAACTCCAATCTGCACTGGACATTATTCTCTCCAAATTCCTATGGACTGAATAATAATCCCTACCTCACAGACTGCTGAGAGAGCATGTGTGCAATAGCCCACTCCCCTATGCAAGCAACCATCCCCATGTGGGCCACATAGCAGGCTAAGTAATGATAAGGTTCCCAAATGTCTCTAAAGGACAAGGACCATTTCCTTGTGGTTTGCCTTTGTGTCTCCCCCAACCTATCCAGCCTCAATCCAAAATACTCTAGTGGATATACAAGAAATCATGACTACCTTTCATTGCATGCCCAAGATGTAAGGTTCTATCATCCCCAATATAGGTAAATGCAAAACCAGTGTTGGTCATTCAGCTTGTAACTTCTGTTAGAACTGTAAGCAGGAACTATTTCATGATTATGTATGGTTGAGGTTTAGGGGTCCCTTTAGCAGAATGCAGTTGTATAGGTAAAGTGAAAAACTCAGAATGAGTGGAGGTAATGCAGAGGTGAATTCACCTTGAAACTAATGAAGCTTACATTTCATGGTCCCTGGACTTGTATGGGCACCATATTAGGCCTCTGGGAAGGGTAATAGTTGGAAAAATTCTAAGATGATCCCCTCAATGACCTTCACACTTTCCTGATTCCCTCCTTTTGATTATAGATGGAACCTGTGAATATAAGATAACCTATGATTATGTTGCATTACATGGCAAAAGAGATTTTTCAGATGCAGAGTCTCAAATCATTGAGTGAATCAAAGGACAATCACTAAGTGGGCCCAACCTAATTGGATGGAGTCCTTAAAGAGATAGCTCTTCCTTGTGTCAGAGAGATTTGAAGCATGAAAGGAAAGAGATTCAACAGGACTGAGATTTTCCACTTTTGGCTTTGAAGATAGAGGAGCCATGTGGCAAGGAATGTGGATGATCTCTAAGCTGAGAATGGTTCCAGCTACTGGCTAGGAGTAAAGTATGATCTCAGTCCTACAACCACATGGAACTGAATTCTGCCACAGTCATGTAGGCTTGAAAAAGGGTTCTAAGCTCCCGATGAGAATGCAGGCTGTCTGACACCTTAAGAGATCCTGAGCAGAGAACCGTCATAACACATCTGAACTTCTGGCTTACCAAACTGTGATCCAAATAAATAGGTGTTAATTTAAATAGCTAAGTTTCATATCTTGTTACATGGCAATAGAAAAGTAATATAAAGGCCATGCTATGTCTCTTATATTTTTGTAAAGTTCATTAAAGCAAGAATATTGACTGCAATTTAAGGCTACTGTCTTCTGCCACTCCTACTTCCTATCATATTTCTGGTGGTGAGATGGATGTGAGCATGTTTTGGATCAGGCTAACAGGAAGTTGATTTGGGATAATTTTTAGCTTGGGTTTAATTAGATAATTTATTCATGTGTTTATCAGTGCCTTCTGTGTATAATTAAGTAATTACTAGAAAGTCTTCATAAGGTGGTGAGTAGAAGCTCTAGGATTCAAACTAGGGTTGTGTGAGTCTAAGGCTAATGAGCCTAATGCTGCATTCTTAATAACTTTCATATGCTTTGCTTAACTCCAGCAACTTGACAGCATTTGACATTATTTCCTACTTCATTCCCTGATCCCAAGGTATTTTTTTCATCTTGACTTCCATTGCTGTCCTATATGTACAGTATGAGTTATCAAAAATGGATTCTTGCCTTTGCTACACAAACCATGCTTGTGGCTTTGCCCGATCACATCTACACAGGTTCATATTAATTTCTTGGTGATTTGGCATGAAATATTGACATTGACTAAGATACCATTGTAGAGGCCAAGGGCAAAATGCCCAAAATGTGGCACTTTGGCATATGATTATTTTATGTATGTATGTATGTGTTTCCTTAAAAAAATAAACTCTACTCCCAACATAAAGCTCAAACTCAAGACCCTGAGATCAAGAGTCACATACTGTACCAACTGAGCCAGCCAGGAGCCCCTGGAATATTATTATTTTTAAAAGTTATTTTATTTGTAAGAAGGACACTCAGACCCTCCTCTATCCTGACAAAAGGAAATAAATCTCCCATGTGAAAAGCACCCTCCCTGTATCCTGTCTTATCACCAGAGATAGGGAATTCAGGGCTGAGAAAACTGTATTAACAATCCTTGTTACTTATTAATTTACTACCCCAGCCCGAATTCTGTTTAGAATTCATTACTAACTGGGCCACCTGGGTGGCTCATTTGGTTAGGCGTCAACTTCGGCTCAGGCCATCATCTCGCGGTTTGTGACTTCGGGCCCCGCGTTGGGCTCTGTGCAGACAGCTCAGAGCCTGGAGCCTGCTTCAGATTCTGTGTCTCCCCTCTCTCTACCCCACCCATGCTCATGCTCTGTCTCTCAATAATAAATAAACGTTAAAAAATTAAAAAAAGAATTCATTACTAATTGAAGCTCCCAAAGTTAAGTTTTCTTTGTCCTGTCAGATTTATTTAGTCTCTGTCTAAAAAGTATAAAAACTAGTTGCTTTGGTCATTTCTTTAGGTCTCAATTTCATTACAGGGCCTCTGTGTGCACATAATAAAGGGTTTTTTTCCCTGTTAATCTCTCTCATGTAAATCTAATTCTTAGTCCAGCTGGATAATCTTGAAGGGTACGGGAAGAAAAATAATTTTCCCTTTATCTTTCTAGATTCTTGGCTGAGACCAGAATCTGAGACCAGATTCTTGGCTGAGGCCACCCACTGTAATAAAAGATTAACAGGAGAAAAACAAGTTTAATAACATATTTATCTCCTATATATGTGGGAAAAACCCAGGAAAACTGAGTAACTCCCCAAAATAGCCCAAGTCACCACTTTAAATACCAACTCTAGCTAAAGACAAAAAATGTTGGGAGTGGGGGAGTCAGTTAAGGGAGGTTACTAGGCAAAGCTTAGTAAACAAGGGTAAGGTTGTTATGTAGATTTAGGTCTTTGCCTTTCCCATTGATAGGAGTTTCTAGAGATTTTTTCTTTAGTAATCTCTACATCCTACAGGGGACTTGAACTCAGGACCCCAAGATCAAAACTCATGCTCCACTGACTGAGCCAGCCAGGCAAAGCAAGAATTTCTAGAGATTTAGTCACCCTTTTTTTTCTTGGTACACAGAGAGAGACACCCTTACAAATGAATATTTCCCTTTATAAATGTAAATGCCTCTTTCAAAAGGATAACTTCTACTTAGTTTTCAGAGCTTTTCCTGTGGATGCTGGTGGGTTTTTGTTTTTGTTTTTGTTTTTTAAAGAAAACCTAAAATAATCCTTGTGCCAAATATGCCAAAGAGACACATTTGGGGGTGGCAAATTCTGCTCCCCTTCAGGACACTGACATGACACTGTGACTGTAATCATTAAGAATATTTAAGATAAGAGGCGCCTGAGTGGCTCAGTGGGTTAAGCACCTGACTCTTGATGGGCTCAGGTCATGATCCCATGGTTCGTGGGTTTAAGCCCCAAGTTGGGATCTGCACTGGCAGTGCAGATCCTGCTTGGGATTCTCTGTCTCCCTCTCTCTCTGCCCCTCTCCTGCTCACTCTCTATCTGTCTCTCTCAAAATAAATAAATAGACATAGAAAAAAAGAATATTTAAAAAAATTTAATGTTTATTTGTTTTTGAGAGAGAGAGAGAGAGTCAAAGTGCGAGCAGGGGAGGGGCAGAGAGAAAGAGGGAGAAAGAGAGACAGAATCTGAAGCAGGTTCCAGACTCTGAGCTGTCAGGACAGAGCCAGATGTGGGGCTTGAACCCAGGGACTGCTAGATCATGAACTGAGCTGAAGTCAGGTGCTTAACCAACTGAGACACCCAGGCACCCCAAAAGAATATTTAAGATAAGAATTTGCACAAGAAAATTTAAAATAAAATCTTAAACCCACATAAGGAAGAAATTTGATAGAGTTTGACAGCTGTTTACTCAAATTGGACAGTACTAAAAATTTGCCCATCATCAATAATGAGTAGTAAAGCTGAAAGTTTTATCAATAATCATAATAAATTGATTAACCATGCAAAGGAAAGATTGAATTATCTTAACATTTTCTCTAGGAAAAAAATGATATTACAAAGAGTTTGTAGAGGAAAAAATTAGAGGTGTGCCAGGCAGTTAATTAATAAAAATGTTATTTAGGATGAGAGAAAAACTCTCTAAAGGCCTGATTAACAAGGGAAGTCATTTTAGATTTCTTTCTAAGTCACCATGACTGTGTATAAACTTTGTTCAAACCAAAATCCTGATTTATGGCCCACCACGCATGTCATACATACATTGTACACCTGCTTTGTGAATGAGTAGCCTAAAGAAAAACCATCTTGACCTTGAGATATGGATAATTGCTCTTACTGCCTGCATTCCTTTACAGTAAAACTCCTGATTCCTGCCTATATGCTAACCTATAGTCTTTTGAGCTTTTACAAGGTGTAAAAACTATATAGCCCTGTAAAGACTATTCATTCTCCAGAACACTTTTCTTTCCTGTGAAGTGTTCTCCAGAACACTTTCTTTTCCAGTGAAGGATTTCTTTCCCAGGCAGCTATCCTAACTTGGGCTCAAATAAAACTCTTTCGTAGTTTCAGAGATTCTAAAAGGTTTGTTCATGTTGTGTCAAGATTTCTACGGAAATGGGGATGTTTCACATATGTCAGCTGTCCAAATTTTGTAATATTTTTCTCATTATATATAAATATTAGCTTTGGTACCTAAGTGCCTGCATCATGTACACACATACCTTTTTAATGCTTCTTTTTTTTTTTTAATTCTATTAGTCTGGTTTTTAAAAGTGTATTTATTTTGATGGGGAGAGAGATTGAGTGGAGAAGGGGCAGAGAGAGAGACAGAAGGGAGGGAGAGAGAGAGAGAGAGAGAGAGAGAGAGAGAATCCCAAGCAGGCTCTGCACAGGTAGTGTGGAGCCCCACATGTGGCTCGAACTCACAAACTGTGAAATCAAGACCTGAGGCAAAATCAATAGTCGGGCGATTAACCAACTGAGCCACCCAGGTGCCCCAAATTCTAGTTAGTTGACATACAGTGCAATATCAATTTCAGAAGTAGAATTCAGTGATTCTTCACTTACATACAATACCCAGAGCTCATCAGAAGTGTCCTCCTTAATATCCATCACTCCTCTAGCCCATCTCCCACGCACCTCCCTCTATCAATCCTTAGTTTGTTCTCTATTGTTAAGAGTATCTTTTTTTAAGTTTACTGATTTATTTTGAGAGAGAGCATGAGCAGGGAAAGGGGCAGAGAGAGACGGAGAGAGAGAGAGAGAATCCTTGCTTTTCTTCCTGGCTTTCTATGAAGACCTCTCACATGAAGCATTTATGCAAATAACATAATTTATCAAAGTTTGAGTAGATGAAGGGTCATATGTTATAGCAGTATAAACAATCAAAAATTGATTACTAAACACTCCTGCATTTAGAAGTTCTTGGCTGCATTACTATTTGGGAGTTCTGTGCAAACCATTCTCCTGTCATAGATCCACTCTTGCTTCTTTCTCCCTTCTCCCATTTCCTTTTTTTCCTTCTTTGTCCCACCCCAAATTCATGTTTGTTTCTTATGAAGGGCAGTTTAGCTACATATGTGTTATCTTCCAGTCCTTTCCATCAGAACTTCTCCTTCTTCCCTGCAATTGCCATATCAGAGTATTCTCCTTAAAAGAGACTGTCTTTTTCTGAACAGAAACCTTGGTGTCAACTAAGGAAAGAATCATTTTATCACCCCACTCCTCATGCAAAAACATAATCTTTGTTAGTTGCACAAGACATGAAGTAGGGTTTGTTATACCCATTTTTACACACAAGTAAACTGAGGCTTCTGAAACCCACAGCTAGCACTGAAAGAGTTAGGATTGAAACCCAGTTTTTCTCAGTCTGAGTCTAGTCTTCTTCCCACTACCCAGTACACTACAATTAGAGAACAAGTATGTCCAGGATGAGGGTTGCAGAAATTGCTCTCAGGTGAAGGGTTCCCTAACTGGGGGAGAAGGGTATACTGCAGGCTACAAGCCTCTCCTTGAGGCCAACTCCAGGGCCAGTAGAGCAGTGCCCACTATCTGCAGAAAAAATGCAGGCACCCAGATTCATTAGGCCACTGGATTCCTGAGCTGTTTAGTCTAGGTGCCAGTTGAGACACAACCTGGACACTTATGTTTTTTTAAACAAATTTTCCTTGTAGGTCTTGTAGCAGCTGAAGGAAGTGAATACTGTTACTATGTACAATTTACAGATAAGCAAATTGAATATCAGAGAACTTAAGTGACTTGACTGAGGTCACACAGTTACTAAATAGCAGAAGCAAAAATGTAGACTCTCGGACATCACACACTGTCAATGCCCTTCAGCCAAACACCACCAGGACATGCCTGCGGTTGATTCAAGCTGGGGTTATTGTTCATTGCAACAAAGAGAGACACCTCAACATCCCCACTTTCCACCTTGTGTTGGCCTTCCTGGCAACAAGCAATAAGCTCAACTTGTTCAACCCCAGGTGTGCTCCTTGTGGTCTTTGGCTGGAGGACATTGACAGAAATGGAGGTTCACTGAGATTCAGTTGAAACACTCACTTCCTTGGACCCAGCTCTTCCACTTAGTAATAGTGACCATAGATAGCTTAGACTTCTTGTGTCTACTTGTTTGAGATACCAATCTGCCCATATCTGGGAAGTAAATTCATGATGAGCTGAGCTCTGATATTTCATTGAATTTCTTCAGCTTTGGGTTTATTTTGCTTTTTTAAAAAAATGTTTACTTATTTTGAGAGAGAGAGAGATAGAGAGCGAGCAGGGAGAGAGGCAGAGAGAGAGGGAGACAGAGAATCCAAGCCGGCTCCACAACTGTCAGCACAGAGCCCGTCGAAGGGCTTGAACCTACGAACCACAAGATGATGATCTGAGCATGAAACCAAGAGTCAAAATCTTAACCGACTCAGCCACCCAGGAGCCCCTTGTTAAGAGTCTTTTGTTGTTTGTTTCTCTCTTCTCTCTACCCACACCCCCATTTCCCCTATGTTCATCCGTTTTTGTTGTTGTTGTTGTTGTTGTTAAATTCCACATATGAGTGAAATAATATGGTATTTGTCTTTCTCTGATTGACTTAATATGCTTAGCAAATGCTTCTTTTCTTGGGGTGCCTGGGTGCCTCAATCAGTTCAGTGTCTGAGTCTTGATTTCATTTCTTGTCATGATCTCAGGTTTTGTGAGTTTGAGCCCTGCATTGCACTCCTCACAGTGTGGAGCCTGATTGAGATTCTCTCTCTCCCTCTCTCTCTCTGCCTGCCACTGTTTGGGCTGTCTCTCTCTCTCAAAATAAATAAATGAACTTTAATAAATGCTTCTTTTTTTAAAGACAGTCCCCAAAGTTTAAGTTTTAGGCCCTGCAACCTAGCTCTTATCTCTGGAGTGGTAAGTAGTATGAAACTTTTGTTTGCAGTTGGAAAGCGTTAATAAGAATATGGACGTGGTATGGAAGTGGGAAATAGATCAACTGTAGAAGTGGAATTAATAATAATTTTGAAGACCAGAACATTGTGACCAGTTTGTTTTTTTTTTTTAATGTTTATTTATTTTTCAGGGAGAGGCAGAGCGTGAGCGTGGAGGGACAGAGAGAGAAGGAGACACAGAAGCTGAAGCAGGCTCCAGGTCCTGAGCTTTCACCACAGAACCTGACCCGGGGCTCATACTCACCAGCCATGAGATCATGACCTGAGCCAAAGTCGGATGCTTATCTGACTGAGCCACCTGGTATCCCAATGTGACCAGCTTTCAAAATCTGAAATTCCAAGTTGTCCTTAGTACTATGAGATTATATGACCTCGGAGACTGACTTTGTGGAAAACCACCCTACCCCCCTCACAAGGGCAGCCCCCAGCTGCTGTGTACATTTCAAACTTTCAAAAAAGTGGCTGCCTAAAGGATCTATATTTGTGTTGTTACTGAGCAAAAAAAAAAAAAAAAAAAAAACAGGTGGCTGAATTATTTGTTTACCCACACACACTTGAATTTACCGCCTGCTTCCCAAATGACAATAAGCAGCTCTTTTCTCTTGTCTAATGAAAAACTGGATGTAGGTGGATATTAGTATCAGTAATAATAACCGTATGGAACAGAACTGACAAATATTTTTTAAAAAAACTCATAAAAATCTCTCTCATTTGGGGCCTCATATCCTCAACCCCATTTCGGTGCCTGGACAGGATTGCAAAGGATATGGTAGAGATCTGGGTCTTGAGGGAGGGGGGAGGTGGACAGTCCAGGGAGCAGGAGAGAAAAAAAAGGAGACACAGGTTGATCCTCCCTGATAATCTGAGAAAGGCAAGTAGAAATTCCAGGAAGATGACACACTTTTCATGTTTCTAGGAAAGACTGAAAAGACTAACAGAGTCAAGTTGGCTGGGGGGAGGAGACGGGGTAGGGAGGGACAACCTAATTCCTGCTGCTGTGCTGTAGGAAGGGTTATCTGTGCTCACTGATAACGCGGGCTTCACTGGTTAAAACGCAGGCGTGAGTTTAAGTCACTGTACTCTGAGCCCTCTTTCCTACCCCAGCACCATCTCCCTATTACCTTGCAGGCAGGCGGGTGAGCTTCTGGATCTCAAACATTAGAGGAGGAGACTACTGCCTGCTCCGGATCTCAGGAAGTTTGAAAGAGCAGACGGTATCCGGAGGCTAAGGGTATCCGAAGGCGAGGGAGAACACCAAAGCGAGTCTAGGACTGCACTGCCTATACCCTTTTCCTGCCCTTGATCGGGTCCGTTTGGGAGCAAAAATTGTGGGCTAGGGTGAGGGATCTGGGGAGGAGACGGGCGGTCAGATTTGGGTATCAGCTCCCTATTGCATTGAAAACAGGCTGGTCACCGGCCCAGGTAAAGAGGAAGAAGAAAATGCCCAGGTTCCCTGCAAGACAGTGTGAATGTGGGAGCCATCTGCCAATCACTGGAAGAGAAAAGAGGATAAGAGGACTCCCAGCAGGTCTTGTAAAGCACTTCTCACACCACAGGGCCACCCTCCATTCATTTAGATTCAGAAAATGGTGGGCAATGGGGAATGCTGGGGAGGTGGGCGGGAACCATGAGTTGGTGCCAGCTTCCTATTGCGGGAGATGTGGGCGTGTCGAGCGAAAAATGGAGAAAGCGAGGTAAGCACCCTGGATACCAGCAGATGGGCACGAGCGTGGCTGGTACCGGTAGCCCCCAGTGGTGGGGCAGGCGGACAATCCATTCTGGGATTGCATTCTCTATACTCCCACCTTGAGGTGTACACTCCCACACGTGCGCGTGTATGTGTACGACGGGGTAAGTGTGTGTGTGTGTGTGTGTGTGTGTGTGCGCGCGCGCGCATGCATGCGCGCGCGGCATTTAGACTTGACAGAGCTCTCTCGAAAGAAGTACGATGGATTCTTTTTTTCCATTCCTATCCTGGTCTTTTTTTCACAAGAAATTTCCTGACACGGTAACACCCGAAGATTAGCAATAAATCTGTATGGCAGAATTCTGGACTTTTATGTTAATTTTTGCTTTTTTCTTGTGTATTTTGTTTTTCCAAAGAGTGTATCTATTACCTGGGTACCATATACTATTATAAGGTTCAAAATGAAAATGTATGCAATTTTGAAGGATGTATTAAATCAGCTAAGAGAGTAATCACACTAATCCATAGATCTGCCCTCAGTATATTTTTGTGACACAATAGGCATTTTAACAAGTTTCACAGGTGACTGTTGGACTCTAAATTTTGAGAGTCATTGCTGTGTTTGTCAGGTTAAGCTAAGCTTATGCTGCGTTAAGCTCTGTGGCTTAATGGGCAAATGCTTATTCCTAGCACACAATAAATGCCCAACATATATTGGTGAAGGTCATGAGTGAGAGGGCTCTGCTTCCTATAGTCTGTCAGAGACCCCAGGTGACAAAGTCTCCACCACCTGCAACATTGCTGGTCACTGGCAAGTGAAGAGTGTCATGGAGATCTCTCACTCACTCTTCTAAAGTAATAATCTAGAAGTAATAGAAATCACTTCTGTGCAGAGCTAACTGGCCCAAACTAGTCGTGTGGTCTTACTCAACAGCAAGAGGCTGGGGGTGCTATGGGAACAGGAAGTATGATTTTCTCTGTTCCCAAAGGGAATGTGAACTATAAAGTGAAAAAAAGAAACAAAAGAAAATATTCATAAGAATTCATGGGGGAATGCTTTTCTAAAGCACTGAAACGAAAAATTACAAATTGTAAAGAGAAATTGACATGTGTAATATATGAAAATTTTCTGTGAAGCAGAGCAAGAATGAATGTGCCTTTGGCTTTTGGTTTTCACTATGATGCCATTTTGGGAGATCTTCACATTTCTAGACCATTCTTCAAGGTCGTGGAAGCCTGATGGATGCTAGTTGGGCTAGATTCCAGTTGGGGTAAGTTTCCAGGGGCTCATTGTGCCAGTTTGACAAGACAGGGAGAATCCAACTCTCTGGCTCTCAGAGGGGTGGCATTCAGGCAGAATGTGGAAGGGTTCACCCAAGTCACACTCCTCTGCAGGGTGCGTCTGATTTTGGTTTCTCTGCTCCAGGCTGCAGAAGGCACCAGACCCTCTGAGGCTGATGGCCAGATTGTCCTGGACATACTTACCTGGGGGGCAACAACTGTCCCCATTGCCAAGTCAGAACACTTTGCCTTTCCTTCCTTTTCCCTTTCTCTTTGGGGGAACTGTTTTTAGGGGAAGAGATAAAGTCCCAAGGATTCATAACTGGAAACATTGGTTGGGATAGTCTTTGAGTAGGCAGATGTCTGACCTGGGTCTGACCAGGTAACTTGGGGCTGAAGCAGAAGGAGCTGGCCCTCAGAGTCCAGTGAAGTAGCCCCCACAAATGGAGTTAGGCATTAGACAAAACCTCACCCACCCCTCTTGTACCTGCCTTGTGTAGACTCCCCAAAGGGCCTCAGATGTGCCCCAACCTGTTTTGGTAGTCTTGTGGTGACTTTTGCTATGTGTGCCTGGTGTAGTGCTTCTGATGTCTGTGTTATCCTAGGCCCATAGGCAGAGGTGAGCCCAAGTAAAGGGAACTTGCAAAGGCATGAGGTTGAATGACGTAGGAGAAAACGGGTTTCACCTGTGTGAACATCCCCATGACTTGAGGGGCCAGGGCCATCAAGTTGTAAATTGGTGTGAAGAAGCTTTTGAAGGCATTAATGGTAGATGGTCAGCAACATCCAGAGCCTGGTTCTCTGGGGTTCTCACCACTTTCCCGCTCACACAGAAGGCTGGTATCCCCATTACATGTACAAGAAGTGACTTGCCTAGCCAACTCCAGAGCAGAAAGCATTGAGGGTCTCAGACCCTGGATAGAACCCTCTGCTAACCAGGATACTCAGGCTTTTAGGTGACAGTGCTTGAAAGTGGGAGCTTCTCTGGTGACTTAGTATAGAATGAATCAGCTTCTGGTTCCTTGCAAAAATTCAGTCTCTAATCAGAGAAGGTATGTGGATGACTGCGAGAAAAAGTCATCAGGCCTGTGGTAGCCATGGAGTCACACAGCTATTTCCTCAAAAGAACGTTTGGATCTTGCCTGATGTTTATGCTAAAACTACACTTTCCCTAGGCTGCTCCCACACTATAACTGAGCATAGTTGTACAGCTAGAACCGGGCCATTTCTGCTCATTGGAGGACCTTTTGTAATCTTTTGTTTGTACTCCCTGTTGGCCTGGTGCAGACTTTCTCATTATTGTACTGCAGTCTGGGATTCTCCCTGCCAAACCTCTCCTTTCACAGGTGTGACACATGCATCACAGTCTGAAGGCCCTCCCCATCTTCTGCTTCTTCCCCTTTTATCTTTCATAGGTGTTTCCCTAATAAATCTCTTGTATGTCTACTCTTGTCTTAGCATTTGCTTCTAGGAGGGTCTGAACTGGTAACAGGGTCAGGGTACTTTCACAGATGAGATCTCAAGTTTCATATTTCTCAATAGTTGTACTATTTTTCCAAGAGGCAGGCTAGTATAATAAAGAGCTTAACTGACCGTGTTCAAGTCCTAGATCTACCACTTTTAGCTCTCTGTTCTTGGCTTCTGTGCCCCTTTTCTTAAAAGAGGATAATCAATTACTTCTTCTTAGGGTTGTTGTTGAGGTTTATGTGAATTATTATACAGACCACTTAGTTTCTCACACATATTAAATAGCATCAGCTGTTTTACCATCTTTGATAGATGAAGTCAGAATAGGGGAAGGATAAAAAAAAAAGAGGGGAAGGATATTACCAGGTCCTGTAGCTATTGAGGAGTTTGGTGCTGGAACTCTCACTCTAAAGTTCTGGAGCTCTTAAGTATGTATGCTTTATTGATTTTTAACCTAGAAGTTAAAATTCAGGTTCAGGAAAACACATGAAACAGTTCCATGGCATGACGATTGTGTCTCCTACCTTCAACTCCATTGGATGGAGAATGGTATGATATCATCCCTTTTCCTATAGTGTATTCATTAGACAACTTATTCTGGAATATAGAAAAGGCACTGAAGTGCATACCTGTGTCTCCCCTTATTATGTTTACAAATGCTCTTTATGGTAGAGAGTGTCAAAGGCAAGTTTTTCAAGGAAGGAAAAAGTCAAGGTAGGAAGGGACCTAACATTTGCTTGAGTGCCCACTAAGGGCCAGATGCAGTGTTTGGTGTTTTGGTTTGATTCTCTTAAAACACTGTAAGAACACTGTAAGGCAGGTATTTCCTTACATGAAGAAGAAACAACTCAGTGTGAGTGTATTTTCCAAGGCGTAGTACGTTGTGGAGCCAGTATTTTGACCTAGGTTCATCACACTCCAAAACCCATACTCCTACCTTTTACATTTTTTTGAACTTTAGATGGTGACCTTCCAGGACTGGAGATCTGGTTGGTTTAAATTTCCATGAGGGCTGTTAAACTGGAAGTTTCCTCTTTTGCATGAAGATGAAAATAGAAATTAAATTCCAAAGCCAGGTTTTCAAAGAAAATGACCAAGCAACTCTAAAACTTATGAGGGTTAAAAGGGTTAAGAGAGAGGAGATACAGAGAAGGAATTTTTGTGAGGAGGATTTCTTTGGAGTGGGCTTCCAAGGGGGAAGAGTTGGGGTGCTTTCTCCTTCATCCTAAGGCTTCAACTGGACCCCATGAAGCTTGACAGGTTCTTCTAGAGTTTGGAAGCATAGTGAAATGGGATCTGAATCCACCATGAGAAATCTTATGGGCTAGAGAATGTGGCTGTGACGATGGTGTGAGCAAAGGAGAGATAACTGTATTGGGGTATCTACACTCCCATTGTGTTGGGGGCAAAAGATATATGGGTGTTTCTCATGTACCAAAAGTGGGCTGTGCAGGAGAACAATCTGGTATTGAGGGGCCTGATGAAGAGAACTGTTTGGGGTTGCTATGGATTCCATCAGAGAAACTGTAGAATGGACAGCTGAAAAACTGAGAGCTTAAGAGGAAACAGCAATAGAATGTTTTGCTTCTGACACAAGAGTTGAAGTGGGAGAACCTCAGATGAGAATCTGCTTTTAAATGTTGGCTAGATCTAGAAAGCATGAAGCCAACTTACTACACAAACATAAAGAGCATTCTGTTTACTCCCTCCCTTCAACCCCAGACAGTCCTCAAGTCAAAATTAGCAAGCTAAGGAGGATGGAGAAAGAAAAGAAACCCAGCACATCACTTACCCCCAAAGTGGGAAGTCCACCTGAATTTGGTGCTAGCTGAGGGAGGAGAGGTTTAACTCTAAATTGAGTTCAGAGGGTTCTTTATTATTAGGAACTGGGGGTTCTGGTCACTGAAATGAGGGTTGATTTAGGATTTTTATTTATTTATTTATTTATTTTTTAGATTTTTTTTTCAACGTTTTTTATTTATTTTTGGGACAGAGAGAGACAGAGCATGAAGGGGGGAGGGGCAGAGAGAGAGGGAGACACAGAATCGGAAACAGGCTCCAGGCTCCGAGCCATCAGCCCAGAGCCTGACGCGGGGCTCGAACTCACGGACCGCGAGATCGTGACCTGGCTGAAGTCAGACGCTTAACCGACTGCGCCACCCAGGCGCCCCTAGGATTTTTTTTTAAAAAGCCATTATCTTTATTTTTTATTTACAAGTTTTTTATTACAATAAAATGAAATATATTGTGTATAAAATATACATTTAACCATTTTTTCATTTTTAATTATTTTTTTTATTTTTAAATTTGCATCCAAGTTAATTAGCATGTAGTGCAATAATGATTTCAAAAGTAGATTCTAGTGATTCATCCCCAATGTATAAAACCCAGTGCTCATCCTCAAAAGTGTTCTCCTTAATGCCCCTCACCCATTTAGCCCATCCCCCACTCCCACTCCTCCAACAGTTTGTTCTCCATTTTTAAGAGTCTCTGTTTTGTCCCCCTCCCTGTTTTTATATGATTTTTGCTTCCCTCCCCTATGTTCATCTCTTCTGTATCTTAAATTCCACATATGAAGGATTTAAAGTGACTGTAGGGCTCTTTGGGGTGAGCAACAAAGCCACAGGGCCTGGGCAAAGCTTAATTAATTAATTTATTTATTTTTGGTATTCTTTATTTTATTTTATTTATTTTTAATATGAAATTTATTGCCAAATTGGTTTCCATGTAACACCCAGTGCTCATCCCAACAGGTGCCCTCCTCAATGCCCATCACCCACTTTCCCTTCTCTCCAACCCCCCATAAACTCTGAGTTTATTCTCAGTTTTTAAGAGTCTCTTATGGTTTGCCTCCCTCCCTAACTTTTTTTCCCCTTCCCCTCCCCCATGGTCTTCTGTTAAGTTTCTCAGGATCCACATAAGAGTGAAAACATATGGTATCTGTCTTTCTCTGTATGACTTATTTCACTTAGCATCACACTCTCCAGTTCCATCCACGTTGCTACAAAAGGCCATATTTCATTCTTTCTCATTGCCAAGTAGTATTCCATTGTATATATAAACCACAATTTCTTTATCCATTCATCAGTTGATGGACATTTAGGCTCCTTCCATAGTTTGGCTATTGTTGAAAGTGCTGCTATAAACATTGGGGTACAAGTGCCCCTATGCATCAGCACTCCTGTATCCCTTGGGTAAATTCCTAGCAGTGCTATTGCTGGGTAATAGGGTAGATCTATTTTTAATTTTTTGAGGAAACTCCACACTGTTTTCCAGAGAGGCTGCAGGAAAAAACCTCTCTGACCTCAGCCACAGCAATTTCTTGCTTGACACATCTCCAAAGGCAAGGGAATTAAAAGCAAAAATGAACTATTGGGACCTCATCAAGATAAAAAGCTTCTGCACTGCAAAGGAAACAATCAACAAAACTAAAAGGCAACTGACGGAATAGGAAAAGATATTTGCAAATGACAAATCGGACAAAGGGCTAGTATCCAAAATCTATAAAGAACTCACCAAACTCCACACTCAAAAAACAAATAATCCAGTGAAGAAATGGGCAAAAGACATGAATAGACACTTCACTAAAGAAGACATCCAGATGGCCAACAGGCCCATGAAAAGATGCTCAATGTCACTCCTCATCAGGGAAATACAAATCAAAACCACACTGAGATACCACCTCACGCCAGTCAGAGTGGCTAAAATGAACAAACCAGGAGACTATAGATGCTGGCAAGGATGTGGAGAAATGGGAACCCTCTTGCACTGTTGGTGGGAATTCAAACTGGTGCAGCCACTCTGGAAAACAGTGTGGAGGTTCCTCAAAGCTTAATTTTAAAGGAATAGTATTAGACAAAAATAAACTTGCATTTTGCAACTGTTGTTCTTGCTCAGTAGATTGACTGCCTCTGCTTGGTATGATGTTTGTGATGTGCCATGCTGTGTTTTTGCATTAATTTTGCTACACCAGCTTTCTTTTGCTTAGTATTTACCTGATACATATTTTTCCATCCTTTTATTTTGGACTTTTCTGGATAATTTTAAGAGCACCTTTGAGAAAAAGCATGAAACTGAATTCTGTGCCTTGAAAAAAAATCCAGTCTGAGGTTTTCTTTTACTATGAGTTTAATCTATGTACATTCATCATTATTGACATGGATATATTTCTTCCTTTCTATTTTGTTTTTTATCATGTGTTTTCTTTGCATCCTTCCCTTCCTCTCCTTTCTTGCGTTCTGTTGGACGAAGGGAATTTTCTTTGGAAATTTGGAGTTTACACATTCTATTTTTATTTAATTTTTTAAATTTGATAAACACATTCTATTTTTAATCTTTTAGTGCTTATATTAAGATTTTTTCTAAATTGTTTATCAAACTGTATTTTTAAACAAAATACAGACTATCTCTAACTTCTCTTCCTTACACAGACTTTTATATTTTGAAATTTAAAAAAATGCACAATTTCTGATAACTAGAATTTCTGTACACAAACTGTTAACCATTATTACAGTTCACAGTTCACAATGCATGTTTAAATATATCATCTCATTTGATTCTAGAAAAAGCTCAGCTAAGTGTTACTTCCATAATGAATTAATGAATGCGGCAAAAAAGAAGAGAAAATTGAGCAAAGAGCTCTTCAATTCTTCATGGTAATCTTTAAAGTACCTTAAAATTCTGGGGACCTCAGGTTGAGAACCACAGATATTAGGAATATAGTCTTCACCCTTTCCTTTTGGGAAGGGAGAGAGGAGAGAATTATTTTTGAACATTTATTCTGTGCCAGAAACTTGTCTTAGGCAAAACAAGCCTCTATTTAATGGTTACTTTACTTTCTAGTTGTTTTATGGGTGTCATGAGAGTTATTTCACAACATGCTTCTGTACCAATCCACATACATTCTCCATGATGGAAAACAGTCTTATTTATGTTGATGATACTGATGAAAATAATAAATAGCAATTATAGTTACTATTTATTATGGAACCACCACATTAGCTAGGCACTTAATCTCATGGGGTAAATAAACTCTCATATCCACTCTTCAGTTTTAGAAGGGAAGCCATTTAGTCATCAAGATGGCTAGATGAAACTACATCACCTGTGTAGTTTCAGAATAGAGACACTTCCTAAATCAGCAGAGATTCTGGTAATAGTTTGCATATACTTATTATAATTGCCCTCTTTTTCGTCAATAAGATGGCCTAGTTTAGGTCCTAATAAAGTACTTTAGGTCTCTCCTGAACATTCCTAATGTGATATCTTTAAAAAATAAAGCAATTAACAAGATTAAATCAGATAAAGTAAAAATAAACCACATATGAACTGTAAATTACTGAATTATCAGTCACTGGAATATTAAATGTGTATTGTGTTCTTAAATTTTTCTCTTTTCCCATTTCCTACAGAGATCCAGGAGAAGGAGATTTGTGGCACAGCTATAAGTAGAATCTGCTTGAAGCTGGTGGCTTTTGTCTTGAAAAGGATTATTTACTTGATGACATTAAGTTAATTGTCCTTGGATGGGAATGGAGGGCATTTGAAGGCAGTGAGAGGTCAGGGTTTGTGGTTCCTTCCAGCAGTGGAGACATGAGTATTTCTCTTTATCAGCACCTAAGGAAGACTATGGTGGGCTCAGGAAAGCTCAGCACCTAATCTTGCCAAAGATTCCCCTATCCAGAGGGTTGGATAGAAGCAGCAGGAACAAGGGATCTGAAGAAATTGTGCCAATTCAGTAAATGAACATCTGATCCCTAACCAGTGTGGACAAACATGATGGGGAATCTCAAGCTTTGGTGCTAGATGAGACCATAGGATATTTGTACATCTCATGAAGATAGGGAATCCTTAATAATAACTGAAGTGGAAATCCCACTGACATGCTACAGTTAAACATCAGGGTCTTATTTATGTTCATTTAAAGGCAATTTTGAAATGTGATATTCCCAATATGTTTTAAGTGTGTGAGCTAAGATCCATCTGTTTGCTATGCCTCCTATTCGAAGTTTCAATAACAAAGAAAACAATCTCTTCCAGTGTTTTGATACAAATTGTCCTCTGAATGTGTAAGAGTCCTTGAGAACTCTTCTAGTTAGCCAGGCTCTAGGTCCCTCAAAGGACATAATTGTAAGACCATGTGGCAAAGTATGAACTATAGTTGTTTCAGGTACAAGTGTGCTAGAAATCTTAGTTGTCCCCGTATTTCCCCCCTGCTCTGTGTCCCCCAGGCTTACCAATATGCATTACATCAAAAGTCTTCCTTGCCCTTTGGTTTCCAGTTTGGTTAAAGGGTAATACCCAGAAGAGTGAATTCAGGTATTGTTTTTTGTGCCATCCTGGATTCTTTGAGGTCTCTATGAGCTAACTGCATCCTGAAGATCACAGCTGCTGTCAGGTGGCTCTTTCCACACAGCTGTCTTACCACCCAGTAACCACTCCCACCCCATTCCTCCCCTCCCCCTGTTCCTCTCCCACCCCTCCTCTACACCACCACCTCCCACTCCCTCCCCTCCTACTCTACTCTTTGCCTACAAATAACACCATATTGGAGGCTGAATTCTGTCACCTCTAAATTCATATTGTGAATTCTTAACCCCCCAGCACCTCAGAATGGGACTGCATTTGGAGATGGAATCTTTATAGAGGTAGTTAAATTAAAACGGGGTCATTAGGCCTCTCCAGAAGAGATTAGGACATAGGTACAGAGGAAGTCACAGTAAGGTACCCTTTTACAAGCCCAGGAGAGGCCTCAGAAGAAACCAACCTTGATCTTAGACTTCTGGACTCCAAAACTATAAGAAAATAAATTTGTGTTGTTTAAGACATCTAGTTTGTGGTACTTTGATGTGGCAGCCCTGGCAAACTAACATGCACCACGAGTTTACTCCTTTGCTGACAACTTGGGAAAAAATTCTCTATTAAACTTCTCAAATCATTTGAGTCCCATTTATTTCCTGCTGGGACCCTGACTGATCCAGTTGGATTATACAGGATTTACTTCCAGATTTGTTCTTACTGTATTTTCTAAAATTTCTGCAGTAACCACGGAATACATTTTTTCTCTAAAGTAAAAAATACTGTCGGGGCACTTGGGTGGCTGGTTAAGCATCCAACTCTTGATTTCAGCTCAGGTCATGATCTCCTGGTTTGTGAGTTTGAGCCCAGCATGGCACTCTGCACTGATGCTGTGGAGCCTGCTTGGGATTTTGTCTCCCTCTCTCTCTGACCCTCCCCTGCTCGTGCTCTCTCTCTCAAAATAAACACTTGAAGGAAAACAAAAACACTAATTCATGAAACAAAACTTGGTTTGGGAAATCTCCATATATGCTAGATTTATTTTTGAGAGAGACAGAGTGAGTGGGGGAGGGACAGATAAAGAGGGAGACACAGAATCTGAAGCAGGTTCCAGGCTGTCAGCAGAGCCCGACACGGGGCTTGAACCCAAGAGCCCTGAGATCATGACCTGAGCTGAAGTCAGACTCTCAGCTGAAGTTGGACGCTCAACCGACTGAGCCACCCAGGGGACCCTAGAATAAATTTATAATCATAGGCATCCAACATCAATCCTCCTTGGTAAATCCCCTATTCTATAGATTCCCACTGTTATGTCTAAGGGATTATAAAAACAGGGACTATAACCCCAATGCTGGAACTAGGGAAAGCTGCCATCCTTGGTCCAAAATCTACAAGTATTTCTGATCATATATGAAGGTGGCTGCCCATGTTTCCTTTTGTGGGAAAGAAAAAAAGCTCTGCATTAAGCATAAGGGACTGTTACAGTACCCACTAAATATCCTGTTATACCAGCCCAACTCATAGGGACAAGCAGCATCAGGAACAAAACTGGCTCTTACAAGCAGCACTGAAAGCAATCACACTCTGAGAAGCCACAATGAGGGAAGGGGAGGGGAACTGGCATGACAGCATATTCCTGCTGCCACACCCAAGAAAAAGGAATTCTTTCACCAGGAGTCAGAACTCTCCTTTGATATCATCGAGAGCTTTCCTGGGCTTGCTGACTTGTTGTTCTCAGTAATATTAAAGGCACACTGCAAAATACTTGCTTTGAAATTTAGAAACAAATTTTATTTAAGATCTGAAATACAATTCCTAAAATATCAACTTCTCCAGAAAACCGTGGCTACACAATAATGCATTGCCTCTATCATGTTAGAACGTGCATTAGACTCAAATACAAAAACCATGAAACAAACCACCATCCTTCAACAATTTGAGCAGAGAGAGAATGCCTAAGGAACAACATAGATGGACTTGCAGAGGATGGGCTGTTTTACTTCAAGCACCATAAAAAAAAAAAAGAGCACAAATGCATGGGTTTTCGGGTATATACATTAAGTTGAACCTTTGGCACTAGGAATCAGGGCATTTTGTCATGGAGCATTAACGCATATTAGAAAATTGTGTAGTGTCAAAGGGATAGAACCACCAGCATTCAAGCAATGTTGTCAACTAGGCAATAAAATATTCTATTGAATGTTTCTTCTTTGTCTAATTACTGCGTACACTGGTAGCAACTTTGAAATGAGAAAAGGAGCTTGCACTCCTTTCATTTTCTGTTTAAAACAGAAAACAAAACTGAAACATAAGCCCTGTTATACATTAACAATTTTAAAGAACATCAATTATACAAGAAAAAGACTAAGAACAAAGAGTGTTTACAGATACCAGACATAACAGTGAGTGGTCACTAGACCCTCACAGGGCTTTGCGGTGGTACTCAGCCGAAGCCACTTTGTAATCACTGGCAGTAAACAGAGACGCAGCATTCTTTGCCAGATATTTTAGGAAATCATGCAAATAGCCCAACAATAATGCAAGGCTCTTCTCATCAAGGGGCGTATACGCCAACATTGCTCCGATTCTTACAAATAATCTCAGTAGATGTGGGGCTCCATAAACCTGGGACATTGGCGCATCAGGGTGAGCCAAGAGGATTTCGGCATACTGGGGCCTCTCAAATTTGTAGAGCAGCTGAGTGCCCAACATCACATTGAAATATTCTTTTATTCCTGCCACAACTTCATTAACTGCATATTCCTTATTATCAACATTTCCCTGCGACTTCTTACAATTTGCATACTCCTCCAGAATAGCATCTACATTTTTCTTAGCAGGGAGTTGAAACAGCTGCTTCTGCCTGGTAACTAAGTCCCAGTCCTCAACAAGCCATGGTTTTAATTCTTCAGGAATCTTCACTTTAACTTCCATTCTATTCTTAAATGCCTCCTCACTTTCGACAGTGGGGTCTGCCCGGGCCCTTTTCTTCCGAGGTGGCTGAGGTGCTTC
The DNA here is from genome assembly GCF_046562875.1 of Panthera onca. Classification (NCBI taxonomy): domain Eukaryota; kingdom Metazoa; phylum Chordata; class Mammalia; order Carnivora; family Felidae; genus Panthera; species Panthera onca. The sequence goes on along the minus strand of NC_138357.1, from coordinate 45,183,616 downwards.
GCTGGTACTGCCACCATCTCCATTTCCAGGAGTCTTCTGTTTGTTCTTTCTTGTCTTCCTCACTGATCCTGAAGGGGGGTTCTCTGCAGAGCGACCCCCCCATCTGCCTGGGAGAGCTGGTTCCACATTCTTCTGCTGTGAACCAGCAGTCTTCTTTCCTGAAGAGGCCCCTCTCATCTTACTTCTCTGCATATTGCTTCTACTTGGTTTTTTGAAGTTGTCTTCTTCTGCAGATTGTTGTCCACGAGTTTGAGAACCCTGCTTTCTGGAACTCATTCAACCCTGTTTTTATTCCAACCACTGTAATACATAAAGCATTTTACTTGTTTGTTTTCTATAGTGACCTTTAACACACTGTGCTTAGTACAACACAAGTTATTCTCTTGGAATTTGGATCTCAAATCCTAATTCAGGATCATGTATAAGTGACTTACTACCTCCACCCTCTTTCTCTGATCTTCACTACTAACCACTACTCTTACCCATCCAATCACTCATCAGACTTGCCCAAAAGTTAGTTTTTTTGGTGCCACTGAAAAGACAGGATTATAATTTTAAACAAATAATGAATTAAAATGGAAAAGAAACTACACAAGGCAGTGGAGGTCAAATTCAACACTCTGAACAGGAAAAAGGACAAGATGAACTTTAGTTGACTAAAGGCAAAATGAGTAACAGTAAAGGTTTCTGCAGGAGTCCAGGTAGGCCTGAACTAGAGTGATGACAGAGTCCAGACAAACTGAATACAAAACTTGGTAAATGAAGGAGAGGGAGGAGTCAAAGGTAGCTGTGTAATTTTAAGCCTGGGTAATTAATGAATTAATAAAAACACTGATTTTAATGATGAGTTTAGAAACAGCCATAAAATAATAGGAAATAAGTAATCCATCCATTGAATTAGCTATCATACATTATTGCACATCTGCTTTGGGACAGCTACTATGCTAGGTGTTAAGGATTCAAATATCTAAAGTGGCAATTAAAAAACAATGAGGTTAGTACAATGATAGTAATAGGCACATAGTATTTAGGAGTAAACAAGAAATGGTACATGACACAACCTTCAGTATTAGCTGAAATCACTTGGAGGAGGTGATATATCAGTGAGGGAGAAGTCAGTGATGACTCCCAGGTTTTGATAATGAATGATTAGGTCATTAGTATTATCACATGAAACTGCATCTAGAGGAGGAAATGGATTAGAGAGGAAAGAAGTTCAGTACTGGATCTATTAAGTGTGAGGTGTACAGTTATATATTTAACTTTAAAACGCAGCTAAAGGTCAGAGCCAGAAATAGAGATCTGAGAGTAATCATATAGCTGTTACTAGAAGCTATGAAAGCCATCAAAATCATTCATGAAGAGGAAAAAAAAACTGAACCAAAGTATGGAATACTGGAAAAACCTAAAAGACTGACGTATAAGGAGTGAGCAAAGAGACCAAAAACAAAACAAAAATGGTCAGAGCAGCCAACAGAAGAATTAAAAGAATGTTCTTTTGGAAGCCAAAGAAGTTGAGAGTTTCAAGAAGGAATTGGGATAAAATGCAGCAGAGAGGGCTAATAAGGTAAAGCTGAAAGAAACAGTGTTCTATGATTCTTACAGTGTGACAGATGAAGTAATTTCTTTGACTTACATAATCCTCTTCCTTCTTTCCTTTCCAAGAACTCCTAATGTTTTCCTAGATGGAACCTCCTAGATCTCCTGGGATAGTCTGGAAGGAGAAGGTGGGAGACACAAACTAGAAAGGAAAACAGATACCTGTCAAGATGAACTTTTGTGAAAGAATACAGAAAAAAGTAATCTTATTTTATGACTGTGGTTTACGACTGTAATATCAGAGAAAATATATGAGCTCCACTGTTAGACATACTTCTACTTCAATTAGGCTCTGCCATTTATCAGTTGTGAGGACTTAGGCAAGATATGTAAGCTCACTTGGCCTCTTTTTCTCATCTATGGAATGAAGCAAATTACCCCCTAGCCTTCACAGGTTCTTGTTAAGAACTTCTTGTATACAACGTGGCTAAACAACAGCTACAGGATACATGTGAGTATGGATACAAAGATATTCACTGCGGTGGCATTTTTAATACTGAAAAACTGGAACACCTAAATTTTCTTCTAACATAAATTACGTATGCACACTATGGAAGAACATTCAAATGAATTAAGAGAACCATGTACCAACATGGTTCTGATGTTCAATTCTGTACTATTAGGTAAACAGGCATAATGCATAGTATGTACAATAGGATCCTGAAGAGATAGATAGCACAGGCTGAAAAATAACTATCAGTCTGATAGATAGCACAAGGCTGAAAAATAACTATCAGTCTCACACAGTTCTTATGAACAGTGAGTGTGATCAAATTCCTGTTTTAAACTGATACGCATAAATGCATAGGAAAGTATCTAGATGAATAAATACCAGATTAAAATCAGGGTAATCTCTGGGAAAAAATGAGGGATGAGGGTGGATCAGCCTTAAACCAGATTTCTCTGGTAACTGTGGCCTTTCACCCACAGAAAAAGCCCCTCAACCAATCCCTAGACCTTAAAACGATGTTGAGCAGATATCAGGGAAACTCTGAGGGGGGAAAGAAGAGGTAAGAAATGCCAGACAACCAGAGGTTTGAATCAAGGAAACCAGTTATTAGGAAGACAAACCTGGGTGCTAGAGCTTTCATTAAGCAAATGATATCCTCTAACTAAAAGGGCACAAAGCTCTGAGCAGAAAGGACAAAGGTGGCCCTCAGAGAGCATCAAAACCTGTAAATACAGTTACTGACCCTGTGGGAGTCAGAAACCTTCTGGTTGAGAGGGATATACAGACATTCTGTGAAGGATCAGAAAGCAGCTAGTGTGTCATGGCATACATTGCAAGCTGTCACGCTTACAAAAATATTTTTCTAAAAAAAAAAAAGTCATTATGACCAGGATAGAAGGGACACAGTATCTGACGTTTTAAGAGAATTTAGTTAATATAGGTGAAATCCAGAAAACCCACCTCAGAACTGCTATATTGCAGAACTTTCACAAAACAAGGGGACAGTTAAAATACCAACTAAAGAAAGCAAGATGGCCCAGTGCCAGCCACCCAGACTGTGTAAAACAGAAGTAAGGCCAGGCTGGACAGGAAGTATTTTGGAAGTCTCACTGGTACTAGCAATTCCTTACTGAGGAACTTGAAAATGATAGCTGAACCTACCATACATCCTTGGCATTAATCACATATATTCATTCATAGGAAAACTACCAAGAGGAATTCTACCTGTTTGATTAACTGGGTGAGTTGTCATTCTTCACAAATTCTTGTATTACTCATATGAAGTCTCAATGAAATATCTGCCATTATACAGAAAAATACATGTACCACAAGTCAAGGTTTGTGACCAGAGTGAATAAAGCCAGGGAAACAGCCTTTCTAGGAATTGTCTCAGTACCTTATTTTCATCTGAATATCCTACAGATCAAATTACTACTACCTGAAAGTCAGAAACCAGACATCAAAGGAAGGGAATACCTGTCCTTTTGATGTCTGCTCCTACTTGTAGTACAAGTTTGTGGATAGCTTTGCACTTTGTACCACTCTTACCAGCTTAACACTTCTCCATGATCAAGGATAGATGTGCCGTGCACACCCATTTAAAAAGTTTGCACTGTAGATTCGCCAGTTTGTCTTGAGTTTCAGGCTTTATTAACATTGTTTATTGACTTAGCATGCCTACTCTTTGCTCCCATCATGCTCCCTCATCTCCTTCATCTAAATACCACAGAAATCCTATCTCTTCCTTAAATCTCCAATTCTAGCCCGTTTCTCTCCCATCTCCAGTACGATATGAAGCTGATGCTAATTTTACTTATAGAACTACACCATTAATCCCTATTTGTCACAGGCCTTGTGTTATACTTATCTCACATATTATGGAGTAGCACTTAGGTCCCTGGTGGGTATACAACAGTGAATCAAAGCAAGTGATTCAACACATGAAGAAAATGGAGGCAAATCAGGGACAAATCATCAAATATTTTTCACTTGTTCTCTACAGGTCAGCTCTAGGGTAGGCCAGCCTTTGAGAAAACACATTTGTAGGTTTGCCCTAGGTTTCTATTTTTAATTTCTGTGTAAATATTTAAACAGATATAAGCTAATACTGGTATCAAATCCTAGATCTTCCCTTTAAAAAAATTTGTAACTACAACTCATTTTTCCCATACAATGTTATAATACGCAAGGATCTTGAGAGCTGTGTATTTTATTAAATGGCCATACCTTAAAGCACCCCCTTAAGGGAAAAGTGATTCCCCCTCAGTTTACCCTGTAGTAACTATTAAAACATTTTTGTCCTCATTTCCTATTAACATTTCCAGATGCAGATGTAGTAGGTCAAGTGGGAATAACAGGTTATCAAATTACTCCCCCATGCTATACCAATTTCCAACTTTACAAGTAGTGCGTAAAACTATCACACCCATACTCTCGTCAGCAGTGGCTAGTCTCATTTACAAAATTCATAAAATTTGATAAAATGTTTAGCTGTTCAGCTTCTTAGTGATGCTTCAACATTTAAGGTGTCTATTGGCCATACATATATGGCTCTTGTTCTCTGCCCCGTTGATTCTTATAGTGATTTTAACATTTATAGGAGCTCTTTATCAAGAGTTGTCATTCTGGGGCAAATATTTCCCCTAGCGTGCTTTTATAGTGTCTGATATTATGATTTTAAAGTTTTATATAATGACATGTTAGTTTTTCCTTCCACTGTTAAAACAGGTCATCTTAATGGATGTTTTATATTTTAATTCCTTAATCCACCCAGAATTTACTTTGTAAGTTATAAACTGAAAAGCCTGTATTATTTTCTCCAAGTAGTTAATTTTGTGGCACTATTTTGGGGTAATATTTCTTTTACATGTGTGTAAATACCAACACACATAATGATGTTGGAATTCTCCCTTTACTTCCCTTCCCCAATCCCAGGAGTGTGCAGGACTTCAAATTTTATATACATATTCACACAAAACATACCTTTAAAACTAAATGTGTATTTTACATTTGACTTGGCAAAGTGAGACCTACTGCCCCATACTTTTTCCTACTTTAACATGGGCATCTGTCATTCTTTTTAATATCCACATTACTGTATAATCTCCGTGCCAGAATTTAACCAGTTCCTTATTAATGAACATTTAGGGTGTTTGATACTTCATTATTACAGAAATGCTGTAATAGATGTAAGTAAGTGGACAGATATATTAGAGAATTAGGGACTTCAGGATTATTCTCAGAAGTGGAACTGTTCTGACGAGATAGAGGCAAATTCAACTTATAAAGAACTACTTTAATTTGTACTCCCAGCAAAAACCTTAAAGTTCATTCATCTACACCTTCAGCAACACTGGATAAACATCTTTTGGAAAAAAACTTTGTTTTGCTTATCCAGTATACAGTAATATTTTATTTGAATATGTGGGATATTGAGCATCTTTCATACATTCATGTGATGTTTTTCTTATGTGAATGTTTGCTTTCTTTATTGATTTCTAATAATTAAATCCTAAGTTTTCTTGGGTATGTTGGAAATATTTTTTCCAAACTCATTTTCCTTCTAAGTGGGTCTCTGTGTGCACGTGTGTGTGTATACACAAATATGTCAACCTTTTCTTTTGTGAACTTTGGCATTTATGTTATGTCTAGGTAAAATGCTTCCAAATCAATATTCTAAAAATGATTTCCTATATTTCTTGGTATTTTTATAGTTTCTTCCAAATATATAACCTTTCTTAATATTAATTATTAAAGAGGCCATCCTTTCCCCGCTGATTTAAAATGCTATTATAGAACATTCTAAATTTTTAGATGAACATGGGTCTCTTAAGGTACTCTCTTCCCAATGATTTTTGATTATTCAATTTTTAAAGGTTATCATTGTTTCTAGGTCACCTGGTCTGTCATAGAGACCTCTGTTCTCACATCAGTATCACATTGGTTTAATTATCATAAAGATATAAATGTTACCCTAGAATAACACTTGTAAATGGTTTCCAATTATGTTTGATTATTGGAAGTATTATTTGAAGTAGCAAAAACACTGGAATCAACCTAGAGGACTATCACTAGTAATTCAGAAAGATAAAATGTGCTTTACCCATGAGATGGATTAACATGCTAGTTAAAAGAATGCCACTGTGAAAGGAATTAAATAGAACTCTAAGAATGAACATGAAGACAGCCAAAACAATTAGCTAAATAAAGATGGTAAGTTGCAAAACGATACCTAGAACATACCAAGTCTATGTAAAAGAAAACACAAAACAGTATTTTATATATGGATATCCATATATGTTTTTAAACAGATACATAATTTAGAGATCTAGAAGGACTGATAATAGTGGTTAACTCTGGAGAAAGTTAAGAGAATCAGGGGTGGTGAAGAAATGGAAACTCGAACCTACTCTGTAACATTTAAACTTTTTCATTTTAAGGATAATATATTCACATGTCAATTACATGACTAAAAATTTATATTAAAATATAGATTTAAAATTCATAATCATATTCTGATCTATTCTTATCCTTGGATCTCACACATAGCTGAACTTTTCAGTGAATTATCACTGTGTATCATACATTTTGTATGCACACCATTCAGACTGGTTTCCTTCCCCCACTTCTAGGTTCTACCCATCCTTGGAGGCATAGGTCAAGGTCCTTTTCCTCTTTGAGGCTTTCATCTCAGGATACTCTGGACCTTGCCTTCTCTGAGCTCCTATTGGCCTAAAAGCCCACCTCCCTCCCTTTTGCCCTTAATCATTCCCCAAAAGGCCTTCTGTATAGGTGTTTTTTCTGTGGGTGTGCATACCCATCTACTGCATCTTTTCCACCAGGGCAGCGCCCTCCTATGCAGCCTAGATTTCAGAAGGGAAAAAAAAAAAGGAAAATATAGTGACTCCATGGGAAAATGAAGCTTTCAAGTGACTGGAAAAACCTTCCTTCATCTTCTCATGCAAGTAATGGGCCATTTAGGAATGCAGACTCCAAAGGCTAACATTTTTGGTATGGGTGTGTCACAAATGAGTGTAAACATCTATGGTTTGTTGAAATAAACCTTTAAAAGCACATATACCATTACAGTTAATTTATATCCATTCTCTTCTGGATCTTGGAACACTTCCTTTATGTTTAACATTATTGTTTGAGTCTGAGACAAAGGAGGAATGACACAAAGGCTGTTAGCAGACTGAATGTTTATGATTTCCTAGTTAAAATTATAGTTCCTGGAAATTCCCTTATAAATAAATATGATCAATATACTCAATATCTTTCTACATTGTTAGGATAAGCCAGAAGTCATAATTTCAGATTTCAGTTCTAGTGTTAACTGCTGCTTCTGGAAAATCAGGAAAGAAACCAACAGTATTAATTTTGTTTTATATTTCCAAAAAGAATTATTCACTGCTTTTAGAAGTGTAAGAGTGTATGTGTGTGTAAACCGGGATGTACCAGAAGGACTAACAAAGCCATAATTATTATTAAAGCAAACACTTCTATGTGCCAAGCACTGTCCTGGTACTTTACATGTAATCCCTTCAAAAATCCTATGACATAGGAATAATTATCTTTATGTTACACATGAATAAATTTAGGGACAAAGTGAGTTAAGTATCTTGCCCAGGATCACACAGTAAGTGGCAGAGACAAAATTCAAATTAAAGAAGTTAGTCTTTACCCTTAACCACTAAATTATGCTGTACATGGGAGGAAACAAAATTAAAATAATAATAATATTGTAGTATCTCTTATCAAAGAATGTAACATTACACAGCCTTCTGTTGTTCAGGCACTTACTATACTGGAAGCACTACTGGACTTAGCCTCATCCTTCCCTTCTTAGAATTTAGAGTGTTTTTGCAGATAGGTGCTTATTAATCTTCAAAATATTCCTGGGCAGTTAGGAAGGTTATGTGGAACTATCTTGTTTGAGAATTGAGGCCAAGAGAAGAGAGGCACTCACCCAGATTCTGTAATCAGGGATGATTCTGCAACCAGGATCAGATCTTCTGATCCTTATTATACAGCAAACTTAGCTTTTCTGATGATGGCCTGGAAGGTCAAAGAAGGGGACAGAAAAGGACATAAAATAAAAAGATATGAGAACCTTTTTTTCTTTATCAACCAGTGCATTTTATCACACACAAAGGATACCATAGCTGATAAATAATGTGCAAATGTTTCTTTTTCCCTTCTTGTAGTTGTATTTTCAAATTTACTTTACTGTACATTTATCCTGATCTTCAATAAAGTAACTGTCTTTTTTATACTTTTTATTAAGGATAATTTCAAATAAATAAAAATATAGAAGGAAGAGTATTATAAACCTACAACAGTCACCCAGCTTCAACAATTACCAACTGAAGGCCATCTTGTTTCATCTATAACCCCACCCACTGCTCCCCCCCACTCCGATTTTTTTAAGCAAACCGAATAGCTGATTTTCTGTATTTTATTATGGAAAATGTCAAACATATACCAAGGAAGACAATAATATGAGGAACCCCATATGCCCTATCACTTAATTCAAACAATTAACTTAGGGCCAATTTTTTTTCATCTATACACCCCTCCCCACTTCCCCCTACCGCTGAGATTCTGAAGCAAATACCAGTCATCTACGTATTTGAAGTCATTCCCAGACATTTTATTAATTAATCCGCAAATATTTTCCTATATATCTCTACAAGATAGACAATTTGAAAACAACCATTACTGCCATTATAACGTCTAAAACTAGACATCAATTCCTTTAAAAAAAAAAAAATCAAACCCGTCTTCCAATTTTCCCGATGCATCTTAAACAGTTTTTTTTTTTTTTTTTTTTTTTTTTACAGTTGGTATGTTCAAATCAGGATCCAAACAAGGCCTACTCATCGCATGTGGTTCATCTCCTGATCGCTCTCGTTCTCCATCTCCCCTCACCGCCCCCCCCCCCCGCCTTTTAAACTTTTCAATATGGAAAATTCCAATCCCCGCTATTTTGAGCTAATTCTCTAGTAGTAAATTATTTCAGCGGTAAAAATTGATATGTCTCTTTTATAACTCGAATTTCTCCTAGGGAAGAAGTTAATGGGCAGGAAAAGCAATATAATGAACGAATTTACATAATTTATATTGTTTCTCATTCTGTTACGCGGTTTTTCACTCCACAATAGCGAATATTTTTCTGAGCCAGCATTGGTATTGTCTTATACGCAGTAACACACAGTACAAGCCTCTGAGGTAAACGTCTCTGAGGTAGATACTATTATTATCACCATTTTACAAACATGGAAACCAAGACACGGAAAGAACAGGAGCCAGCCCAAGCAGGGCGTTGGCGAGTAGGAATTTGAATGAGGCTCTGCTCAGTTGTAAAGCCATATGTTAATCTTGTCTATATACGCGGCAATAAAAAGAAATCATCAACCCTTTCACCCCACCCCCACCCCGAAACCTGAAACGAGAATCCAGTTCTTTCCAGCAGCCGACGTGTGACCACTGCCGTCCCTCCAACCGCCATAGTAAAGCCAGGTTTCTCTGGCAACTGATATCCATAGGCAGACACGTCACCCTGGAGGCGGGCTTATGCCCTCCAGCCAATCACAATCGTCTTGTCTAAGTTTTAGAATGTTCCATAACCAAATGATTGGACGAGGCCTACCACGTCAGCGATGACTCTTCGCCGCAGTAAAGGCGGGTGCTAGCAACCTGCTTCTTCACGGTTAAGGCTGGAAGCAAACCAATCATCTTTCTCCTTTAGTGCGCGCTCTGGCCAATGACGCTCGCCCTCTTAGGCTCTTAGCCCGCCCACCAAAAGCGCGACAGCCGTTGGGTCATAAGTCTATAGGGCAGGGTGTTCACGTGGCCTATTTTCATGACCCATAGTTCCCCTGACCAGAGTTTTTTTTTTTTTTTTCCTTTTCTTTTCTTTTTTTTTTTTTTTTTTTTTTTTTTTTTCCTGCAGGGAGGCATTATGGGTTTTTTTTTTTTTTTCCACTGGGAAAGGAAGTGTCTACGTGGCCTGCGGAAACAGGATGGGCGGAAATGAGCTAAGATTCCCGCGAGTGGGGAAGCGCGAGGTCAATCCTGGGGCCACGCCCCCAACCTCTTGCACAACTCTCGGAGTGAAAAAAAAAAGCAGAGCGGGGTTTTTAATGTATGTGAGGGGTGTGGGGGTGTGGTATTGGGGCCGTTGTGTTTGTGCGCGGGGGAGCTCGCGTAGCTCTGGGGTTAGGGTGTGCGCGCGCGCGGCAGTCCTCGTGGTGTTGGAGGTGGTGGGTGTGCTCAGGGGTGCGCCCCTAGCGTTGGGACTTAGTGTTGGGGCCGGTGTGTGTCCAGAGCAGGGGCGCGCGCTCATGGATGCGCGTTGTGTACGGAATGTTCTCTACTTTTCTATGAGTTTGAAAATTGTTCTAATGAAAAGGAAAATAAGTCAAGGCGACCATAACCAATAAGGAGCCTTTACCAGAAATATTTTGGTCTCTCCTATCAATTTAATTTCAGACCCTAAAAATACACTTTCCTCCCACGTTTTTCTTTGTTGCCAAAATTCTGTTCTAAACCATAGTTCTTCAGTTAAGAGCTAAACCCTCCCAGTCCCGTATTAGCAATTCCAAGGAGCAGCTTCTTTACCGTTCTCTAGTATCCTCTCCCATCCCCCAACTACAAAGTTGGGTGCAGTTCTCTTGGCACAAACACAATTTTCTGCCAGCAGTATCTGTATGTAACAGCCTTCTTCAGTCTCTCACTCTCGCGCTCTATCCATCTATCTATCCATACAGACTCCGAATTTCTGTAGGGGCTGAGGCTCTCTTACCTTTTTGTCCTGATCTCCAAGCACAGTGCCCTTCAGGCAATTATGCACTCAGTTAATTTTCCAGAAAGTTCTCTGGGTGAGGTTTATGCCTCTTGAGCCAGCCACTAGATGCCACCAAATCCCAGCAAAGGATTGGCTGTTTAGTGCCTGGAATTATGGGATTTTGTTCCCCCTCTTTCTGATTTGTTGAATTCCACAATCTATAGGGATCATATATATCTTTCATTGCTAGGGAAAAAATTAACTTCTGTAAATAGTCCAGCCAGGCAGAAGACTATGGCCCTAGATCTAGATGTTTTTCCTTGTTTCCTTTTAAAAAAAAAAATTCCCCCCTCCTGCCCTCTCTTATTTCCTCCTTGCCTTTTTTGGGGGATCAGAATTGATGAATGACCCCAGGCCCTGATGCTGATGAAGATAGAATTCTTTCTGTGCACCTTCTTTTCAAAACTGATCTTTTTCTCTTGATATTTTTATTAAATATGGGTGTTTGCACCCTATTTTTTGTAGTGGTACTGCTACACTTTGTTAATGTCTTTGGAGTTAGAGACCTAATTTTATTTTACTTTTATTTTTTAAGGTTTGTTTACGTAGAAAGCATGGACAGGAGAGGGGCAGAGAGAAAGGGAGAGAGAGAATCTTGAGCTGGCTGGGTGCTGTCACCACAGAACCAACATGGGGTTTGATCTCACAAACAGTGAGATCATGACCTGAGCTGAAATCAAGAGTCGGACCCTCAACCAAGTGAGCAACCCAGGTGCCTGGAGACCTAATTTTAATTCCCTACTTCCTAGCTCTGAGACCTTGGGCAAATAATTTATGTTCTGTGACCCTCAGCTTTTTGCATGCTTTCTGTAGTTTAGATGCTGTGTCATATCCTTTACATGGATATTCTTCTCTCAGAAAATCCTTATTAGATGGGTATGAATCAATAAAACTCAAAAAAATAAAAATTAATATATCTATTTTTATTATTTTTTTAATGTTTATTTGTGGGAGACAGAGAGACAGAGTGCAAGCAGGGGAGGGGCAGAGAGAGAGGGAGACACAGAATCTGAAGCGGGCTCCAGGCTCTGAGCTATCAGCACAGAGGCCGTCTGGGGGCTCTAACCCACGAAGCATGGGATCATGACCTGGGACAGAGCCCATGGGGGGCTCGAACCCACGAAGCTTGGGATCATGACCTGGGCTGAAGTCAGATGCTTAACCGAGTGAAGTCAGATGCTTAACCGAGTGAGCCACCCAGGCGCCCCTAAAAATTAATATATCTTTCAATGTCAATCATACATGTGTGTGCACGCACATGCACATGTGTGCACACGCACACACAAAGGGGAGAGAGCAAGATTGAGAGCTGTGGTTCTTCAAGTGTGTTTTCCAGACACACCAAGTAGCATTGCATTATTACCACCTTTGGGGAAATTGTCAGAAATTCAGATGCTCAGGCCCCACCTCAAACCTAATGAATCAGAAATCTTAGGGGTAGGGTTTGGTGATCTGTGTTATAACAGAGTGTTCTGCTGATTCCTATGTACACTGAAGTTAAAACCAGTGCTTTGGAAGACTGAAATGCAATGCTTATTTTTGTACACTCCACTAGAGGGTGCTACAGAATGTAAAGCAAAACAGTAAATGACCTGTTTATTGAGACACCCTGTATATTTTTTCAAAAATTCTTGTCCTTTTTTATTGAAGTATAGTTGACATACAATATTGTATTAGTTTCAGGTGTACAACACCCTGTAAATTAGCAGTCCCATTTTAAGATTAAAAACTAATGTATAGAGGTGTTCAATTGTTTTCTCAGTACATACAAGTGGAGGAGTCAGGATTGAAACTACCTGCGTCTTGAGCCCAAGCCCTTGACAGTACTCTGTTGTTCAGCTATAGTAGCTTGTCTTTCTGGGCCTCAAAATACATTACACCTACCTTGTTCCCTGCTTTGCCTAACATTGACTAGAGCACCAAGTAGAGGGCAGAAAAGCAAACCAAATAAATGGAAATATTTTGATTTCATACCCTCCCTCATCTCTTTTCTATAATAAGATATCACATAAAAGCTCATAAGTGTTTCCCTTCTTGCTTTTCTATTCCGCAAATGTTCTCTCTATCCTACACTTAATCTGTTTTAGTTTATGTCTGAACCTCTTCTCTGTGTGGGGGAGGAACCAGGATAGTGAGGAAACATGGTTGTTGAAAGCCTATTGTGGGCCACACTATATAGCTCTGTACACATTAATCCCAAAAATAGGTCTGTTAATTAGGTGGTAATTATCATTTTATAGGTGGTGAAAGTAGTTCTAGAGACTATATTTATTTTTCTTTGCTCATATGACTTGTAAGTAGTGGAGTGGGTAATTCCTGGTATATCTCACAGTACCAGCCCGCTAAACTTTCTACTGCTCAGTTTTGAATCCGGTTTAGGTACTTACTGTTTATGTAACTTTTAACAAGTTCTTTAAATTTTCTGAGCCTCAGTTTTACCATACATTAAATGGGAACAAATATTCCTGCTTCATAATGTTAGAGCTGCAGTATCTAAAGCAGTAGCCACTAGACATGCGGGTATTTAACTTTGAATTAAAGTTAAGTAAAATTAAAAATTCAGATCCTCAGTTGTACTAACCACATTTCAAGGGCTCAGTAGCTACTTATGGCTAGTATTAGTATCAAACTGAACATCAACAGATACATGATATTTCTACCATCCCAGAAAGCTGTATGTACAGTGCTGATTTAGAGTTATAAAGCATGAAAAAGAACCCAGTATAGTATATAATTCATGGCAGGTGCCAAAGTGATTCCATCTGTTCTTTCCTTTCAGTATCAGAGCTAGATATGTTCTCCTGTTTTATTGACAGAGTCAGGAGAGGGGAGTAATTTACCCAATGCACTATAATGGAGGATACGTCTGGCATTGGGACCTACATCTCCTGACTTTCACTCCAATATTCTTTCTAGTAGAACCCATCCTGTTCTACTCTGTTGAGTGAGATCTCAAGGCCAAGGATGTGAATAATGTGAATTAGATTTCAAGTCAGGGTAGTAGCAGAAAAAGTCATAGGAACTGAATGCCTTCTATGTGCCAGGCAGCACTGTGCTCAGTTCTTTACATACGTTATCTTAGTGAATCTTCCACTGAAGCCCAGAGAAGCTAAGTACTCACTTAAAGTTGCCAACTAACAAATGGCAGAGCAAATATTTAGATTTCTTTCTGACTCCAAAGCCCAAGTTTTTTTCTTCATTATGCCATGCTATCCTCTTCAATGTAAATACCCTCCTGCCCCTTCCACTTACTAAGTAGGATAAACCTTCCGTAGATTCCTGACTTAGTGGGTCCTCAGAAAATGTGAGTTACTCTTCTTCCTTCTTACATTTATAGCTGAGTCATTGTCTTCACAATCTGTTTCAACTGGAAGGGAAAGATAGCTTAGGTCACTTTTTGATTGGCTTCAAGACCCAAGTCCAGACAGTGTTTATGGTACCGGCCTTCAGAGAGAACACCAGGTGGCTCCAAGATCTCTGTTATTTTCAAGGCCATCATTTCCTCATAAAATGCCTTTGTGCTAATTAGGAACACGAGCCACCTGAGAGCAGACAAATTGTAGAGAAGTGTCCACTCCAGTGAAACAATGAGAAAAATATTTTTCTTTCTCACGGCTGTTGGAGCTCCACCAGGGCAGTCGAAGAATGAATTCCCTCTAGTTGGGTACACTTGTGCAGGGACAATCTGCTCTGCCTAATAGTAACTGTATAGGTTGCCCTTGCCTTGTGACTAAGAGCCTTCCTAAGTCTGGAAGGTAGTGGTCAGTCTTTTCTGGAGAGTGGAGAGGGACACCAGTGTCCTCTCATGGCTTCTGGATAGTAGGTGAAATTGTTGCATTCTAAGGTTATTTTGGATTTTTTTTCATTTGGTTCTGACCAGCTTATTGGATGATATTTAAAAGAATGGTTAATTTAAAAGTGAAAAAAAAAACTTAATATTTCAAGGCTAAGCAAAATAGCATTTTTAAAAATAATAATGTTTTCTGGGAATGCATATTGGTGCAGCCACTCTGGAAAACAGTATGGATATTCCTCAAAAAACTAAAAAATAGAAATACCCTATGACCCAGCAATTGCACTACTGGGCATTTATCCACAGGATACAGGTGTGCTGTTTCGAAGGACCACATGCACCCCCGTGTTTATAGCAGCACTATCAACAATAGCCAGAGTATGGAAAGAGCCTAAATGTCCATCTATGGATGAATGGATGAAGAAAATGTGGATGGAGTATTACTCGGCAATCAAAAAGAATGAAATCTTGCCATTTGCAACTACATGGATGGAACTGGAGGGTATTATGCTAAGTGAAATTAGTCAGAGAAAGACAAAAATCATATGACTTCACTCATATGAGGACTTTAAGAAACACAACAGATGAATATAAGGGAAGGGAAACAAAAATAATATAAAAACAGGGAGGGGGACAAAACAGAAGAGACTCATAAATATGGAGAACAAACTGAGGGTTATTGGAGGGGTTGTGGGAGGAGGGATGGGCTAAATGGGTAAGGGGCATTAAGGAATCTACTCCTGAAATCATTGTTTCACTATATGCTAACTAATTTGGATGTAAATTTTAAAAAATAAAAAATAAAATTTAAAAAAAATAATGTTTTCTATCTATTTATACCTGCCTCATTCCATAGGGACTTTACAAAAACAGTTCAGCAAATTAGTCTGCATCAGTCTAGTTTGCTAGCCTATGACAGGGCAAAGGATGGAAATAGTCATGGAAGTTTTATCCTTTTATGGTGTTTGTTCTCTTTTAGCTCCTTTGTCCTGTAATCAACCCTCCTCTGCTTCAACTGGCCCATCCATTTAGCAGAAAGAGGTTACTTCAAATGACTGAAACATAAATCTAATCAACGTGGTCTTTGGTGACCTTGGAATGCCAAACTTGCACATAATGCTTTGGTTCCCACTTCCTGAGTCAGTAGTTTAGGATGCAATATACCGAAGTTTGTGGTTTTGTGAACCACAGGATTTACTTGGAATCACCATGTCAAGTTATCCATGTTACACATCAACCAACAGAGGTAAGGACTGGTTTTCACCAGTGTATTCTGACTCCTACAATCTGATCATCGTCTCAAAGAGGTTGCCTTGAGCCATTTTTCCAGAGATAATTTGTTGATGCTTATAAGCTGCACCCACAGTCCCCATTTTACTGGGAATGAAAAAAGCTATGTCTTTCATAAACTTCAGCTGTCATATTATTAAAGAGGACAAACCAGTAGTATTTAAAGTGCTACATCTTTAAATTGTTGAAGCTTTATGAACCCCATGGGTACATGGCAGTTCATTATACTATTCTTTCTACGTTTGTGTATTTTTAAAAGCCTTCCATAATAAAACAATTTAAAATGACCAAAAAAGGTGCTTCATTAGTCGTGAGGAAGAGAACACTCATAAAGTTTCTCTTTAGAAGAGTTCTAATTAACTTAGGGGTGGGGTGGAATGTACACCTCTTTAGTAGTGATGTACCATGTAAAAATCCAGGGAGGGGATATTTTAGATTGATAAGGCCTCTGCATTAGAAATTCTGATAAGGTCTTCTATAAGGAGAATCTCCTCTGGCCTGCAGTTCCCCTCCACCAGACCCCCGAAGAAACCGCTGTAATGAGCCACTATTAGTGAAAGAAGTGTATCATATCCATTGGACATTTGGGATTGGGAGGAGGGAGTTTGAAAACCACAGAAATGGGTGTCAACTAATTAATTAAAGCTGTGTTAGCCAGCAGGAAGAGAATCACAGACAAAGTGAACCTGGGGACAAGAGACTGCTAGTAGTACAAAAAGGCTTCATTCCCATCCCAGGTGAGTGCTGGAGAGAGCAAAGCTATTAAGGAAGGAGGGGACCAGGAGCGCCTGGGTGGCTCAGTTGGTTGAGCATCCTACTTCGGCTCAGGTCATGATCTCACAGTTCGTGAGTTCGAGCCCCGTGTCGGGCTCTGTGCTGACAGCTCAGAGCCTGGAACCTGCTTCAGATTCTGTGTCCCCCTCTCTCTCCACCCCACCCCTGCTTGTGCTCTGTCTCTTTCAAAAATGAATAAACATAAAAAAATGTTTAAAAAGGAAGGAGGGGACCAGGGAGCAGAATATGTGGCAAAGAGGCCCTCACTTGGAATCTCAAAGGATATTCTTCGAAGACTCCAGGTCCTATCTGATTTGTACTTTTTAAAACAGTTGGGAAAGCCATCTGAAGGCAAAGAGTTCACACAGACAACATATGCACACACAAACATACATGCACTCATGCCTGAGAACCTGGAACCTGTCTTCTCAGTTTGTAAAGGTAGTCTCCATAAAGTACACATTAAAAACTATGTGGTTTGGTTCTTTTTGTTGTATTTTTACTGTGCCACGGAGCAAAGAAGGGTATTGGTACATTGCTGGAAGTGAGATATGGTTGGAGAGGTAGGGCATTGTTTAGAGTGTGGGGACATAGGAGGATATGTTCTTTCAAGGCCTTGAAGTTTGAGGTAACACGATTAGAAACTGGGGACAGAGAAGATAGCAAGGGCAGTTATTAAAAAGGTACAAAGCTGAGATTCACCCAGCTGCTCCTAGGCCAGAGTTGTGTGTGGGACATCAGCGAGACCCAGGCGGGTGCCGCCAGCTTTCAATAGAGCTGGTCTGTGAAACTTGGCCAGGAGGACAGAGGAAGATTGATGTTTGCTCCAGAGTGGGGCTGTCAGCTGTGCTCACCACCGCACCATGGTCCCAGCTGTAAACAAAAGTCCTGGCCCTTCATGGCACTGCAGAGCTGTCCAGGCTGGCGTAAGTCTCTGAGGACAGCTAGACCATTTTCTCATCCTGGCTGACAACCAGAAGACAGAAGAAACAATAGAAGGTGGTGGTGGTGGTGAGGGGTGGAGGCAGGATTGGAAGGGGGTGAGAAGCAGTGTCTAGTGGGAAAGAGCTGTCGATTTCAAATCTTAGGTCTTTGGATGCAAGTAACAAATCTTTTAGAGAAAGCAGACCCCTTTTCTTGTCAGCTTCACAGATAATAGTGAGTTACTAAAGGAGGCCTGCAGGGACTATATAGTGCCTCATTCACTCATTCATTTATTTCATGAGAGTAATTTAATGTGCCCATCACTGGGCTAGGTATCCTGGATGATGCCAAAGTAATAGAAGACAGTTCATAAATTCAAAGAGCTTGCAGGGAGTTTGGGGGTATGTGTACAGCTAAGTAACAATACTAAATAGTGTATCTTTAAGTTCTAAGTGACAAACATTGGAGTTTAGAAGCAAGAGAAGCCATATCTGGGCATGATCAGAGAAGGTGGGATTTGAGAAGGCCTTAGAAAGATAGACACGATTTAGCTAGAAGGAAAAGGTAGTTGGGATTCCAGGTTGGGACCAAAGCATTACAAAAACGAAGACTGCTTTAGCTAAAGCAGAAGGTTATTGTGTTAGAGACTTCCTTCAACTGCTCACCCCCACCAAAATCCTCATCATAGCTAACCTAGACTTCAGGTCTCACTTGAAATGTCACATCTTCAGAGAAGACTTCCTTGATCTCCAGGTTAAGTACCCTTGCTTTATATTCCCCTAGCATGCACTACTTTCCCCTTTTTAAGCTAGGACTATTTTCAACTAATAACCTACTCTTGTCTCCCTAGAATTTTTTCTCCATGCTACATTCAGAATGTTCTTTGCAAAATGCAGATCTGTTACATCACTTCCTTCTTTACAACTCTCCTACCCCAACCCCTTCATTCTCTTTTGCTTCCCTTTATGTCCTTCCTGCTTCCTTCCCCCTTATTTTTCCTTCAGGTTATATCTTAAATGGCTCTGTCTTGGGGAAGACTTCAGGACATCCCTTCCCCCAATTTTAACCTCAACTAGGCCAAGTCCCCCTCTTAAATATTTCCATGATACTTCCACATATTCTCCATTTTACTATTCTCTAATAACTTAGTACAAGTTTGTCTCCCCCACCAGAATATAAACCCTCTGAGGGCAGGGACTATGTTTCTTCTTCACTGTATTGCCCATATATTTAGTACAGCGCCTGTCATATTGTGGTAGGTGCTCCACCAAAATTTGAATGAACCCGAGGGAGATGAGGCAATATTGGTAGGTGAAAGCCAGCCTGAGGAGACTGTTCTTACATCTAGGGGCAAAGGGAAAGCTTTAAAAGTGTTTGGCTCTAGAATGAGGAAATCATTAGACAACACTGACTATTGAAAAAACAAACAAACAAAAATCTATTGAAACAAACTAAACCCAAAGAGTTCAAACCTCAGCTTACCCCAAACCCTAGCCTTCCAATTATCTTGTGGATTCATATTCTCTCATACCTGTTCCTGCCACCACTTGCTCCTCCAAAAACAAAAGAAAACTTATTGATTTTTCCAACCAGAGAGATTTGGCACTAGAGCCAAAAGCACTTACTTTAACACTTGTATTTGTTCATTCAGCTGGTATTTATTGCCCACGTCCACTGTTTTAAGCACTTGTGATCTTAGCTACAGATGAAGAAGATATTCTTACCTTAATGCAGTTCACAACTGAGTGCACTCTTCAGGATGATCACTCACTTGAGTGATCACTCACTTGATAGCTCCAAATTTCTAGTAAAGGATTTTGCCTTACCTGGATTCATTTAGGGACTTTTCAGGGCACCAAGAGCCTGAATCTCAGGGTTAGGTCCTCTGTAAAACTGGGGAGTCAAACTCAGAGAATGGATGCTTATGCTAACCCACACTAGACTTTTATCCTTCCATGAGGAGGCTAAATGGCACAGTGGAGAATGTCTGCAAGGGCATTCAGGGAATATCCATTCCTTAACCATATGAGTCTGGGCATAATAAGGCAAACAGGTCTCTAGGGTATATCCCTTGAATGGAGGAACTCAAGGAAAGACAGGAAAAAGAATTAGATTTTCCAATAAAAATTGAAGGTTGTCCTGTACCCTGAGGGGAGCTGAAACAAAAGTGTGGCTCTAAGAAATCTTCCAAAAATAATCAGAAAGTACTCACCCTCACCCTAGGGTAGACGTTAATGCCAGGGGATGGTTTATTTTCATCTTAGGTTCAGTCCCCAAGTGGTTAGTAAGATAGTAAATGGGGATGTCAGAAAGGCAGTGTGCCTCTGCCCTGCTCCCAGGAAAATTAAGGGGAAGAAATTCATACTGTTTTGCAGTTGTAGTCTTTCCTAACTGGTTATCTCTTGGTTGAGGGATAACATCAAACATGGTATCAGTGATATTTTGAAGATACATTTATTAGTTTTGACCCTCTCTCTCTCTCAAATCCTTCACCCTGAACAAAAATCCACCACCAGGATATCAGGAGAGAGAATATATATAATTAGCAGATAGACATTAATTAGATAAATGTCCATAATTCATTGCTCTACTCTGTTAGGTGGCCTTGAGTGCAGAGGGTTCATACAGTTGGAATTTGAAATCCTAAGAGACAAGCAGGAAGAAACCAGTGGAGTATATTTCATAGAAGGATAACAATGTACTGAGAAACCATATTGTATCCTTCCTTAAAGGATCAACTTGAAGCTTAAGCCTAAGGGATTCACAAATAAATTCACAAGAGAAACCTGGAGAACACCTGAGTTTGTAGAATTTGGAGCTTGACATGACCATTTTTTAAAAAGATTTTTAAGTAATCTCTATACCCAACATAACATGGGGCTCACACTTACAACCTTAAGATCAAGAGTTGCCTGCTTCACCAACTGAACTAGCCAGGTGCTCCTTGGCATGACCACTTTATACCTGTAATTTTCTAACTGGTGCCAAGATTTGTGCTATCCTCTTTTTATGAGGACTGTGGATGTCTAATATGGATATCAGCCAATGTTTAACATGGCAGAGATTGGGGACTGAATGGTCATCACAAAGACAGTTTCCTCAGCTGCAGATTACCTTTGGCCTTTAATCTTCTTCAGTCTGTCCCAGCAGTCTCAGAAATGAGCCTCTGAAGTTAACATATTATGACAGCCTTTGGTCTTTCACTTTCTTTTCCATTCTTTCCCTTCATAGCTTCAACTAAGTTGAAAAAAAGGGGAATTACACCTGGGCCTGGGCTTTGCCCAATCAGGCCTCAGTATCCCATGTTGTCTAATGAGCAGACCAGACTAAATGATCTGGGAAGGCCCTTCCAGCTCTGTTGTGCCAGGTTCTAGAATTCCAAGACATTGTGATCCATTGACCCAGATGCCTTATGGGAAATCCCATGAGAGATTCGTTTTCTAAAAGAGCCAATTGTTTGTTTCTCTGTGTGGGAATAGTGGTAAATACAGTCAATATAGCAAATGTGCTGCTGTGACCATAGTCCCAAGCATTCTAGCCCTTCTGATGGTCAGGGCTATCTTTATAACAATGATACTCACTGCCTGAAGTAGGTAAGGATTCATGCTAAATTGAGGACTGATAAGACTGTGATCAGTCAGAAAAGCATTGTCAGTAAGTGAAAGGGGAGGGAAGTTAATAAAGATTCAGGACTTCTGTAGGTTGATAACTTGAAGGGGAGCTTAGAGTCAAAAAGATGTCCAATTGCTAGATTATTTTGTCATGACTGCCTTTCATTTTGGACTATACTCAAAAACCAAGCTCTTTTTATATACTATTATCCAAATAATACAGTTGTAACACCCTTGACCTGTTAAATGAATTACCTCTTAAAGTTGTAGATGATGTAGTTTTGTTTTTCAAATTTTCATTTTTTAAATTTTTTTTAATGTTTATTCATTTTTGAGAGACAGAGAGAGAAAGAGCATGAGCGGGGAAGGGACAGAGAGAGAGAGGGTGACACAGAATACGAAGCAGGCTCCAGGCTCTGAGCTGTCAGCACAGAGCCCGATGCAGGGCTCAAACTCATGGACTGTGAGATCATGACCTGAGCCAAAGTCGGATGCTCAACCGACTGAGCCACCCAGGCGCTCCTGTTTTTCAAATTTTTAAAAGCAGGAGTGACTTATCTTCTTGCTTCCCCTATCCCTACCCCAAACAAAATATTATGGTGAAGTAAATATATCAGTCAAAACTAAAGTTAGTCTAACTGAAATATGTGTATATAGTTGTGTGATGGGGGAGGGACTGCCTATTCTAGGGTTTCTTGAAGCTGACTTTGAAAATCTTTTGCCAGGTAAATAGGGCATCGAACTGAGAAATGAAAAATCTGGGTTTTGGTTTTGCCACTGTCACTAACATCGTGAGACTTGGGTGAGTCACTTGGCCTCTGTGAGCCTCATTTCCTCATCTCTTGTGTGGATATATGGTTTTTTTACCTTAAAGGTTTACTTTGAGAATGGCATGCCACCTAACTGCTTTGAAAAGAAAAAGGCTACAAGCCTGCTTGTTACCTTGATAGTATAGTCCCTCATGATACACCCCTTGCAAAGTAAGTATAGTTGGTGAGAACTGATGTTGCAATTGGGTGCTTGAAAAAAATTTTTTTGAAGAACTACAGTGCTCACTAAAAAGAAATTACCTAGCAAACACTAATTAATTTCATGCTGTAAGCTCAGTGTGGGAAATTCAATGATAAATACATGAAAATCCTTGACCTCAAACTCATATATATGTATGAGGGAAACAGATAAAAAGAACCCTATATAATCTTACAAGTATAAATATAGAGCTATGTACAGAATGTTATTGGAGAACCAAAATTTGTCTGAGTGTTGGGGCAACAGGTGTTTGAGACAGCTTCACAGAAAATGTGATATCTGGTTAGAATTTTGACAAATGAGTAGGGATACCTCAGGTGGAAGAGTTCATAGGAGGGCATTTAAAAGCCCAGGGAACAACAAAGGCACAGAGCATTAAACTGGTTGAATTATTGGGTTCAGGGTTCTGTGGGTGTTTCAACATGGCCAAATACAGGGTGCATTTAGGAGATTGAGGGGACTGGTGAGAGAAGAGGCTGGAGGAACTGGCAGGGTCCAGAGCAGAAAATCTCTTAGAGGTCAATTTCAGAAATGTGGAATTTTTCCATGGGGCGGCTGGATGGCTCAGTCAGTTGAGTGTCCAACTTTAACTCAGGTCATGATCTCTCAGTTCATGGGTTTGAGCCCATGCCGGGCTCTGTGCTGACAGCTCAGAGCCTGGAACCTGCCTTGTATTCTGTGTCTCCCTCTCTCCCTTCCCTTCCCTGCTCATGCTCTGTCTCTCTCTCAAAAATAAATAAACATTAAAAAAATTTTAAAGTTAAAAAAAAAGAATGTGGACTTTTTCTTGAAGACAATAGGGAGCTATTGATGGATTCAGAGCAAGAATGTGTCATAAATAGATTTGTGTTTTAGAAAGGCCAAGTTAGCAATAGTGTGGAGGATACAAAATGATACTGGAATTAAAAGTTGAACCAAGGGGTGCCTGGGGTGTCTCAGTTTGTTAAGCTTGTTAAGCTTCCAACTCTTGATTTCAGCCCAGGTCATGATCTCACTGTCTGTGGGTTCGAGCCCTGCAGTGGGCTCAGTGCTAACAGTGCAGAGCCTGCTTGGGATTCTCTCTTTCCCTCTCTTTCTGCCCCTCACCCCCTCACTTTCTCAAAATAAATAAATAAACTTAAAAAAGAAACTACCAAAATGAGGTCAGGGAGAATAGAGAAGGGGTGGGGACAGATTTCAGAAATATTTCAAAGGTAGGGGTGCCTGGGTGGCTCAGTCTAAGTGTTCAATTACCGCTCAGGTCATGATCCCACAGTTCCTGAGTTTGAGCCCTGCATTGGGCTCTGCACTGACAGCTCAGAGCCTGGAGCCTGCTTCGGATTCTGTGTCTCCCTCTCTCTCTCTCTGCCCCTCCTCCACTTGTGCTGTCTCTCTCTCTCAAAAATAAATAAATGAACATTAAAAAAGAAATCTTTGAAAGGTAGACTCAGCAGGACTTGGTGATTGATTTGATCTGAGGGCTATGAAAGAAGGAGTTGTAAAGGATGACTCCCAGGTTTCTGGCTTAGGTCATTGGGTAGGTGGAAGTCCCACTGACCAAGATTGGGAAGATTGGTGGAGGGAGTGGGAGAGGAAGTTTGAAGGAAATTGTGAGTTGTTTGGCTATAGACATGTTGAATTTGAGGTATTTGAGGGATGTCCAGTGGAAAGGTTCAACAGAGAATTGGAAAATAGGACTAGAGTGGTGGAGAGTCTGAACTGAAGGTAGAAATTCAAGAACCATCTGCATACAGGTTATCACAGCCATGAAAATAGTTAAGAACAGCCAAGCAATAAGTATGCAACAAAGGGAGGTAAAATTCAAAGATGAAATCCTGGAGAATAAGGAAAACCAAGAAGCAATGTCCCAGAGGAGCAAGTGAAGACACTGGAGAATGAAAGCCGAGGAAGAAGAGAATTTCAAAGAAACTGTGACAGCTCTGACAAATGTTACAAGAAGTCATGAGACATTAGGACAGAAAAGTATTGACTTGATATAGCAATTAAAAAGGAAGTGTGAGGAACATGGGAAAAGCATTTTCATGAGGAAGATAAGGGGAGGAAGCAGAAGATAGGTTACAGTCTGTTAAAGAGTAAATGGTAGTCGTGAGCATGTGGAAATACCTAATAAGAATAGGCTTTTTAAGAAAGTTGGTGATGAATGAAAAGAGAACAATAGGTCAATACCTGCAGGGAAATTCAGGATCAAATGAAGGGTGGTTTTGATTTTATTTTTCATTTTTTAAAAAGATTTTATTTATTTTTTTAATTTTTCAATATTTATTATTTTTAAAGGAGGGAGGGAGGGAGAGAGAGAGAGAGAGAGAGAGAGAGAGAGAAAACACAAGTGGGGGAGGGGCAGAGAGAGAGGGAGACACAGAATCCAAAGCAGTATCCAGGCTCTGAGCTGTTAGCACAGAGCCCAGTGCAAGGCTTGAACTCATGGACTGCAAGATCATGACCTGAGCTGAAGTCGATGCCCAACCGACTGAGCCACCCAGGCACCCCTTAAGATTTTATTTTTAAGTAATCTCTACACCCAATGTGGGGCTTGAATCCATAACTCTTAGATCAAAATCCTGATGCTCCACTGACCAAGCCAGCCAAGTACCCCTATTTTGCATTTTGAATGAGAGAGATTTTCCCTTTCTTTCCTCTCCCTCCCCTCCTCTCCCTCCCCTTTCCTCTCATCCCTACTTTTCTCCTTCCTTCACTCTTCCTCCTTCTCTACCTCCTATTCCTTCTCCCCCTCCTCCTCTCTCTTTCTCTCTCTCTTTTAAAAAGCTGAGATTCAGAAAGAGATTAAGCAATTTGCCACAGTTATGTAATTTGTAAGCATGTTATATACATCAGCAGGAAGAACCCAGTAAGAGTGGAAAGATTGAAAAACTAAAAAAGAGGTCCATGTGCTAGAAATTTGATATGTGTATGATTATGTGGTCTGGTCATGTAATAGCTAATCTTTACTGAGCACTTACTATGTGCCAAGCACTGAATTAAGCACTTTTCCAAAGTTATCCCATTTTATTCCCACAATAACCCTATGAGGTTGGTACTGTTATCACCTTCTTTTAACAGATGTGAACATTGAATCACAGGTTCAATGATTTGCTCAAGGCCACATAGTTATTGTGTGCTAGATCTTTCAGAGCCTTCAAATGACCCTTTAGAAGAGGAAACTGAGGCTGAGGGAGGTGAAGTCATTTGCCTAAGAGCCCATATCTAGTGAGGATTGGACCTGTAATGCAAACCTAGGCTCTGTTTGGTACCATAACCATGCCCTTAATCACTATACTGTCATGAATGGAAGCTATTACAATAGAGTATATGTGCATATTTTTCTAGTTCCAGCTCTGTAAGACAAAAATGTTCCCCTTGAATTTAGTTGATAGTACTAATTGCCCTTATTCCATAGAATTGATAGTGAGAGTATGTACTTCCTTGTAATGCACCACACAGTATAATGCAACCTGGGTATTTGTACGTAGTCCCATGGTGAAAGCAGAGACTAAAAAAACCGAGCTAGTCAGGCGAGTAGCAACAGTTGAGTTCTCATGTGACTTTTTCAGGTGGCTTTTTCAGCAGCCATGCTTCATCCCTCCATGCAGAGAATACTCTGAATGAGAAAGCTCCTGGCTCAGGTGTCCTTCCTCCTTCCAGCCTCAGATTTGCTAACAAGCTGTTCTGATGCCACTAGTCCAAGTCTGTAGAATGTAAATGTTATCCTAGATGTGAAGTATAATAGAGCAAGCAGTATAGGGCTGGGGAGAACAGCCAAATTGCTATCCTTTCAGGGATGACTGGCTCTTCAGAGGGAACAGCATGTGAATCAGGGAGAAGTGTATTATTGTAATGCCAAAATCCCCACTTCTGTACTCGCTTGTCACTGCCAGAGTTTTCATTTGGTGATTGGTTTTTGAAATATAGTTTGATATTTATTAGTCTTCATACTTGGAATAGTATTAATGTTTAATCAGATCATTATCATTCTTTATTCAACAATGCAATTTACCAAGTTTTGATGTTTTCTTAACTTTGGTTCTATTATACCCAAGGACCAGCTTGGGTGTGTGTGTGTGTGCATGCACATGTGTGTGTGAGTTCTATCTGATTTGATAAGTCCCCTTCTAAGGCTATTTTTCTGTGATCAATAGGTTAATGAAAAGGGAATGAATAAAAATGTGCTATATAATAAACCATGTGAGAAGGCATACTTTCATTCTATATATACCTACTGAGTATTGCTATGTATCAGGAGCTGCATGAACTAAAAAGCTGTGTAAGATGCAGTCCCTGCCATCAAAGAGCTTATTCTACATTTCTTCCATTCAACAAGTGATAATACTACCTGAGTTCCTAATCCCTTGATAGTTCCCATGCTTGGCTGATTTGTCTTTTTTTTTTTTTTTTTTTTTCAACGTTTTTTATTTATTTTTGGGACAGAGAGAGACAGAGCATGAACGGGGAGGGGCAAAGAGAGAGGGAGGCACAGAATCGGAAACAGGCTCCAGGCTCGGAGCCATCAGCCCAGAGCCTGACGCGGGGCTCGAACTCACGGACTGCGAGATCGTGACCTGGCTGAAGTCGGACGCTTAACCGACTACGCCATCCAGGCGCCCCTGATTTGTCTTTTATCAGCAGTGCAGCCTAGGAAGATCTTTAATCTCAACAGAGTGTATTTAAATTTAAGATTTTGACAGCCAGAAATAATAATAATTACAATCTTGAGAATAGTAAATTGAGAAGGGAGAGAGGCAAGTGGGGAAACATATAAAGATTTCCAGGAGGTGATAGGTTCTGGACAAAGTTGGGACATTTGCATGGCTCAGTGAAAAGGGAATATAACTTCAAGAGTGAACTTAATATTTCAACTATAAGTGTCAGTTCTTTGGTGATAGGTGGGGAGAAATGCTTATGGGAGAAAGTAAAAGGAATAGATTGTATTCACTACCTTTCTTCCACATCAAAAGTTCTTTTTGATTTGACTGTGAATTCTGGGAGAGCAAGAGGCCCTGGTGGTGGATTGAGGGGAAAGAGGAAGACAGATTCCTGGTTTTCCAAAGAGCAGAGCAAACTGAAGGGAAAATGGAAAATCAGAAAGCCTTAACAACAACTGCATGACAATAACTCCCTTTTCTCTGGAAAAATATATGCATAAAATATTCAACTGACATTAAAGATTAATGATGAATTAATGAAAACACCCAAAGCACTTTATTTATATAGGAAGTTTTTTTCTCCTTTAGAAAATATGCCATTTTGGAGTGCCTGGCTAGTTCAGTTGGTGGAGCATGTAACTCTTGATCTCAAGGTCATGAGTTCAGCCCCCACATTGGGAATGGAGCCTACTTAAAAAAAAAAGAAAAAAGAAAAAATGCTGTTTTAAAACAGAAAGTAGTGTGGGTCTCTGGAGGGATGAGTACTATGAGGATAAATGGAAGTGACTTTCAAGTGAGTCTCTTCTGTGACCTCCCGCCAACTCACTGTGGTGAAAAGCGTCCACATTCAAGAATTTCATGATTGAATGGATTGGTAGGTGTCAGATACTTCCAGTGGGATCCAGCTTTCCCATCACCCCTCCTCCATACATGTGTGGTAAGGATGAGGAAAATGAAAGTCATTTCCACCTGATTCTGACACCATGTCTCCCTTCTCCACTTGGGGGCTCTGATGGGGAAAGACAGTACCTTCCACCTGGCATTGCCTCTCAGTAGCTTTGTGAACTCCCTTGGGCTATTATGTTGGTTGGTACTTTGGCTTCTTTGGCTCCCAGCACCAGCTGATGCACTGAATTGAGTCCCAGTTGGGCAGGCTCTATTGCTCAGTGCTGTAGCTGTCTCTAGGGCATTGTTCTTGAGACTTCCAACAGGGCAGATTTGTGCAGTTGGCCCATCTGGACAAGATCTATAACAAGTAGAGCTCTGTGCAGTAAGCTCATCTCCATAGTCCACCCCCCACTACCCCCGCCTTCGGGCTGCAGCAGCCTGACACTCCAGCCCTGCCATGGAGAATATCAAAGAGATACTCTCTCCTCCTTTCAAAGGGGTATTGCTCGTGGCCTCTCATTGATTGGCACTACCTAGGAAGAAATGGGAAAATAGGGACTCTCTGCCCTCTTAATCTCCTCCCTTAAGCCAGTCCTTTAGTTTTGAATCCAGTTGGCACCACAGTTATAATTAATATCATCAGTAAGATTAACTTCTGGTCCAGCTGTCCTGGTCAGCCCAAATTCTCTCCTCAAAACCAAGAGACAGATGAGAGGAGTATCTCAGTGAACAGAAAAGAGCAGATGAGCTCAATAGGAAAAAGAGTGAAAGAAAGAGGTGAGCTCTTGCTTTGACTGTAGGATTTGCTTTGGTCATTGGATTTATTGACTTTCAATTTGGAACGCCATTTTGAGGAAGAGAGGGAGGGAGGGGATGGGAGGAATGAAACAGAGAGAAAGAGAGGGAGAGAGAGAGAGAGAGAGAGAGAGAGAGAGAGAGAGAGAGATTAGATTCACATAGGTACTTATTCTAGGTTCAGAGAAATGGACAAGATATTTAAGAGATCATTGGATCACCCATCTTCCAGCTGTTAGCCCTATACTTTAATCTTCCCTTTTTCAGTGCTTCATAGTTGTGTCATTTCAAAGGATTCAGCATACCAGACCCATGCTTCCCCATGTCCCATTGGTATTTCAGACCTGAAATGGGCTCTTTCACATCCTCTCTATTCTGACATTTCTGGTAGCTTCAACTGACTGCCACCCTTACTCACTGTGGAAGGAGAAGAAAAACAAGAGAAGGGTTAAGAAATAACTGCAACTTATGGGTCTTTAACTTCTACAACTACTACTCTGATGTTGGCCAAGTCAATGTCTGTCCAGGATCGGGGTCTTCTATATGCCTAGTTCCTTTCCAGGAAGCTTGAAGCCCACATTATCCTGGACAAAGTTGAATGGCACTTTTATTTGCTCACTAAAAGAAGGTTAAGGAGCAAGTTGAAAATGAGGGATCCTGGGAAATAAAAAGACTTCAGAGAAAAAGAAACAAATGATAGCCCAGCCAACAAAAGATTCTCTTAGGATATTTTCTATATTTTACTCCTTCCAGGTCCTACTACCTTGGATTTCACTTTTTTTTGAAGGTTTTCTAACATCACTAAGTTTCTTAAAGAGTAAGAATTTTTCTCTTTTTACACTCCTGAGCAGCCAAACATACCCTGCCACCATACTAGTTAGGGAATAAAACAAATATTTCTGAGACCTGGAAGTTCAGATGAATCTGGAAGGGTGGATTTTATGAGAGTCTAAGATTCCTGACCACATTTCTGACAGTGTTGAACATCCTAGGAGATTTGAAGACCTCTCTGTTGAGTAATATAGCAATACCCTACCTCAGTGCAGCCCATGACTGTTCCCACCTTGCTGAGAGGTAGGGAACCTGTCACCTTGCCTTCTTCCCATAGTCAAGGACAACTGACTGTGTCACAAAAGGCAGCACTTGTGGATGAAAAAGACTGCCTATTTGAGCCTGTGGTAGGAGGGACAGAGGACAGAGCAAAGGCCAGGCTCTGGGTGGGAGGTAACAGCATGAAGAAAGATGCAGGTTAAGATAACAAATGTCAGAATATAGTAGCAATGATCTGAAAATTCTCCACTGGAGAATTGGAAAACAGGCTCCAGCAAGGGAAAAAGGTCATCCTGGACTCAGAAATATGGCCAAACCTTACTCTCATGAGAAATGGGATAGCATGGAGAATAACCGGATTCGAGCAGATAAGCCCTCTTTCTAAGTACAGCCACCACTGGCACCATGCAGTGTAGACATGCATAGCTTTGGGATTGGCTGTTGAGGTTCCAGAAATGAACTCTCCAAGCTCCTGATGGAATCCAATGGAGGGGGAATCTCACACAGGAAGAAGCAGGAAGACAACAGCTGGACTTTCTAGCCCTTAGCCGTACCCTATTCACAGTGCCTGGTGGATATCTTCTGACCGTAGGACTTTATAGACAACCCAGTAGAAGATGTTGAAGATGAGGAAAGTGAAAGGGAAGACAGCCCGGGAGATGGTGTCAATCCTCTTGGCTTGCTCCACGTAAAGTTTCTTCATGGTTTCTCCCTCCCTTAGAAGAGGGGCTGGAGGTTGGGGGGTATAAATGTCAGAACTCTCCTTTGGACCTCCATCCTTTGCCTGCAGGCAGTGGCCTAGGCCATAGCCACGGAAATAGAAGTGACATTCTTGGATGATATCTTCCTCCTGAAATTACATGGCAGAAAAGACAGAATTTGAGGTTATAGCTCTAAGGCAGAGGAATAGAGACCAGGCCACACAGAAATATCTCATAGGTGATGCTATGCAGACAGGTAACTTGGTACACAGGACCACTGCATGCTTTTTATGGTCACAAAACTCATGAGATAGATGTATGCTCAGCAGCTATTCATGGTACATATGGTATATTTTATGATTCCGTTGGCAGATAAACCCCAAGATGTCTTTTTAAATTGCATAACATCATTTAAAGCCATCTAAAACCCAGCGAAGTGCAAACCCACTGTGAGAAAGATATCTCAATGCCAAGTTATCTCTGACTGGTGATCAACAGAATAAACAGAACAATAAAACCTTTAGAATGCACAGTTAAGATATTTAGACTTGGTGAACTTGACTTTAATGACTTTCAAAAGCTTCAGGATTAATTCTCCTTCTATGTAGTATCTTTTAAAAAATTGTTTATCTCCATTCAAAGCTGAAAATTCCAAAAGTTTTAAATAACCTCGTTGGTCATTCAAGTTACAGTAAAGCTGATTACTCTATTGCAGATACATGTGCTTCTCTGCAACTCAGCAGATTTTGACAAAGGGGTCAGTACATCTAGGGTAACATTTATTACCCAATACATATTACATTTATGTAGAATATATGCATTATGATGAACACATTAGCATTGGGGAAATAAATTTTATATCAGCATTAAATAATGTAGCAGCTACACAAAGTTCATTTATCCAATAGTCAGCGGATAACCTTAAGTAGCTATAATAGTTGGAAAGTGAGGTAAGTAAGGACAGAAAGAGAGATAAAGGGAAAGATAGAGATAGAGGAAGAGGGAGAGGGAGAGATATAAAGAAGGAGACATAGAAATAAAAAGAGAAAGGACCAAAGACCCTGAGCTATCAATAGAGAGAGTTTTACTCATATGAGAGCCCTACAGGCCCCTACTCACAGCCTATTTACTCTTAGCTTATATACAACCCAGACACACCTAATTTTGTCTACTTCTAAAGCACACACTGCCATTATAAATGATGGTTCACAGTCTGGAAAATAGAGGACAGCTAAGTACACACTAGAACCTAAAAATACTTCATTCAAAGATGGTTACAATTTTTGCAAGTGTTGATGTTTATAGGAGTAAAAGCTTCAGCCATCTAAGAAATCACCTAAAGTGAAATGCCCCCTTGTGGGATGATACCTACTACCTCCTTGGTTTGCCTAGGACTGGGGGCTTCCTAAGATTCAGGACATTTAGTGCTAAAACAGAATAGTGTATACGTATACTGAATTGATATGCCATATATCTGTATATTTATATATGTATATATATACATGTATATAGGTGTATATATATATATACAATGTGGATAAAGTAGGTTTTAAACACATTGTATAGTTAGAAGGACATCATAGGGTCTTTATAATGGGACCTTTGCAGCTATGGTAACACACTGAAAAGTGGCTTCATAGGTGAGATATTGGTGTTGTGGGTCCCAGTAGCCCTTGATTATTACTTCACTAGAAGGCTGAGTCTGTCGCTGGGCATCAGGAATGGGCAAGTTCAGGCCAGATATTTACCAACAGATTCCATCTCTTTCTCTGTTTCCTGTGGGCTCATAGGACAGACCTTGGGAAGGGCATTGGTCTTGTTCACTGCCGTGTACCTAGCATGGTGCCTGGTATCCAGTAGGCACCCAGTAGATATTAGTTGAATGAATGAATGGACTGATGAGACATATGCTTCAGAATATAAGACAGGGAATGGCTTTGTTCTCATGAAGCTGGCATCCTCTTAGCGTCTCAAACTGAAGAGTCTACTCAGAAGAGAGTCTTACTCAGTTACAAAGTGCTTGGCAGAAAAAATGATTATTCCTTATCCCACCCATGCACAATGGCCTGATGCCCTTCAGCCTCTAAAAAAATTGGCACTTTTGGCATAGGTAAGAATATAAGTCTGCCAACCAGAGAGCTTTGCCACCCAATCTTTGATTTTGCCAATCTCTGTGAAGAGAGTTGTATATGTGTAGGCCAGAGGCAATTCACTACTGTGGCTTTGCTTTGACCCTGAGTGGCAGTAGGGCTGCCTTAGCTGTCTGCTCAAAGTTACTTCCATAACCTTTCACCAAAGGCCGTGTCTCACCTCACCTGTATTTTCTAGTTCGTTTTTATACTTTTCCTACATGGCATTTGTGTTGGACCCATTTTGGAAATGAAGAACCAGAGGTAAACAAAATATCTTTCAAGTAATTTAAACATGAGAGAGGAAAAAAAATTTTCTCTTTTGCTTTCCATTTCAGGGTCCCTCACACCCCTAGTTCCCCACTGCTCATTCTTATCTCCTCAGCTTCTCAGCTCCTCAGCTAGAGGATAAAAGTATGGAATATGTTTGCCAAAGACTCTGAAAAAGAAAGTTGAATCCAACTGCCGTTTTCTGTTTCTATAGATTCATTTACTTCTTTTCTCCAATCATAGTAAATCATAGTAAATCTAAAGGGAATTATTTGGAAAAAATTTACCAGGCTGAAAAAAAGCTATCCCTCATGGGACAAAATATATGACCTCTAGAGTAAGCTGCCCTTGACTCTTTTTGATTTTAACATATTGTACCACTTGCAGTTGGTGACAAAGATAAGTGGTCTGAAATCCAAGGGTTGGGGTCTTGGATAGGAGTATTATCTATTTAAGCCAAATTCTGAGGTATGTTTGGGGAGGGGGGAGGGACAATGGAGATATAAACACCACTTAGTGGCTTCCATGGCTATTGAAATAGAATATTTTTGTTGCAGGTATCTATAGGGGAGGACAGCTGGGTGCTAGAGAGTAAAGATATTCCAAAACCAAGTTGGGGAAGGAATGAACAATGTGAGAGGTAAGGTGTGGAGATGGGAACGAGTGATAGGTATTTAGTAATATGTATTGAAGTGAATGAAAAGAAGACATTGGAGAGTGGGGGGAAGTGCTGGCAGAAGGAGAGAGGCAAGCAGGGTTCTGGGACCAAGCCCCTGAGAGGACTTGGCAGTATTTTGAAATTTCTTCCATTTCTCAAGTTATTCTGCTGATAATGGCAAGGCCTCCTCTCTGTTTAGCTTGAAATACTGCCCTCTCCAATGAGCCTGCAAAGGTTGGTAGAATAGGTAACATGGTTGCTGTGTCCAGAGCCTAGTGCTAAGGCCTGGTGAGGTTGTAAAAAAAGAGAGTCAGACCCTTCCCTGTGAAGCTCATAGCCTAACTGGGAAGACAAAGCAGAAATGTATGGAAAAGAAATTAAACTATTTTAGACAGTGACATGAAAAAAGGCCACCATGCAGTGGAGATGGGTGGTTGAGGAGAGATTAGAGAACATGATTAAGCCTGGAGCTGGATGAACAGCTGGCTGGCTCCTAAAATACTCCTAACTTCCTCTTGGCTAAGGGCTCCCTGAAAATCATATGGTTGCTCTCCCCTCCCCTAAGAGGCTCCTCTCAGACCAAAGACTCCTGCTTTTCTAGCTGGAACAGCACAGCCCAGAGAGAGGTTCTGGAAATAGATTAACTCTGCATAAACTTTTCCTGCCAGCTCAGTGGCCTCCAGGATTCCTGCTACAGTTCCACTGCAATGGTAATGGCTTTAGGAAACACAAAAAGGGACATGGGCTAATGGCACAGGTTTTGATTTTCAGGTTTTATTTATATTAGTAATAAGCCCAGCCCACTTTTTGGCAGGATTCAGGAGCCTAAGTGGGGCCCAGGCCGTAGTTATAACTTTGTAATAATTGAGCACTGGTTATGACAGACTCCATTATGATGTCAGGATCAACATATATATGACCAGGAAGGGATAGGCTGTGGGCAGTTGGGGGCTGGAGAGGTGCAGGGAAGGAGGTGGGACTAGTGTCAACCTGGGGTAGTTCTACAGTAATTGCAGCAGTACTCTGTTGCTAGGACACTCACAAAGGCAATTTAGCTGGCAAAAGGACACTGGAACTGTTTGGCAGCAGGTAGGCATTGAGAAGGCATCAAGATTAAAACCCCTATAAAGATAAGATTTTGGTAGCTGAAGGCAGGTTTGACACAGATAAAGAGGAGATAGTGACAGTTACCTTAGAAAAGGGAGCACTCTTTTCTTTCCCTTCTGTCAAGTCTATATATTATTTTTCTAACATTCAGCATGCGATAGGAAAGGTTTTAAGCCTCCTGAAGGAGTCCTACTCAAGGAGATGCAGTTGTGGATCAATCCACTAGAGGGCATGTTTCTCAGCCTGACTAAAGTCCAGGCAAGAACTGATGAATTCTGACAAACCAATAGATGAAACAGGAGCCCTGCTTTCAGCAGAAAGGGATCCTAGCTAGGGACATGAGATCCAGGAGTTGTCTTTTAAAGATATTTTTAGTGTGGACATATGGTTGGGCACTCCAGAAGCAACTGAGGTGGGAGGTGGGGTATTTGGAAGAGAGAAAATCTTAGTGCTGGAGTGGCCCCAATAGGCTACAGCCAGTGGGATCAGATCATTTTCTCTCCCCTAAGAGGTCATATGTGTATATTCTCTGGCTTTAAATCCTCCAAATTGGGCAGAAAACAAGGAGTCAGAGCTCAAGATAGACCAGAACTCTGATTATTAGGCCGCCAGTATGTAGCTCAGCAAAGGCTTTTGGCTTTGCACATAATTGGGCACTTGCTTCTGTGAAAGTGGCCCAGGAACCTCTGTTGTCATGACAACATACCTAGCACCCATTGTCTGGGCAATGGGGAGGGGCAAACTGCCTCTGTTGTCAGGGTCACAAGATCTCTATTTCCCCTGGGTGATCATTCTGCTGTAGAAGAAATGGGGTTAACAAACAAGAGTGAGGGAGACCAACACCTCACACCCAACAACTCTGATACACCCAACAACTCTGATGCACCCAATGAAGATCAAGGTGAAGAAATCCAACAGCCAGAAGAGGCAAGTAGTGGTTTTCAATTCCAGCTTAGCTATGGGGACCCTCTTATAATGCTTCCCTAGAAAGGCCCCAATGCCGGACTCTTGAATTCTTAACCACCAATCAATGTATGGCAACCTGGGGTACCTTCCTCCTGGGTGAGGGGAGAGCCAGGGAAAACCATTACTAATTCTCAAAGTAATCTCATATTGACTAAATTGACATGGTTCTAATACTAGCTAACATTTTTTTCAGTGTTTACTATGTGCAAGGCACTGTTTCATGCTCTTTTTTTTTTAATTTATCCCGTGATAAATTATTTCAGTAGTTTCCCAAGGAGACAATATCTCTGTGTCTCTCATTTACCTTGATAGCTTTTTTAAAAAACATTTTATTTTTAAGTGATCCCTATACCCAATGTGAGGCTTGAACTCATGATCCTGATATCAAGAGTCACATGCTCTTTTTTTAAAAGAGAGACAGACAGTGAGAGCAGGGGAGGGGCAGAGAGAGGGAGAGAGAATCCCAAGTAGGCTCTGCACTGTCAGCACAGAGCCCGATTTGGTAAAAGGCGAAAGATTTATGCGATTTGAAGAGAAACCAGAGCATTACAGAGCCCGATTTGGGGCTTGAACCCACGAACTGTGAGGTCATGACCCAGCCAAAACCAAGAGTAAGATGCTCAACTGATTGAGCCACCCAGGTGCCCCGAGAGTCACATGCTTTTCTGACTGAGCCAGCCAGGCACCCCCGTATGTCCATGCTCTTAGTCACTCTACTAGACTGCTCTTACAGGGATTAACGTCTCATTGGACAGATAAAAAAATGGAATCAAAGAGGTTAAAATACTTAGCTTATCTGTGACCAGCCTAGGACTAGAATCCAGGGTTCCTGACTGCCTGTCTAGACCTTATAGCACTATGTTGGGTCTTGGTTTGTGGGAGGAGTAGTAGGGAGGAAGGAGTTCAAAGGAGAAAGGAAGTGGGCCCCACTCTAGTTATATTTACCATACATTGGCGCCTCTGCCTTCTTCGAAGTCGCATGAATTCCTTATGCTGACGGGAGACAAAATTGACAGCAGCGTACTCCAGCAGGGCAGCGAACACAAAGAGCAGGCACACAGCCATCCAGATGTCGATTGCCTTCACGTAGGACACCT
The DNA here is from genome assembly GCF_046562875.1 of Panthera onca. Taxonomy (NCBI): domain Eukaryota; kingdom Metazoa; phylum Chordata; class Mammalia; order Carnivora; family Felidae; genus Panthera; species Panthera onca. The sequence continues at coordinate 45,146,999 of NC_138357.1, read as the reverse complement.
GCAACATCAACCAACAGAACAGTCAACCTTCTTGGAGCCCTTCCATGGTCTATCCAGTTGTTTGCCAGCCCATATCAACTGCCTGCTATTCTTCAGTTTTATCCTGAATTTCTCCTGGTTTTTAAAGAAGCTTTCCACAATATGTCCCATTGCCTGAAGGCCCTTGTGAAAGAGATCGGGCTACCCATCATCCTTTACTTCTCTGCACTCTCCACCCTCCACTTCCATCTCCCTTTCCTCCCTACACTTCTTTTACTTTCTTTTATTCCTTTCTCACTTCTGCTTCTGTTCCTGTTTATTATTCTTTTCATTATTATCTTCTTCTGATTCTCTTCTTTCAATAAACAGCAATGAACATGAACACTGCTTTTGTTTGCCCTCTGTTAATCTCCTAGGGTTCTCACAACTCTGATGGAAATTGGGCACGGTTTGTTATTCCCGTGTGAGACGTGTGAGGACACTTGAGGCCTAAAGAGGAAAAGTCTTAGCCAAGATTACTCAGTGAGAAGTTGGCACTAGGATTTGGGGGTTCTGGGCTTTCAATTCAGCGTCACTGCTATTCATCGAGGCTGCAGTCTCAATATCAGACTAGGAATTCCTTCCTTTCCCTCCTCTACCCCCATTATTCTCTTAACCCTGTGTGTTTTTTTTCTTCTGCTCTTTATGAGAGGACCTGCCACACCTGTTGGGATGAGCACTGGATGTTGTATGCAAACCAATTTGACAATAAATTATATTTAATATAAAAAATAATAATAAAAAAAGAGAGGCCCTCCTAAAGAATTGAGCTCGGTGGCCCAAGGGAATGCCACTCAACCCCCAGCTATAGACACTTCTTTAATTTCAAGGTGCTGTTGGCATTTACCTATCTGGTTCTTAGTGCTCTCCTCTCACTACCTGCCTTGGAAGCCTTTTAAGTACTTTTTTCTTCCATTTCCCTTGTGAAGATTGAACATTTACCTCTCCTGGAATGGGGTTTTGGCTGAGTGGGGCCAGGAGAGGTACAGAACTTAGGTTTATGAAGTCCTTTCACCTCTTCAACCAGATGGACCCCCTACATAGTTTTGAGCTGCTGAGCCCACCTCATGGGACTCCCCAGTTGGAGTAGGATTCATGACAGACAACCTCTTTTACCAGCTATTTTGGGCAGTGAGGGTGCTACAGGCCCCAGGTAAGGAGCAGGTCTCACTGGATAAACCTTCTACCGTAGTGGTTCTTGTGATGCCACCCCCCGCCCCCCTGCATCTTCACCTGAGTCGCATTTGGCAATGTTTAGAGATATTTTTAGTTGCACAATTTGGGGAAGGGTTGCTACTGGCATCTAGTGGGTAGAGGCCAGGGATACTGCTAAACATACTATAATGCACAGGACTCCTCCCCCGCCCCCCACACATAAACATACATACACACAACAATTATAAGGTCAATAGTGCTAAGGTTGAGAAAACCTGCTCTCTTTTAAGACAATTCCACTAAGGCAACCCTGATTAAGCATCCCTTGGGGTTTCCACTTTGCCACCTATTAAGAGGGCATCCTATTTCATTCAGCATCTCCCAGTCCCACTGTGTCCCCAGGGATGTCAAGTAAGTGCTATGAAAATCCATAATAAGGTAATGACAAGGGAGGTCCATGAAGGGCTTTGGACCATCAAAAGAAAGGACACCTCAAGCCACAGGAATGAAGTCTTATTAACAATAGTGTGTCAATAATACACCTTAAATATCTGTGGAATCCATCCACTCACTATCCTAGCTCATCTGAATGACTCCACACTTTCTTAAATGGTCTCCCTGCATCTATGCTTGCCACCTACAATATGTTTTCCAGACAGCAGCTAGAGTTTTGTTTTCAAAATGTAAACCTAATTATATCATTCCTCTGCTTACAAACTTCATGGCTCTCCATTATTTTTACAATACAGTTTATGCTCCCCTTAGCATGACATTTAGCCCCTTGCCTACTTCTTCAGCCTCATCTTGCCTCTTGTAATCTGTGACTCTCCCATGATAAATTTTTTCAGTAGTTTCCCAAGGAGACAATCTCTCTGTGTTTCTCATTTACCTATTGCTTTAAAAAAACCACTTTCTTTTTAAGTAATCTCTATATCCAACATGGGGCTTGAACTCACAACCCTGAGATCAAGAGTCACATGCTCCACCAACTGAGCCAACCAGGTACCCCAACCTCGATAACTTTTAAATGTTCACTTTATATATGACATTCTCTGGTAAGCCTTCCATAATCATCTCAGTATGGTTTGGTTGCCCCTGCTATATGTGCCCAGGTTACCTACACATTCTTAGCATCCATCAAATATACCTGGCCATTTCCTTCAATAGATTGTGAGTTCTCTGATGGCAGAGACTGTTTCTACTATGTTCATTATTCTATCCTCAGGGCCTAGCTGAGTGCCTGGCACATAGCAATTATTTTGTAAATGAATGGATGGACAGGTGGATGGTTTAGCAGTGTATTTGTCTCTGCTGGCTTCTGCTTGCTTTCTTGGCCCTCTTCACTAAAACCTGCCCCAGAAGTAGTGGGCCATTTAGATCACAGTTTCTCAAGAAAATTGGGTCCCTCCTCCCTGCTGCAACTTTAGGTCAATTCTGTCAGTCTCTGGCAGAAACTTCCATTTAGCCCTCTGTCCTGGTCTGAGCCACCCAGAGCTATGTAGACTGAGAGCAGGCAAAGAGACTGTGATCAGTGCCTTTGGGAGCCCCCAAAAAGGCAAAGAAAGTGTGGTTTCCTGGGAGCATGAGGAATGGCCATGCCAGCTGAATTCCATACAAGTGAGCTTCTGCTTCTCTCATCCTGGACACTAGAGTTGTATTGGGAGTGAAATTACTGACCTTTTCAGAAGCCCCTGACTTTATCCCACCTCTTTCCTTAGGGGTCTCCCCAAATCTAACATTGCACAAACTCAAGAGTGAACAGAAGCTCCCTGACTTAGTCCCTTACTTTGTGGGCTGGCCAATGAGTCTATTTACTTTGGGGGTGAATGCCTACATATTTTGCTTACTGGTCAATGAGACCACAAAAAGGTCATCAAAATATGATGAGAAGGCACAAAATACTGCAAACAAACAGCCCTCTAACAAAGTCCATTTTTTTTTTCCAAATGAGGAAACTAAGTGATTCCTAGGAGCAGACAGATTGTGCTTGCTCACAGGAGGGGACTAGAAAAGGAGGTTATCTTGGCAAGAATAAGGCGCTAATTGCAACCTCCCTGCAGGTCAGAGAAGAATCTCCTTGCATGGCAGCTGCAATAAACCAGGGCAGGTTTCTAAGGTCTGAACTACTTTTCTGTCTCTGGTTTTCCTACAAGTCTACTACCACAACACAGCCATCACAGCCCCACCTGGCCCTTTCATCCTTGCCTAAACCCCGTCTGTCTCTCAGAGCCTTTTCAATATCCCTGTCCATTTAGGAAATACATTTATAGGAAATACTTTCTGACAACTTCCCCTGAAACACTTGATCCTAATCTGAACTTTGTCACTGTTTATCACTAGAGGACTTTGGTTACCTCAAAGGTTTTCCAGAAACTCAAAGATAATTGGGAGCATCACCAGCTGCTTTAGCCCCAGGTCCACCACTCCATTCTTTCCACTTAACACCTAACAATTTTAACAATAACAAACATTTATTGAGTGGTTACTAGGTGCCAAACACTGTTGTCTGTGTTAATACATTATCTTATTTATTTCTTTCAATAACCTTATGGAAGAGGTAATATTATTATTCCTGTGTCCCAGGTAAAGAGACTGAGAGGTTAAGGAATTTACCTAAGAATACCATTGGTAAATGATGAGGGTGGAACTTAAACCCAAATCTTCCTGCCTCCAATCTCCTACTCTTAACCACTACACCAATCCCATGGCAAGTTTGTAAATTCACCATGGATGCTGAGATTACACCCTGTTTAAGTTCCCTGTAAACGTCTTCTTAGGAATAAGCACTGGGAGATGGGAGATCACAGGGCCTGGTTCCCATCAAATCAAAATGAGAGGGACTATGTTCACAGTAAGTTCCACAAGTAACTGTGTTGCTTTTGCTTCCTATATTTTTCCATGGCCTAGAACAGTGCCTGGTACATAGTACATGCTCAATAAATATTTACTGAATGAATGAATCAGTTTGTTCCCTGATTTCTCAGAATCTTGCTGACTGTAAGGACATTGAGGTAACCTCTTAATTCCCTACATGGAGACATAAGGCAGGAAGAACCTGGGCCCAGTTTCATGAGCACAAATCTCTTTGTGTAATCAAAGCATCACCAGGCCACAAATGTTCAGAGTCCACTGACTTTAACTGCCATTTGCTACCTCAAAATGTTCTCACCCCAAAAGAATGGACGTTGTCTCTAGAGCTCTTTATAATAGTGTCCAACTTCTGACATAGTAAGAGACAGATGTTGGTTTAAAATCCTTATATATTTTTTTTGTTTCTTATGGGACATGACCTTGAGAAGGTTTATTCTATCTCGCTGGGCTTTATTCATCTCATCTGTACTATGAGGGAGTGGGACTTTCTACTTGCTAAAGGTCTTTTGATTTTGGACATGCTAGTATTTCCAGATAAGAGTCAGAGTAAGTCAAGCACTGTCTGCTCAGTCCCTACCCAGACAACACCCACAACCTCATCTTCCACATCTTTAGCAATATCATTAGCAGTATGTTGTAGGGGAAGAGAAAACTCCGGCCACATGCTCTTGTTCAATGGCTCTCCTCTACCTTAAATCCAAGGCAAATAGTGATCAGAAGGGAACAGGACTATGAATGTGACTATGGCAAGCAAGTTCTCTTGCATGTCTCTTCACCTTAGGCAAAGATGCCCGGGAGCCAGAGCTCTGAGTTGTCATGGTGAGCACAGTGGTGATTCCTAGGCCCACACGAGCAGGGGCGGCATCCATGTTGATCCAGAAGGAGACCCAGGACAGGATAACGATGAGTAGGCTGGGGATGTACATCTGAATCAGATAGTAGCCCATCTGCCTTTCCAGGTGAAACTTTACCTCGATGCAGGTGAATTTCCCTGTAAGGAAAGAGGTGAGGTATCAGGCCTCAGGTTCCCAGCCTGCAGCTGAGCCTGAGAGGCAGGACTAGGGCATCCCTATCTCTATAGGTCAGCCTCTGGGAGCCTCAGCTGGGCAAATAAATGAGCCTTTCAAAAATAGTCCCAAGGAGCACCAGAAGTTTGTTCTAAGGAAGCTGTCAGAGCAGCCATCAAAGACTTGGCCTCTTGGTCCAAGCACTAGTTTCCAGAAGAGGGCCTTCCCTGTGACCACACAGCAAGAGGATTAAGCACAGAAGGATTCCAGAGCCAGACTGCCTTGGTTTGAATTCTGAACCTTCCACATACTGTGTGACCTCAGGCAAAGCACCCAAGCTAATTTACCTTCAGTTTCCTCGCCTATAAAACAGAGTAACAACAATATCAACTCCATCATTGTAGGAATTAAATTAGGTAATGTATTTGGGGTGTTAAGCACATGGGTAGTTGGTGCTATCGTCATTATTAACAAAGCAATGAGCTTAAACTCTGCCCAAGTCTCAGCAGCCTTGCTTGAGCTTGCTGGTACCCCAGATGCTCTCTAGCAACAACAATTCACTGAAATAAACACTGTCTGTATCTTAAGCAAGTGGGAAGAGCTGGATAGGAACTATCTGGAAACAGTGTCCAATAGACATCAGCTCTGGATAGCAGGCAGCAGGTGCCCAGAGAGCATCAGGCAGCAGCATTCTATCCCACCAATAAAAAGTGCATTAGTCCAAAGCACATGTACCAATGCTCTGCCTCCTCTGCCAGCCATCTTCACTTTACCCTGCTTCCCATGCCCTGAGGCTACGAAAACACTAGCTCAGAGCTTCTCCCAGCAGCAGAGGCTTAGGATAACCAAAGCAAAAAGCAGGGGATGTGTATATTGCTATTTTATTCTGGACTAGGTTTGAACTTATCAGGCCTGATTCCTCAAGGCTAGTAACTTCATCAATGACTGATTATGGCTATGTGATGCTGTGACCTCCTATTTTTCCCAGAGTCCACCCCACCCCAGACTTTTGCTATGACATGTCTTTGTTAGGTATCCATATTTTCTTTCCTTCCTTCATTTTTTCTATCTATCTATCTATCTATCTATCTATTTATCTAGTTTTGGTAATGGTAGTTTTATTTTTAATTAAAAAATTAATACTTATTTAGTATAGGAAAGAAGTGAGAAGTAGAGAAAAATAATAATATTTATAAGCTCACATTTATCAAGCCCCTACTAAGTGCCCTGATTTTATATAGTTTATCTCATTAAAATTTCATAACAACTCTTTGGGGCAGGTAAAATTATTATTTCCAGTTTTACATATAGGGATACTGAGGCTCAAAGAGATTAAGTTATGTTTTCTTGAAGGCACCCAATAGTAAATGGTAGAATCAGAATTCCAACTCAGCTCTATATTACTCCAAAGTTGTTGCTTTTATCTACTGTATCACATTACTTTAGAAATATTTAGTGATAATTCCTTCCAGGATTTTTAAACACATGCTTTTGGTTTGTTTCTTTTACCACAATATAATGATTCTGTGTATACAACTTTGAATCTTAGCCTTTTCCACTTGTACTTTCCATGTTGATATAAGAATCTTGCAAGCATCCTTTTAAACATCTGGATAATATTCCACCAAACAGATGCACTGTGTAATTTACTTAACCTCTGTCATGTTGGTGGATATTTAGAACAGTCCTAATTTCTTTGCTGTATAAGCAGTGACCCAGGAACCCTCTTGGGGTCTAAAGTCAATGTGGTATTTTGGAATATTTCCTTCTAATAAATTCCGAGAAGTGGGATTCCTAGGTCAATATATAAGGAAAAAAATAACTTTTAAAGTTTCTCAAAGTATGCCTCTCAACGTATGCATCAGAAGCCTCAAGATGCTTGTTCAAATGCAGATTTCTGGGGCGCCTGGGTGGCTCAGTCGGTTGAGCTACCGACTTTGGCTCAGGTTATGGTCTCACAGTTTGTGAGTTCAAGCTCCACGTAGGGCTTTGTGCTGACAGCTCAGAGCCTGGAGCCTGCTTCTGATTCTGTGTCTCCCTCTCTTTCTGCCCCTCCCCCACTCATGCTCTGTCTCTTTGTCTCAGAAATAAATAAACATAATTTTTTTTAAATGCAGATTTCTGGGCATCACTCCAAGTGCATATAATAAGAATCTCTGATAGGCAGAGCTCAGGAATCAACATTTTAACAGGCTCCGTAGGGAAATATAATGCAGACTGAAGTTTGAAAACCACTGACCTATATACAAATTGCCAGTTTTCTCCCCAATACAAGTTCTACTGATTTCCACTCCCATGAGCATTTTCTAAATTCAATGGTTTGTTCCTATCTCCACTTCCCACACCCCTACATACACAAACACACATATTCATAAGGTGGTACCCAAAGCGTGTCAGTACACCATAGAAGGATCTACCTCCATTTTTTAAGATAAAGTTTATTTATTTTGAAAGAGGCGGGGAGAGTGTGAACAGGGGAAGGGCAGACAGAGAAGGAAAATCCCAAGTAGGCTCTGCGCTGTCAGCACAGAGCCCAATGTGGGGCTCAAACTCATGAAACTGTGAGATCATGACCTGAGCTGAAATCAAGAGCTTGATGCTCAACTGACTGAGCCACCAAGGTGCCCCAAGGATTTCCCTTCTTTAGCCTCTAGCCTCTACCTCAGGTTCATAGCACTTTGTAGCCAAATTTCCAGGGCAACTGAGGAACAAGTAGTTCTTAGGGAAGCTGCAGGGAGCAGATGCTCAAGCTGGAAAAGCAACTTTTCTCCACTTCCTGGCCCACATTTCACATCTGGGAAAACAAGCCAGTTCAAGAGTTGGTTGATGGTGGCTGAGTATGAGGCGTGGATGTTAAGCCTGCCAGTGCCCTGAAGCCTATTACTTCCTGGTTCAGCAGAGCCATTCGCTACTGTCAGATGTAGATTCCCCACTTTCTATACAATGTTAGCCCCAGGACAGGTGGGACACTACTGTCACTCACTGGCACAGGTCCATCTACTCTGCAGCATGTGATAGGGACAAAAATATGGGCTTTGGAGTTAGAACTGGATTTGAACTCTCAATCAGCCATTTTCTAGGTATATGACTTGGAAAGTTGATTTAACTTCTTAGAATCTTAGTCTTCCCTTTCTGAAAAATGGGGCTCAAAATTCCTACCATAATGAGATAAGGCATATGAAGCACTTAGCACATTTGGCACAGAGTGGTCTTTCAATAAAAGCTGGCTTCCTTGTTCCCTTTCCTCCCTCTGGAGGCCCTTCTGTGGCTTACAGCCAGTAAAGATCCTGGTTTTTACCTGTGTTGTAATGCTTGGTACAGTAGCCTAGATCCTTCTCATCCCGCAAGATAAACTGGGGCAGAGTCAGCCCCTCAGCCACTTGGACAGCAGGAGCATCTTCCAGCCACTCAAACACGAGGTCATTCATGGTGTAGCCAACTAAAAGTGACAGAGATGGCAGAGGGCTGCAGAGTGTGGTGCTGGGTGGGGTAGGGAGAGGGTTAGAACCAGCAGAAAGAACAGATGAGGAGGTAAGGCCTGGGTTTTAGGAGCTTCTTGCTCATCTTAGAAAGGGAAACCTTTCTGAAGAGGGTACTTGGTCAATTGTCTTATGGGACTAACCTAAGTAGGTAAAGAAAAAAGATTTCAGACTCCTTTCTATCTAGTTCTCAAGCTTTAGAAAGTCCCAGAGAGAAATTATTCTGGCAGACCTATAAAGCAGGTCAAAAGGGTTGGAAAGATGTCAAGGAACCCAGCTAGGAACCTCCTGACATGTCTCAAATCCAGTGGAGTAAGGATGTGTACTGACCACATGTCTTGAACTGAACCAGCCTCAGAACTAGGCCTTCTGCCACTTCACCCCAGGGAGGAAAGACTATTTGTACCCTGCAAGTCATGCATGGGACAATGTGCATACCACAGACTCCTAGCCAGGGCCCTGAACTGGGGCAGATATTGAGAGTTAACATCTGAACATGCCAAGTTGCTCACAGCTAGCAGTTTGTAAAGGCTCCTGCCATATATTTGACTGTGTTCACACATGTCAGGTAGAATTGGAAGAAGAAACACCGAGGCCCACAGATATCCAATGTAGAGCCTTGACTCAGAGTAGCCGTGTGACTTTGGGCAAGTCATTTCCCTTTTGGTAAAATGCTCTACGTACTATTCACAGTTGTGAGGGGGTAATAAGAACCAGGATGTGAAAGTGGTTTGAACTCTAAAGAGCTGACCACATTCTACCCATCATTGTTATTATATGCTGGAAGCAGTCTGAGAAGCCTTCTTCTCTGAGAATTGAATGCATATGTATTGATCTCACAGGAGATGGCCAAGGACTGCATATAGGTGATGGTCCAGCCTTGTCATCCTTTGACTTCTCTGCAATTGGGGCAGCCCCTACAAGCTGGCACCCCTGCCACAGACTAGCCCTTGGCTCACCTTGACACTCTGGGCACTGTCCTATGCCTAGAATTCTCCTCTTCTGGTTCTCTACAAGTTATCTTTGTTTATGAGCAATCAGGGTTCAGTACCCCCTCTACCGTCTCTGGCATTTTTATAGGCATCTTGAATGTCTTAACTCAGGGCGAGTAAAGGTAGAATTACTCCAGGCACTGTGAGAGGGAATATCTTTTGGCAGAGAAAGTATCTTTAAAATAACCCCCCACAACCAACACAAGCACATTTGTATGTAAAGCTGTTACCTTCCCATTCCCCAGCCCTGTGGAATAGCCAAACCAGTAAACAGTGTGAGGATGGAAAAACACATTGGGTTGGGTGTTAGTGGGTCCTGGCTCCTAGTCTCATCTGTGCCAACAACTGATTGTGTGTAAGGGTAAGTCCCCACTCTGGGTTGCCCTTTTCTTGTCTAGAATATCATGGGATGGGGTTAACTACCTGATATTCCAGGCCTTGCTCTGTGACTCTCTAGAGACACTTACAGCTCTCCAGCTGCATCGTGCAGGTCTGGATATCCATGGGGAAGTTCTTGAGGTCCATTGGGCAGGACAAAATGAGGGTCAGCCTGGTAGGGACAGTACAAAAGAAGTGACATCAGCTTACTGAGGCCAAGTACAACACAGGGGACCCTCTTTCCACCCCTCAGCCTCCATCTGGTTTCTTCCCCTTGACCCAAACTTTCCTGGGCATCCACCAGGTGCACCTGATGCTGTAGAGCACATTCCCGTTCTTGAAGATGCGCAGTAACTTGTTGTCTGTGGTCACCTCATGGAAACTGGCCCCTTTCTCATTGGCAAAGAACAGGTCTGGCTTCCAGATAGAGTCTAGCATGGAGGGATCAAGGTCCAAAGAGTCATCAGGATATTCTCCATAGGCTAGGCGTGGGTCATTCCACTGTTGCCGCAAGAAGACATTCACCCGGTAGTCCTGGGAGGGTGCACATATGGGCCCTTCAGAGGCAGTGTTATTCCAGGGACCCAGCATGGGCAGGGGCAGGAGGGTCATGGGCACGAGGGTCATGAGGAGGAAATGCTGGGAGCATATCTCAGGGGCAGTGGACATTTTCCACTGGATAAGGATCCTGCTTTGGCCTGATATGGCAAAGATGGGAAGGGAAAAGACATTTATTAAGCACTTACTATGTGCCGGGCTCTCTGCTAAGTGCTTTATTTATATGCATCATCTCATTTAAATCTTACACCAACACTGTGAGGAGGGTACTGTTATGATCCCCATTTTACAGATGAGGAAACTGAAATGAGAGATTTAAGTAACCTGTCACACAGCTATTAGATGGTAGAGTCAGGATTTGAACATGGGTTTTGTCTGATTCCAAAGACTGTGCTCTGTACCAAGCTACCTCCCATGATTGGCCATCTGCTCCTTAGGCTAGTCTGCCTTTAGCCACTGAACCCCAGGCTAGAGAAATATATCTCCCAGTGACCAACTTCAGACATTCCATGGCTTTAGCCATGATCATGAAACAGGGAGAGGAAGGCAGAGGGAGGAAAGTTTCGGTATCTGGTGGGTTTCTTCCATTCACATAGAATGGAAGCAGGGAACAAAGAGACTCCTTACCATAGTAGTCTCAGTGACAGAGCCAAAACTGTTGATGAAGATGTTGCAAGTCACGTTCACAGGTGGGCCTAAAGGTGGCAAAACACAGCCATATTGGCAGAGCATTCCAGGAGTCTGGAAGCATGTTCTAGGACTCCCTCCCTGAGCTTAAGGCCAAGGCACTTCTGGGAGAAGGCAGTGCCAGCTACACAGACCCATGGGCACTAGGGAGGGGACGCTCCTTCTGAACTGTAAGAGCTAGCCCTGTGCCCCCAGCCTCCTCTTCTTGGGGCAGACAATAGGGGTGGCATGGCAGTGCGCTCCAAAGAAGAGTGGGGAAGAAAGGGTTTTTGTAGGATGAATGCTTCTTACCTTTAAAATTGGGTCGAATTCTGGCATCATATCCTGATGTTCGTCCCATAAGCTTGTCCAGGAAATCAGAGGGGGACATAGGTTGGGGCCCTTTGGTCCCAGAATTGACTTCCTCTTTTGCCAAGGCCACTCTGGACAGGATAGATAAAGAAGTCTGAGGCCAGTTGTATTCTACATTTATCACAGACCCTCTACTTTCCTGTCCCTACACACCTCTGGCTGGTCTCTCCATCAGGCAGGAGGATAGGAGAACATGGGTGTCTGGGTACCTATTTGCAAAATGAGGAGAACAGAAACCTCCATAAGCCAACACTGCAGCTCAATAGTTAGTCCTAAAAAAGTGCTTTCACATATATGAGATCTTTTTACCCTCACAATTCTCAGTATAGTGAGGGTGAAGACAGATGAGAAAAGTGATGTGTGGGATTGGAACAGCCACTATAGAAAATATTATGGAGATTCCTCAAAAAAGTAAAACTAGAATGACCATATAATCTAGCAATTACACTTCTGGGAATATATACAAAGAAAATTAAAACACTAATTCAAAAAGATATATGTACCCTTGTGTTTATTGTAGCACTATTTATAATAGTCAAGATATGGAAACAATCTAAGTGTCCATCAACAAATAAATGGATAAATGGTATACACACACACACACACACACACACATACACACACGCATACACACACATATATATGTACACACACACACAACAGAATATTATTCAGCTGTAAAAAGAAGGAAGTTCTGCCATTTGTAACAACATGGATCTTGAGGGGATTATGCTAGGTGAAAAAAGTCAGACAAAGACAAATACCGTGTGATCTCATTTATATATGGAATCTAATAAAGACACAAACCAAAAGAGGAGTGGCCTACCCTAAAGTCTCAAAGTTGGTGAGTGACAGGATCAGGGCTCAAACCCAAGGGGTTGAGGCCTAATCTAGTATTCTCTTTCTGAAGGTGTTTTGAAGAGTGACAACTCACTGGAAATAGCATGTTTGCTGCAATGTTTTGGCTTAGCCAAGGATGGGAAGGAGTCAGGGACAATTTGCATCACTGAGAGTTGGTTTTAGTTGCTTAGCCTTCATGCTAAGCCACTCAGGATCTAGGGACCTAGCTTCACCTAGCTTCTAGAGAGAGAGAGACTTGGCTTCTGGTGTTTAGTCCAACAGGAAGCTATGTTTTGAGCTGGATTTCAATTAATGCTTGGGGAAGCTTCAGGCATATAAACTCTCTTTGGCAACAAAACAGGTGAGGTAGCAGGTCTCTAGAAGCATGAGAAGGGCTCCCAGAAGGATGGCTATGCCAAAAAGGTCAATTTCCATCTTTTCCCCCTAACAGCTTGATTTTGAGGAAAGGACCAGTGTGCTTTGGCCTAACCTAGAGGCTGGGCCCCTTCTCCCCTGACAAGTTTCCTTCTAAGAGCAGCAAAACTCCTTCCACATGCCTTCTTGTCTGCTTACCAGCCAACAGCTAGACTAGGGACCAGGAGCTCAGCCTTGAGGGCCAAGGTAGGGCTCAGGGCCAAACTCAGGTTGGACTCCTGGCTGGGCCTAGCCCTCCTGCTGCATCCTGCCATCATCATTGTGCTAGCCACAAGAGTTAGCTCTCTCACAGCCACTACTATTGCCACACTCTGTGGTTGGGAGGCAGGGTGACTACTGTCCTTCTGGGTCTAATTCTCTTTGAGCCAACAGACCCTGGTACATCATCTGTGCACCATGCTAGGCCATATAGATCATATGCACTGTGATCAGTAAAATAAGAAAAATAGCTAAGGCATCATGCTACATGCGTTACTCACCTTATCTAGTTTAGTTCTCACATCAGTGCTCTCAGATAAAGGTTATTATTATCCCCCTTGTATATATGAGGAGACTGAGGATCAGCAAGATAAAGTGACTTATTCATGATCATACAGCTAGTAAATGGTAAAGCCAAGATTCTAACCTAGAGCTATTGACTTCAAAACGAAGTCCATCTACCACTATGCAATGATGCAAGCAGCCCAGGGTGGGCTGCCAAGGAACCAGAGTGGGGGAAGATCAGTGGAAGCCACACCCTGATGTCCTAGACTCCTGCCTCTTTGAATCCCCTGAGCAAAGGAAGCCCTTACTCTGGGAACAGAGACCACTGAGGCCACAAACAGGGGCTGCCAGAGCAGGTGGCTTAAGCATGCTCTGAAAACCCAAGGAGGCTGGCGGTGGTGCTGGAGCAAGCAGAAATCTGTGGCTTCACTACAGGATGTCCATGCTGGCCACGTGCTGCTGCTGGCCACCTGCCACCTGCCTGCTGGGAGGCCACATTGTCCTGTACATGGAGCAGCCAGACCCTCGCCAGCATCTTCGGCCCCACTCTCATGTCACCTCTCCCAATAGTTCCAGAACTAAATTTTTTTTCTCATGCAAGCTTCTGGGGTGGGGTAGGGGAAGAGCTCTGATTCTGCTCCTGGGTGGTGCCTGAGTGACCTTGGACAGGTCACTCCCCTCTCTAGGACTCAAGTTTCTATATGTACAATGAAAGGCTTAGACTCAAGACTTCCTAAGGTCTTGCCTTGCTCTAATTGTCCAAGTGGGAATGCTGCCACTAAAGCTTGGGCCTTGAGGCAGCCTCCCCTCTAGGAAGGCCAATGAGCTCCACCATGTGCCCCCTTCTGCCTGCATCCTCCTACCAACTGCAGCTGAGCTGCCATTCTACTCTGGGCTATTTTTCACTCTTAGGAAGTTTTTTTCCCCACACATATCACATCCCTGCCTGCCTGCCAGCCAATGTATCTGTAAGCAGTGAGGCAGGAGGCTCCTCAGAGACAAGCAGTCCTAGTGTGCTCCTTGAATTAAGAGGAGGAGGAGGAGGTTATTACCGTGGCACCTGGCCCTCTTCACCTCAGGAGGCACCCTTCTTATGACCAGTTCAGCCCAAACCACAGCTATCTTTCCTCCTCAACTCACCCTGTCCACCTAGACTGGCTCCTGGTCTCATGAGAAAGTGGGAATGGGTAGGAGTACATTTACAGGAAGCTGAAAGCATGTCTTGCCCTCAAGCCCAGAAAATGATTTTCACTTAGTGCCCCTTCAGGGACAGCAAGCAGCCACATGTGCACAGGCAGGGTGACTGCAGAGGGACAAGGTTTGCTCAGCTCAGCTTCATTCTGATATGGTTTAGAGAAAATCCCTGCTACTTTGAAGCCTATTTGGTGGGCAGCTGACAGACATTGGTGTCATTTTTAGGAACTTGAGCAGTGTGTGGCCATACTAGTAGGGAGACAGGAAAGGATGGCAGGACAGATGACCTCTGTTCTGGGGTTCATATACCCAGCCCATACCCAGGCCCAGAAAGATCTCACCCATACAGAAGCCTTCCCACCAGCTCTGGGGCCTTGGCATTCCTCACAAAAGCCTCCCAAGTCCTGGTTGGGGGGAGAGTGTCCTTCCCTGGAGCCCTCCAGACTGTAAGCTTTTTTGTAAACTTAGAGGAAACTGTGCCAGAAGCCCCTGCTGCCCCCAGCCAGTGTTTGCATGCACCTTCTTCTCACTCCGACTCAGCTCACCTGAGGAGGACTTGCCCTGGCAGGGTCCAGAGGAGAAGGAAGGAGAGGGTCGCAGGAACAAGAGTTGTCATTCCGCAAGGAACCTGGAGCTCTTTCTCAGCCTGGCTGCCAAGGTAGGTGTGATATCCCAGCAAGGGGAATGCTGCAGAAAGTACAGAGCCTTCCTCCAACTTGGTCTGCTCACATGGAGCCTGTGGGGCCAGGCTAGGAGTTGTGCACTCTCCCTCCTCTTCTGCTCTCTTCTCTGTCCTGCCGTTACCAGTCAGGGGCCAGAACTATTCCCCCTGGAAATGATCCTGATTTGGATAACCCTACCAGCTCCTGCTCTGGCTTGCCCAGGGGCTCCGGAGGGCCTCAGCCTGCCTGCCTGCCTGCCAGAGAGCCGAAGGAGATTCTCTTTGGGCAGCACTCACCAAACCCTGGAGTGTCTTGGAGGGAAGGAAGGAGGGCGACTGGTAGGAAGATGTTGCCCTCCCTCCCACCTCCCCCTAGGTGCACCCTCCTAAAGCATCAATTTAAAGGCACAGTCGTCTGGCAGCTGGAGTGGGGTTCAGAGAGTGTCGTGTGTTGGGGAGGACCTTGGGCTGCCTCTGCTGCCGCTTGGAGAGGGCTGGAGGTGTTCTGTCCAGCTTCTAACTCTCCAGCTGGAGGAATGCATGCAGGCTGCCCTGCTCCCAGCTCCCCAGCAGTGTCCCTTATAGCCTGGAGCTAAGCTGGGACTGAGCTGTAACATCCTAATGATTTTTGTAAGGGGGAAAAGACCTGAGAGGGTTTAGGCAGAGGCATTGGGTTTTCTCAAGCTGACAGCTTCAGGTTTGAGAGCAGGTCACAGGGAGGCCAAGGGCAGGGTTGGCTTTTCCTCAACCCTCTGGATGGAGACACAGGACATGGATGATACAGAGGAACCTTGGAATCTTCCTCATATTGTTCTGCCTGCCTGTCTGTCCATCTGTCTGTCTGCCTGTCCCATCTCCTTCATCCTTGCAGTTTCATATCCTTTTCCCTGACTGCTTTCTTCCCTCAGGTTGTCTCTGGTGAGCTTGGCCAGCCCTCCATAACTCTTGGAAACTCTCTTTACCTGATACCCTTCCCCCAGCCCAGCTTGGCTGTGGGAAGAGATAGGTGTCCCTGGCAGGGCCAGAGCAGGCCTGGCAAACAGTAAGCTTTGCAAGCTTCAGAGGAGGCAAAGCAGCTGAGAGCAATGATCTGGTGACCCAGCCCTGAATGGGAAAGAGAGGCAGGGAGAGTGGGTCTATCTTCTCCCTGGCCTCTGCCCATTTGCTTGCAGCATCCAGGTGCTTTAGCAGCAACACATCTCTTGCCAGACCCTTCCCCCAACTTTCCTGAGCAGCAGCTCAATTGCACTGAGACTTCCTCCAGTGTGTCTCCCTCTCTCTTTTCCTCTACTCTCTTCCTCCTTTTCCCTGATGTTTTCCTCCATCTAGCCTCTCTTTATCTCCACCTCCCTCCTGGTTTCTTCTCTGTGTCTCACCTTTTGAGTCTGTCTTCTCCCTCTTCTTTGGCCCTCACTTTCTCTCCATTCCCTGTTTCTCTCTCAACCTCCCTGTTATCTCCATTCTCTTACTCTCTTCTAAATCACAACAGTAAGAAGCCAAGTGTTTTCATCTTCTTCAATGGAAACTCTCATACCAGTTCTGCTGAGTTCTGAGTGCATACAGGGGGACGGTCAGTGCCACTTTACAGGGATCCCAGAGCTGACTGCAGCAACCCCCCCAGCATCACCAGAAAGGGGTTTTGGGGATTGCAAGCTCTTCTAAGGGCCCGTTGGGTTGTTAGAGGGAGTTATGATGACAAGGTAATAATGCATAGAACTTTCACTGCATCTCCCTTTGGCTGTGTTATTATTCACAGGAGGAATTTTTTAATCACAAATTACATGGAAAGAAGATCATTTTGAACAGTACACACTGAAATGTTGATGGAGGGGATTGGGCTTTTGGAATTGGGACTAGAGACATTACAAGCTGCAACTAACATTTATATGGTCAGTAAGTACAACAAACAAAGTATTAATTTTCCTAAAAACATTTGTAGCAGTCCTTTCACCTGCTCACCCTCCCTCCTCATTTCTGGTAAGCATCACAGTGCCCACTCTGCAGGCACAAGCGCAGGTGGGAAGAAAATCTTCCAGAACCTCTCCTGGCAGAGCTCCTGATTAAGCATCTAAGGGCAAGTGTGGGTGTGGAGAGGCACTTGTCTTCTCTGTGTAATGCACTCCTTGTGCCAAACCTAATCATGTCATTTCCCCTGCCTCAACTGTTCCCTATTGATCTCAGGCTGAAGTTCAAGGTTCTGCATGATCTGGTCACTCTGCTTGACCCACTGATGTGTCTAGAGTCACCATCTCTCCAGCTTCCAGGTATTTTCACATGTTCTCTCTACCAAAGCACTCTTCCTGCCTCTCTTACTTATTCCTGTAAACTAAGTGTTATTGTCACTTTCTCAAGAAAGACTTCTTTTTTAATTTTTAATTTTTAATTAAAAACATTTTTTGGTAATGTTTGTTTATTTTTGAGAGAGAGAGAGAGAGAGAGAACATGGGTTGGGGGGCAGAGAGAGAAGGAGACACAGAATCTGAAGCAGGCTCCAGGCTCTGAGTTCTCAGCTCAGAGCCTGACCCAGGGCTCGAACTCACAAACTGTGAGGTCATGACCTGAGCCAAAGTCGGATGTTTAACTGACTGAGCCACCCAGGCACCCCTAGTTTTTTTTTTTTTTTATTTCAGAGAGAGAGAGACAGAGAGAGAGAGAGAGAGACAGAGAGAGAGAGACAGAGACAGAGCAGGGGAGAGGGGAGAAAGGGGGAGAGAGAGAGAGAGAGAGAGAGAGAGAGAGAGAGAGAGAATCTTAAGCAGGCTCTATGCTCAGTGAGGAGCTGAAGGCTCAATCCCACAATCCTGTGATCATCACCTAAGTCGATATCAAGAGTCAGATGCTCAACCGACTGAGCCACCCAGGCCCACCAAGAAAGACTTCTTGAAGTGCCACCACCCCCTTCAAGTCTGGGTTTGAAGACCCTCCAATGTGTTCCCATAGGACCCTGGCCTTCCCCCTTCACAGCACCCATCATACTTCATTATAGTTGTCTGCTTACTAACTTCTCTCCCCTGCTGTACTGTGAGCTCCCTGAGGGCAGAGACATATTATCCACCAACTCCCTGGGGCCCAGTCCAGAGCATGGCACATTATAGGCAAATAGTGTACATTTGTTAAAAGATGCATCCTGGGAACTCAGAGATGCTTCCCTGAACCCAGTGCCTGTGCATCTTTGTCAGGCAAGAATGATAAGTTTGACACTCAGAGAGAGGGCCAGCATGAAGTAATGGTAATAAGGAGAAATGAGGAAGCGGTTTTTATTCCCTTGCCCCTTAGGCCTATGGCCTCTTACTCAGTCATCTGGAATTCTTGGCTAATGGAAGTCATAAGCCCCTTGGGACTGGTGCACTGTCTTGATCTCACCTTCTGTGGGCCCTGAGGGATCCTTGAGTGGTGACAGCATAGTAGGGTCAGCTTGTTGGGAAGACAGATCCTTTCTTATGAGAGGCTGTAGCGATGACCAAATGTCTGGCTGGCATGATGAAGGGGTACAGCTTTCCTAAGGTTCTGGAAGCAAAGTTTTTGGGAGGAGAAGGGATGGAGAGGTGGCAAAGAACTGGGTAATTTCTCCTAGGAATTGACAAGAGGCAGAGGAGATGCCTATTTAAGAGTTCCTGTGCCAACAGGAAGCCACACTCTCTGCAGATGACCTCAGCAATTTCTGGCGTGGGAAGGGTACAAAGTTGTTTTCAGCTTTGCTGTATATCCCCTTTCTCTTCTTATTATCAAACTATGATGGATATGATTCTCCATGTTCCAAAATGTATCACACCATTTTCCTGTTTTGCAATTGATGGCCACATTGGCCCCAATGTTGGGGTTGTATAGAGGCTACAATAGGCAAAGTGTTTTTCAGGATGAAAGATATTTCATCATGACAAAATTACTGAGCTGCTAAAAATTGATTAAGCACATTTTCATAAATGTTTCATTCCAGGAAAGAGTCTATCACATTTCAGCCCGATGCAAAGAAAATGGCAATTTCCCCCTCCTGACAAGCAGACTTCCTGAAACCTCATTCTGGAGGACAGCATATTATTTGGTTAACTCAGTGATTTCTAGGACTTACTTTTGGGAGAAAGCTGGAGAATCACTTTGCATACCTTCCTGGACCCAATCTCTCATACTGCCTGTCCAACCTATTGAAGTACAAACTGGTCTGGGGTATACCTCAAAAGGCAAGATCTGTCCCCTGTCTG
The DNA here is from genome assembly GCF_046562875.1 of Panthera onca. Taxonomy (NCBI): domain Eukaryota; kingdom Metazoa; phylum Chordata; class Mammalia; order Carnivora; family Felidae; genus Panthera; species Panthera onca. The sequence goes on along the minus strand of NC_138357.1, from coordinate 45,127,691 downwards.
ATGAAATTTGCAGAGAATTAGGTACTTCACAGGAGCACTGAGGTAAGATTTTTTTTTTGGTGGTGGGGGGGTGAAATAAAAGACAAACACCTTTTTAAAAATCTGCTAACAAGTACCAGGACAACTGCTAACAAGTACCAATTGGATCTCCAAGGAGCAAGGCTGCATCTTCTTGATGTGTGTGAGTTTTTCTTTTCAGGGTCATTTTCAACCTCCACGTATGTGACAGTTTACTCGAAAGTGGAGGCTCAACTTCTGGTGCTGAGGGAGCACTACCAGCAGAGGTGGGAAGCCCCTTGGCCCTCAGACTCAAGAAGACATGCATACTGTATGCAGGTAGTAGCAGTGCTGGGAGTTTCACAGTCCTCGATTCATCCAGAGGAAGGAAGAAGAACAAAATGGCAGACGTGTCAGGCACATTCTGTGCTCTCCTAAGGCCTTTGGAGACTGCCTGGTTTAAGTCTGATGTTTCAAATATTAGCCTTTCTTCTTTTTATGGAATATTTCAAGCATGAGTTTTACAGACAAAGCCTGAGGCATCTGAACTTGACCCACAGAGAGGTTTACTGAGCTCCTCTGAGTCCTCAAAGACAAACCAGGTATCACCACCAAGATAACACCAGTGAACAATGGTACCGCCTCTGTTGGCTTTCTGTTTAGTGTCCAGGGGACAACAGAGATGTAGGGCTTTAGCCAGGGAAGGTGTATTGATTAGCACCCAAGTATGAACCATTTATCTCCTGCTGGACCCTCGGAATCATTCCTCGTCCAATCAGCCACTTGAGAGCAATTCACTAGGCATGCAGGAGCGTTTCATTAAGGTTTCCACAGAGTTTGAATTGACTTTCCTAGTCTCTTGGCTCTCATGACTCTGAAACATTCTGTTTTGGAGACAATAGGACCATGCCATGCCTCTCCTCGAAAGTAAATTGGTTTTTGCTTGTGTTCATGCTCATGAATATCTTATTTCACTCCTTTGGGAATTGTGATCATCCATGCCATGTAGGGTGTGAAGCCCTTACATAACATTAAACCAACAGAATTTGGAAAGATGAATAAGTATTTACTGTTTGGAATGGATTGCATTCCCACCAACTCATACATGCACTCAGCAAATATTTATTGAGTGCAAATCATATGCCAGATGTTCTAGGTGCTGGACCTACAGCAGTGAACAAAGCAGATGAAGTCCATGCCCTTATGTAGCTTATATTCTAGTGGGGTAGTAATCTAGTTCTTTCCCAAAGAAGGATCTGCATGGGTCATCAGCCGTGCCCCAGGGCTTGAGTACCTCTCATAACATTTGAGTGGAGCACTTATTCCATATCCTGACAAAAAGAGAGACTACTTTTCAGCAGGGAGGAATGAGATTAATTTCCATCCATCCCAGAATCTGTCTGCTAGTAACAGCACACAGGTCATCACCTGCTAGACACCCTTCCAAGAAGCTTATCCCCCAATAATCCAACCCTAAACAGAATACACATGTCCAAGTCCCATGAGTATCTCTAATGGTGCATACATATCTGTCTGTAACTGCTAATAAGCGCACTCCTCACTAGGAGTGTTGGGATTAACAGCACATTTAACTCTCTTGCTGTGGTGCTTCTCTAAGTGGCCTCCAATTATTTACAATTCTCTCTCTCCCTTGCCTCTCTTCTTTGTCTTTCCTTTCTTTCTTTCAGCCTGTTTTTTTTCTGTCTTCCTGTCTTTTCTTTTCTCTTTATTTTTTGGTTTTACCATGAATAAATTCAATGTCTGCTACAATAGGACATTGGTCACTGAAGTAAGGAAAAGTTTAATTGATGACTACATGGAACTAGGCAGAAAGCTGAATTTGCACTAATGGTATCAATCATATAGTTATAGTTAAGTTAGGAAATTTTACATGGCAAGACTTAGAAATTTAACATTAGAAAAATGCCATAGCTTAATCTTGCACTCTTGTCTGAACATGTGCACATGTGTGCATGCAAACACACATACACACAGAGCTCTTCTTGATAATCTGAAGATGCCCTTGCAGCCAACAATTATCCAAGGGTGTGACTGTGAGGTGTGATGAAGTTGGGATGTGATAAGTAGTCCTTTTCATCCTGAGTGCAGGTGGATCTTGTTCTTTGGTTTGTGGCTGTGGCTTCTAAATGTACTGTACTAATGAAACCCTTTTAGCCACAGTTACTTATGCAGAATAATTGGAATCCCTAGGTAAGGTGCCAAATTGAACTACTTGTCTTTGTACAGGGTAGGTTAATTTATTTTGCAAAATTTATGCTGCATATGGCCCAAAGCGACAGATTCTAATCAGTGACTCACTCCCAAAGAGTCACCAGAGATGTTAATCAGACAAAAGTTTACTCTAAATCTCAACAGGTCACATACACCACCTTTTGCTACCAACCACTCCTGCATTGAGAGACCAAATTATTTTCCATGTTCAGAGTCAGGTCTATGAAATGGTAGAATGGAATAGAAGAGGACCATTTAGAAGGTTCATTGAATAAGGACTAACATTTTTGTGCTTTAGAGAAGCATCCAGGAGGAAACTGGAAGCATGGGCAGGGGAACTCGGCTCATGCTGAGCTACTGAAGGGAGAGAATTTGAAATGACTCTTTTTTGGTGGCTCAGATTCTGGGAAAAAGTTTGCTGAGATTCCATTCGAGATCAAGTAATAACCAGCAGCAGTTAGAAGATTCCTAGAGAAAGTTAAACTAAAGATATATGCCTCAGACCGGAGACCATATCCTGGAGAAGCTGTTAATCAGTGCTACAAAGTCCAGTGCGTCAGGAGTCTTAGCTCAAATTAATTACATCCATTGAATCCTAGGGTAGAAGTGAGTTCACCATAAACTCTAATGACGCCAAAGGGCCCTCCTCATCTCCTTACTATAAGAGGGTTCGCTGTTCTCATTACTGTGGGAGGGAAGTTTCTGGCATTCAAGTGCTTCCAGCTGGTCAGAGGTAAAGAAGATTCTTTGTTCTAAGTTGGTGGGATTCATAACTATAATTAGGCACATTTCAGTGTATTTAGCTGTTAACTGATTAATTTCAATCTATCTGCTATTATTGGTCTTCCCTAGATCCATTTCACAGATGGGAAAACTGAGACCCACAATACTGTTCATCTCTGTCTTCTCTGCCTGACATTCTGCACCTGTACTCTTATTCTGCCTCTACTTTGCCAACATAACTATACTATGCTTACTAAGTTTGTAAAAGCCAAGCCAACCAATAAGACTGACTGAAACAGAGATAACACTGGGCTTCTTCTTGTAGTTGGTAGCCAGGAAATGCTTAGATGCCTTTCTCATGTCTAATTCTATATTCTGTCTCTGGCTTTTCCGGTGCTCTGCAACTACTCAAACCTCTACTCACCTGCACATTCAGAGTGTCATCTTCTAGAGATTAAATGAAACCTATTGATGCCCAATGAGGATCAAGGTAGGTCTCTTCATTTGAAGAAGAAGGGAATAGGAAGTACAGTAATTAATTCATCATAGGACTTGATTCTGCCATTCAGATCCCCCTTGTCTCAGGAGGTGAGTAGAGAATGGAGAAAGGACAAGTGTCTTGCTTTCCTAGGAATCAAAGGATACTCTGGAGACTTTTGTAGGAAAAAACTGCACTTTTTCCAGCCTGCCTTGGTCACGGGATAGGCTTCTTTTCTCAAAGGTCAAACAGATTGGCCACGAGGCCAGGAGACAAAGCCAGGTGGGCCTGTCCCGCAACTGACTGCCTTAGTCAAATGAGAGCAAACTGGATCCTTAAAACATTAAGGGACAGTGGACAATCAATCCATAATCAATACTTCCTTCTAAATCAAACTTTGCTGTGGTTAGTGATGAAATTATCTCAAAGTGATAAGTGAATCTTTTCAACCACCAAAAGAATCATGGATGAAATTAACACAGAAACTATTTTTTTTCTAAAGGGCTTGATTCTTTTCTGATCTACTCTACAGCCTCCTGTGCCATACCATATATCCTCTTCAATCCTGCACTGTGCCTGAGTTGAGTAGAAGGAAAATGCAGTTGATTCCCAAGTTCCTTCTAATTTCTTTATGCAGAAGCTTGGCCCAGCCAGCTATGAGTAGAGATGGTAGCAACCTTGAATGTCTTCTCAGGTGGTTTAGAAGTGCCTTGTGGCTTCCATTTGGTGCTTGAAGCATATTAATGTGGTGAGGAATGGGGGGAAGGGAGACTAAAATTCAACAAGAGAGACTTACATGCATGGGACAAATGAAGAAGAGGGGCTGGAATTTTCCTCAAGATCTCATGCACAACCACCAAGTCATAGAATGTTAGAAATGGCTAGGATATTAGAGACCAAATCTAATCCCATCTTTCTGAAAACCCAAAAAGGTGAAATGATAGATGACCTAGCTGAGAGTAGACCTCAGAAACTTTGGCTCCCAAGGCAGCTGCTCCCTATGATATTGCTGCCTTCTACACAAAGCTCAAACTATCTTCTGTGTTGTGCTCTGTGACATTTTCCCTATGCCTCTCTCTGCAAGGCATGCATGTACACATCTACATTCTGCACTGCACGTGGTAACCACGAACTCTTCCCAGCAAAGCACAGGCCTGGGTGATCTGGCCTTCCCAAGTTGCTAGCTTGCAGTAAAGGGTCAGCAGTAGGGCCAAGGAAGGCCCTTTATATTAACCCACAAGTCAGCTAAATTATGCACACACATGCTGCTTCCACAACTGTTTACTCAGTAACTCATTCTCTTTCCCCACCCCCAAAAAGAGCTGAGGAGAGACATGAGAGAAGAGAAGAGAGAAGAGAGCAAGAAAGAGAAACAGAAATGAGTAGGTTCCCATAGAATATCTTGCTACCCACCCCCGATTTACTCAATTCGTTTAATCCCTGTTCTGTGGGGCCAACTTCCCTTGCAACCCTGGACACACCTTGTCCCATTACGATAATGATAATGATAAAAAAAAATGTTGCCTCAGCAGTGTCTTTCTTTATCCAGAGACCTCATCAGCATAGAAGATTGGTGTCAGAACCAAATGTTGTTTTCTACAGATGGCTGAATCTCTTCTTCAACCACAAGAAATAAGCCATTTGGAAAGAGGAAGCTGCATGCTACAAGAAGCAAGTTGGTATATGCCATGAGAGCCCACTCTTGCTCTTGCTGTGAGAAAGCCCACTCCTGAGACAGTTGGTAGGCAGTCCAGCACTCCCAGACCCATTCCATATCTGGAAGAATTCAGCACCAATCCCCTTGTTTCAGGTGGAACTTTCCCATGTAGCAGCGATTCTATCTCTACAAAGATGGCCCGTCTTATATCAGGCATCATGTCAGGTACTTCCTTAGCCATGATTTCCATCAGCTAGCAAATATTTTTAATGTTTATTTATTTATTTTTGAGAGAGATAGAGAGCACGAGCAGGAGAGGGACAGAGAGAGAGGGAAACAGGATCCAAAGCAGGCTCCACGCTGTCAGTAGCAGAGGATCTGAAGAAGTCTCTGCACTGTAAGCACAGAACCAGATTCAGGGCTCAAACTCACAGACTGTGAGTTCATGACCTGAGCCGAAGTCAGATGCTCAATTGACTGAGCCACTCAGGTGCCCCCTCACAAGTATTTTGTCCCCATAATCAAGCTCATACATGGCAAGTGGAGAGCCAAGCCTCATAAAAAGGACTCCTAGCACCCAATAGTCTTTCACAACAACACAGGTGCCTATGGATAGGAGGAGCAGAGCCTAGCTTATGGGAAATACTTGCTAAATGTGTGTTGCATGGATGAAAGAATGAGTAAATGCATGAACTGAGTGTCTGAAGAGAGAAGAGGTTCACAGTGAGGACTTCTCAACCCCCTTGCTCCTTTTTCTCCTCCACTGCTCCCATGTATCTAACCAGAAAGACATGTATTTCTTGTCTAAGACCTTTTTTTTTTTTGACAAGACCCCTTCTAAAAAATGCTGATTAAAGGGTTTGCCTGGACCCCTTTTCCATTCAATGAGTCAGGATGGGAACTTTCTCCCTAAACCTCTTCTGAAAGTAGTCATGAAAGGAGCAGACTTTGGTGCTAGACTACCCGGTTTAAATCCTTACTACCACTTGTTCTACCACTTACTAGTTGTGTGACCTTTTACAAGAGATGTGACCAGTCTAAGCCTCAGTTTATCCATTTGCTAAAGTGAGATAATAAATAGGACATCTACCATTGTGTTGTCAGGAAGATTATATGTGATAATAGCGCCTGTCACAGTCAGCACAAGATAAATTTTAATTATTCTTGATCCTGGCACCCTTCTTTCCCTTCGTCTGCTCTTTGAGCTGAAGTGGTTTTACTGCACTGTATCCCCCCAGCTGGAGGATACAAGAACAGAAAATGTTGGCTTTGGAGGGAGTGCCATATAATTCTTACCCAGAAAGCAAAGACCAAAGTTTACTTGGTTGTCAGAACTGGAGCTGATAAAACATCTTGGATGAGGGCTTACCTCTGGGAGAAGAGATGGTTAGAAATATTGTTCACAAGGAGAGGGACAGAAAGCTGTGGGGACAGGCAGAATCAACAGAGGAGATAGAAGGGAAAGGAAGGATAGGGAAACAGAAGAAAAGGTTTGGGGAAACAGGGAAGGGGTGGAGAGCAAGGAGAGGCTGAATTGCTACTGGAACATTAAGCACAAATGAGGAGAAATAAAATTAACATATTTATTGAAAAGAAAAACAAGGAAGTGAGAATCATCCATGTTTGGGGAAATCTTGTGTGGAAAGGAGCAGGTGCTGAGGGCTTCTGGATGCTGGTTGCCATGGTGATGCTATATGTCTTCTTTTCCACTACCCTGTGAATCTGGCAGTTGATCCTTCCTTTCAGCTCTAGTTTCTAAGTCCAGGGCTTAGCCCTCAGTGAACCCTTGGTGTTTCCATTTCTAGCACCTTGCTTATGCTGTGGGACTTGCTGGCATGTTGTCATGGTTCATTCTTGATATGATACCTGTTCAGAAAGAAAAGAGAGAGCACATGCTGGGAAGCTCCAGGGAGAAGGACTCTGTGCAGCTCTTTCCAAATGGATGAAAGGAGTTTAGGAAGTAAGGAACACTTTGACCAGAAGGATATCAAGGCACTTACAGTGACTCCTCGCTTTACAAGGTAAATCTAGGTGGAAACTTTTCTAAGAAACTAAGGTGACTAATCATCCTGTTTTGACAATACTGAGGGGTTTCTTGGGACATGGAACTTTCACTTATGTATTGAGGAGAATCCCAAATAAGCTGGGACAAATGGTAACCCTAAGAATAGATCCATTCATAAAGTCCAAGATAAAGGGAACCCACACTCTTCAGAGCCTGACATTAAACAATCACATGCAGGGACCACAGAAGGCTCTTGAGAGAAAGCCACTATTTAACCCAGGTTCATAAACATGGGCAATAATAACATAGCTTGGCTTTTGCCACCAAACCAACTTCCGCGTTCTATACACCCATAGTATTTAAAGAGACTTTTCAAGTTCCGGTAACATCAGAACCACTAGGAGACCTTATTAAAAATGCAAATTCTCAGGCTCCACCCGACCTGCTAAATCCAGATCTCTGGGGGACAGTACAGCCCAGGCATCTATATTTTACTGAGTTTTCTAACCAGCTGTGTTGCACATGGTCTGAGGGTTGGTGTTGAAAAGATTCAACGGCAGCAGAGTCAGTTTGACAAGTGAAAGCCAACAAGCCTGATTCTCTGAAAGTCTGACTCCTCCAAGGCAAAGGGCTTGGAAATGCCCTGGTCCCAAGGCAGGGACACACCTCAGCCCTCCTGCACACATCTTCCCTGCACTGTTTGCCTGGCTGGTGCCTTCTCTGTCTCAGGGTCAAGCCTACACACCACCTCCTCAAGAGTCCTTTCCTGGCCTAATACTTGATTGTGTGGGCGTGCACAACATCCTGCTCTGTATTTTCTTCTGTTTATTACAAGTTGTAATCTCATATCCATGTGTGTGGTTCTTCATAAATTCTCTCCGCCCTCCTCACTAGACTTTAAGCTCCATGAAGTCCAGGTCCGTGCCTATTTTTCTCATTGCTGAGCACCCACAGCACCTAGTGCAGGGCCAAGCACAGGAAAATGGCAGCTACATACTTTGGAATGAATGCATGAATGAATAAATGAATAAATGAAGGTACGGATGAGGAGGCAGTGGTAACAGCCCCACCCTGGAGGACAATGCCGAGCAGCAATCCTCTGTGGGGCCAGTTCTAGCTTCTCTGTTGGCAAGGTTGCTTGCGATACCATTAATGGGGTTGAAAGGTGGCAAAACAGGGCCTGGTCCCCCTTCCTCCTAAGTTCCAGCCTCTTGGAAGAATCCTAGGTCACTCTGAAAATGTAAAGCAAACAGAGAGGTCAAGGCAGCCAAGTCTGAGGCAACAGGCCAGGGCAAGTGCCACATTTCCAGCTACTTGGCTGGGTACCTGGAGGCCAGGGAGCTTGCTTCCCTCTTGCCCTGGTCCTGGCCTGCCCAGCCCCCTGGCTCCCGGAGGGTAGGTACTGAAGGGAAGCACAATTTGGCACCCCAAAACATGCCCTTTGGCACAAGGATTATTTTAGGCTGATTATTTTTAAGGAACAGCAGACAGGTAAGAGAAATTGACATTTGCAAGGGAAATCTCCATTTGTAGAGGTGTCTCCCTCTCTGTACCAGGAAGAAAAGGATGGCTAAATCTCAGAAACTCTTATCGCTGGGGAAGGCAACAACCTCAATCTGTATAGCAACCTTGCCCTTGCTTACTGTGCTTTGCTTGGTAACCTCCCAAAACTGAATCCACTGCACCCCCAACACCTTCCTTTGTCTTTAGCTGAAGATGATATTTGAGGCGGTGGCTTGTGGCATTTGGGGGGGTTACTCAGTTTTCCTGGGTCTGTCCCATGGATGCATGTTATTAAATGTGTGTTTATTTTTTTTTCTCTTGTGAATCTGTCTTTTAATACAGGTGAGGGGGGCTGGTATCGGTCAAGAACCTAGAAGGGTACAGGGAAAACTATTTTTCCTTCCCCCACAGCCCCTATCCTGCCATATGCAGAGTCATGGGCAGGTGGCTGTGAAGCCTGGGAGCATTGTTCTTCACAACAGTATTTCCAAGGGAACCTAGAAAATGAGGAGGGTCACACATGGGTTTGCATGAAATCACATGCAATTTGTGTCAATCTGTATATATCCTGCAGGGGTGGCTCAGGTAATCTGCAAACCACATCTCATCACCAGAATGTCATGCCCCCTCCAGAATGAAAAGCCAGTCCCAGTGACTTGAACCCGGGACAAAGGAAAGATTTGAAAGGTCACCATTCAACAGAGCAAACTCTGGAGAAGGAAGGTCTCTGATGAGGGACACAGAGCTACCATTTATTGAGTGTTTCTTAAGGTTGTGTGCTGACTGCTGTACATGTGTTTGCAGGAATATTTTAAAGTAGGCACTATTGTTGTTCCTGTTTTACAGATGAGGAGACTGAGGCTTTGTCGGGCTAAACAGGTTTTCACAGCCATGCACCTCGGAAGAGGCAGAGCTGGGGTGTGAACCCAGGAAGGCTGTCTCCAGAGCCCACGCTCTGTATCACTAAACTGTATATGTTTCCTCATTTGTACAAGTGAAGATTCAGCCAGAGAAGCCAAGCCATGTGCCTGGAGTCACACAGCCAGATAGTGCCAGAGCTGGAACCAGAAATGAGGTCTCCTCTTCTCCACTCTGGATCTCTTCCCCACATGGCCCCATCTCTCTAGGTACAATAGGGATAACTTGACCTACTTTACCCAGCCAAGCAGAGTCCAACAGCCTAGACAGAGGCTGAGTTCTCCTCAATCCCATGACTGGGTTTTCTTTGACCCCTCAGCACTGCAAGGTTCTAAGGCTGGGAAGCATGGTGGAATCAAACCTCTGTTTGTCCAAAGCTTCTGAGAAGGATCACAGCAGATGTGCACTGTTGTTACCCTGCAGTGAAGAGCCTGCATGTGTCCCATCACCCTCAGGGACTCCCTGTCACAGGCTCTATAGAGAAAGCTCCCATCCTTGTCACTGTACCTCTTCTTCTCCTTGGCTCTGTTTCTGGCTAGCTGTGGGAGCTGGGGCCAGACAGGTCACTCCCACCCAGGGCTTTTAATGAGAGGTTTTGTCATGCCCAGGCAGCAAAGATGAATAATTTAGTAAAGGAAGCCCAGGAAATTTTGTTTTTTCAGAAATGAGTCTCTTGACAGTGGGAGAGGCAGAAAGGGCTGCATCTTATTATGGGTGTAATGGGGGTGGGATGACAGTGTACAGGAGAAGAGGAGGAAAGCTACACATGAGTTCCTAACAGAATTCTTGAAGATCCTTGCCAAAGCCACTTTGCCACTTAGAAGTTAAGCCTACTTAGGCTGCTGCAAATCCCTAGTAATCTGTTGCCTTTTGCCCCATGAAACAGTGATCTCTTAATGACCAATTCCTACTTCCAAGGAGCAGGGTTGTAATCTCTAGAGGTGGTGGCCTGTTATTTTTATTCATTGGACTTTAAAAATGATTAAGAATGCTCATAAGGGAAAGAAGACAGATGGGTATAAGGAGTGACATGCATTCCTGGTCTTCATTTAGGTGCTAGGAAAAATAAACAAACTCACAGAAGCCCTTGCCAGCTTGCACTGAATCTTATCACATATCCCTCTGTAGTTGAGGGTGGTGGAATGGGGAGGGGAGGCTAATTCCCAGACAACACCTTTGTGGAGAAGACATCAAAAGGTTTTCCTGCAAAGTGATGTGTTTCTCCTTCTGACAGTGCATGAGAGATGCCAAGTTTCTCCGAGTTGGCAATTTCAGATATAGCACCAGGGCTCTAGATCATTCTTGTTTGAATAGAAGGCTGCAATCCTTTAGTGGGAATTGACACATGACACAAAACAAGGTTTCCAATGCCTTATATGACAAGGAGGTCAAGTGGCTTATGCTCTGGGGTTTTAGATTCAGAAAAGAGTGAATTTAATTCAAACTCCACTACTTGGCTGTGTGACCTTAAGCAATTTGTATCATCTCCTTGAGCCTCAGTGTCCTTATATGTAAAGTGAGTAATAGTAACAGAACTTCCTCTTTTGATTGCTTTGAGGACTGTAGGAGAGATAAGTGAACTGCAAAACTTTGTACCTGTGTGAGGGATATGATTAGTATAAAGGCAAGTTTAGCAACCCACACTCTCTCACTTGGGCTTCTTCTGAAAAACTGATTTGCCATTCCTGGGAATAAAGTATGTGGTCAAGGAACTATGTCTGTGAAAAGCCAACTGGCATTTGGGGAAGCCAAATAATGACTTTAATCTCAGTAGCACTTCCCTAACACTAGAGGTATAGGGAAGTAGGCTCTGGATTCCAAGAGATGTGGGTTTGGTACCAGGCTTTGTCATTTATTAACCATGTGAATTTGGAAAGGTTAATTAACATCTTTGAGCCTCATTATTTTAATGTATGGAATGGAACTGAATAATACTCTCTACTCCTGAGTGTTGTCATAAGGTTTAAATGAGAGTATACTTAGGAAATACTTAACACAGGCCCTGGTACATAGTCATTATTCAATAAAGGAAAACTTTAGATGCTGTTGCTGTTATTTTGAGTGATCAACAAACTTTGGGATCATACACATAGTAGGCATCATTCAAAAAAAATTCACTAAATATACACTGTGTGCCAAGCAGGGACTGGAGACACAATGGTGAGCAATATCAAATGTGGCACCTGCCCTCATGGACTTTAGTCAAGTGATTTTCAGTAAATGTTTGGTGAGTGAGTGAGTGAAAGCAAGATTCCACTCTGACTCAGAAATTAATAACTCTAAGTCATTAAGGTCTTACACGTTAGGCCGAAGGGGAGATGATCATTTTTCCAAATTCTGGGACTCAGCTGCTCACTAAGGGAATACAAAGTGTGCACAGATGGTATCAGGTACAGGAAAACATACAGATGAATGAAGATAATGCTTTTAAGGAGGAAGGAGTATCCAGTTCCCTTTGCAATGAAACCAAACCTACTAAGAACAAATTGAGCAAGTAACACTTCACTAGCTGTGAACCTGAGTAAAACTCCCGAGGCCTCCTATTTGTTGTTCTTACTGCTTCCCTTTCCTTTGTTAAAGCATGCATTTAGGAAAGGATCTAAGAATTTACCTACACTGCTGTCGTGTAGGGCCAGTATGAGCTGCCTGGGGACTAGCCTCAGACCAGATTTCTGAGGCAAGGCCCAGCTTATTATGTGGGTCAGTAAATCTGCTCTAGCTTCATCCCCAGCTCTAACCTCAGTTTTCTAGGAAAGACAATTGCCAAAGTAGTCACCAGTGAGAATTATAGAGCCTCTTATATGACTTGAAGGACTGCTCACTTTGGCAGTTGGCTCTCTTTCCATGGGGGTCAGGGTCAGTTTTGTGGACAGACCAAAGCAAACAAAGGCTGTGGCAATGGTGCCTTTGTGAGGCCTGGCAAAGCAGAGTTGGCTGTCAGATTAGCTGAGTTTCCAGGAACTTTTCCTGAGTGTGCCTCATGTTTCTTGGGGGAGAGTTACACTTTCACCAATGACCAGCTGCCTCTTGGGCAGTGGATATCCACTGACTTTTACTTTCTATCTCCTCCTTCTGCTTTTGGCCAAAGAAGGTGCAAATCACTTTGGGTTGCAAAGGGCTGACTGCTCCCCCCCACACCCATCCACCAAAGGATTCTTCAGACTGCAGAGGCTTGTCTGAGGGGAATAGGTAAGAGAGTGGGGAGGGCTGGCCTTCATCAGGACCTTTGAGGGTTAATCCAAGTTGGCACTGAAGGCCCTCCTCACCTTCCCAAGAGAGTTTCTGAGAGATGCTGCCTAATGAAAACCTGCCATCCCTCACCTCAGTGTTCCCTTTCCTCCCTGTGCTGCTTCCCCTTCCTTCAACTGCCACATCTCTCCAGGACCAGTTTAATTTGCCCTGCATTGAAATCATCCCAGGCAAAGCAGCCAGCCTCCTCTCTTCACTAACAACTGGATTGAGGATTAAGAAGGTCTGAAGGCTTACTGGTTGCCATGGTGAGGAGTAGGGCCTGAGAGGATTAAGGAGCTGGGAGCTTGAGCATTTTTGTTTGGTGGTTTTGATGATTTCTGTTTGCTTTCCTTTCCCACCCCCACTTCCCCTTAATTTCCCTACCCCCATTCCCTTCAAACTCTCAAACCACTAAAGCAGAAGGAGATTACTAGGAGGAAAATCAGCTCCTGATGCAGGCTACACTAAATACAGGCTGCCCTACTAAGAATAATTGGTGTGTGTTTGCAATGCAGACTTCTGGGAGGGCCAGGTTTGGGCCACAAGATGTTTCACCTTGGTGGCATGGCACAGCATCCTGAGGCAGAAGGGAACTGGTGGGGGAGGAGGGTTTGCTGAAGCTCTCTAAAGCCTCCATAGTTTTTCCTTTCTGGTCACAGAATATGAAAGGCATAGGCAAACTCAAACCAGGAATTTGGGCTGAGGGAGGCCTCTGGAAACAGGGAGGCAGGTCAGTCCTGGCAGTCAGGGAACTTTTGTCCAGTGTCTCCCACACCCCCAAGATAGTTTTTAACTGGATTCCAGGCACCCAGTCCACTACATCTCCCTCCATCTGCTGCCCTCTTGCCACTGGTGACCAAGGTAAAGCATATTTGTGGAGAAAATATGGGCTCTTAGAGGGTTACAAAGGTATTATATTGTTTTTGTTCTATAAATAGTTTCCTTCAATTCAGTTCATTGCTCTGAGAAGAAAGACAGCTGATTCAGAGAGATTTTGTGGACTGGGTGCCTGGATTCTAGTCAAAAATGACCTTGTTGAATAGACACTTCTCTAAAGAAGATATCCAGATGGCCAACAGGCACATGAAAAGATGCTCAACGTCGCTCCTCATCAGGGAAATACAACTCAAAACCACACTCAGATATCACCTCACACCAGTCAGAGTGGCTAAAATGAACAAATCAGGAGACTATAGATGTTAGAGAGGATGTGGAGAAATGGGAACCCTCTTGCACTGTTGGTGGGAATGCAAACTGGTGCAGCCGCTCTGGAAAATAGTGTGGAGGTTCCTCAAAAAATTAAAAATAGATCTACCCTATGACCCAGCAATAGCACTGCTAGGAATTTGCCCAAGGGATACAGAAGTGCTGATGCATAGGGGCACTTGTACCCCAATGTTTATAGCAGCACTTTCAACAATAGCCAAATTATGGAAAGAGCCTAAATGTCCATCAACTGATGAATGGATAAAGAAATTGTGGTTTATATACACAATGGAGTACTACATGGCAATGAGAAAGAACGAAATATGGCCCTTTGTAGCAACGTGGATGGAACTGGAGAGTGTGATGCTAAGTGAAATAAGCCATACAGAGAAAGACAGATACCATATGTTTTCACTCTTATGTGGATCCTGAGAAACTTAACAGAAACCCATGGGGGAGGGGAAGGAAAAAAAAAGAGGTTAGAGTGGGAGAGAGCCAAAGCATAAGAGACTGTTAAAAACTGAGAACAAACTGAGGGTTGATGGGGGGTGGGAGGGAGGGTAGGGTGGGTGATGGGTATTGAGGAGGGCACCTTTTGGGATGAGCACTGGGTGTTGTATGGAAACCAATTTGACAGTAAATTTCATATATTAAAAAAAAGAAATTGTGGTTTATATACATAATGGAATACTATGTGGCAATGAAAAGAATGAAATATGGCCTTTTGTAGCAACGTGGATGGAACTGGAGAGTGTTATGCTAAGTGAAATAAGCCATACAGAGAGAAAGAGATACCATATGTTTTCACTCTTATGTGGATCCTGAGAAAGTTAACAGAAGACCATGGGGGAGGGGAAGGAACAAAAAGGTTAGAGAGGGAGGGAACCAAGCCATAAGAGACTCTTAAAACCTGAGAAGAAACTGAGGGTTGATGGAGGGTGGGAGGGCAGGGAGGGTGGGTGATGGGTATTGAGGAGGGCACCTGTTAGGATGAGCACTGGGTGTTGTATGGAAACCAATTTGGCAATAAATTTCATATTAAAAAAAATGACCTTGTTTCCTTCTTAATTGGTACCCTGGGGCTGAGGAGCTACATGAAAGGAGAGCTGGGAAGGAAACCCTGAGTGCACCAGCAAGGCCAGATCATGGCAAATGGTGATGTCTCAGTGGCTCCTGTGTCCTCTTTCATCCTGGGGCAACTACATAAAGCTAGCTTGATTGGATGGACTTCTCAGGGTGAAGGTATTACATGGCATCCCGGCATCCCTAGATCAAGCTGTTTATCCATCCTAACCTGGGAATAGGGACCCTGCTCCCCTTTTAACTCTCCAAACTTGTATTTTCAGCTTCCAAGGTCTATATTTATCCTCTCCTAGGTGTTGTTGGGTGTCTACTCTCAAGTTTTTGTGTCCATGTTTTGTTCTCCCAGACAGATGGCATGCTTTCTACAGGTTGGCTTTATGTCAAAAACTCCACTACACTCCATCTTCAGTGTTTTGTAACACAATAGGATCTTGGTAAATGGGTCTTGACTTACTGCTCAAGAACCAACGGCCACACGAAAGGTCCATGCTATGTGAAACCAGCATAATGTAGCAATAGCGGGAAAATTTGTTTATTATATAGAAAAATAAGATTAAATATGCTTATTTCATGCCATATACAAAATAAACTTTAGAGGTATTGAAGACTTAAACATGACAGGCAAAACTATGCAAGTAACTAAAAAATGTAGAAGAACATCTTTGCAGCATTGGGGTAGAAAGGTTTTCTCAAGGTGGAGAGCACATGCATCATAAAGGCAAAAGTGGATGGATTTGATTAATGTCCACTAAAAGTAAAGATTCGTCTTCTATGAGGGACACAATGGGAAAATCAGAGGTGGCAGGTTTGGAGAAAATATTTGTAATGTATATGAGAAAAAAAGGTTAATATCCAGAATATGTAGGGCAAAAAAGAGATAGGAAATCTGATAGAACAACTGATGTACAAATAGGCAACTTACAGAAGGGGAGGTTCAAATAACTGGATCATAATCCTCTGAAGAAATGTTCAACCTCATAATTGGGGAAGGCAAATTAAGACAGCAGCAAAATGCTCTTTTATACCCATCAGACTGACAAAACATTTAAAAAGAGTAAGCTAATAACAAGTGTTGGTAACAATATAGGGAAACAGGGATCCTCACACATTGCTAGGAATTATGTACATGGATATAGCCATTTTGGAGAGGAATTTGGAAGTGTTTAGAAAATTTAAGTTTGTACATGCCCCATGGCAGAACAATTCCACTTCTGGGTATATATCCCCCAGCAACTGCTCTCACAGTCACACAGAGTGGCTTATATAAAAATGTTCATTGCAATATTGTAATAGAAGTTGGAAACAACCTAAATGCCCATCAACGGGGAATGGATACATAAAATGCAAAATATACAAATCATGGAACACTTTGCAGTAATCAAAGTGAACACACTAGATCCATAGATGAAAACCTAATTAGCTCTCCATAACTGTGATACTGCATGAAATAAAGAAGAAGAAAGAGATGTATAAAACAGTATCATTTATGTAAGGCAAACACACAAGAGTGGGTGTCCATCCAGAAAGGAGATTGGATTGCGAAGGACAATAAAAAGGGAAAGAAATAAAGTATGATGAATAAAAATAGAAATAAAATTTAAAAAAGTGGGTCATGCATGAACTAATGATAGTGTGACTCTAACAGAATTTTAATCAATGCTATTCTTTGCATGCAAGGCACAGCTCCCTGCCCACCAAAAAGGAAAATAAAATAGAAAGAAATGAGAGAAGGTATAGGAAAGTACCCAAAGCCATGTCTGGCAACCAATACTTGCTCAGCAAATGTGAGTTTCTTTTTTCCTGATTCATCTCTTTTTTTTTCTTTGAGAGGGAAGGCATGGCGAGTAGAGAGTACTAAGAGACAAACACCTGGGCATTTGGATCTGTCCATGGCTTCCAATAGGTCCACCTGTGAAACAAGGGCGTGTGGTTAGAGACCAGCAAGAGGTCTCCACATCCTGAATGTTTTTCAATGGTATGTGAGTTCTCTCTGTTCCTTATGTCCCCAGTCCTACCATCTTTGTATTGAGAACTTGACCCAAAGTTCCAAATCACTAGGGTAGCCAGGCTGGCAGTACTGGATCCATTCACTTAGTGGTGAGGAGAAGCTTTCCCTCTTCTCCTGACTGAGACAACACTACACCTGCCCAAAGACCTCCTGGCTACTCTGGGAAATGGGCTCCATAACCAAGACACCTGAGAGCTCATTTAAGGAAACTTCCCTCCCCATATAAGGACACAGGAAATGATCCCAAAGGCACTGATACTGTTCAAGAGACTTAGTCCACATACTGAGCTAAAAAGTCCCTAGCAGGAAGGTGCTCAGAAAACCTGATTTTCACTTGCCTCAGCCTTCATTTCTGCTGAAGGCCAACCTGTTTAGCCCAGCCTGGCTCATCCTGAACAGGGCCAGTTCTGGAGGCCTTTAGTGACATGCTGCCAAAGAAGAGAAGTAAGGTAAGGAGTGGGAAAATTCTTGTTCCCAAAGGCAAGGTTTAGGAAGAGCAATCTGTGAGACTTGAGTCGTGACAATAGAGCAACCAGACAGGAATGCTTCAGGTCTCCAGTGTGACTTTGACCTATTTTGTAGCTGAGGGATAAAATTCCCTCATAGAGGTCCCAAGACAGAACCAGGGCAGAGAGAGAGGGAGACACAGAATCTGAAGCAGGTTCCAGGCTCCACGCTGTCAACACAGAGCCCAACCCAGGGCTGGAACTCAGGAACCATGAGATCATGACCTGAGCGGGCTACTTAACTGAATGACCCACCCAGGCACCCCCAGGCCAGTGTTCTAAGAACCAAGAGAATGGTATTGTAGGAAAGGAAAAATTATTCCTCTACCCTTCAAGATTTCTCAGCTGGACTAAGAATTAAATTGATATGAGGCAGATTAACAGAAAAAAAAAAAAACATGAAGTTTTATTACATGTGCATGGAAGCCCAATGATGAAATTGAGACCTGAAGAAATGACCAAGGCAAGCAGCTTCTGTACTTTTTAGATAAAAAGACGATAAATCTGTGAGGAATTGACAGAAAAGAGAAGACTTAACTTTGGGAACTTCAATTAGTAAGGAATTCTAAACAGAATTTGGGCTGAGGTAGTAAATTAGTAAGAAGTAATAAGAGATCTTTACACAGCCTTCTCAGCCCTGAATTTCCTAACTTTGGTGATAAGTATGTCTTTTTACCTCCTGGTACATGGAGGGTACCTTTCACAAGGGAGATTTATTTCCAGATTTCAGGGAGAAAGAGGAAGGTTTGAGTGTCCTTCTTGCACAGGATGTCTCTTAAGTAACTTTTATTTAAAACAACCAATATGTCAAAGTGGCACATTTTGGGGGCAGTCCTCTGCCTTGGCCCCTATAGTAAAGGAACAGACAAGTATACATGGGGGCATAAAAGGGAAGAGATTTTGGAAAGAGCAGTTATTTATGATTTACTCTCCTTCTCTTCTTAACCAAGCTCCTGCTTGCTGGGATTCTTATTGGGCCAGTGTCAGGACTTGACATTGACCTTAGTTTTGGTGGTGTTAAGGGAGATGGAAGCCTGGTCCTACCAGGCCACAAAGCTGCTTGCCTGTCTGTCTGGGGAAAAAGGGACTCAGCCATGTGGTGAGCATCCATATTTATGCCCACTTATCTCCTTGCCTTCATTGTATCTTTACCTCCACCTCCCTCCCCCCACTTCTAAGCTGCAGAGCCCTGAGTCCTCCTGGCTCATTCCTCTACATCTGTTGTCTATCTGTCTGTCTCTTGGCTTTCAAGGTCAGGCATTTGGGATTTGCTGATTTATTCATTTATTTTTTGTTTGTATTTGAAGATTTTGCAGGCTTCCTGCCCAGGAATGCAAATGGCATGGGGAGTGCCAGTCTGCTCTGAGTACTCCTTTGTCCAGTGTCCTTGGCTAGATGAGGGAAAGAGGAGGGGCTGGGGCCAGGTGATAGAGGAACACTGCTGGCCACATGTTCCAAGGCTCACTTTGTCAGCTTTTTTTTTTTTTTTTTATCAACGGCCCCTCCCCCTCCTCCCACTTGGACTCATGAAGGGATAGGCACTGAGGTTGGGGAGAGAGTGCAAAGAGATAGGAAGAATTAAGAGTTATGGAGCACTTTCCATGTGCCTCTGAGGTCAGTACTATTATCATTCCTCAGTTAATAGTTGAGAAAACTGAGGTCCAGAGAGGATAGATAACTTCCCCAAGGTCTCAAGGGCAGTTATCTGTGGAGATGAGATTTAAAGCCAGGTTTGTCTGACTCCAGCTGTGTAGTCCTTAACCACTTTGCTGTCCTGTAAGGAGCCCTAGGTTATACTCCTGGCCATGTCACCAATATCTGTGGCTGTTAATGCAAAAACCTCCCTAGGCTTCCATTTCCTCTGGTATAAAATGGGAATGACAGCCTTTGTTCTGCTTAACTCCTGGGGTCACCATGAAGATCAAATGGGCTAGGGGATATGAAAGAATAAAAAACCACATACCCCTGGAGGGAGAATGGAGAATAGAATGAACACGGGTCTGTGAATTGGGCTGCTGGGCTGCTGGGGTTCCAGTCATGGCTGTGACCTTCTCTGGTTCTGTGACCTTGGGTGAATTACATCAGGTTTGGTCCTCAACAGTAAAATGAAGGAGGTAAACTCGAAGGTCCTATTCAGGTCTGTGGCTCTGATAATTTCCCCTCTCTCAAGTCTTAGGCCATCTGTCTGCTGCTAGAGTGAAAACTATCCCACTTAGCCTTCTTCCTTCACCGTGTTCACACTGGCTGTGAAATGGTTTTGAATGAACACAGAGAGAGAACCCAAACAGTTTCCATGTCTCCTACTGCCCCCCTTTCATTCTCTACCACCACAATGTTAGTCCCTGTTATTACCCTCCCTGCTACTTCCTTGTCATTAATGGAGGGGAAAAACTGCCTTGACCCCATCTCCTTATAGTCCAGCACATCCCTGCTCCCACTTGGTGTCACCTGATGCTGCTTTTGGGGATATGGGAAGATCCTGGTCCCAGACTTAATCTGTGGAGCAGCTCACAGTAAGAGGCTTGACCTAAAATGCTCTTCTCCCAGTCATATCTCAAATTCATGAAGCACAATTTTACTGGGTATTTATTATGTGCAAAACATTCTGCTGAGCACTAGGAATAAAATAATCAGGTAGATGAGAAGTTTAGAGCCTGGTGGGTGAGATGAATGTGTCTCTTAGTACATGGAGCACTTTGTGTGCTTACTAGAGCATTCAGAACTCAATTGCATCAGATTCTCAAAACTTCTAGAAGATATGCAAGGCAGCATCATCTTCATTTTACAGATGAGTAAACTGAGTCATGTGCGTACATGTGAGACCATGTTCCTATAAAATTAGAAGAGTGAAAATAGAAAAGTAGGTGGCAATTGTAGAGGTGTTTGATGATGTGAGGTAGACATGTTATAACAACACAGGGTAGTGAGCCACAGGAAGAGAAGCATTGTGGGAAGGCTTTGTTTTAGGTTTAGTGAGTTTATTTTCAGGGAACTGAAGGGTCAGCCACCAGACTGTATTTTTATGCAGAGGGTTCAAAACTTAGAGAACTCACAGGGCCTGAGCACTGTTCTCAGGTAGCCTATGGGTTGAGAAGATGGAGGGGTACTGCAGGGTAACCAGAGTGAAGGGTATGAAACTTCCTCTGGATAACCTCTGTTCAGTCTTCCTTAGGGAAGTTCCAGAATAGAGCCTTAGGATTTCATTGGGAGTTGAGGAGGCTCTCCACAAAGTTTTACTCACAGAACCTTTAATAAGCCAGTCTTATAGGACAGCCCAGTGTCTTCTTAGCATCTGCCCTAGCTAGGAGTGCTCTCTGAGCTCCTGGAGCTCTGCATGTTGCCCAGCCCCCAATGCTCTAATCTTTTTCAAAGGTATAGCTGGAGGACACATTTGCTTAGCTTCCTAACTAGCAAGCAATCTCTTCTCTGGCAGCCCTGCTCTGCCCTTCTGATGAAATAATTAAGCACAGAAGTATATGCATGTGAGTGTATGCATGTGTGTGTGTAAGGAGGGCTGGGGGAGCAGTTGTATTACCTGAAGAGTAGAGGGAATTCTCTTCCACCCTCCACTTTACTAGCTACTTCCTTCTCCAGACTCCTGATTTAGCTGTGCTTCCTCCCTTCTCTTTTTGGGCCTTCTCACATTCCTAGGAGGGTCTCCCTGCTCTATGCCCTAAGCCCACACTGGCCCAGGGTATTACTAAAGCAATGAAATAGGATTTTTTCTGCCCCCACCCCCAGGCATAGGGAACCAGGTCCTGAGTGGAGAAGGACTAAATCAGGAGGTAGAGGGCAGGAGAGCAGGTTCATCTACACAGTGTGCATAGTGGTTTGAAGCATGGGATTTGGAGGCAGATTGTTTAGGTACAAACCTTGGTTTTCATCCTACCTGCTGTGTAGCATTTCTATGTCTCAGTTGCCTTACCTCTAAAAGGGGGATAATATGGAGTGCCTGGGTGGCTCAGTCGGTTAAGTGTCTGACTTCAGCTCAGGTCATGATCTTATAGTTCATGGGTTTAAGCCCCACATTGGCTTTCTGCTGACAGCACAGAGCCTGCTTTGGATCCTCTGTCTCCCCTTTTCTCTGCTTCTGCCTCTCCCCCACTAGCTCTCTCTCTCAAAAATAAATAAACATTAAAAAACTGGAACTGAAGGAATTAAAAGTGATTGTAGGGCACCTGGGTGGCTCAGTCGGTTAAGCATCTGACTTTGGCTGAAGTCATGATCTGAGGGTTCGTGAGTTCAAATCCCCATCAGGCTCTCTGCTCTCAGCACGGACACTGCTTCAGATCCGCTGTCTCACACTCTCTCTCTGTTCCTTCCATGCTCTCTCTCTCTCTCTCTCTCTCTCTCAATAATAAATAAACATTTAAAACATTAAAAAGGGGGGATAATAATACCTTCCTTATAAGGATATTTTATGATTCAATGCATTATTGTCTATAAAGCAGTTAGTGTGGGAGCACATACTAAGCACTCAATAACTATTAGCTGTAGTTGTTTTCCCTTCTCCACCCTCCACCCATAGTCAAGGTAGGATGAGGTGTATCATGGACTCTTCCTCTACCAGCCATGCCGTTCCAAGGCTGGAGCTTGTCTGACCTTTGGAAATGTGTTGTCATCTACTCCCCACCCCACCCCAATACAATTGCTATTGATGTTGTTTTAGTTCTTGTGGGGAATAGGCTCAGGAGGATTTGTTCCCAACTCCCAAGCTGCCAGGGATTCTTATTAGATACCTTCACTGATGAGGTGCCCTGGCATTTTCTAAATATTTCTTTCCAGGGATTTTTGGCTCAGCCTCAGCCCAGTGTAATCAGCTCTGAAGCCCTGAAGACCTCTAACAGTGCTGCCTGGTGAGTTCCAACATTGTCTTTCCTTGAGGTTGTGAGGACCAGTGATCTACCTCATGCAGAGAACAGAATGGTCTAGATTGGGGTTGGTAGTAGGTACCCTAAGCCTCCTAGTCAAGAACAGCAGGAAATGTCAGAGGGAGCTGGGGAGGAGGTCATAGCCTACAGGGGCCAAGGGAAGGCCATCCATGCCCCAAGCAAGGGCATGCTCCTCACTGACACCCACCAGTACAACCCACCAAAGAGGTTACCTCAGGAAGTTGATCAGCCTGAGGGAATAAGAGAATCTCAAATCAGTGAAAACTCCAGCACTGAGGGAAGATGAAAAAGAGTTGAGAGATCCAGGCCAACTTTGAAGAAGCAGAGAATTAAAAATAGCTGAGGTTTTCACTTATTTTCTTTTGGTGGGGAGGGATTAGGAGGGTATTGGAACTGGACAGAATGCAAGAAACATTTATTATGCCTGATCTAGGAAGAGGTGAGCATGTGTGAATTCAATTTTCTGGATCAATGCTTGGAGTGGTCACATATTGCCACAGATCAAGGATCCCCTTGGCACTAGAATTCTCTTTGCAGCAGGCAACCCTGCCCCCCTCACCCATCAGCCCTCTGCCCATAGCTGCTGCTACTTCTGTTTTTCCCAGGGCCTGAGTATGCTCCTATGCAGGATTTGACACTGCATAGTCAAATTGCATGTTGACTGACACTTGAATTCACATTTGCTCCATACACACTGAAGGCAGCTTTAAAGTAGACACTAGGAGTGAGGGTGGCAGCCCTGCCCCCTGCCCCCAGCCAGTGAGGTCAACTTAGAGGCTCCAGAGGAAGTTGGAGCTGAGGACTTGAATCTGGAAGAAAAACATGATTCATCCCACAAAGTCCTTTAAAGATGCAGGCCCTCAGTAGCCAGACATTTCACTTGGGGCTTTGGTGCTTGTTTGGGATAGGATCAGGCTGCAGCATGGTTCAGCTCCTGAGGGTTAGGTAAAAGAAGGTGCTTCCAAGAAGGCACTGGCTAGGAAGGAGCTGGGAGGGTAGAAATCTAGACAAGGTTCTTACCAAGTCATCCCAGCCCTTAGGCTATGGAGATGTGGAAAGGAATTAAAGAAAGAGAACTGCTATTTATTAGGTCCTTATGACTGTGTGTCAGGCAGGGTGCCAGGGCTTTCCTGTAATTATAATAACTACCTTTTAATGAGCCCCTACTATGTGTCATGCACTTACTGTACATGATCTCACTTCATCTTCACAACTACTTTCTGAGTTTGGCATTATTATCTCCACTTTGAAATTAGGTGACAGAAGCTCAGAAAAATTAAGTGGCTTGCCCAAAGTTGCATGTCTTGCACAGAACTGAGAATGGAATCTACTTCTGACTGACTTTGAAGCTGGTGCTCATACTACACAGCCATTCCTCAGTGTAAAATCCTCTGAATCTTTGTCCCAGGAAATGTTCTAGAAAAAAAGAATTTCTTGATTATATTAGTCAGAATAGGGTAGGATAAATATTGTAACACGCAACCCCCAAATCTCAGTAGTTTAATGCAATCAACAGATATTTTTTATCTATGCTGCTTGGAGAGAATGAGGATGGGCTGGGCTGGTGGGCACTGACGTACACCGTTATTCAGATACTAAAACTCATTTCCTAGTGTAGCTTGGCCACCTTTATGTCCCTGAAGCCCTTTACTGGATCCTCTGCATTCTGCCAACAGGTGAGGGAAAACAGAGGAGGTAGAGGAGGCACACCCATTCTTAATTACCACTGCTTGGAGGGGACACACATCACTTCTGCTCACATTTCAAAATAAGGATGACCACCTCATTGCAAGGAATCCTGGGAAATGTAACTTGGCGATGGGCCCTGTAAGAAGAGGAAATGGGTTCAGTAAGCATCTGTACGGTTTCTGCCACACTGATCCATACTCTAGTGCAATCCCCTAAAGTATCAGCTTGTGATGGGTTACTTAACCTCTCTGTGCCTCAATTTCCTCATTTACAGAATGAAGAGAACAGTGGTATCTATTATGTGATGAAGCTTACATAAGGATTAATACACGTGAAGCACTTCTTTCAGAGCCCAACACATATCAAGTACTTGATAAATGGCTTCTAGCTGCAAACTTCATTCTCTTCATCTTTTAGAGACCATATGCACGTTAGCGTATTGGAGATTCTGAGAAGCTTTGAAGTAGAAACACTTATTATTTTCAACTTTGGCCAACCCAGCCTTTCCCCAACAGAGCCCTGAGGGGCCCCCTTTTTAAATTACACCTTTCAACATCCAATGAAACTAACTGGCATCCTCTGAAACATGTTTTGGGAAACTCCACTCTCCTTCCAGCCAGGGACTCCAGTAAATTTGTCAATGCTCTGAGATGTTTCCATTTGACGTTACAGATACTTTCTTTCCTATTCATTATCTCCACTTTGGTTGGGGGTGAGAGGAGGTTCTTTTTAAAAACTGCTGGCCTGTGTCAGCTGAGCTGCTGGGGACAGAGAAAGAGGCATTGTGCCTTTGTTGGGGCTGGGACTTTCTAAGAGGAGGAGTGGAAAGTCTGCTGGTAGCTTTGGTGGTTGTGGGATAAATAAGATGATGGAAGTCCAGATGGACCTAGTCAGCCCTCCACTCTATCAATCCAGATCAAAGCTTGGAGAATCAAATATCAAGAATGCCATGGATCATGCCAATGATTCTATTTCCTTCTTAAATCTATGACTGCAGAAGGGAAAATGTTGTCTAATTATTTAATAAAGACCAGCCATGAATAAGGCACCATATTAGGCTAGGACTTTGTGGGGAGAAGATATCTGGTCTTAGAGCCCTTACACCTGGGCTATATGTAGCTTACCCTCTGTACTGTCTAACCACAGTGCCCTTGTGGGAAGGCCCTGAACATGGGCTTCAGCAGCTCATAAGCAACCACTATTCTGGCTGATTCTCAGGAAGGAACCAATGTTTTTGAGATAGTTTGCCTCTGCTGCTCCTTTCTCAAGACTCCAGACCCTTCTCCTTGGTCCCATCTCTCTGGTTTCCTCTGTTGCCTGCTGGCCTAAAGAAGGAGCCCCTCTCATCACACCTAAAACCAAGGGTATCTGACAGCAGCTTTAGCTCTACTCTTACTGCTACAGACTGCCACCTGCTCACCAAGCCACCCCTAATGAAAGTATAATCCAAATAAAGTGACCTTAGTCAGATACAGCCTCCAGGCAAACTCCCCTGTTCCCTTAACATACAATTTGAGATCGCTGCCCCTAAACCACTGCTTCATGAAAATGGCTGGAAATTTGTTCCTTGCCTCCCTCCCTTTCTTTATCCTCAACACCTCTTGAGACATTCCTGACCGGTAATTATCCTAGAGCAGACATGCTTAGGTCAATGAATGCTCACACTTCTTCATCTGAGGGTTCTCACAGCTGTGACTCATGCCCACATCAGCCAGCACATCTGGTCCCTTCTCCCCAAGAGTGCTTCCTTTAGCATCTCAACACATGGCAGCAGATGGGAAGGAGAAAATAGGAGGCAGGAGGTAGTCTCATTGTGGGAAGCTAAGGTAAATTCTGTGATGTGGAGGCCATATCTCATACCCTTTCTGACCATTCTCCTCCACCGCTTGTGCCCAGAACAAGGTGGGCAAGAGGCTGACAGCAGTAAGAATTCACTTCATCCTTGCTGAGTGACCGACAGCCAATTCCCCACTGTCAGCACTAGTCAGAAGCTCTGCAGTGGCGGCTCTGGCTCCTCCCTTCATGTTCCCTTGCAACCCCTGTGTTGAGCTAGCATCCTCACCAGGGTGGTTCCAGCTCCTCAGCTCCCAATCTCCTCAGCCTGGAAGGGACTGAAGGAAGTGATTTGCTTGGTTTTGTTCTGTGCAGATATGATTGGATGATTCAAGAAACCAGGTGCAGTTTCCAGGACACATCACAGAACACATCAACGTACATCACCACCCACCCACAACACACACATACTCACACGTGTGCACACGTGCACACACACACACACAATTTGATGAGCAACTACTGTGTGCAAGCTTAATGAGAGCATTCAAGTTGCTGGGAATAATCATGGAAGGGATGATATGCCAATATGTGAACTAAGAGTAAGATGCAACCTATTGGCAAATGGATTTTTTAAGAACAATTGCTAGGAATCTAACCCACTCCCCCTTGAAATACTCTTTTAAAAACAGCATGACATGATGCAAAGAACAAGACCTGGTTTCTTGTGTGCGTTTCTCTTCTTACTAACTGGGTAGTCTTGGAAAAGTTATTTAAATTCTCAGAGTCTCAGTTTCATTATCTGCAAAATGATGATCATAATAATTTCTTCTTTGTGGGACAAAAGTAAGATAATGTGTGTGTGTATTTGTGTGTGTGTGTGTGTGTGTATATATATATATTAGCAAGCAAGAATGCACACTGTGGGGAAGCATGGGGTCTTTCAGAATTTGAACTTAAGTGATTTGGGAGAGGGTTTAATGAAGTAGGGTTTTACCTGAATTGGATGCTGTCAGGAAGCAGAAGTAATTCTATAATTGGGTATCTCAGAGAAAGTGGAACCCTTTTACACTGTTGGTTGGAATGCAAACTGGTGCAGCCACTCTGGAAAACAGTATGGAGGTTCCTCAAAAAATTA
The DNA here is from genome assembly GCF_046562875.1 of Panthera onca. Classification (NCBI taxonomy): domain Eukaryota; kingdom Metazoa; phylum Chordata; class Mammalia; order Carnivora; family Felidae; genus Panthera; species Panthera onca. Next base: position 45,100,652 of record NC_138357.1, on the reverse strand, counting down.
AAGATAGAACTACCTTACAGCCCAGCAATTGCACTAGTAGGTGTTTATCCAAAGGATACAAAAATGCTGATTCAAAGGGGCACATACTTCCCAATGTTTATAGCAGCACTATCAACAATAGCCAAATTATGAAAAGAGCCCAAATGTCCATCAAGTGATGAATGGATAAAGAATATATATATAATATAAGAATATATATATATGTATATATATATATATACATATATATATATATATATATATATATATATATATATATATACACTACTTGGTGGTGAAAAAGAATGAAATCTAGCCATTTGCAACAACGTGGATGGAACCAGAGAGTACTATGCTAAGTGAAATAAGTCAGAGAAAGACAGATATCATAACATTTCACTCATATGTGGAATTTGAGAAACGCAACAGATGAATATAGGACAAGTGAAAGAAAAATAAAAATAAGATAAAAACAGAGAGGGAGGCAAACCAAAAGAGACTCTTAAATACAGAGAAAAAATTGAGAATTGCTGGAGGGGAGGTTGGTGGGGGGATGGGTTAAATGGGTGGTGGGTATTAAGGAGGCTACTTTTTGGGATAAGCACTGGGTGTCATACGTAAGTGATGAATCACTGGGTTCTACTCCTGAAGCCAAGACTATACTGTATGTTAACTAACTTGAATTTAAATTAAAAAAATCTTATCTAAAAAAAGGGGAGATTAGAGATAAGATAAAGATGTAATTTAAGAAGAAGGAGTCACCCATATTAACCAGAATTGGGAGAAGTTTGGTCATTTCTATGGTTTAGATAATGTTCATATTTTGTCTGTGTTCAGACAGCAGTGTTTCCACTCTAATCCTCTCCCAATTGAGCTATCTTGCCCCCCACACTGGTCTTTTTGGTCTTGATCCCATCATGGTCACAGAATGGCCTTGTCTGATATTGATTTTCTATGACATTGTTCAGCAGGAGAATAATAAGGCCCAACTGATACTACCAGACCAGGTCCTAGTTGTCAGGGGATGCTTGTTTCTTTTTTAGTGTCTCCTTTATAGCCAAGGGCAGATGAAGTCAGACTGTAGGACACTAATCAGTGATATTCAGATTCTCACTGTTGCCAAGATTTTGCTGATCAGGAAGTTGTTTAGAGAATGTAGTCTGTAATAGGACTAGGGTTAATGTGTTCTTCTTATGGTGAAGAATGAGTTGTTGAGTCCTGTGATGTCACAATGGTTATGGAGCAGCAATTGAATTGCTGAACAGGATACATCAGCCAACTGTAATACTAACAATTATCAGAAACAAAATGATAATTAGTCAAGGCAACAAGTGACTTTCCCTCCTCCCCAGCTGTTTTGTTTATCTTGTATATGGGCATACAAGGAGTATTTGCTATAGCATAAAATTCCCCTTGGTTAGTTAAAAGGAAATCAAAGGTAATGTGATTGTCCATAACAGCCCTGGATACTGAATTTAGACTAGTTTGTTGGGCTTTCTGACTAGAGGTTGTGCGGTTTATGACTTTTTTTAGAGTCAGAAATAAATTGTGGACCATCTTTGCCAGTTGTATTATTCCTAATGTGGAAACCACAGTTTGAATAGTATCTATGAAGAGGCAGTCAGTTTATCCCTTCTGGGAATTCTCCAGAGTAACTTGTGCTTTATTTGGGAGGTAACTGGGTAATTTGGGGGTAAATTAAAAATTACTTCTAGAGAAACATAATTCTCTAAGGAAGTGTGAGCGGGGGAGGAGCAATGAGAGAAGGTGACCCAGAATCCGAAGCAGGTTCCAGATTCTGAGCTGTCAGCACAGATCCCAAACAGGGGTTCAAACTCACAAAGCACGAGATCATGACCTGAGCCGAAGTCAGATGCTTAACCGAATGAGCCACTCAGATGCCCCTTAACAGTTTTTTGAGTCAAGTTGAACAGTTCTTGCAAAGCAGGACAAAGGGTCTCTGAAGGTCTATGTAGGATGTTGAGAATTCCCTAACAGAAGAAGGCAGAAAGTTGTTTCCATCTCCATTCATAGTAAATGAAGAAGCCTAATTGGGTTTCAAATATCACAGAAACTGACAGTGAAAGGGCTTTCAGTATTTCCTAGGAGGTTAGCTGAAAATTGGTGAATGTCTTTTTGTCCATAAAAGAGTTTGCACAGCACAGGGAACCACTGGGCTTAGAGGTGATCCAGAACTAAGCTAATTGAAGTTTTTATACGTTTGCTATTGTTGTTAATAGCTCTTAGACAAGGTGCTTTGTCTTAGCTACTGGATCTAATGAAGAACTGAAATAATATACCTTTAACCATTCCCATGTAATTAAGTTAGTACCCCAGTGCCTATCTAGAAACTTCATAAACAAAAATGAAAAGAGAGATTGTGAATCTAAAATCCTGGAAAAATCTTCTGGTAGAGAGGTATCATATCAGTCTTTGTGTTTAAAGAGGGGTATATTTCTTTTAACTTGAAAATTATCAACGTAGAATGATATCAGTATTTGCATATTTTACTTTTATCTGGAAGATAAACTCTATTTTTAATATGTCACATTACTTTAATACTAAGTTCTTATAACAGTGTGACTTAAAAGTTGGAGAAATTTAGAGAAACATAATTATTGTTGTCCTTTCTTTTATGAGGTGAATGGGCAAATCTTTGTGTTACTTAATGACCATTTTAGAAAATTCAAAGATTTTTTAGGCATAAAAAACCTTAATTGTTTTATTATTCTGCAATTGGGAAAGGTAAAATTAAGAATAGTTGTTAGAATGGACAAGGTAAATCATAAATATCTAAAGGAAGAAATATTTATCGTTAACACTGTAAAATTACCTAATGATAAACAACAATGTCTATTAGGAAATTAGCTTTTTTTTATAAAAGTAAAGAATTGCTTAAAAAGCAATTTCAGAATATGTCACAAAGTTCTGAGAGTTAACAGAATAATTTGGTGACAGAAAGGAACCTCTACTAATCTGATCATAGACTTAGTCATTCTATGTAAAAAAGACCCATATTCTAATTTCACTCCTTTGGAACATTATTCATGTAACAATTTTTAATAAAGGATTTATTAATGTATCTTTATATATATGTATTTATGCATACACAGATATATAAATATGAAAATAGGCAATAATCTCAAGCTTTTATATACAGTTTTAAATATAATTAACTTATCAGTACTTAAAATAAAATATATGTTATATTAAATAACTATGACAACTTTTTAAATAAGCAAAATGAAAATAATATCCATTATCTTATATACATGTTTCTATTTCTCTGTAATTCTTGTACCAAGTGCAACTAACCATTTATATTAATTCTTATCTTTAATCAAAATACCCAACTTTTCTGTCTTCAGACATAAGAGAAAACTAAAGAACAGAAAGTAAAAAATTATTTAGCAATTTTTTTCTCCATGAGAAATTGTTTACCATTTTAACAGTTTCAGGAGTATATATATATATAATATCTATCTATCTATCTATCTAAATATATATATATATATATATATATATATATATATAATATCGTTCAAAAGGGTTTGCATAATTTGTTAGTTGATTGCCACTAAAAAACAAGAATAAATATATTTGTATCTGGTTTATTTTTTTTCTGGAAGTATCCAGACATCCTAACATTATTTGTAATTAACTTAGGTCTAAGTTCTTAAAATTATCTAAGAATCTGGAAATTATAATTTATTTTATTTTATTTTTTAACATTTTTTTTATTTTTTTAAATTTTATTTAAATCCAAGATAGTTAAAATGTAGCGTAATAATGGTTTCAGGAGTAACATTTAGTGATTCATCACTTACATATAACACCCGGTGCTCATCCCAACAAGTGCCTTCCTTAATGCCCATCGCTGATTTATCCCATCCCCCACCCAACACCCCTCCAGCAGTCCTCAGTATGTTCTCTGTATTTGAGAGTGCCTTATGGTTTGCCTGGAGATTGTAATTTAACTAACACACTGAATTCTTATGACATACCATTTTAAGAATTCCATAATATTTTGAAAAGATATCCATTATTACTATTCTATTTAGTTGAATACAATTTCCTACACCTATTTCAATTTAAACACTTTTTAGAAACAATGGCAAGTTATTTAGTTCATAAAGCCAATGTGGGAAATTTAGGAAGTTTCAATTATAAAAAATTTAAATTTAGTCTTGAATAAACCAAAATAGTGTGCTAAAGACCCTGAATCACACTAAAATTCTTCTTTTATCCTGAAAGTAAAGACTCTTCTTATTTTCTAATAGCTATAGTAAGCTATTAGATATTTTCTAATAGCTATTAGGTAAATATACTTTCCAGTGTACACAAAAAGTAACATGGTTCAGTAATTTTTAAAATTTTCTTTTAGACAAATTTGATTTTATTTGGACTACATATCCCTAGGGTATATGCAATATAACTAAATTATTTTTTGAAAAGTTAATATTTCAAGTTTCACAAGAGAGGAAAAAGAAAGTAGAATAGAACAAAGTGAAAAAGAAAGAGAGACCCAGCTACAATCAAGTATGTGATTATACTACAAAGGGCTAGTTATGCTTTCTCTGCAAGGTGAAGAAAGTTAACCTGTAGAAGTATAGATTTTGAGGTATACACACAAAAAAGAGTGGCATATAGCTCATTTTGATATAATTTTTAACTTTTATTTATTTTTGAGGGGGGGAGGGGCAGAAAGAGATGGAGACCTAGAATCTGAAGCAGGCTCCAGGCTCTAAGCTGTCAGTACAGAGCCTGATGCAGGGCTCAAACTCATGGACCATGAGATCATGACCTGAGTGGAAGTTGGACGCTTAACCAACTGAGCCACCGAGGTGCCCCAATGCTGGTTTTGATATAACATTGACCCTTGACAAGTTTATCAAGCTGTATAATTAAAAATATAACATTTATTAATCTCTCAAATATGGAAACCAAGGAGATGATATTTCCTAAGTTAAAAAATCCTGATCTCTCTTTTAGACAAACAAGATAATCTCTTCATGAGGGTTTCTTTTGATTTCTGTTCTAAAATGCCTCTCTTTCATGTCCAAATCCCCTCAAAGGGGACACTGCAATTTAAAATATCCCTGGTGAAGCTGTGCCAATTGGAGGGATAAGAATACAACTTAGCATCAGGGAGAGAAAACATGGAGGAAGCAGGTATGTAGCCCAGAAGAGGTGCATTTTTAGACTGAGAAAACCATGTGAGAACTCAGTCTGTAAAGATGGTGGTGGTGAACTTTGCCCTCAGAGTTTGGTTGAAGGCCAATTACCTCCAATCCAAGGGCAGACAAAAAGCTCTGATTCTGGGTAGGTGCAGCTAAAGAAAGCAGGTCTCAGGGACACAAAGGAAAGATTAAGAAGTCTTCATAAGGTTTTAAAATGATAACCTGAGATAAAGTTTATCTAAAAGACACTGGTCTGAGGAGACCTTCTGAATATCCCTTGTGCCAGAACAAGGAAAAGTTTTTCGAATCTATGTCATCCTTTCCCTATAGACTTTTCCTCTTAAAAACAACATTAACAGCACTACACAAGCAGACAGACTATAGGGCATGTGTAAGAAGGCTAGAAAACAATTTCATCAAGGAACAATATAAATCCAATCAGATAACCAAAAATACTCCAAAGGATCTCATTTCAAAAAGTAAAATAAACACAGGGTGCGTGGTTAAGTGTCTGACTCGGTTTGGCTCGTGTTATGGGCAGGTTCGTGGTTTGTGGGTTTAAGCCCTGCGTCGGGCTCTGTGCTGACAGTTGTGGAGCCGGCTTGGATTCTCTGTCTCCCTCTCTCTCTGCCTTTCTCCCTGCCTCTCTCCCTGCTCGCTCTCTATCTCTCTCTCTCTCAAAATAAGTAAACATTTTTTTTTAAAAAAGCAAAATAAACCCAAAACTGAAGAAATTCAATGAAATATCAGAGCTCAGCTCATCATGAATTTACTTCCCAGATATGGGCAGATTGGTATCTCAAACAAGTAGACACAAGAAGTCTAAGCTATCTATGGTCACTATTACTAAGTGGAAGAGCTGGGTCCAAGGAAGTGAGTGTTTCAACTGAATCTCAGTGAACCTCCATTTCTGTCAATGTCCTCCAGCCAAAGACCACAAGGAGCACACCTGGGGTTGAACAAGTTGAGCTTATTGCTTGTTGCCAGGAAGGCCAACACAAGGTGGAAAGTGGGGATGTTGAGGTGTCTCTCTTTGTTGCAATGAACAATAACCCCAGCTTGAATCAACCGCAGGCATGTCCTGGTGGTGTTTGGCTGAAGGGCATTGACAGTGTGTGATGTCCGAGAGTCTACATTTTTGCTTCTGCTATTTAGTAACTGTGTGACCTCAGTCAAGTCACTTAAGTTCTCTGATATTCAATTTGCTTATCTGTAAATTGTACATAGTAACAGTATTCACTTCCTTCAGCTGCTACAAGACCTACAAGGAAAATTTGTTTAAAAAAACATAAGTGTCCAGGTTGTGTCTCAACTGGCACCTAGACTAAACAGCTCAGGAATCCAGTGGCCTAATGAATCTGGGTGCCTGCATTTTTTCTGCAGATAGTGGGCACTGCTCTACTGGCCCTGGAGTTGGCCTCAAGGAGAGGCTTGTAGCCTGCAGTATACCCTTCTCCCCCAGTTAGGGAACCCTTCACCTGAGAGCAATTTCTGCAACCCTCATCCTGGACATACTTGTTCTCTAATTGTAGTGTACTGGGTAGTGGGAAGAAGACTAGACTCAGACTGAGAAAAACTGGGTTTCAATCCTAACTCTTTCAGTGCTAGCTGTGGGTTTCAGAAGCCTCAGTTTACTTGTGTGTAAAAATGGGTATAACAAACCCTACTTCATGTCTTGTGCAACTAACAAAGATTATGTTTTTGCATGAGGAGTGGGGTGATAAAATGATTCTTTCCTTAGTTGACACCAAGGTTTCTGTTCAGAAAAAGACAGTCTCTTTTAAGGAGAATACTCTGATATGGCAATTGCAGGGAAGAAGGAGAAGTTCTGATGGAAAGGACTGGAAGATAACACATATGTAGCTAAACTGCCCTTCATAAGAAACAAACATGAATTTGGGGTGGGACAAAGAAGGAAAAAAAGGAAATGGGAGAAGGGAGAAAGAAGCAAGAGTGGATCTATGACAGGAGAATGGTTTGCACAGAACTCCCAAATAGTAATGCAGCCAAGAACTTCTAAATGCAGGAGTGTTTAGTAATCAATTTTTGATTGTTTATACTGCTATAACATATGACCCTTCATCTACTCAAACTTTGATAAATTATGTTATTTGCATAAATGCTTCATGTGAGAGGTCTTCATAGAAAGCCAGGAAGAAAAAGAGCATTCCCAGTCTGGTGTGATGAAAAATAGTGGGGGGTAGCCATGGAAGATGAATTCTTTGTGAATCAGAAGCTCATTAGGAGCCCCAAATCAGAAAACCACATTAGCCGTGGGATTCTGACCTCCCTTAGAATTCTCAGGAACCTTTGGGAAGACACTAGGCTTCCTTGACAGGGGGGCTGGAGCCAATTTTATCTGACTGTGAAAAGACAGGCTGACCCTCTACTGATCTGGCTTACATGTGCACTCAAGGCTGGCCAACCACAGGCAGGTGCTCCACGCTGGCTATGTTTGAATCTCCACTTGGTTAATGTCTCTAATATGCTTTCCCTATGTGGTTGTTAGCTCCCTTAGGCTAGAGGTGTGTCTAGAAATCCTCCCATTTTTTTGTGTTCCCCTCAAAGCCTGGCAAAGTACTGGATACAGGAGAAGAGGAGAAGACAGAAGATAAACAAGGAGGTTAGGCTCTAAGTCTTAACAACTGCACTTATTGTGCTTTGTCCTAGGCTGGGGTGGGACATGAACCCAATTTAGCATGGTACGAAACCCAAACTCCTAACCATTCCATTATGCAGCCTGCCTCAGAGTTTATTGCATCTTGCTTTGACTCAAATAATCTTACCTAAAGCTAGGTGTGGCTGCACTCCCCCCCTCCCCTTCTGGGCCCCAAGGCCTGCAAAATGAAGGTATTGGGGGCCCAAAATGGAGAGTAGAATGTGTGTCTATAGGGAACCGTGATTTCTTGTTTGTGGTTTCCCTAGCAACCCTCCCCTTCCACCACCCGGCCTGCCCCCAGAAGCAAACTTGGCTTGCCACAGAAACTGTTCTTGCTGATAGGGTTGCCAGAATTAGCAAACAAAAATACAGGACGCCCAGTTAAATTTGCCTTTGAGATAAACAATAAACACTTTTGTAGTATATGTATATCCCATACAGTATTTGTGACATACTCATCCTAAACAATTATTTGTCATTTATCTGAAAGGCAAATTCAATTGGCAATTGTGTATTTTATCTGGCAAGCCTACTCACCTGAGCATGGTATTTCAGAGAGTGGAGAAATAGGGGGTTTTTGGAATTTCCTGTTCCATGGTTTCAGCAAAGAACCTAACACCTGCTGTTTTGGCCAGTTCCTTGAGGGAACTGCTTCAAGCACGGTGCTTATAGCCAGCTCCAGTGCTGGGGTAGACTGACCAACTTGTCCTGGTTTTCTTGGGAATCACCCACTTTTAGCGCTGAAATTCCCACATCTCAGGAAACTTCTTAGTTCTTGGCAAACCTAGATGGTTTGTTACGCTAATGAGGGACACACCTACAGGAGCTGGAGATGTTGGAAGATAACAAATACATGGCTAAACTGCTAGCTGAGTCTCAAAGAATCTTAATACCTCTTCTAACCACATTTCCTTAGGTCTGTTTTCAACATGGACAAGTTTTGGGGGGAAGGCTAAGAATCCTAGGTCTGAAAGGTGTTGGTTCTAGAGATCATTTAAGCTCAGCCTCTGCTTGTTAAGTGTTTACTGAACATTTCCAGAGATACTCTGTCACCTCAACTGGTTATTATTATTGTTATTGTTATTGTTATCATAATTTACCATGGGCACTGTGCTAAATATTTTATGTTATTGTCTTCTGTAACCTTCTCAATAACCCAGTGAGGTTACTGCTGTTATTATACCTTTCTAGGAATAAAAAAATAGAGACCTAGAGGGGTTGAATTGCCCAAAGTCATAAAGCTGCTATTTGACAGAGCTGGTATTCAAGGCCAGGGGTGTCTGACTTCAGAGTCTGTGTTCTTAATCATCATATTCCATTGTTCATAGAAAGCCCTGATCATCTGGAAAGCACATTTAATATCTAGCTAAAATCCTTCCTGCTGCATTCCTAATAACCTCTTTCTTAAATTTTATTTATTTATTTTTAAAATTTATTTTAGAGAGAGAGCACATGAGCACAAGTTGGGGAGAGGAGCCGAGGGAGAGAGAGAATTCTTAAGCAGGCTCCATGTTCAGTGAGGAGCCCGATGTGGGGCTTGATCCCATGACCCTGGGATCATGGCCTGAGCCCAAATCAAGAGCTTTCAACCAACCAAGCCACCCAGGCACCCCCCAAATTTCTTTCTTGCTTAGTTATCAATAAAGAGAAGATGGCTACTCCTAGGAAACCGAGAACTAGCCATGTTCTCCAAACCAACTTTAATTGGGACAGCCAGTCCCACACCAGCATTCACAAGCCACCTTCATGTCCTCTTCTTGAGGAAATTTAAGGACAGCTGGGCAGCTCACTTCCAGAATGGAGAACCCTATTGTCTCTTTAGGCTTGTAGTTTAGGCTCAGTGTCTCTCTCTAAGGGCCAGCTCTTTGGAGGGGGTCTCAGTGGGCTAAGAGTTGAATAGATCTTCTGTGGTTGGGTAACAGCGATATAGTCAGGGGAGAGAGGACATCCCAGTGAGGATTTGCTTCTCTTTCTGAAGGCCCCTGCTATGGGGAGGGAGTAGAGGCTAAGGGAAGTTGCTGCCACTCTACTCTTTGAAACCCTTCCAAGAACTGATGGATCCAGCCTGTGGAAATAATTGCAGTGCTTCAGAAATTTTGAAGGGTTTTTCAAGGATAACCCAAGGAGCATGTAAAACCCTCTTCGGAGGGTCCTCTGAGCAAATCATTTCTTAGACTTTATGGTTTGGGACTAATTGTGCTTAAAAAGAGAATTCATTTTCCTTTGGGGCCAATGTGTCTACTGCCTAGGAAGGGGCAGGCCAGGATGGAGGATTAACCTCTCCTTGCTTTAGGGGATGGGAGAGGTACCAGCTCAATAGTCTGCCTATAGTCTCAGCTCTGGGGCTGTGTCCCTTGTGTCCTCCTGGGCATCACAGAGAAAGTCCCACAGGAATGAAGTTTCCCAAGGTAAGAATAGTTGGAAGGTAGGGGTGCCTTCCCCATCCTACTAGGTGGCAAGAGGAGCCCACGCTGGTGGGAGAGTAGCTACCCTGGCCTCTTCCTGGGCTTGGCCAGGGTGGGGGAAAAGGAGATGGAAAGAAAGCCTCAAAACCCTAAGAGGACAGGGGAGAGCTGACTCCCTGTGTGGGTCATTTGCTTTAAGCTCTGGCACCATGATCTTAGCATCATTTGCTTACCTGGAGTGCCCCGATCATAGCAGGGGAAACTGAGGCCCCCTTTCTTCTCCATCCTGGCTGCTGGCACAATTTCCCAAGGAAGGCACCCCAGCCCTGAGGGTAGACAATCTGCTCCATAAGAGGTGTCATCTATAGCCAAGTGACTTTTACCTGAACAAGCAACCAGAGCTGAAGGACTCTGAAAGGGACAGACCACTTAAAAATGTTTTCTTCTTCTTCCTCTTCTTCTTCTTCTTCTTCTTCTTCTTCTTCTTCTTCTTCTTCTTCTTCTTACATATTTATATAAAATAATAATTATTATTACTTTAGAGGAGATATAATCATATCTCTGAAAAGGCATTCCTAGGCAGCAGTGTTGAAAGAAAGAGGCCTGGGGGCACTTGGGTGGCTCAGTTGGTTAAGCATCTGACTTCAGCTCAGGTCATGATCTTGCAGTTTGTGAGTTCGAGCCCTGCATTAGGCTCTGTGCTGACAACTCAGAGCCTGGAACCTCCTGCTTCAGATCCTGTGTCTCCCTCTCTCTCTGCCCCTCCCCAGCTCGTGCTCTGTCTGTCTCTCTCTCAAAAGTAAATAAAAACATTAAAAATGTAATTGAAAAAAGAAATAAAGAGGCCTGGACAATTGCCTGAGAGGGTCCCTTCAGTGGCAGATGTAGCCTTCATTGTTTGTGGGGCTGCGGAAGAGCAGGGAGGGGCCCTATTTCCTGGGAAGACAGAAGAAGTGGCCTTTTGGGCTGAGGACATTTCTTGCTTTCAAGGGCTTATGTCTTCTCCTCCCATGGGGAGCAGGGCAAGAGCAGCCCCTCCTCCCTATCCAGCTGTGCCTTGGGAGGGGTTCCTGGGAGTCCTTTCCTGTCACTGGGGGCAGCCCTTGTTTGAGAATAGGTCAGTGTTTCAGAGACACAAGCAAAGAAGGGTATGGAGCAGACTCAAGAGGCTTGCAGACTGCTGTCTTTCAATGTGCCCGAAAGATTCTTCAAATGAGATTTCTCAATAGAAAAAGTAAGAAATGCATATAATTACAAATTCCCACCATACTAAAAGACATAGAGTGAAAAGTCTTCCTCCCACTCCATGCCCCCATCCCTTTCTCCCAAGCGGCCACTCTTACCGGGCTATGTGCATCTTTCCAGAAAGATCAGAGATTTCCCTTGAAAATGTTCTTTTCTCAGACCGAGGTCAAAGAGATTACTGCCTATTTTCCCCTGTAGGATTTTGATGGTTTCCTGTCTTACATTTAGGGCTTTAATCCATATTGAGTTTATTTTTGTATATGGTGTAAGAAAGCGGTTCAGGTTCATTCTTCTGCATGTTGCTGTCCAGTTTTCCTAGCACTATTTGCTAAAGAGACTGTCTTTTTTTCTATTGGATATTCTTTCCTGCTTTATCAAAGATTAGTTGACCCTATAGTTGTGGGTCCATTTCTGGGTTTTCTATTCTGTTCCATTGATCTATGTGTCTGTTTTTGTGCCAGTACCATATTGTCTTGGTTACTAAAGCTTTGTAATACAGCTTGAAGTCCGGAATTGTGATGCCTCCAGCTTTGGTTTTCTTTTTCCCTTCTGAATTAGCTTGAATCTTAACTTTAATGACTCCTCTTTTCTGACCTCAAGTTTAACCATACACAAAGGAGAGAAAATAGTTTAATGTGACTCCATGTACCTACCAACCAGCTTCAATAATTTTCAACATTTGGACAATGTTATTTCATCTAACCTTTTTTTATTATAATTTTCTGGAGTAGGAAAAATCCCAGGCATCATGACATTTCACCCATAAATATTTCTCTATGCATCTCTAACTGATAAAGACTCTTTAAAAAACATAACCACCATGTTATTATCACACCTAACAAATACAATGAAGCCCTTAGTATCATCTAATCCCCACTGACTGATTTTCAATCCTGCTGATCTACAAACTGCATGCAACTTGCCCTGTCTGAATCTTTAACATGGGTATCTGGTTTAGCCTGAGAAGTACAGAGGGTTGGAGACTTCAGCCACAGCACCCCAAAGTCTGTCCATTCTGCCCCTGGCTGTTCTTGCTCAGACCAAAAGCTCTCTATTCAAAAATTCATTAGGAGTAGAAAAATCTTATGAGTAACTTCCAAGCAATGAGAGTCTGGAAAGAGGCATTCTCTAGCAGTGGCTCTGTACTTTACCTGCTGGGTGGCATTGGGAAAGCTGCCTCTGTACACCATCAGTAAAATTGAGCAAATAACATTAGTCCTCAGAAATTAAGTGAGTTTTTGACAGCCAAGGATAGTGGTATTATTTTTGCTGTGCTCAAAGATTATATCAAACATGCAGCCTTTTTGCAGGGACCACTGTGCCAAAGCTGGCTTAGTGTTCATGTTGGTGGAGGTGCGTTATGTGGACAACTGATGTCTCCATTTTGCTAGTAGCTATTTGGCACTCCCCAGGTACTCCTGAGTTTATTCATCTGATTATTTTGGCTTCGAGGCTACCTTTCACAGTATCCCCAAGTCATGGGCATCTCCACAATCCACAATCCATACCCAACACACCGTCAGCCCCCATTAATTCTTGCATTGTTCCTGAATCTTCAGGAGAGGAAGGAGAGCACACTTCATTCCCCCCACTCCGTGCCAGCCCAAAGTATGTGACATTTCTGGCCCTCAGCCCTCAGTTCTGTTGGCTAGAAAGGCATGGCCAAGCCAATTGGCATGAAGTTGGGTGTGGAAAGTTCTAGTTACAAGTACATAGGACATAATATATTGCCTGCCAACCAGCTAGCCTTTTGTGCCAGGGCTAGAAAAGCTGTAAGAAGAAGCCACTTGCCTTCCTAAATTTTGTCTGGGAGGATATTATCTTGGGGAGGAGAAGCAGAGCCTCAGCTCCAGAAGCCTAAATGCTAGCAGGTGATCTCAGGCTTTCATTGGGACTATACATTCTCTGTTCCACTTTACAATCTTCTCTGTGGACATGGTGGAAGATATGGACCACAAGATTGGGCACGATAGCCCTTGTTTAGTTTCCTGAGGCAATTCGCTGGACTTTGCTGAGTTTCAGAGTTCAATCTACTCAATGTGCCAAAGAGAACCCACTTGCCTAGTGGCCTGCAAGAATCTGCTACTATGGGATCACACCACAGAGAGTGGAAGTAATATCCAAGTGTTTTGGAATTATTTGCAATAAATCTGCACAACAAAAGCAAGCTATGATTGAAGGGTCCAAATCCTCTGAGGTACTATCAGAATTTCATGAAGGAAACTGTTTACTAGTTTCATACAATCCTGCATTGTTCCCACAAGCACCCAGCACAGGCAGCAGGCTGTCACCAAGAAGGCTGGTAGTGCCCTCTTGAGGAATCCCTGGGCACTGCCAGGGACCCAAGTGAACTCTGGAGAACGTTTGCTAAGGGTGCCCAGCAGAACTATTGGAAGCAGTATCATAGAAATAGGTGGGGGTGGGTAGATTAAAACACACACACACACACACACACACACACACACACACACAACCCTTGGGGACCTGGAAAGAAACCACTGTGGAGCCTGTGGGGAGGTCTCAGGAGAGGGGTGGTGAGTGGGTTATGAAGCAGTCAGGACATACAGACTACAACATACTAGATCTTGGGTAGCTGGAACCTTAAGGCACTGGGGAGTGTGAGCATGACCTACCTGAGACCTTTGCCATCCCTGGACATAAAATCAAGGTGGATACAGGAAGACATGATCCATCAAAAAGTGTGGAGAGAGAAAAAGAAAGACAGAGATGGAGAGCAGAAACAGAAAGATTGAGACTTCTGAAGATAGAATGAATGGTAAGGCAATAGAGATGAAGGAAAGGAGAAGAGAAATGTGTATTTGAGGAACATGGTTGAAAAATTGGAACCTGTGAGTTTATTGGGAACACATCTTTTCTTCCAAGTAGCCTAACAGTCCCCAGAGCTGCTGCTGAGAATCTAGGGGTAGATTTGTGAGGAGACTCAGCCCAAGCGATTTCCCCTGCAAGCAGAGCTGTCTCATCTATCCGAGCTGTGAAAAACCATCTCTCTCACCTGCTAAATCAGAACCCCCAGAGTTTGGATTCAGTTTCTTCAGCCATCTGAGCTGTTAAGGGCACACATTTGGTGACTTCTTGCTTTTGGTTTTCCCTCTCCTCCAGGGAGATTCTGACAACAATCATCCAGAAGTTAATTGTTGGCACAATCCTACAACCCAGCTTCCTCAGGAGGTAGAATCTATGGCTGGAGAGCAGGGTCAGCAAGGTCAGGGGTCCTGGAAACTTCTGCCATCAGTCGCACGGTCTGCTCTACAAAGCTCCTATACAGCTCTGCAAAAAGGGCAGCATTTCCAGAGATCCTGTCTCTTTGGGGCTGGTATAAGAGCAAAGGATCTAGAGCTATAGGACTCTGGACAAGCCTCAAATACTGTAGGATTGAGGACCTGGGTGAATCCACAGAGACATCTGCAGAAGATTCACCTAACATCAGAGCTCAAGCCAGAATGTGTCCAAGGTCACAGCACAAAGAGAAAACTGTAAGATACAATTTTGCCATTCTCCTCCCCACAGGAAGATTCTAAGCTCTGTTCAGTACCTCTTTCTTCTCCTCTCTATCTCCAAGGAAAAGCTCTAGAAAAAATGTGTTTTTTGTGTGTGTGGGTCATACCTTCTTTCGTGGAGTCTTCTAACAAGTATTCCTTCAGTTACATGCGAACCAGTTTCTTCATAGGTCATCCATGGGAGAATGTGGGCCTCAAGGTCAACAGAGTGGTGACTCTCTCTGAGGCCCCTGAAGGGAAAGAGAGCACTAATAAGGAGACTAAGTTAAGATCCACCTTTTCTAGAAAACCTTCCCAGACTAATCCCACCTAACAATGGGCCCTCAAATACCTTCACAGTCTTTAGAAATAAGTATTATTGGTAAGGTAGGTTTCATATATTGTTCCCCTGTTTTTGTTGCTTGGCCATTTTTTTCTTAGTGTTTTTTCTCTGAGGCAAGGACTATATTTCCTTTCCCCTTCTCTCTACCTTCATTGGCAGCCACTGCTTCACCCCAACCCACCCTTTGCCTCTCACCAGCCTGGCCTTAGCTCTTTGATGACACTACAGTCTCAGGATTGAATACTGACCACCTGATTCCCAGATCATGTTAGTGATTTGTCTCAAGGTTAATTACCCTCCTTTGAAATCACCCATACCCCTAACTCTGACCTTCTCTTTACCTTATTCTGTGAATTTGCATAGGTCTTGTCACCTCTTTGGGGTCTCTGTTATCCTTTCTATAAAATCATTACAATTGTAGCTTCCCCCAGCTTGGTCAAAATCTGTTCGTGGAATCAACAGCTTGTGTTTTGTCCTCATTTAGTTGAAACCAAGAAGGATTTGGAAGAAATTATTTAAAAAGACAAAATTTTCTTCTCAATTATGTTTCTTAGAGCTGGGTAGAGGATGGATGCTTATTTGCTAAGGAGTTGGTGGGGGGAGGGGAAAGGTAGACAGGGCCAAGATCAGCTAAGAGTGAGAGGTGGAGTTGGGGCAGAGTTGGAAGTACTCTGGGAATAACATCTACGTTTCTGACCCTGAGCCCCTGGCCATGGTTACAGCTTCTATGGCTTCTGACACTTGGACTGCAACATCCCACACCAAATAGACCCAAGCATCACTTGGAGGTTCCTAGGACCTCTTTTTGTTTCTACCCCCAAACCACATTCCAGATGCTCTGCATCAGAGTGAAATTCCTCACAGACAAGGCTTAGAGAAAAACTGAAAAACAGAAAATGAAACAATTGGTAGTGAAAGGCAGAAAAAGAAGATGGAGTTCTTATAGAAGGGAGTATCCCTAAGGAGGTGGGGACAAGGGGAGGAGAAGGGGAGGAGGAGAGGAGGAGGAAAGCGGGGCCTGTCTCTTTAAGGGGGTTGGCTGTCAATCAGAAAGCCCTTTTCATTGCAGGAGAAGAGGACAAAGATACTCAGAAAAAAGTAAAGGACCGAAGAAGGAGACTGGAGAGACCAGGATCCTTCCAGCTGAACAAAGTCAGCCGCAAAGCAGACTAGCCAGCCGGCTACAATTTGGAGTCAGAGTTCCAAAGACATGGGTGAGTTTCAAAAACTTTAGCATGGAAGATTCAAGCAGGCACAGAAATTTGCAAGACAATTTCCAACTTTAATGTTCAGGGTTTCCAATGGTTTCAATAAGCTGTGTTTTGGCACTTGTTGTCTTTAATTCCTTAGCACTCAATTAGGTTAACTCCTTTTCTGCTGTACTGAGAATGATGCTTTATTGCCCAAGAACTCCAGCAGCACGTGGAGAGTACCACAGGTCCTTGGAGAGAGTGCCCAGAGGGTTGGATATGGTCATGTGTCCTCCTACCCCCTCACTTCCCTCTACCTTCTCTTTTCCCCGGTTCCTAGGCCCTGGTAATGACTGGGTCAGCTGACATCCCTGGTTCTTCTGGTGACAACTGAGTGTTGGCTAGCCTTCAGATGTATAAAATGACTGCTTGCTTGATATGAAATTTGGACCCCGTTTGACATCAGAAGGAAATTGGGGAGTTGAGCAAGATGGAACTCAGGCTTGGCTATGGCTGAAAAGGCCAATCTCGGGTTCAGGAAATGAAAATAAAGGCCTCAATGGATATGGGTAGGGTATGTGTGTGTGTGTGTGTGCACGTGTACATATATGGGTGATCATATCTAACTAATATCATAGACTTAGCCTTTCTGAGGGCATGATTCAGACTCTAAATCCCTCCTATGCTCCTATGACAAGAAGGCTGCTGGGACCTTAGGGATCTTGCTGACTTGGTTTAGTACTAAGGGCTTCTCCAGGTTCCATGAACAAAGAGAGAAGCTATCTGGTCTTTCATAGTGTCTACTTAGAGCAAGGTGTATAGAGCATGAGGGTCTTTGTCCACACAGGATGTCACAGAGATGTGTAGACATTGCTCACTCACATTTGGCAAAAGAAGAGTAGCAGCTTGAATACATCCCAAGTGAAATGAGAATCAATTATTGTATGTATTCACCATCAAATATAGTACCCAGAAGACTACAGGAACATCCACGGAAAACAGTTTTCAATTATATTAAGCTGGTGTCAGCCTTTAGGTTGTTTCATCCTGAGAGAGCTTTTTGAAGCATGTATTCAACATGGATAATTAAGAGGGCAGGGCTAGAATCAACCAGGTTTGAATCCCATATCTGCCACTTATGAACTTCATGACCTTGGGTTGGTCACTGTGAATTATCACTTCATATTCTAGAAAATGGGGATAACAATAACTGCTTTGTCTACTTGCAGGGTTGTGAAAATCAAGTACTAATGTTGTGGATGTCCTTTGAAAATGGGAAAGCTCTATAACAATTGTAAATAATGATAATACCATTTATTATAAAATAATGCATGTATAAGCTGACTCTTAACTCTTTCCAAAGTGGTTTGGACTTTTTTTGTGTACACTTTGTGCACTTGGGTAAGAATCATTTGACCAACTCAGTGTAGCCAGATGAGAGGTGAATGTTGGAGAAACTCAATTCCTACCCTTGGTAATGTCAGGAACACTACATAATGTCAGGGCAGCTGATTGGGTAGGTTGTGAATTAAAAAATGGAAAGGGAGTAAAGAATGATGCTAAATATTACTTCCTCAGAGGATGAAAGCCCTGAGGAAAAGGCAGGAACAAATGAGGTGACCACAGGGACAGTTTCCTATATCATGGAGGTTGGATGATTTCCTCCAGGGGAAATTGTCACAGATAAGGGCAAAGTTGAGGTTGTGTATTGGATCCCAGATCCTGGGGGTGGGCAATTCTTGGGCCAGGTGCACATAACAGAGTAGCCATTGAGTTTCCAATTATTCAATAACAAAATATCTCAAGTACTTTATAAATAATAGACCGTCTCTGTTTAATCACCTCCAGAAACAGGGAGCTAACTACGTCGACCAGATAGAATCCTATAGGATGAGAAACAAAGAAGAACACTGAATTCAGTATTCTCTATACAGAAGGCTTATGGGGGAAATGACAGTTCATTAAACCTTTTCCCAACTTGGGAGGGGAATGTTCCAAATGAGTCTTTGGGATAACAATGGAAACAGAAAAGAGCTAAAGAGCAGTAACTGATTGTTCCCTGCTCAGTAACACAATGCCATTTCTGAACAGCAAAACATTGGCTCCTGCAAGCCTGTTGTCTGAGAACAGTGGCTGTTACCCTGGTAACCAGACTGTGATGCTTCCTTCCAAAGGTGGCTCTTTGCCGAGCAGTAAGTATAGTTTTGGCTGGTGCAGACTAAGTGAGGGTTGCTCAGACAAGAAGTGTGGAAGCGGAGGAGGGGTCCAATTTTACAGAATTCCTGAATACAAACTGAATCCCACCAGGATGGCAAGAATGCCACAAAACTGCCAAGAGCTAAAAAGAAACCAGATCCAAAACCGCACACTCACTTAATCTTCCTAGAGACACTGACCAAAATGATGATGGACAGCCTTCCCCACCCCATTTCTCACCTTAGCCTTGCAGAGCCAGAGGAGATCTTGGAGAGTTAGGCAGACTGAAAGGCCTGCTCTGCTTGGAGGAGCCTTTGCCCTGGTTCTGCACTATGAAAGCCAGAAGTTTACTCAACAGCCTGACAACTAGAACTAATCTTTCAAAGCTATGTGAGTAGTAATAAGGCCTAAGAACCCCCTGGGAGATGGGTGGGAGGGGACATATAGTGTCTAAACCCATCAAGGCACTGGCACCCAGCCAGTGGCATCTTTTTCCCTGTTGCCTTTTTGTGTATTATCTTGAAACTCTGAAAACCATCCTCAGGGTATAGTTCTTGGTCTTGAAAGAAAGCAACTGTAGACATGCCATCCTTGCCTACAGAACTTCAGATCCAGAGAAGATGAAGTCAGGGCAGCGATATGGTCAGGAATAGTCACATCAGTCTGGAATGCAAACAGAGCAGGTTTCCCTTTCTTTCCCACTGTTAGGGCCTATCCAGTGTCAAACTTACCTCAAAAGTTCAACAAGTACCGATTGATTAATTCCTCCTTGGCTATTTGAAAATGGTCCTAAGGGTGATATCTCAGATCTGCACTTGCCTCTGAGCTCTCTGCTAGGCAGGGATCTGGAAAAGAGTCAGTGATATCCCAAGTAAGAGAACAACGTTCCCCAGATCAGCTTTACACTGCAACCAAGGAGAGAGGAAAAAAATGGTCAGAGACTGACATAAGGAATAAGGTATAGAAAATGTTATCTCTTAGCTTATTGCCGGGTACTTTTTCACTTCTGCATAAGTGGGAAAAATGAAGAAAATGTATCAAGGACAGAGTTTAACAATCAAGGTTCTATTCCAACCTCCATATGTTTGGGCATAAATCGTCACATATGTGTGTGTGTGTGTGTGTGTGTGTGTGTGTGTGTGTGTGTGTTTGTGTTTGGGGAGGAGTAGGGGGTATAGGAAACAAGGTGGCTCAAATGCTGTTGTTATGGTAAAAATAATATAATTTCTGTTCAAAGAAGAGGCTGAAATTCTTTTTTATTTAACTTTATCCGTATAACTCGACTATCCAGCAGGATTGACTTCCATGCTCCAGTGGCTGCAGGGCCCCTTTCAGCACTTGAATGTGGTATAGGTGCTGAGTTCATGTAGGGAAGACGAGATTATAGGCAGGGCTTTGTCTGACCAGGATAAGGCCAGAAGAAAAGTCTTTGTCTCTGGAACTCCTGATGATTGTTGTTTTACTCCTAGAACCCACCCACTGATCCTCATCCATCCCCAGTACCAGTCACGGCTGCTCTAGCATCTTGGCCCCGTCAACCATTATAGGCCCCAGTCAAGGAGGCCTCTGTTCATGGAGTGAGGTTAGGGGTGGGTTCTGGGAGGAGGGTAAGAGTGTAGTGCAGATTAGAGACTTAGGGAGATGGGGCCAGTTTTTTGCTCAATGAGCCTGCCTGTTGTTTAGCTCTATTGTACAGGGTTCTTCTATCTTTCCCTTTGTCAGCTGGATTCAAGGGACAGGCTGAGAATTGTGCAAGGCACAATTGGTCTCTTTCTACCATCTCTTTCGATGAAAGCCCCTACTCTCTTCCCTTTGATGAGTTCCCAGATTCACACTGAATTTCCATCGTGGAGCTGGTCCTTGAGGCATTCCCAGGGCATAGGAAAGGAGAGAGGGCTTGGGAGCTCTTGGCTCCTGCTTAAAGAGACAGCATCAGGATCAACACAATCCCTTGGATGGACATGGATCTGGATAAGAGTAACAATGGTCCTGATGATCTTTGTTAGATTCCTCTGAAAAGCGTTGGTGAGAAGGGTTTGAAGTTCAATCACAGATTGATTGGACTCATTTTGGAAGTTTGCAGATAAATCTAGCCAACACTGAGTATTTACCTTTTGCTTACATTTTGCCCAGAGCACTTGATCGTATACATTTTAACACTAGGTTATAGGTAGCTTTGGTCTTTGATTCACAGACACAAGTTTGTTCTCCCCAAGATTGAAATGTCATTGAAGAAAGGGACAAGGCTTTATAATTCCCATTTGTTTTTCACAATGCCTAGCTTACTGCATATATGCTTAATAATTGTACTGAATCCACATCAAAAGAAATGAAAGGAAAACACTGGGAAAGGTATTTATTTTTCTCTATAACTTATCACCAAAGTCAGGCAGTTTAATCCATTTGAGTTGCACTGGGTAATGTTATTACTATACAGTTCTTTTATGCCAATTATACCATGTGAAAGTCTGTCTTTAGCCTGGAAACATGAGCATGTCTCTTGAGAGAGCCAGAGAACTTCTCCAGAATCCATTATAGCCTTCCTAAATTAAACCAATACCCTTTCAACCATGAAAGGTACTGAAATGTAGAGCCTGTGGCTTCACACATTCCCAAGGATATTTCTTGGGCTGTAAAAAATCAAAGTGAACCCAGTGGACCTTTCTCAGAACGTTATGATTGTCAACTACTTTGATGAAGACACATTTTTTTTTTGCATGTTCTGAGTTTTTCCCCTTCGGAATCCAAAAGTTGATTTTTTGCTTGGATGGATTGAATGAGATTCTTCCCTTCTGCTGAACTTAAATGGCATCAGAACCAACATTTCATTTTGATTATAAAGAAATTGACATGTAATGTGTATGCTGATATACTTTAACTATGTAGAGCTCCAGAGTGATAGATTTATCTGGGGCCATTTATTTCCAACTCCGCATTAAAGATTCATTAAAACCTATGTCCCTCTTGACCCTTGCTTTGAATGTCAGAGGAACAGAAAAGGGGTGCTAAGTTATTTGAGGTCTAAGAGAATAGAGGAAAAATATATGTAAAAAAAAAAGTGTATCAGTTGATGATCCAGAGTTGCTTCCAAGGCTTAGTCCTTTATCATTCAGTAAAGATATTCCGTAAGGCACTCTGGTTATTTTTGGATGATTATCAAGGGATTTGATTCACTAAAGAGGATTTTTCCTTATCTTTACAATGCCGGTGGGGATATTAACTAAAACTTAGAGTGGATTCCCTGTTTGGCTAGCAAGAATTCAAATTCCTTCATCCCTAATCACACTGGACTGTTTAGCTCTTCCCAGGGTGAAAAAGCTGGGTGAGTGAGTGACACAGGACAGTCACTTGCTAGGGTGGATGGCTGTCCTTACTCTGGGCTAAATAAACAGTTCCGCCATTCTTCCCTGGGTCTGACCCCCTTCCCCACCCCCAGGCCTGCAGGTCCCTGCAGAATACCAATGAGGTTCCTGAGATCTCAGGGAAAAACAAGGCTTCTTTGTCCAAGGGAGCTATGGAGGGTTCTGTCCAAGCCCTGACCCTGTGCTGGGGAGAGAGGGAACAGTGGGGTCACGGACCTTCCCCTCCCCCCATCCTCAGGCTTCAGAGACCTTCTTTACTAGAAGAGTCTAAGAGTTTGGGGGTGGGAAAGAGTTGGATAGACAGAGTAGGAAAGCACTGTTTATTTCCAAGCTCCTTTTATTGACTTACAGGATGCATCTAGTATCTTAACCTGTTGAGAAAGAGGAAGATCAATTTTTCTAATGTTTCCTGAGAACAATGATCAATTTCACCTGCTGTGTCTTTCTTTCTGGTATATACATGTGTGCATGTGCACATTTGCATGCATGCATGCATGCGTGCACATGCACGTACACAAACACACACACACACACACACACACACACACGCACACACACACCATGGGCCAGCTCTGATGAAACACTCTTCCCAAACATTATTGCAAAGTTCATACTAAGTAAACTCTGCCTCCATTTACAGCAGCACAGCTACAAATTGATTGCTTTTCATAGAGGCCAAATTTTCTGAAAGTAGTTCTTCAGTTTTTAGAAAAGGATGAAAATTCAGTTCTGCCGCAAATGTTAGCTACTTACTCTGCTTGCTTCTGAAGCTCCTGAGCCTCATCTCTGGTGTCACATACCAGAATCTTTGAGGAAGAGGCTCTTTGAGGACCAAGGAAGTGTTGTCTTTTTATGGGATGATGGGTAATAGGACTCACTCATTCTGTGGCTCTGAGAACAGAGATAAATGCCTTTACCTCAACTTTCCCATCAGAGATAATTTGGTCCTTCAAAATCTGTTCACATTGCATCAGCCATGCAAACCAACAGATGTTTAAGCACATAGGGCTAAAAAGAAACTACTAGTATTAAGAGGGTTGGGCAAAGGACTCCCCTAGTCCTTGCTACAATGGTATGGACAAGTGAGCTTTGAATAAAAATTCAAAAGTAGAAATTAGCACAATCTGCTTTCTTTTTATAAGGCGTTCCAAAGTGCTTTTTCAAAAGCAGCTTCTCAGCACATCAGCTGTATATTTGTATATAATCCATATATATATGATATATGTACAAAATAATTCATATATCATATATATTGTATGATATGTGAATAGATGTATAAAACCAGATAGCATATGTATGTGTATCTATATCTATATTGATATTGATATCGATATTGATATAGGTATAGATTTGGGATATGGCCAAGTGGCCAGAAGGAGCCATCCTTTCCTCATTTAGTCAGCCATTTACTTGACATTTGTTAAGTTTTGCTCCATGTGGCACTTAGAACATGGGGCTAGTACTTGGGGCACAGCAGTTCTCTGAACCTATGACTTCTTGTGTGCCTTTCCTCTTTCTCAGCAACATTGGCATGGGGCTTGGGGTAACAGGTCTTGGGATCTCAGGGACTCTTAGCACTTTCAGACACCTGTGTTCTTAGGCTTTGGTGTGTTTTCGTCATGCCAGAAAGATGTTTTATGTTTTTCTGACTTTGTATAGAGTTTTTTTGTAGCTGTTTTGACAGAACTCCAGTGTAGGCCTGAGGGTGCAGACATTGGCCAAGCTGCATTATAGGGGGACAAATCAGTCATGCAAGGTGTTAAAAAATCATTAAGCTTGCATTTTTATTACTGTGAACAATAGTAACCCTCCCATTACTATCCCCTGCTCCCTGCCAATTTCCTTCTTCCCATTGGACTGCTCTCCACATAACATTCTAGATGATGAAGAAGCAAGCATTCCATGCAGCAAATACACACAGTATTCAGGAATATCAAGGAGCATGCAATTTCCAAAGTTTCTCCCACCTGGAATGCTCTCCAAGGCTCAAATCTTGTCTGACAATACCAATATCTCTGGCTTGCACCCATCCCTTCCTGGAACTCTTATTTACCTTCTGTAACCATTTCCTTGGCTGTCTGAAATTGTTAGTTGAAAATATTAGATCTACCTAGCTCATTATTCCTTAGTAAACAAAAGATTCTCGTATGGCACAGTCTATGTCTTTTATGTTTTCACATCCCACATAACACCTAGCACAATACTGGGCAAATAGTAAGTACTCCATTAGAATTGATAAATGACTAAAACAAACAAATCAGAATGATAAGAAAAGAGAGGATGATTGCCTAATCTCCCTAGCATGCTACTTCAATGACTAATTATTATTAAAACATTTTTTAAATGTTTATTTATTTTTGAAAGAGTGCGAGTGGGGGAAGGGAAGAGAGAGAGGGAGACACAGAATTTGAAGCAGGCTTTGGGATCCAAGCTGTCGGCACAGAGCCTAACATGGGGCTTGAACTCATGAACTGTGGGATCATGACCTGGGCTGAAGTCAGATGCTTAACAGACTGAGCCATCCAGGCGCCCCTTCAATGACTAATTATCAAAGAAACACATACATTCTAGGAATTAAAAGTAAGGATTTATTTTCATGAGTAAACTGAGAGTTGCTGGAGGGGTGTTGGGTGGGGGATGGGCTAAATGGGTGATGGGCATTAAGGAGGGCACTTGTGATGATCACTGGGTTTTCTATGTAAGTGCTGAATCACAAAATTCTACTTCTGAAATCATTATTACACTATATGTTAGCTATCTTGGATTTAAATAAAATTTAAAAATTAAAAAAAAGTCCAAAAAAAGAGAATACAGCTAAGTAATGGTTTTGGGGTCAATCTCACATTCCAGAACCCTAAAGCTCAGACTCTTCTGCTTTTGGAATCTGGGGTGACTACTCCATCTGTGCATGTGAGCATGGGCCTTGACTTGTCTGACAAAGAAGTATGAGTGGCACAAGCCACACAGGGAACATACATGACTTTTCCCCTTCTTCTTCCCCAGGCTTGTTGGAGTGCTGTGCAAGATGTCTTGTAGGGGCCCCCTTTGCTTCCTTGGTGGCCACCGGGTTGTGTTTCTTTGGGGTGGCACTGTTCTGTGGTTGTGGACATGAAGCACTCACTGGCACAGAAAAGCTAATTGAGACCTATTTCTCCAAAAACTACCAGGACTATGAGTATCTCATCAATGTGTAAGTACCTGTCCTACATGAACCCTTCTCTCTTTCTGTCTCTTCCTGGAGACATACAGGACTCATCAGTACCTTAATGATTAGTAGGGGATTAGTGTGGAGCCAGACAGGATTTCTGAGTCTTCCTTCTGTTTGCAGATTTCACCTATGCCTCATCTAAGGTCCTAAATGGGGGGAAGTGCCAAATTCAGAAATGGGAGGGTTGTCTGCTGGCTAGTCCACTTCTCATTGCCCCTTCACACCCACCGCACTTGCTTTGTCCCACATGTTCTAACTTCTGCCCATAGGGTTAACATTGACTGAGTTGGAGCCTCTACAGTGATAGGTATGGAGAACTCAGGGAAGGTCCAATGACTGGACAGATTGGGGCTGCTGCTCTTGGTTTGATATACCATTTGATTCTGCTCAGGCCCCCGTACTAAGACTTTCCTGTTCCTAGAGCATATTAGGCCCCTGTTCCTTCATCCATCCTCCTCCTGGTCTAGTTCGTCTCTTCTTTCTCCTACTGAAGGAATATCTCTGAAGGGTCAGGCCAAGGAGAATAGAGTCCTAGTTCTTCAGGTCACAGGGTAAGCAAGGGGTGGGTGGAGGAGCATGTGCTATTGGCCACACTCTTTGTCTTTCTTTACTTCAATAAAGATAAGGTGGAGAGGTTGAGGAGGAACCTAGTGATTTTCCTAAAGAATCCCTAGCCTTGTTTAGGTGCCCACTCAAGTGTCCACCTCACTTTTGCAAGAAGGGCTCTAGCTGGGTCCTCAATAAGATTTCCTGATATATTTTGTCTATATGTTAATGCAGGATCCATGCCTTCCAGTATGTCATCTATGGAACTGCCTCTTTCTTCTTCCTTTATGGGGCCCTCCTGCTGGCTGAGGGCTTCTACACCACCGGTGCAGTCAGGCAGATCTTTGGCGACTACAAGACCACCATCTGCGGCAAGGGCCTGAGCGCAACGGTAACAGGGGGCCAGAAGGGGAGGGGTTCCAGAGGCCAACATCAAGCTCATTCTTTGGAGCGGGTGTGTCATTGTTTGGGAAAATGGCTAGGACATCCCGACAAGGTGATCATCCTCAGGATTTTGTGGCAATAACAAGGGGTGGGGGACAATTGGGCGTGA
Organism: Panthera onca; assembly: GCF_046562875.1. Classification (NCBI taxonomy): domain Eukaryota; kingdom Metazoa; phylum Chordata; class Mammalia; order Carnivora; family Felidae; genus Panthera; species Panthera onca. The sequence goes on along the minus strand of NC_138357.1, from coordinate 45,074,289 downwards.
GTCTGTGGCCTCATCCCCACCCAAGGCTGAGCCCTCTCTAGGGGCTTGGCTTTTGAGTGAGGAAGTGATGGCTACAGCCGAACGAGAAGGTCAGGAAGAACGTGGTGCCCAGCTGGCTTAGCGTCAACTTTCAAAAGTTCCCTAGAAAATTTCATTCAAAAAAAAAAAAAAAAGAAAGAAAAAAGAAAAAAGAAAGAAAGAAAGAAAAAGCATAAGTTTTGTGGACACTTCATACAATCAGACAATTTCTAAGACATCTGTTGGTATTCCTTTACTCTCCTCTTAGCGGGGACCACAACAAGATTAGATATGACTGCCTAAGAGTCTAAAATGCTACTCATGGGATTGAGATACAGGTGCTTGATCTGAGAGGGAGGGTGGATCATGGAAAAAAATAATTGACTCCAAGGAGGAATTCACAATATTCTGGGATTTTACTCTGTTGGAGGTCCCAGAGGGAACTAGCATAGATCTGCATTTTTAATGCTTCATCTTTGTCTGAGGGCTATCCATGCTTCTACTGAGATACACATTGGTTTTCCATCTCTAGAGTTAAGATCCTTTGGGGGTTGAACATCTATGGATTATGGTGATGTCTTCTGTGGCCAGCAGTTGGCTTAGAAAGGTTTTTGGATCTGATATTTAAATCTCCTATTGGCTTTGCTCAATGACTAGGGATCAAAAGTCCTATGATGAGGAACATTTTCTAAGCTCAGCCTAAGGTTTGAGAAATGGCACGACTTTCTTTCAGGATCTGTTTTGATTTCTTTACACCTTATCTGCCAAAAAATCTCCCGAAGCCTCTCTAACCCAGGGATCCTCCTCACTCCAACCCCCACCCATTTCCCCCACCCTCCAACACACTTGGGGCCAGTTCTCTAGTAGATACTGCCCATGACAGTTGGCAGAGGTGCCCTGCTTACTAATTTAATTTGGTGGAGATCTCTGGAATCTGGTTTCATATCTGGCACATGCCGTTCCAGGATCTCCTAGTTTGTGTTTCAACATCTCCAGGCTGATGCTGATTTCTAACCACCCCATTTCAATTGTTTTAGTTTGTGGGCATCACCTATGCCCTGACCATTGTGTGGCTCCTGGTGTTTGCCTGCTCTGCTGTGCCTGTGTACATTTACTTCAACACGTGGACCACCTGCCAATCTATTGCCTTCCCCAGCAAGACCTCTGCCAGTATAGGCAGTCTCTGTGCTGATGCCAGAATGTATGGTAAGTTAGGATATGGGTGCTCTGGCTTCCTACCCCCTGTGAAAGCACTATATATTTTGTCCTTTACTTAGAATAATGAGGATGGTAATTATAAGGGAAAATATTATGGATGCCTGGCTCTTAGTTTTTTAATCCTTCTCCACTGAAATTGGAGAGACTTCTTCCCTTGAAAGGGAACTTCTTTTGGAAGTGGTAGGAATTTTCTTGGCTGTTCACACTGCTCTAGCCTGGTTGACTGTTGTTCCCAACCCAGAAGCAGCACATTTCAAAGACAAAGACCAGATTACACAACTGTTCAGTACCACCTTCTTCCTCTTCTCCTCCCCCCCACCTCCTCCTCCACCTACTCCTCCTCCTCCTTTACCTTCTTCTTCTTCTTTGGCAAATATTTACAAAAAAAGGGATTGTGATTGTTAGTAGGACCCAAATTTTCAGCCAGAATGATTAAGGATAGAAGAAGGGCCCTGAAAGAAAATCTTCATGGAGCCCACAACTCCACAACTCACCCTGGTTGACTTGTGTGTCTTATTCAGGTGTTCTACCCTGGAATGCTTTCCCTGGCAAGGTGTGTGGCTCCAACCTTCTGTCCATCTGCAAAACAGCTGAGGTGAGTGGGCCATTTGAGTTATTTTACAATGTAATTGGCTAGTACCATACAAATTTCTACACAAAGCCTTCAATTTTAAAAACCACAACTTCTCTTTGCTGGATTTTGAGTGTAGCTGTTAAAACATCTATTTTCCCTAGAGCTGCATAGAAAGCTTTCCATTCCAAGACTTCCTTCCTTAAAGGAGAAATTTGTAGCTTTAGGAAAAGATAGAGCTTAATGACAAAACCCCCAAATGAAAAATTTTATTCTTTTAGTTAAAAACCTTATCAAGAAAATGATTTGTGCATGGAGACACTCATAGGTTTTACAAAACACTTTCAGTTTGGAATCTTTCCATCTGTAATGAGAAGTAAAAACAAAAAGTACATTTGAAAGGGAAAACACTGTATTGGGAATGGATATCATATACAAATGAGGCAGGGGAATAAAAGTAAATCTTGAGGAAGATGGCAGTAACTTTAAAAGTTAAAAACTTTGTGACTTTAAATTTTGGAATCCTGGATATAACTGTCGGGAACCAGTTGATTAAAATATTTTATGAGTATTCCGTGCTCTGGATGCTATGTGACTAGGTGTTGTGATGTATATTAAAGAACAGGAGACCTGGGACACCTGGGTGGCTCAGTCGGTTGAATGTCTGACTTCGGCTCAGGTCATGATCTCACAGCTCGTGAGTTCCAGCCCCGCATCAGGCTCTGTGCTGACAGCTCAGAGCCTGAAGCCTGCTTCAGATTCTGTCTCCCTCTCTCTCTACCCCTCCCCTGCTCACACTCTGTTTCTGTCTTTCTCTCTCTCTCTCAAAAATAAATAAATGTTAAAAATTAAAAAAAAAAAGAACAGGAGGCCTATATGCAAAGAAGTGGCAATTTAGTTATAGATGCAGAATTAGCACAAAGATGTTAACATATTAAGAAAGCTGCATTCATGATTTACAGCAGAACATATTTTTGCAGTTGCAAGAAACTTTTCTCCCTTTTGCATTTTCTTGCAGTTCCAAATGACCTTCCACCTGTTTATTGCTGCATTTGTGGGAGCTGCAGCCACACTGGTTTCCCTGGTGAGTTGTCTGAATGATCTAAACAAATAAATGGTCCTGGGATAGCTTGGGTACAGCCATGCTGAAAGGCAAAAAGATAGATTCCTAACCTTGAAATGCTTGAAAGAAGCTCCTGGGAAGAGACAAAAAAAGGTATAGACTATGAACTTCTACTTTGGGTTACCAAGGTGGAAAAACTTCAGAAATTAGACAGGAACAAGCAAAGTGGTGTGAGGAAAAAGAAGGTAAGAGATTAATAGTCAGAAATGATAATATTTAGCATTTACAGAGCATGTAATATTGCCAAGTACTTTGCAATCATAAATTGCAGTTAATTCTCAACACACCCTGGTCAGATGAGTGACAAGAACATTGATACATTACTAAACATGATTTTCCAAAGCCTGGAATTCTATATGCTGTAAATATGAATCCACCTTGGGCACTCTCCAAAGGATTTAGGTACTCTCCTAAAAATACTGGGAGGACCTTCTAACATTATAAACTGTTATTACTATAATGTGATTTTATGCCCCAGGTCCTGCTGATGGTGTTACAGTGCAGTGTCAATGGAGTGCATTCATTGTTCAGATTAAAAACCTAGGGCACTGAAGGGTGAGGAATTCATCTGTAGTCATTAAATAAGTAGTGACTGTTCAAGGATGAGCTTGTAACCCCCCTGGCTTCTACTGCTGAAGCTTTTATACAAACTTGAGTTGTTCCTCATTCTGTAATAGATTAAACAGGGAGGATTGTACTGCATGTTGTGGCTGTGTGTCTGCAGCAAGCAGCCTGTGACTCCAGATCACTCAGACATGTGGATAGCATGATGGCAGAGCCCATGCATTGTTCACTTTATTGAGGAAAATCCAGTTCCAGGCCTAACATAGGTCAACAAATCCTTGTTGAGTTGATTCTCTGGGCCTGAGCCATTAGAAGGAGATGTCTCAGAGAGAACTTCTAGTCAAGTATGTAGGACAAAAGCCTGAGACACGCTGCTTTTCACAGATAAGGGGTTTTTCCTTTATTTAACTGTTTTTATTTCTATCCTTCTTCATACCCAAAAAGCTTTAGAGGAGGGAGAGCTTTCTTTTCTACTCTCACTTGCATTTTCTCTTCTGTTCCTACAGCTCACCTTCATGATTGCTGCCACTTACAACTTTGCCGTCCTTAAACTCATGGGCCGAGGCACCAAGTTCTGATCTCCTGTAGAAATTTCCCTTTCTCTAATAGCAAGGCTCTAACCACACAGCCTACGATGCTTCATCTCCCATGTTAACTCTTTGCCTTTGCCACTGATTGGCCCTCTTACTTGATGAGTGTAACAAGAAAGGAGAGTCTTGTGGTGATTAATGTCTCTCTATGGACTCTCCCCTCTTATGTACCTCTTTTAGTCATTTTGCTTCACAGCTGGCTCCTGCTAGAAATGGGACATTCTTCAGATGGTGACTCCCCAACTGCAAGTCACAAAGAAATGGAGGCTCTAATTCAATTTTCAAGCATCTCCTGAGGACCAGGAAGTGTTTTCTTCTCAGGCACTTCCGCCGATGGAAACAAAGTGGAAAGAAAGATACTCAGGTAGAGAGAAGGGATGTACCTGGTCCCTTTGACACCTATCAGGGCCAAATATATTCTCCTTGGTGTACAAAACAAAGAACCTACTTCTGTCTCCCTCTTACCACTGAAGATAGAAGAAAAAAAATGCAGACAAAACAATAGGAGCATTTGCCTAAATCTACCTATTGCATCTGGGAGAAAAGGGTCAAAGCAAGGATCTTTCACCCATAGAAAGAGAGCACTGACCCTGATGGCGATGGACTATTTAAGCCCTAACTCAGCCAACCTTACTTATAGCATAAGGGAGTGTAGTGTCTGTGTAGCCCAAGGGGGCACTTGGCCTTACACCTTATTAGAGAAGAGAGGCAAGGTGTTGTCAGCATCTTCTCACTCCCTTCTCCTTGATAACAGCTACCATGACAACCCTGTGGTTTCCAAGGAGCTGAGAACAGAGAGAACCTAGCTCATATGAAATAAAAAGGCTGACCGAAGGAGCAGCAGTTGTTAGTGGCTAACGGTGTAAACTGAGCTAGCCCTCTGGTAGACACAGGATAGCTAACTCTTCAGATAGCGTGTCTTTTTTCTGTTGATTAGTTCTATACTCTGGCCTCTGTCATATCTTCACAATGGTGCTCTTTTCATGGGGTATTATCCATTCAGTCATAGAGGATAATTAGAAGATCTTGATTTGTTTCAGAATGATGCATATTTCACATTTTCCAATTTGTTTATCACTTTTTTGGGGTTGTACCAGAAAGGTCTAGGAAATGATTCTTTGATTATGATTCTTTAATAGATGAACATTGAACATTAAACATTGCAAATAATATTTAAAATTGGCTAGTCCCATGTATCTACTAGATTTTCTCCAAATTATTCTGCTCTTGGTCGAAACAGATTTGGTGAATTTGAACCTCAATTTGAATAACTTATTTGATTGTTCTTTTTATGCTAGTGGGGGATGATTTGATTTAGCAGTGTTATCTTGGTGTGTAAAGAGTCAGGTTTAACATACAGGTTATTCTCCTAGTATAGATTATATAACCAAATGCCTTAGCCATCAGGCTCCATGGAAATGGAAATATGGAAAGAGTTTGAAACTTGAATATCTCCCAGGTTTCAGGCTTCTCTTTCTGTGTTTGTTAACTTTGGGTTAAAAAAGAAAAGGCTGAGTGGTCTTTATCGAAAGAAAGATTTTATGGGTATTACTGTAGATGGCTCTTTTGTTTTAAAGAGCTACTTTGTTTTCCCTCCTCCAAAGTGGTTTCAGCAACGTTTAAGGAGATGTAAGATATTTACAAAAATATACTTAATATTTGTCTTCAGACCAGTATACAAGATAAGCTTCAAGGCTGCATAGAAGGAGGAGATGGAAAAGATTCTGTGAGAAACCAATCAAGATCAAGGAAAGTGAAGTAATCCATATCTTGTGTTTTGTTTTGATTTAATAACATAACAAATAACCAACCCTTCCCTGAAAATCTCCCACACATACATACACACGTATACACACATGAAGAGAGTTAACTGAAAGTGTTTCCTTCATTTCTGATATAGAATTTCAATTTAACACACATAAAGGATAAACTTTTAGGAACTTATCTTACAAAATGTATTTTATAAAATTAAAGAAAAATAAAATTAAGAATGCTCTCAATCAAACATCGTGTCCTTTGAATGAATTATTTTGTTTAACTCCACAATAGAAACTCGAATAATTAGACCTTTATTGTGCTGTGTTCAAGAAGCTCATTTATTTTTCAGGTCACCCATGTTATTCTGACAACAATTTTCTGAAATATAGAATAGATAAAACACTACTATTTTTATAGCTTGAGACAGAGTCTAAGTAAACCCAGTAGGCACATATCTGAGCTTGGACTAGAACTCAGGTGGGCTTTTTTGTTTTTTTGTTTTTGTTTGTTTGTTTGTTTTTGTAGAATTCAGGTCTTAATGTGTGAGAACTTCTACTCAAATATATAGAGCAAAAGCCTATATGCTTGGACACACCTGTTTTAAGGTTGTTTTTTTTCTTCTAGAAGTGGGGCTTCAGAGTGTTTTGTTCATTCAGGTTGAAATATGGTTACTTCTTTAATATGATAATGGTGCCCCAGCCCTGGTGTGTTGAGGATTAAGTTATTCTTACTTTCTCTTTCAATTGTTTGGATGTTCAGTGTTCATACATGAATAGTGCTTAGTTTTATCTGAAAAGTACTGGATAAAAGGTTTAAGGTAGAGGAAGAGCAGATATGGTAAGGACAATGTAAATTTAAACAGTCTGTGGCAGGGCACTATTAAAGTAAATTAGTGACACTTACTACCTTGAATGGCCAGTCCACTCACTAGCCCAAATAGCATTTAATCCTTTTTACAACCCTAGGCTACAATATGGCACTCTTGGACAGCACTCTAATGACCAGCCTAAAGAAAGTGGCCTTAAAATTAGCTGTAGATTCATTGTTCCATAGTTGCATCTGGCAATGAGCATGACTGTAGAGAAAGGCAACTTTACCTGGTGGCAACAAGTCAGTCATCAGTTAAGGAGCTCCAATTGAATAGTAGTTTCAATTTAATCTCCTGATTTCTGCTTCACCACAATTAATATTCGACAAGCAAGTCTGGTTGGATGACTTTAAGACAAAAAGCATAAAAATATGACAAAGACTTATTTTTAGGCCCTGGCAAAACAAGGACACAGCACCATATTTTGAAGAGTTGATTCAGGGTGCTATAGAGTGAATGTATTTTTGCCTCAGAGCTGCAGAAAGCCAGTTCCCAAGAAAGCCATGTTCTCCATCTGCCCTTATTTGGCTCTGCCCTCTGGGACTGATCTATAGATGGAGTTTCCAGGCTCTCAGACGCTGAGAGCATCTCCAGTCTATCAATTGAGCCCATTGTTCTTAGCTCTCCCACACACCATAAACCTCCTTTCTCTGAACTGAAAGAGCTCTCTTTGTGCTTAAATCAGCCAAAGATCAAGATGCAGCTGTATAAACAAGAAACATTTTCTTACAGTGCCAGTTGTGTTGCTTGTCCTATCTTCAGGGTGAGTACTGAGTGCAGTTATGCAGGGTTTAGATACTGCAGCTCTGGCCAGAACAACATTTGTTCATTCATTAATTCAGGCTATTAACATTTATTGAGCACCTACTAAGCTTTGTGCTAACTCCTGGGAATGCCACGTTTGGGGGTGGTATGGGTAGAAAAGTGATAAATATAATGACCTTACATTCAGAGATCTCAGCCTCAATCATAGCAGAGAGGTCCTCCAGGGTGAAATGGAGTGGAGGCAGGGAGTATGCAAGAACCAATCTGACTGGCTGACTGCAATAGGCATCTGAATTCTCCCCTCAGTATGTGGGCGAGGTGGTGGTTAAGGGCCATGACTTCATGTGGCTCTGGTTTTCCAGGGCCTTGGTAAAACAAAACTTCAATTTAGAGTCTTAACAACTTGTGATTCGCTCTCTCCATGTCACTCTGCTTCTGACCTTACATGTGACAGTATTTATGCATACACTGTCACAATGCATGTGCATGCTTCCACCCACTCAGGCATCTGGGGAGTCAGAGGGCACATGGATCTGGATTTATATAAACACAGGCTATTTAGCATGTCTTTTCCTTTTCATCCAGGCTGAATCTGAGAAGTCATGGAAGAGCAGTATAAGATACAAGGCCCTTCTCTCTGAATTTCCTTACTATGAGCACAGATAATGTGTCTATTTTGACATTAACCATTAGCTTGATGAAAATTAAGTAATAAATGGAAGAAATATTTATTATTACATTTAAACGATTAATGCTTGGCCTTTTCCTACATTGATACACAGGTAAGGAATTCAAGTCAATATAAACTGGGAACATTTTCCTTGTTCACTTTGAAACAATAAACCATGCTTTTCTAAATTTTTGTTGTCCTCTAAAGTTTGGTGTCTGTGTATTCCTGCTGTGGTACTCCTTCAATTGGTCTAATTTATTACAAGGAAAGAAAAATAAGATAAAGAAATGAGTATTTTCAAGATTATGAAATAACCAAAATAAATACAACATTAACATCTTATTCAAAATTTCAACATATATTTATTTAACAAATTCTCTGTGCCAAGTGTTATGCTAGCTGTTGGTAATACAGCAGTGAATAAAATAGGTTGTCTTTGCCCTTATAGAATTCAACTCAAAGACAAAAAAGGGTTAGAGAGGGAAATAGGATTTGTGGTAAAGAATGAGACGAACATCCTTTAACAGAAAAGGTGGAAAACAGAATCAGGGAGAATCTTATACAGTCCCCTTAGAAACAAAGGGTCAAGTAAAAGAAGGTGTAGGCATGCAAGTCTGTAGAGAAGGAATGCTGACATGCTATGATATTTAGGGTTGAAAAATGTTAAATGGCCTTGTACTGTTTCGCTGACCAACATGGACAGTAAGCCAGCTCTAGGCTCCAAAGAACTAGCTTCGTGGATACTCCATGTGTTATGTGAAACTCTGCCTTTCAAACATGAAAGGGGAAAACCACAAAGCTGGATTCTGAGGGTTACAATAGTAAAATCAAACAAACCAGCTGATATTTGAAAATGTGTAGATGGCTCTAATTCTATTTGATGACTTGAGATCACATGTAGAGTGGCTTAAAAAAAGAAGGGAAATGGGGGCACCTGGGTGGCTCAGTCAGTTGAATGTCCAACTTTGGCTTAGGTCATGATCTCAAGGTATGAGTTCAAGCTGCACGTTGGGCTCTGTGCTGACACCTCGAAGCCTGGAGCCTACTTTGGATTCTGTGTCCCCCTCTCTCTCTGCCCTTCCCCTGCTCGCACTCTCTCTCTTAAAAATAAACATTAAAAAAAGAAGGGAGATATAGCTCTTGCAATCAAAGCTCCCTTCCATGATCCCAAACATACCAGACATGAATTTGCCAAAGTTTCATTTGATTTAAAATCTTAAATCAGTCCTCATTAACAAAAAATAAATGTGAATGGAAACATAAGCGTTCTCCTATATGTACATGATGTTATTACAAGCTAGGAGTGTTTTACTAAACAAATAGCTCAGCTAATTATTGTTAGAAAGAAAGCCTACATTTTTCCTAAAACCAGATTTGCTATTTTCAGTACATGTTTCCAACTTCTTGTTGGTGAATAGTGTAAATAATTCCATAGAGAAAGTATCATAGGATATATTCTGTGACTGGTTTATCTGGGTGGACACACAAATAAATTACATTTCTCAAAGACAGGTGGTTTATGAGTTTTTACTGATTGTGTGTGTGTGTGTGTGTGTGTATGTGTATGTGTATTGCTGTTGTTGTTTGTTTTTAGTAGCTGAGGTGGTTACAGATACTTTAAAATATTTCCAGGTTGAAAAAAAAAATTTAGATGTCATGCTTTATGACATGGGGGTTTGATGGCCTATTTGTCTCAGTGGTGAAGAAGACCCAGAATAACTGAAAAAAAGTCTTGGTCCAGTCCACAAGCAGCCCCACCTCCAATGATAACAGTGATACTTTATTGAGCTTTCCACAAAGTACAGTACTTCAGACATCTTATCTCACTGAATCCTCACACTGAGTCCTCCGAGGCTGAGGCAACTATCATCCCTCAGTTCCAGGCTGGAACACGTGCCATTATTGGTCACATCAGTTTGAATTTGAGGATGTCAATATTATTCCACTTCAACTGGCTGCTAAAGCTGTAGACATGAGTTGCATCCAGGTGTTTGTCAGGGAGCAGAACCTAAGTCACTGTAGCACAGTCCCTACCAGAAAGTCCACTAAGAGAAGCGGTAGTTCCAAAGGATAACCTGAAGGGAGTTTATTCCTAGTCATCTGCAAACATCTCTGATGGTGCAACCCTATAGTAAGACATGTTAGAACCCACACGTCTGCCCCATGCTTCTCAAAGTGTGGTCTGAGGACAAGTGACATCAGGATCTCCTGGGAACTCATTAGAAATGCATACCCAGACCCTGCCCTAGAATTACTGAATCAGACACTACACTTTAATAATATCCCAGGATGATGTACATGCACATTAAAATTTGAGATGTTTTGTATGTAATTACATATAAATGTATTAAAACCTGTAATACATTTATATTTAAAAATTAATGTTATATTCATGTACTGCTGTACTAATGTATGCATTATAAATCTTGCAAAATGGAACATTTAAAATTATAAGATGGGATAAACATAATAATATTTTTAAATAAATTTATTTTACTTGATTATGTACAAATTTATCTCTTATTTGAAACATTGTTTTAAATATTTTTGTAACAACATTATGACAGACTATGCCTCATTAATTTTGAAATGATGGTTTAACATTTTGAAATACTGAGTTCATTTTAAACCAGTGCTTGTATCTAATGGATGTCATAGCTGAAAATGATACCTCACAAAGATTCATAGATCTAAATGGCTGCAATATGACATTAGCTGTGCTTAGCAAAGCACGCTACTTTTTGGTCTCACTCTGCAGTTATGCAAAACTTTTTGTTAAGATTTGGCTATTAAATTTCCACCCTCCCTGACAGCAATCAGTGGCTCTTGCCTGCTACAATATTTTTACACATGAGCCCAAATTATTGGAGTAGAATGTTTTAGACAAATTTTAGATGTCCCATTACCTTCATTTTTTACAACTGGGCAAATTGGTGTCACACGCAGTGCTCAGCAGCAAAATCATAAGATGAAGGAAACATTCTCAAATATTTGTTTTCAAAATGTTCTCTCTATGGCAATTTCTTTGAAAAGCACTTGCTTTTCTCATTCATTGTGAAAAAGGCATCATTCCTTTGACAAATAAACTGATTACATCAGAGTCGAACTTTATGTTAGATATGAACAAAAAATTTTCTTTCTTATGTTAAGATAAAAAATTAATGTAAATACCAGGGTTAATGGATCATGTTGCAGTTTCATACATGGCATGTTAAAGACCATACTGAGTAGCAGTTTTTCCAAAGCATTTTGAGTATGAGAATCTCTTTCCAAGTTAAAAATTTTCTCAATTTTCCACCAAGGTAGTAGCTGTACTTTTTGTATTCATTGGTTGAGAAAACATTTAAAATCGAGAGAGACCTGGGACAATGGTGGCATAGGAGGACGCTGGGCTCACCTCCTCCTGCTGATTGCTTAGATTCCACCCACAACTGCCTAAATAACCCAGAAAACCACCAGAAGACTAGCAGAACAGACTCTGCAGAGCCAAGTGTAGACAAGAGGCCCACAGAAGAGGGTAGGAAGGGCAGAGAGGTGGTGTGTGCTACACGGACCAGGGGGAGGGAGCCTGGGTGGTAGAGGGGCAGCCCAACGGGAAAGGCAGAGCCCCTTGCAAAAGTGGAGGGGCCAGACTGCATGAGTTCTGACAGCCAGCGAGACTTAATATCTGGAATGTTAAAAGTCAACAGCTCTGCCCTCAGAGTGCAGGGAGGGTGAGAGGACGCTGGGAGGCAGAGGTGTTCAGCCACGGAAGACAGAGCTCAGCTTGGAGGGGGAACAAAGACGTTGGTAAGCCCCATTTCCCTCTCCCATCTTCCAGCCAAAGTTCCAAAGGGAACCAGTTCCCGTAACCCAACTTGCTTGCACTGTGCAAATGTCCAAAGCTGTGCTTCTGTGGATCCATCCCTCTGCTGGGTCGGCCTCCCTCCCAGTTCTGCAGGGCCCCTCTCACAAGGGATCACCTATAACAAAGCTAGCTAAGCCTGCCCCCCCCCCGCCCCAGTGCACCTTGTGGACCACCCCAGCTAATATGCCAGATCCCATCAAAGCAGCACCACAAGCCTGGCAGTGTGCAAGTAACCCAGACAAGGGCCACACCACTCCACAGTGAGTCTGCCCCTGGGAGAAGGGGCAGATAAGGTACACACCAGTCTGACTGTGGCCCCAGTGGTGGGCTGGGAGCAGACATCTGGTCTGACTGTGGACCCGCCCACCAACACAAGTTACTCTGGACAACACAGGGGAAGCTCCCTGTAGTTTGGAGCCACCTCAGGGACTACCCAAAATGATGAAACAGAAGAATTCTCCTCAAAAGAAACTCCAGCAAGTAGCGACGGCTAACGAATTGATCAAAAACGATCTAAGCAATAAAATGGAACAAGAATTTAGAATAATAGTCATAAAATTAATCGCTGGGCTTGAAAAAAGCATAGAGGACAGCAGAGAATCTATTGCTACAGAGATCAAGGGACTAAGAAATAGTCATGAGGAGCTAAAAAATGCTATAAATGAGGTGCAAAATAAAATGGAGGTGGCCATAGCATGGATTGAAGAGGCAGAGGAGAGAATAGGTGAATTAGAAGATAAAATTATGGAAAAAGAAGAAGCTGAGAAAAAGAGAGATAAAAAAATCCAGGAGTATGAGGAGAGAATTAGAGAACTAACTGATGCCATCAAATGGAACAATATCCATATCATAGGAATTCCAGAAGAAGAAGAAGAGAGAGAAAGGGGCTGAAGGTGTACTCGAACAAATCATGCTGAGAACTTCCCTGACCTGGGGAAGGAAAAAGGCATTGAAATCCAAGAGGCACAGAGAACTCCCTTCAAACATAACTTGAATGGGTCTTCTACACGATATATCATAGTGAAACTGGCAAAATACAAGGATAAAGAGAAAATTCTGAAAGCAGGTAGGGATAAACAGCCTCTAACTTACAAAGGGAGAACCATAAGACTAGTGGCAAACCTATCTACTGAAACTTGGCAGGCCAGAAAAGAATGGCAGGAAATCTTCAATGTGATGAACAGAAAAAAATATGCAGCTGAGAATCCTTTATCCAGCAAGTCTGTCATTCAGAATAGAAGGAGAGATAAAGGTCTTCCCAAACAAACAAAAACAGAAGGAATTCATCACCACTAAACCAGCCCTACAAGAGATCCTAAAGGGTGATTCTCTGAGTGAAATGTTGCAAGGACCATAAAGTACCAGAGACATCACTACAAGCATGAAATCTACAAACATCACAATGACTCTAAACCCATATCTTTCCATAATAACATCGAATGTAAATGAACTAAATGCTCCAACCAAAAGACATAGAGTATCAGAATGGATTAAAAAAAAAAAAAAACAAGACCCATCTATTTGCTGTCTACAAGAGACTCATTTCATTTTAGACCTGAGGACACCTTCAGATTGAAAGTGAGGTGATGGAGAACTATCAATGACGCTACTGGAAATAAAAAGAAAGCTGGTGTAGCCATACTTATATCAGACAAACTAGACTTTAAATTAAAGGCTGTAACAAGAGATGAAGAAGGACATTATATAATAATTACAGTGTCTATCCATCAGGAAGAGCTAACAATTATAAATGTCTATGTGACGAATATGGGAGCCCCCAAATATATAAAACAATTAATCACAAACATAAGCAACCTTATGGATAAGAATGTGGTAATTGTAGAGGACTTTAATATCCCACTTACAACAATGGATAGATCATCTAGACACAGGATCAATAAAAAAGCAAGGGCCCTGAATGATACATTGGATCAGATGGGCTTAGCAGTTATATTTAGAACTCTGCTTCCAAAAGCAACAGAATATACTTTCTTCTCGAGTGCACATGGAACATTCTCCAAGATAGATCACATACTGGGTCACAAAACATCCCTTCATAAGTATACGAGAATTGAGATCATACTATGCACACTTCCAGGCCACAATCCTATGAAGCTTGAAGTCAACCACAGGAAAAAGTCTAGAAAACCTCCAAAAGCATGGAGGTTAAAGAACACCCAACTAAAGAATGAATGGGTCACCCAGGCAACTAGAGAAGAAATTTAAAAATATATGGAAACAAACAAAAATGAAAAGACAACAATCCAAACGCTTTGGGATGCAGCGAAGGCAGTCCTGAGAGGAAAATACATTGCAATCCAGGCCTATCTCAAGAAACAAGAAAAATCCCAAATACAAAATCTAACAGCACACATAAAGGAAATAGAAGCAGAACAGCAAAGGCAGCCTAAACCCAGCAGAAGAAGGGAAATAATAAAGACCAGAGCAGAAATAAACCATATAGAGTCTAAAAAATCTGTAAAGCAGATTAATGAAACCAAGAGTTGTTTTTTTGAAAAAATAAACAAAATTGATAAACCTTTAGTCAGGCTTCTCAAAAAAAAAAAAAAAAAAGGGAGATGACCCAAACAGATAAAATCATGAATGAAAATGGAATTATGACAACCAACCCCTCAGAAATACAAGCAATTATCAGGGAATACTATGAAAAATTATATGCCAATAAACTAGACAACCTGGAAGAAATGGACAAATTTGTAAGCACCCACACACTTCCAAAACTCAAACAGGAAGAAATAGAAAATTTGAACAGACCCATATCCAGTGAAGAAATTGAACCAGTTATCAAAAATCTCTCAACAAATAAGAGTCCAGGACCAGATAGCTTCCCCGGGGGAATTCTACCAGACATTTAAAGCAGAGATAATACCTAATGTTCTCAAGCTTTTCCAAAAAATAGAAAGGGAAGGAAAACTTCCAGACTCATTCTATGAAGCCAGCATTACTTTGATTCCTAAACCAGACAAAGACCCAACAAAAAAAGAGAACTACAGGCCAATATCCCTGATGAATATGGTTGTAAAAATTCTCAATAAGATACTAGCAAATTGAATTCAACAGCATATAAAAAGAATTATTCACCATGATCAAGTGGGATTTATTCCTGGGCTGCAGGGCTGGTTCAACATTCGCAAATCGATCAATGTGATACGTCACATTAATAAAAGAAAAGATAAGAACCATATGATCCTGTCAATTGTTGCAGAAAAAGCATTTGACAAAATTCAGCATTCTTTCTTAATGAAAACCCTTGAGAAAGTCGGGATAGAAAGAACATACTTAAACATCATAAAAGCCATTTATGAAAATCCCACAGCTAATATCATCCTCAATGGGGAAAAACTGAGAGCTTTCCCCCTGAGATCAGGAACACGACAGGGATGTCCACTCTTACCACTGTTGTTTAACATAGTGTTGGAAGTGCTAGCATCAGCAATCAGACAACAAAAGGAAATCAAAGGCATCAAAATTGGCAAAGATGAAGTCAAGTTTTCACTTTTTGCAGATGACATGATATTATACATGGAAAACATGATACACCCCACCAAAAGTCTGCTAGAACTGATACATGCATTCAGCAAAGTCGCAGGATACAAAATCAATGTACAGAAATTAGTTCCATTCTTATATACTAATAATGAAACAACAGAAAGACAAATAAAGAAACTGATCCCATTCACAATTGCACCAAGAAGCATCAAATACCTAGGAATAAACCTAACCAAAAATGTAAAAGATCTGTATGCTGAAAACTATAGAAAGCTTAGGAAGGAAATTCAAGAAGATATAAAGAAATGGAAAAACATTCCGTGCTCATGGGTTAGAAGAATAAATATTGTTAAAATGCCAATACTACCTAAAGCTATCTACACATTCAATGCAATCCCAATCAAAATTGCACCAGCATTCTTCTCCAAGCTAGAACAAGCGATCCTAAAATTTGTATGGACCCACAAAAGACCCTGAATAGCCAAATATTGAAGAAGTAGACCAAAGCAGGAAGCATCACAATCCCTGACTTTAGTCTCTACTCCAAAGCTGTAATCATCAAGAGAGCATGGTATTGGCACAAAAACAGACACATAGACCAATGGAATAGAATAGAGACTCCAGAATTGGACCCACAAAAGTATGGCCAACTAATCTTTGACAAAGCAGGAAAGAATAGCCAATGGAAGAAAGACAGTCTCTTTAACAAATGGTGCTGGGAAAACTGGAGCACAACATGCAGAAGAATGAAACCAGAGCATTTTCTTACACCATTCACAAAAATAAACTAAAAATGGATGAAGGACCTGAATGCGAGACAGGAAACCATCAAAATCCTTGAGGAGAAAGTAGGCAAAAACCTCTGATCTTGCCCGCAGCAACTTCTTACTCAACAGGTCTCCTGAGGCAAGGGAAACAAAAGCAAAAATGAACTACTGGGACCTCATCAAAATAAAAAGCTTCTGCACAGCCAAGGAAACAATAAGCAAAACTAAAAGGCAACCGACGGAATGGAAGAAGATATTTGCAAATGACATATCAGATAAAGTGTTAGTATCCAAAATCTATTAAAAAATTGTTTTAATGTTTATCTTAGAGAGAGAGAGAGAGAGAGAGAGAGAGAATGCGAGTGGGGGAAGGGAAGAGAGAAAGAGAGGAAGACACAGACTCCAAAGCAGGCTCCAGGCTCTGATCTGTCCACACAGAACCCCAGGCGGGGCTGGAACCCATGAACCCGTGAGATCATGACCAGAGCTGAAATCAATCGCTTAACTGAGCCGAACAGGCACTCTTAGAACTAAGATTTTTTAAACCACTTTATTGAGGTACTACTGACATCCAAAAAACAGTAGGCATTTAATATATTAAAACCTGATGTGTTTGGAAATACGTGTACAATTTGAAAGCATCACCACTATCAATGCCATAACGTTAGTCACCACCTCCAAAAGTTTCCTTCTGTCCCTTTTGTTTTGTTTTTCCTTTTGTGGTAAGAACACATAACATAAGATCTACCTTTTTTAGCAAAATTTTAAGTGTACAATACAGTATTGTTAATCATAGGCACTATGTTGTAAAGTAGATTTCCAGAACTTATTTATTTTGCGTAACTGAAATTTTGTACCCTTTAGACAAAATGTCCCCATTTTTTCCTCCTCCTAGCAAGGAGCAATTCAGCTCCTAGCAAGATTTAAACCTAGGTAGTCAGATTCCCGAGTCTCTGCATTTAACCATTGCTCTGTGATCCACAGGACAGGGACACATCCTCCTATCTTAGGGGAGCGGGACTTTGAAATTAAGAAAAACATTTGTGTAACAAAACTGTCCTGTGTATCCTAGAAGGAGGGTATGTTGAGGACAAAATAAGATTAATGATGATCGGATGCCCAGGGCCAGAACAAGCTAATCAGAACTTGGGACACCTAGTCCCCTCAATGTGGAAGAGTCCCACAACATAAATGCCACTGTGCAGATTATGTAGCCACAAAGTGTGGAACAAATTTTATCAAAAATTAAACAGCTAAAAAATACATACTACATAAAACACTAACACATAATTCACAGGAGTACCAGCATGTTTACAAACTATATTAAACATATGAGAGTGGGTACCTGAAGTAGAAGAAGAAAATGAGAGTAGATTCATGGAAGAAGGAAAAATAGAGACAGGGAGAGAGAGAGGCCTCGCCCAGAATGACAATGATCATTTAATACAAATGAAGAGTATAATCTATTCAATTCTCAGCCACCTGAGGTCCAAATTAAACAAATAAATAGCTCTTCTGCAATGGAATCCTTTGTTCTTGAAATTGCTCATAATTTTTCTGGTTGGATGTATACAGAGTTTCTGATATATCTCAAGGGTAAGTGGGACTAATATCTAGGAGGTAGCTTGATACAGTTTTTGCTTTCCTGGAAGATGACTAGGCTATTCTTTGCCTCTTCTTTTCTTTGAAGTTAGCTGTGAAAATAAACTCATACTTCAGGCTATCAGTGTGTGATAGATTAGTTTTTAACAATTTCATGGAGATATAATTCACACACAAACAACTGACCCATTTAAAGGGTACAATTCATTGTGTTCACAGAGTCGTGCAACCATCACCACAATCAATTTTAGAACATTTTCATCACCCCCAAAAGAAATTCCATACACATTAGCAGTCACTTCCCATAATCCTACCCCTCCCTCTCAGCTCCTGACAACCACTAATCTACTTTCCGTCTCTAAGAATTTGTCTGTTCTGGACAGTTCATATAAATAGTGTCATATAACATCTGATCTTTTGTGACTGGTTTCTTTCTTTTAGCATAATATTTTTGAGGCTCATCCATGTTGTAGCATATATCAGCACTTTGTTCTATTTGTTGGCAATAATACATCTATCAATTGTTGAATTTTATATCCAATTACCAAGTAACATTTATTCCACTGTATAGATATACTGCATTTGATCTATTCTTCAGTTAATGGACATCTGTTTTTTTTTTTTTTCTGACTTTTTGGCTATTATGAATAATGCTGCAATAAACATTCCTGTACAAATTTTTGAGACAAGATGTACTTTCAATTCTTTTAGGTATATACCTATGAGTAGAATTACTGAGTCATTTACTAATTCTATGTTTAACGTTTATTTAAATTTTTAAATATATAATATTATGTCATCTGAGAATAGAGATAATCTTAATTCTTTATTTCCAATGTGGATACTTTTTTTTCTTGTTCTTGCCTAATTGCCCTGGTTAGAACTTCCATTACAATAATGAATAAAAGTGGAGAAAGTTCATATCTTGTTTCTGATCTAAGGAGAAAGCATTCAGTCTTTCCCCATTATGTGTGAAGTTAGATTAGGTTTTTCATAGATGCCCTTTACCAGGTTGAGGAAGTCCCGTTGTATTCCTAGTTTGTTGAGAGTTTTTTTTTTTTTTATCATGAAAGGGTGTTCAATTTTGTCATCTACTAAGATGATGTGTTTTTTCCCTTTATTCTATTAATATAGTGAATTGCACTGATTGATTTTCACATGTTCAGCCTTATATTCCTGGGATAAATCCCACCTGGTCAAGGTGTATAATCTTTTATATATATTGCCTCACTCAGTTTGCTAGTATTTTGTTGAGAATATTTACATATATATTTATAAGGATTATTAGTCTGTATTTTCTTTTCTCATGATGTCTTTATCTGACTTTGGTATCAGGATAGTAATACTGGCCTTATGCAATGAATTGCAAAGTGTTTCCTGTTCCTCTATTTTTTTTGAAAAACTTGCAAAGAATTGATGTTAATCCTTTTTAAAAGTTTTGTGGAATTAATTAATAAAGCCATCTGGTCCTGGGCTTTTCTCTGTGGGAAGCTTTTTGGTTACTAATTTAATCTCTTTACCTATTATTTTCTATTTCTTCTAGAGTCAGTTTCAGTAGTGTATGCCTTTCTAGGAATGTGCCCATTACATCTAAAATCAATCTTTATTTTCTTTTTTTTTCTTTTCTTTTCCTTTCTTTCCCTTTCCTTTCCCTTTCTTTCTTTCTTTCTTTCTTTCTTTCTTTCTTTCTAAGGCTGTGGTCTCAGGGTGTGGAACCCAGACTGCATCTTTTGGAGAAAATCTTGGATTCCAGCTGGCTTTGTCAACTGAGGCCTGGTCCCTGTCAGAGCTTGAACACATTTTCTGTGGCTGTAGCTGCAAGAGGTTTCTTTTTTTTTAATGTTTATTTATTTATTTTGAGAGAGAGAGAGGATGAATCCCAAGCAGGCTCCACAATGTCAGTGCAGAGCCTGACACGGGGCTCCATCTCACAAACCTTAGGATTGTGACGTGTGCCGAAACCAAGAGTCAGATGCTTAACCAACTGAGCCACCCAGAAGCCCCTGCAAAAGGTTTCTTAGAGGCTTAGTGTTAATAGCCAAATTATGGAAAGAGCCTAAATGTCCATCAACTGATGAATGGATAAAGAAGTTGTGGTTTATATATACAATGGAATATTACTTGGCAATGAGAAAAAATGAAATATAGCCTTTTGTGGCAATGTGGATGGAACTGGAGAGTGAAATAAGTCAGGCAGAGAAGACAGATACCATATGTTTTCACTCATGTGTGGATCCTGAGAAACTCAACAGAAGAACAGGGGGGAGGAAAGGGAGAAAATAAGTTACAGAGAGGGAAGGAGGCAAACCATAAGAGACTCTTAAATACTGAGAATAAACTGAGGGTTGATGGGGGGTTGGGGGATGGGAAAGTGGGTGATGGGCATTGAGGAGGGCACCTGTTGGGATGAGCACTGGGAGTTGTATGGAAACCAATTTGACAATAAATTTCATATTAAAAAATAAAAAAAATAAAGAGCTCAGATTTTGGAAAAAAAAGGCTTAGTGTTAGCCTCCAATCCACTGTGCCTAGACAGATCCATCTTGCCAAAGCATGGTTGGCACTATGACATTGTCTTGTTCAGACACTTTCAGTGGCTGCCCTCACCCCATAGCATAAACTGTAAACGCCTTTGCTAGTGTCCGCTAGTCTGTTCTGAGAACTGCACCTTTCACCAGGTGTGGATTTTCACTCTTTCTTGCTCCTATCCCACCTTCTGCATTTTCGTCTTGCAGTTCTCCCCGGCCTGTGTGGCTCTCCCTCCTCTCTGCTTAGCCAATCCTGTCCTTCCCCCTAGGCTTCAGCCCCATTACCTGTGAAGGTTCCCATCCTCCTAGGAATGCTGAGCACTTATCTCTGCCCTAGTCATTTGGCACATATGAATGCTTCTTCACAGCACGTGTATTCTTGGCTTGGACTGTAATTTGTCCCTTTGTGGATATATCCCTTTCTCCCTATCTTTGTGGGCACAGACCAAGCCTTATGTGCCTGTCGATCTCCAGAGTGCCTGGTCCAATGCTGGGCGATGGCTAGTGGGGAGCTGGGCCCAGGATGCTTGCCCTTTCCTCCCATAGCTCCCCGCAGCAATGCAGTCTCTGATGGCTGCTTTGACTTCAGCTTTCAGGGCCTCCCCCTCTCCATCCCCTTTTCTTGTCCTTCACTAGAAGCTCCTAACAACATTCGGTAGCTTGCTTTTATTAATCATTTTGATGGTTCTTCCTTTGGACCCTCTTCAGTTTCTCTGAAATTAATCAATCCAGAGGCAGTCAAGAAAAAAAAAAAACAACTGGGAAGTTGGGGAAGTTTGTCTTTCATACAACCCTCCCTCAGATGGTTTTTCAGTGATTGCTGTTGAGCCAGACCACTATTGTTTTTGCTAACTCTTCCCTGAGATTAAAGTTGACTGAAAGAGTCTTGTAAATGTCCTTCTCAAAATTAAAAAAAATAATTCTTGATTGCCTAGTGAGATGCTCTGAGTTCCTGAACCCTGGGTAGATGCAAGCTGGGACAAAGTGGTTGTTCTAAGGTAGAATTGCATTTCCTGGGGCTCAAACAGGGGTGGTGGGAACATGTCCTTATGGAAGGAAGTATCTTTCTTTGCTTTGGGAGGGAATATCTAAGTTATTTACCTACACTTCTTCATAGTCACTGCCCCTTCTCTCTAATTTTTATTCCTGTAGGATGATCTTTCATTCTTAATTTTAATAAATTGAGTCTTCTCTCTTTTTTCTTAGTTGATTCTAGCTAAAGTTTTGTCAGCTTTGTTGATCTTTCGAAGGAATGATTTTTAGTTTCATTAATTTTCTTTATTGTTTTCTTATTCTCTATTTCATCTATTTCTACTCTAAGTTTTGCTATTTCCTTCTTTCTGCTTGGTTAGGGTTTAGATTACTCTTTTACAGTTTCTCAAAGTGAAAGGTTAGATTATTTATTTGAGATCTTTCTTCTTTAATATTGGTGTTTACAGCTATAATTTCCCTCTAAGCACTGCTTTCATTGCATTCTCTAAGTTTAGGCATGTTGTACTTTAATTTTCATTCATGTCAAAGTATTTTATAATTTTTGTGTGATTTCTCCTTTTATACATTTGTTATTTAGGTGAGTGTTATTTAATTTCCACATATTTGTAAATTCCCCAAATTTCCAAATTTCCAAATCTCCTGTTGTTGATTTGTTTTCTTAAAAAAATGTTTATTTATTTACTTAGAGAGAGAGAGCACGTGTGACAGCAAGCAGTGGAGGAGCAGAGAGAGAGGGGGAGAAATAATTCCAAGCCAGCTCCCATGCTGTCAGCATAGAGCCCAAAAAGGGGCACAATCTCACAAACCATGAGATCATGACTGAAATCAAGAGTCGGTTGTTCGGTTAACCAACTGAGCCACCCAGGTGCCCCTGTTTATTTCTTTAAAAAAAAATGTTTATTTATTTATTTTGAGAGAGAGAGAGAGAACACACGCATGAGTGCGGGAGGGGCAGAGAGAGAGAGAGAGAGAGAGAGAGAGAGAGAGAGAGAGAATCCCAAGCAGGTTCTGGGCTTTCAGAACGGGGACTTGAATCCACTAACAGTGAGATCATGACCTGAGCAGAAATCAAGAGTTGATGCTCGACTGACTGAGCCCCCCAGGTGCCGCTGTTGTTGATTTCTAATTCCATTCTACTGTGGTCAGAGGACATTCCTTATATAATTTCAATCCTTTGTGTTTTACTGAGTGTTGTGTTATAGTGCAACATATGATCTAACCTGGAGAATGTTCCTTGTGCACTGGAGAAGAATAGATATTCTGTTGTTTTGCAGTGAAGTTTTCTATGGATGTCCTTTAGGTCTATTTTGTCTATGATCTTTTTCAAGTTTTCTATTTCCTCCTAGATCATCTGTCTAGTTGTTCTATTATGGAAAGTTGGATATTGAAGTCTGTAATGATTACTGTTGAATTGTTTATTTACTCCTTCAATTCTGACCCCTTTTTTGCATCATATATTTGGGGGCTCTGTTGTTAAATGAACATATGGGATAGATTTTTGAAGGTTGCTTATCTCTGATCTATGCCAAAGTGATAAGAGAATGTATCCAGACCTCAGGAAGACATTTAACTAAATATCTCCATGGTAGTCTTGCAGATAAGATGGAAAAAATACTGATTATTGGATGATATAGTTAGGTGGGCTTGTAATAAGTTGAATGATTGTATCCTAAAAGTTCTAATTAGTGGTTTTAGGTCAAACTGAAAAGCTCTGTCCTTCAGCACAACAAATTTTTAATCAACAAGTAAGGTAAAGAAAGATATATTAAATCTGTGTATGACAAGGGTTGAAAGTGATAGCAAATATAGTGGCTGCCAGAATTAGGATAAGAAAACATGTTAACAAATTGTGACCATAGGCTGGCTCTAAGAAGATGCAATTTATTAGGGTTAAGTATACTCACAGTATTAAGTGTTATCCATTGAATACAGTAATATCTTCCTATCTCCATCTCCTCCAGTGAATCGCACTAGTACCAGATAGGAGTACAAAGCTGAGCAGTAACAATGAGGAAACCACCGAGGAGGTATGATTGATAATGAGTTCTTCATGCCTAGCCCAGTGCCTCAAAAATATGTGAGGAAGGGAGAAATAAAGGAAAGAAGGGAAGAAGGGAAGGAGAAAGGGAAGAAGCTTTGGTAGTGGCTGCAAAGAAAGGTAATGTAACTTCAGGTTGAATTAGTAGGAGTTGATTACCTCAAGAAAATCCCACAGCAATGAAGTTACTGGGGGAGGAATAGTTGGAAGCTGGGAGGTGCTCTCTGTGGCCCAAAGCTTTCCCCACCTTCCAGCTCTGCACCAGGATATAGCTGTCACTAAATCCCATGCTGGCAGGAAGACCGCTGTGGTTCTGCAAACACAGCTAAAATAACACATTTCAAGAGAGAAACTAACAAATTAAAGATTGCTCTGAAGTCATTGCTCAGAAACCAAAGAATCATACTAGACTCTTCCTTCATGACCCACATCTAATGCTGTCCATTCTATTCTACCCCCTCTCATTGGAATTGAAATATGAATGACTGCAATAGCCTCCTCTCTGCTTTCCCTGCCTCTCTATTCTATCCCCCAATCCAATCCACCCTACCCACTAGAGTCAGGAATCCTTAAAAAATCAATTCTGATCTACCATAACTGTTCTGTTTAAAACGTTTTACTGAAAACCTACACTATTAAGAACTCATGTATAGCCTTCCTCCTCTTCTCCTGTACACTGTCATCCCACCCCCATTACACCCATAATAAGATGTAGCCCTTTCTGCCTCTCCCACTGTCAAGGGACTCATTTCTGAAAAAAACAAAATTTCCTGGGCTTCCTTTACTAAATTATTCATCTTTGCTGCCTGGGCATGACAAAACCTCTCATTAAAAGCCCTGGGTGGGAGTGACCTGTCTGGCCCCAGCTCCCACAGCTAGCCAGAAACAGAGCCAAGGAGAAGAAGAGGTACAGTGACAAGGATGGGAGCTTTCTCTATAGAGCCTGTGACAGGGAGTCCCTGAGGGTGATGGGACACATGCAGGCTCTTCACTGCAGGGTAACAACAGTGCACATCTGCTGTGATCCTTCTCAGAAGCTTTGGACAAACAGAGGTTTGATTCCACCATGCTTCCCAGCCTTAGAACCTTGCAGTGCTGAGGGGTCAAAGAAAACCCAGTCATGGGATTGAGGAGAACTCAGCCTCTGTCTAGGCTGTTGGACTCTGCTTGGCTGGGTAAAGTAGGTCAAGTTATCCCTATTGTACCTAGAGAGATGGGGCCATGTGGGGAAGAGATCCAGAGTGGAGAAGAGGAGACCTCATTTCTGGTTCCAGCTCTGGCACTATCTGGCTGTGTGACTCCAGGCACATGGCTTGGCTTCTCTGGCTGAATCTTCACTTGTACAAATGAGGAAACATATACAGTTTAGTGATACAGAGCGTGGGCTCTGGAGACAGCCTTCCTGGGTTCACACCCCAGCTCTGCCTCTTCCGAGGTGCATGGCTGTGAAAACCTGTTTAGCCCGACAAAGCCTCAGTCTCCTCATCTGTAAAACAGGAACAACAATAGTGCCTACTTTAAAATATTCCTGCAAACACATGTACAGCAGTCAGCACACAACCTTAAGAAACACTCAATAAATGGTAGCTCTGTGTCCCTCATCAGAGACCTTCCTTCTCCAGAGTTTGCTCTGTTGAATGGTGACCTTTCAAATCTTTCCTTTGTCCCGGGTTCAAGTCACTGGGACTGGCTTTTCATTCTGGAGGGGGCATGACATTCTGGTGATGAGATGTGGTTTGCAGATTACCTGAGCCACCCCTGCAGGATATATACAGATTGACACAAATTGCATGTGATTTCATGCAAACCCATGTGTGACCCTCCTCATTTTCTAGGTTCCCTTGGAAATACTGTTGTGAAGAACAATGCTCCCAGGCTTCACAGCCACCTGCCCATGACTCTGCATATGGCAGGATAGGGGCTGTGGGGGAAGGAAAAATAGTTTTCCCTGTACCCTTCTAGGTTCTTGACCGATACCAGCCCCCCTCACCTGTATTAAAAGACAGATTCACAAGAGAAAAAAAAATAAACACACATTTAATAACATGCATCCATGGGACAGACCCAGGAAAACTGAGTAACCCCCCCAAATGCCACAAGCCACCGCCTCAAATATCATCTTCAGCTAAAGACAAAGGAAGGTGTTGGGGGTGCAGTGGATTCAGTTTTGGGAGGTTACCAAGCAAAGCACAGTAAGCAAGGGCAACGTTGCTATGCAGATTGAGGTTGTTGCCTTCCCCAGCGATAAGAGTTTCTGAGATTTAGCCATCCTTTTCTTCCTGGTACAGAGAGGGAGACACCTCTACAAATGGAGATTTCCCTTGTAAATGTCAATTTCTCTTACCTGTCTGCTGTTCCTTAAAAATAATCAGCCTAAAATAATCCTTGTGCCAAAGGGCATGTTTTGGGGTGCCAAATTGTGCTTCCCTTCAGTACCTACCCTCCGGGAGCCAGGGGGCTGGGCAGGCCAGGACCAGGGCAAGAGGGAAGCAAGCTCCCTGGCCTCCAGGTACCCAGCCAAGTAGCTGGAAATGTGGCACTTGCCCTGGCCTGTTGCCTCAGACTTGGCTGCCTTGACTTCTCTGTTTGCTTTACATTTTCAGAGTGACCTAGGATTCTTCCAAGAGGCTGGAACTTAGGAGGAAGGGGGACCAGGCCCTGTTTTGCCACCTTTCAACCCCATTAATGGTATCGCAAGCAACCTTGCCAACAGAGAAGCTAGAACTGGCCCCACAGAGGATTGCTGCTCGGCATTGTCCTCCAGGGTGGGGCTGTTACCACTGCCTCCTCATCCGTACCTTCATTTATTCATTTATTCATTCATGCATTCATTCCAAAGTATGTAGCTGCCATTTTCCTGTGCTTGGCCCTGCACTAGGTGCTGTGGGTGCTCAGCAATGAGAAAAATAGGCACAGACCTGGACTTCATGGAGCTTAAAGTCTAGTGAGGAGGGCGGAGAGAATTTATGAAGAACCACACACATGGATATGAGATTACAACTTGTAATAAACAGAAGAAAATACAGAGCAGGATGTTGTGCATGCCCACACAATCAAGTATTAGGCCAGGAAAGGACTCTTGAGGAGGTGGTGTGTAGGCTTGACCCTGAGACAGAGAAGGCACCAGCCAGGCAAACAGTGCAGGGAAGATGTGTGCAGGAGGGCTGAGGTGTGTCCCTGCCTTGGGACCAGGGCATTTCCAAGCCCTTTGCCTTGGAGGAGTCAGGCTTTCAGAGAATCAGGCTTGTTGGCTTTCACTTGTCAAACTGACTCTGCTGCCGTTGAATCTTTTCAACACCAACCCTCAGACCATGTGCATCACAGCTGGCTAGAAAACTCAGTAAAATATAGATGCCTGGTCTGCACCACCCCCCACCCCGAGACCTGGATTTAGCAGGAAGAGTGAGGTCCAAGAATTTGTGTTTTTAACAAGATCCCCAGGTGGTTCTGCCACAGGTGGTCTGCTGGTCTGTGGAGCATTCCTGGAAAATGTTGGCAGGTTAAAGTCAAATGCCTTGCATAACTGGCAAGCCTATGGTTATAGTCATTGGTCACTTGCTTCTAGGTTGCTCAACCTTAGTCCGCCAGAACCCATCATACATCACTGGAGTAATCATATCATAACACAAACCTGAGCATTCCACCTCTTTGATTAAACCCATTCTCTTTTTGCCTATTACTTTCAAAATACATCCACTTTATTTAGCAGAAATTAAATGGTTCTTTGTGCTTTTGCTTCTACCTCAACTTGTGCTCCTGCTGCTTCCCATTTATCCTTTTTCAGCCTCATACCTCAAATAGTGTTTGGTGCAGGGTAGACACTGGACAAACATTTATTTACTACTATGAAGATGATGGGTTTAAGCATGTTGTATTTCACTGAGGCCTGGTAGATTTCAAGTCATGAAAATTATATCTATGAGAGATAGAGCTGTCTTCAAATTTTGGAAGATCTATGTCATGTGAAACACTTGTTTTGAATGTCCCTAGGATCAGTCAGTGGAACTCATAAGAAGTCAGATTTTGATTCCATGTAAGGAAATGTGTGCCATCTTTTTAAAGATGTAGTCATCTGCATTATAAAATGGTAAATTCCCTGTCACCTACAGTATTCCAGATTGATTCTATGATCACTTGGTAGGCATTTGGTGAAAGTACTCAAACATGCAGTGGAATTTTGAAGAAATAACCTACCATTCTTGAAATTAGATCCTGTGGGGGAAAATGAAGGTAAAGGGGAAATGGAAAAAAAAATGAACTCCCCATTCCAGGGAAGTAGAGTATTGGGTTTATGTTATCATGAACACCATAAATGATGTGGAAATGTCCTGGTTCGGAACCTATGGTCAAGGAAGAATTTGAGATGTCTTCTGTGCAAAAAAGGTGGTTTTATTACAGTGCACGAACAGGACCCATGGGCAGGAAGAGCTGCACTGGGGTTGTTTTGGATGACTGATTATATACTTTCAAATTTGGAGGTTAAGGATAGCATAAGTCTCTAAGGAATTTTGGAAGCAAGGTTTCCAGGACCTTGAAGGGCCTAGCTGTTGTTAGGAAAAAATCATTTTTTCACTGTCTAACAAACCTTAGTTATGAGACCCTTCAGATATATATCAGTAGGCCATATGCTTGGAGGATGATTGCTAACATATATATTGGGGAGTAGACATAAAGGAAGTTTCCAATGGAATTTTTATATGTTAAAGTAGACTTACAGGGTCCTGGGGGTCGGGATAATGTTAAGCCAAGATTGTCTTTTGCCCTTAGCAAAGTGTCAACATCGAGGCAGCTGAGGTCCTAGAGGAAGGTCAGTCTGCCTGTCTCAAGGATTTATAATTTATAAGGAAAGTTTTTCTTTTGCCTTTGTCTCCCACATAATAACTATATACATCATACATGGAATACCTTTTTTTCTATACTATAGAATGGACTAAAAATTAATATCCCTTATTTTTTTCTTTAGTGATCCAGTAAGTAATTTAGTCTCTTACAATGTCTATGGATTATCATTATAAACATTAATTCTCATTATAATATTGAAATGTGCAAGTGCCAGTTAAGAAAAATCTGCCAGAATTTTAGATAAATTAGCTTTTACCACTGTAACTAAAGGAGGATTCTAGAAAAAAAAAAACAATTAAAAGTGTATCATGTAGAGAGACAATAACTCTCCAGATCTATTTTAAAAAAATTTCTCTGGGAGAAAGAGCCATGGCAATCTAAAGAATAACACTACAGATCAGAAAGCTCATTTGGCTGAGATTTAGCTAAAAAAAAGCTAGCAACTGCTATAAAATTAAACAATAATTTTTACAATTGATTGCCAGTAACTATTTTTCTTTTTTATTTGCACATAAAAGGAACAAGGAGACTATGGGACTGAAGAACAGAATTTTAAAAATCTTTGTCAGATATCTCTTGTCTTGTTCTTTTTATTAGGGCCACTTAGATTTTAGTCATGTGAGTAACTTTTAGTAAGACTTTTTAAAGACTTGGATGCTAACAACAACTAACAGCTCCTGATTTCAAGGATTTTCAGTATATTGTGTTTATTCAATAAGTAGAAGGCTATTGGGGAGGCATACCTTCTCAGTACTTCCTAGGGTTACTTCCTTGGGAGGAATAAGGGAATGACTGACTCTAAAAATTTTCTCCAGGCAAAAGTTGCTTGCCACTGTTTGCTTCTTCTCCTTCCACTGTTTAAAGTCTAAACTCTGCTTTGCTTAGAACTTTTCCTTTCTTTGCCCCTCTGTTTTCATTTCTTCCCCATCCCTCTTTCTTCTGCATCTCTCAGACAACATAAGATGAATAAGTGCCAGGGATCTATTGTACAGCATGATGATTATAGTTAACAGTGCTGTATTTTATACTTAAAAGTTGCTAAGAGGGTACAGCTTTAATGTTCTCACCATAACAACAGCAGCAACAAAATGGTAATTACATGAGGTGAACCTTACTGTAGTAAGCCCTTTGCAACATACACATGTATCAAGTCATCACATTGTATACCTTAAACTTATGTTTACCTTACCTAAAGGTAAGGTATAATATGTTTATGTTTACTTATGTTACCTTACCTAAACTGACACAATGTTATGTCAGTTATATCTGGATAAAGCTGGGGGAAAATGAAAAAAAATAAATCCTGGTCCCAGACAGTGAAGTGTGCTGAAAACAGCACTGGAGAAGTAGGATATGGATGTTCCAAGGCCTGATCTGTCACACCAGGAATTTCTTTAACTTATGTGGTCCTCAGTTTTATTATTTATAAAAAAAAAGGGGGATTGGATTACCTTACATTAGAGTTAGTTCTAAAATTTGACCTAAAGTAGCACACACATCATCATGCTTTCTGTGCTTCACTAGAATCATCTTCCATTTTTCAAAATTCCTCAAAGACTTTTGTTTGTTTTAAAGGGGGCCTTTGCATCTATTAAATACTGCGATCTTTGCCAACTATGTCACAAGAACCTGAGTTGTGAAGTTCTTTTTAATTAGTTTTAAACTCTGAGCGCATTTAAAATTCAACATAAATAATGCAGTAATGGTCATGGAATGGGAAAAAGTCTCCTCTGGAATCTGTTTTTATTCTTTTTTTTTAACATTTATTTATTATTGAGAGACAGAGAGAGAACATGAGCATGGGAGGGGCAGAGAGAGGAGGAGACACAGAATCTGAAGCAGGCTCCAGGCTCTGAGCTGTCAGCATAGAACCCGATAAGGGGCTCGAACTCACAAACCGCGAGATTTTGACCCGAGCCAAAGTTGGATGCTTAACTGACTGAGCCACCCAGCACCCCTGGAATCTGTTTTTATTCTTAATATGAAATAAGTACACTAATACCTGATGGAGAGCAATGGATTAATATCTTGAAAAGAAAGAATTTCTTATCTACTCTGTACCAAGAACATTAAAGGCACTTGTGAATATTATTTCTGGTAATCCTCACAAAAACCTGTTAAGGAAGACATTTTCTTCCTACACCTCTGAAGGAACTGAAACTCAGTAAGGTTATGTAACTAGCCTAAGGTAACACACCTACTTAGAGGCAGGGCTGGGATTTGAATCCAGATTAAAACGTATATATTCACAACTAAATGCCACTAAGTTGTACACTTTAAAATGCTTAATGTTGTTATGTGACTCTTATTCAAAAGACAAAAAAGTTTTTAAATCAGAAAAAAAAGGTACAGCTCTTTCTCACTTACAGTGGGGCTATGTCCTGATAAACCTATCATAAGTTGAAAATATCATAAGAAGAAAATGCATTTAATATACCTACTCTATGGAACATGACAGCTTAGCCTAGCCTACCTTAAACATGCTCAGAACACTTACATTAGCCTACAGTTGGACAAAATCATCTAAGCAAGTATATTGTAAAATAAAGTGTCAACTATCTCATGTCATTTATTGAATACAGTAATGAAAGTGAAAAACAGAATGGCTGTAGGGTACAGAATGATGTCAGCATATGGGTTGTTCACCCTCATGATCTTGTAGCTGACTGGAAGTCCTGGGTCATTGCCATTGCCCAGCTTATGAGATAATCCACCACATATTGCTAGCTGGGGGAAAGATCAAAATTCAAAATTCAAAGTATGAGGGCACCTGAGTGGCTCAGTTGGTTGCGCATCCGACTTAGGCTCAGGTCATGATTTTGCGGTTCGTGAGTTCGAGCCCCACGTCAGGCTCTGTGCTGGCAGCTCGGAGCCTGGAGCCTGCTTTGGGTTCTCTGTCTCCCTCTCTCTCTGCTCCTCCCCTGCATGTGCTCTATCTCTCTCTATCCCTCAAAAATAAATGTCAAAATTCATAGTATGGTTTCTACTGAATGTGTATCTCTTTTGCACCATTGTAAGGTCAAAAAATCATAAGTCGAATCATTTTAAATTGGGATCAGCTGTATGGGTTTATAGTTTGTGTCAATTTGAATAACTCACAATATGATAAATCACAGTATGGTAAACTGGAAAATGCGTAGGACTCAACTCTTTGACTAGCCAGCTCTGCCTTGGAACAAGTCATTTCACACCTCCAGAATTCAGTATTCCAGCCTGTAGAGTAAGGAAGAGGTGGACTACATGGATATTTTTTAGGCATCCCTTCAGCTCTTTCAGTCTGTCCTCTTCTTAGTCTATGGCAGAACACTATGCGGTCTTTATTGCCCTCTTGTGGGTGAAAGATGAGCTGTATCACTGTATTTATACAAGATCTCAGAATATTGGCTTATTAAAATAACAATAAACCCAAATCAAACATTGGGCATCATGCAGATAAAAAAGGCTGGATGAATGACTGTTTTGTTTTCTGCCTTCTTTTTCATCATGGTGACATAAGCTTAGACTCATAACCTTTCGAAATAAAAATAAGTACATAGTCTCATGCATTCAGGAACAAAGGACAGATCAAGTAGACATTTTTCTCTCCCCTACCCACCCTATTTTTCTATTTCATTAGAAAATTACCTTTTCAATAATCTGTCAGTGTTTTTTTTTAAAATACTGTAAACAAGGGGCACCTGGGTGGCTTAGCCGGTTAAAAGTCTGACTTTGGCTCAGGCATGATTTCTCGGTCTGTGAGTTCGAGCCCTGTGTCTGGCTCTGTGCTGACAGCTGGGAGCCTGGAGGCTTCTTCGAAATCTGTGTCTCCCTCTCTTTCTGCCTCTTCTCTGCTCTCTGTCTCTCTCTCTCAAGAATAAGTAAACATTTAAAAATACTGTAAAAAAAATTAAAAGGTAAGACATATGGGAGAGGATTGCAGAAAAGCATCAGTATGGATAAGACCAAAGGTTAATACCTATAATATATAAAAAAAAAAGTTTCCAGAAATCAGTAAGAAACAAAAATGAATGTTCTCCACCCAAGTGGCTAAGGACCAGAATAAGCTATTCATTCAAGAAAAAATAAAAATGGTCAATAAATACATGACAACTATTTACACTCAAAGGATGAAGAATATGCAAATCAAAACACGAGACCACTTTTCATCCATCAAATTGAGTAAATGTGGTTTGAAAGGAAGATAATACTCCATGAGTGATGGAGTGTTTAGGAAAATAGGCCTCCTCTTATTCTACTGGTATTTATGTAATTTGGGACAACTTTCTAGACAGTAATTTACCAATATATATTAAAAGCCATATAAATATTCACAATCAGAAATTTTACTTATAGAAAACAAAGAGAGGAGCGCCTGAGTGGCTCAGTGGGTTGAGCCTCTGACTCTTGATTTCGGCTCAGGTCATGATCCCAGGGTCATGAGATGGAGCCCTGCATTGGGCTCCATGCTGGCCATGGAGCCTGCTTAGTATTCTCTCTCTCTCTCTCTCTCTCTCTCTCTCTGTCCCTCTCTCTCTCCCCCTCTGATCCTCTCTCCAGCTCATGTCTGAGCTCTTTCTCTCTAAGATAAATTTTAAAAATTATTTTAAAAATTATAAAAAAGAAAGAGAGATGTTAATTAAGATTAATATTAGGGACATTCACTGCTGTTTCATAAAAGGAGAGAGTTGGGAAACAATCTAAATGCCTAGCAATAAGTGTTTGAGTACCTATATCACGGAAAATCCTTCAATAGAATATTATGCAAGCATTAAATACAGTTCCTAACTCTCTGTCTCTCTAAATAAATAAATAAACAAAAAAAAACCACATTGGTTTTGGCTCAGGTCATGATCTCATGGTTGGTGAGTTCAAGCTCCGCATCAGATTTTATGCTGACGGCGTGAAGCCTGCTTGGGATTCTTTCTCGCCACCCCCCCCCCCCCCGCCGCCCCTCTCCTGCTCACTCTCTCTGTCTCTCTAAATAAATAAACTTTAAAACTTAGCAAAAAATAAACACAGTTCCTAGAAGAATACAGGAAGACTTAGAGGAAAGTTCAGTATATATATAATGAAAGATTATAATCAGTGTGTGTAGTATTATATCAATTTTCTTTACTATATAAATATATTAATGGGGCTCCTGGGTGGCTCAGTTGGTTAAGTGTCTGACTCTTGATTTCGGCTCAGGTCATGATCTTATAACTCGTGAGCTTGAGCCCTGTGTCAGGCTCAGGGCTAATAACTCGGAGCCTGCTTGAGATTCTCTCCCTTGCTCTCTGCCTCTCTGCACACACACTCTCTCTCTCTCTCAAATAAATAAACTTAAAAATAAATAAATAAATAAATAAAATACATAATTAAAATCTGGTTATCTCAGAGTATTAGAAGTACAGATAACTTTTATTTTCTTTGTCTTGCTTTTCTGTTTCTTTAGTTCTTTAGTTTGATTTGTTTTGATTTATTTATTTATTTATTTATTTTACCATGGATGTATATAACTTTTATAATCAGAAAAAAAAAACTAAAGACAAGGTTTTAAAGTGCTTACTGGTGACACTGTTTTCTCGTTGGGAACAAATGGAATAAGAGATGATTGAAAGTTTATACCAATACTTGTTCATCTATCAGCAGACTTGATATTGAGCAATATATTACAGAACATACCCTTGGATATGCTGTTTTTAAGACTGCCAGGAACAATAAAAGAGGAAAAAGAAGAGATAAACCTATCGCTTGTTTCCTAATGAATGCACCACAAGAAGGCATGATTTGTATTTTTATTCTAATCAATACAGCTAATGCTGAATTAAGAGGTATTTCTTTCACTATAGCAGCATTTCTCAATACCTTTTTATCAATCAGTTAAGTAGAAGATGCACAGCTTGGTTTGTCTGAATAAAATTCAGGGGTGCTAGAGTTACACTCATTACACATTTACCCATAATTAATAAAGCATGAAAGGAATTGAGAGATTAGTAAAAAATACACATAGTTGCACTCACAAAACTCACCATTTAAAAAAGCACTTAAGTGCTCGCTTCGGCAGCACATATACTAAAATTGGAACGATACAGAGAAGATTAGCATGGCCCCTGCGCAAGGATGACACGCAAATTCGTGAAGCGTTCCATATTTTTTAACTGAGAACAAACTGAGGGTTGATGGGGGGTGGGAGGGAGGGCAGGGTGGGTGATGGGTATTGAGGAGGGCACCTTTTGGGATGAGCACTGGGTGTTGTATGGAAACCAATTTGACAGTAAATTTCATATATTAAAAAATAAAAAAAAAAATAAAAAATAAAAATAAAAATGAGAAAACTGAGGCAAAAAAAAAAAAAAAAAAAAAAAGCACTTAAACGGGGCGCCTCGGTGGCTCAGTCGGTTGAGTGTCCGACTTTGGCTCAGGTCATGATTTCACAGTCTGTGAGTTCCAGCCCTGCATTGGGCTCTGTGCTGACAGCTCAGAGCCTGGAGCCTGCTTCAGATTCTGTGTCTCCCTCTCTCTCTGCCCCTCCCCTGCTCATGCTCTGTCTCTCTCTGTCTCAAAAATAAATAAAAACATTTAAACAAATTTTAAAAAGCACTTGAATATGGCTGAATCAAAATTCTTTGTATTGCTTTAGAGAAGACCAAAACAATTTATAAAGACACATAGTTCACTGCAGCAGTTCCTCCATGACTAAAAATGGCAATTTCTTCACATCTTGAGTTGTGAAGATGCTATTCTCACTGGGAAAGCACTTTAGTAACCCTTAACCTCCTCAAAAACACCTCACACAAACATCACCACCTCCACCAGAAAATTAAGACTCAGATCCTTGCTCAACATTTTTGGAAACATATCAATAAAGGGACATTTAATAATTTCTTTAATTCTTGGGGCACCTGGGTGGCTCGGTCAGTTAAGCGTCCTACTTTTGGTTTCAGCTCAGGTCATGATCTCAAATTTTGTGAGATCGCGCCCGTGCTGGTCTCTGCACTAATAGCACGAAGCCTGCTTGGGATTCTCTCCCTCCCCCTCTCTCTGCCCCTCTCCCACGTGTGTGCTCCCGGTACTCTCACTCAAAATAAACATTTAAAAAAGTAACTTCTTTCATTCTTGAAAGATACCTAACTTCTATCATTATCCCTTCCTTCTCTTAAAGAGAAAGGAGTAAAGAATGAGGGCTTCATTGGTGATGGTAACTTGAAAAAACTTAAAAGAAAAAAAAAACCCTCAGGAGGTGATGGTTATGTTAATTAGCTTGATATCAGTGATGATTTCACAGTGTATATGTATATCAAATCATCAAGTTGAGCACCTTGAATATATATAATTTGTATTCATCAATTATACTTTGATAAAGCCACGGGCGAAAAACGACCAGTTTTGAAAAAAATATATTAACATTTTATCAAAAGGTGTATCACAGTTTACCTGCCCTTAAATCAAGGGTAAGAAAAGCACTCCACTGTAATGAATCTTACATCTCCATAGCAAGGAGAGAAAAAAAGTGAAATGCTTATCTGGATCGCTGATGTATAAAAAAATAAAATAAAAAATAAAAAGTTGTAGTTACAACTACTTCATGTAGTTCAAATCAAAGTAAAGATGCCTGCCCCAACTCCCATCCTGACCTTACTCAAAACACTGCCTTGATTTTCCAGCGTTTTTTTTAATTTTTAAATTAAATCGTAAAACTGAAGAGAAACCCATCTATCCTACACCCTCCACTTCCTGGAAGGATCATAGCCAAACTATTTCCAAAAAATGAGGATCTATACTCTTTGTTAAGACATCCAGAGATGGAGATTTCCCACTGGGTTATGAATTAGGCAGAAAAACAGCAAAGACAGAAAG
Source organism: Panthera onca (assembly GCF_046562875.1). NCBI lineage: Eukaryota > Metazoa > Chordata > Mammalia > Carnivora > Felidae > Panthera > Panthera onca. Next base: position 45,038,199 of record NC_138357.1, on the reverse strand, counting down.
CTAATATTTTGCTTTCAAAATATCAGTTTTGAATGAGCAAATCCTTTTAAAGAGACTTATAAATCTATGATCTTCTATAGTCTAAAGGCTGCATTATTATAGCCTAATCAGAAGGATTGTAGGTGCTGTATTTGAAGCATGGTCTAATAATTTGTTAAATTATTATCCTCAGAGATGAAACAGTACATGTAGCCCCCCCCCCCAAAAAAAAGTTTTTTCCCCTGTGATTTCAATTGCCCAAAGTTCTTATAGGCAAAAATAGAGGAAGGGGAGAAGAAGCCTAAATCTGTGACAGATGGAATCAATGTAATGAACTTATGTGCTCTTGAGAGATGTGTGTCCATAATTTAAAAGTCACCACTATGGATATTTCAAGTCATTTGATGCTAATGCAAGTATCTTCAAAGTCCAATATGTGAGAAGCAAGAGAACAGAGTTATTTAACAAAATTATCCTTTGTTTTCTGATTTGTCTCACCTATATTTTTGTGTTTTCCTAAGATCTGGACAGCATATCAGGCAAGAAAATAAAGGGAATATGTATATTCTGTCTATATTTTGTGATGGTTTTTAACATTTGCTTTAAATTATAAAGAAGAGATAAAGTGGAGAGTCAAGATCCAATTTCCAGTCTCAACGCTCTCTCTTCATGCATTAAAAAGTGGCATAAAATAGGGGCGCCTAGGTGGCTCAATCCGTTAAGCCTCCGACTTCAGCTCAGGTCATAATCTCGCAGTCCCTGAGTTTGAGCCCATGTGGCTGCTTGGAGTACCTTGGTGAAAAAATGATCCAGAGGCCACATGTAGTGCAGTCTCAGAGAGTGGTTTGATTGACAGGTACTGTCTGTCATGCCAACCAGTTTCTCAAAAAGAGAAAGGGAGGGGGGAAAAAAGCACAAATACTGTATACTGGTTATTCAAAATGCGTTTTTTATTCGCTTTAACACAGATGATTTTTTTTACAGTTGAAACAAAATTTCTGATACACAATTTTCAGGTTTTAACAGCACCTACGAGGAGAGGATTGTGGAATACCTCAAGGTAAAATAGAGATGGCTGAGGCAGGCACAAATTAACCTGAAATTCATCAATCCACTTGAAGACATATGGAATCTGAGGCCCCCTGAATGTTAGCCTAATACATGACAATAAACTAAAATTTTTTCTGTATGATGTTTTAATGGACTATTGAAAAAGAGTATAGTTCCAATTAGAAATATTCAAAAAATCCAGTCTTAATTTTAAAAAACATTCTGAAAATACAGCACTGCACATTCTAGTGTACACAATTTCTAAGCCTATATGCACAGTTCCTGGTACTCACAGATTTCAGCCTTTGGTGTTTGATAATTTTACCCAAACTGTATTTCAGCACCCCACTGAGTGTTACTCACCAAAAATGCCACTGTTTTTATCACTTAGTGTTAACTGATTTTATTAACATATTGTGTAGTGATTTGGCAGAAGAAAATTGGTATGGCTAAGAGGAAAGGGGCTTCAGATGACCTGTCAATAAAATTAACACTTGCCTTGGTTAGACAGGAGGTCTATGAATAGAATACCCACATAATTTTTTTTTTACTTAAATGACCACATGCCATTCTAATAGTGACAAGTACTTTTGTGAGTGGATGAAGGTCTTTACATAAGCCTGAGATCTACAAATAGAAACTATTATAAGCAAAGTGCAAGTAGAAAGAGAAGGCCCCAGGTCTCATGCACTTAAAAACAATTAGCATTTAACAGTTCTGATGTACAGATTTTCACCCTAACATAATTGTAGCAAAACAATCATATAACTTGGAAATCAGTGTGGCTGGCTATAGGCATAGGCAGGATAGGGACCATTACTTAAGAGCTGTGGGGTCCCAGTTCTGCTTTGGATTTCTGGTCTCAAAATTACTTGGACAAAGGGGTCACGACTATATTTAAATTGGAAATATTGAATATGAATGGGTTGAAATACCATATTCCACTTGTCTGTGTAGCCCAAAATTCCCAGAGCTCTTAAAGTACATAAGGTCCCATGTGTAAGGCTGATTCCATATGTGGTGACAATGGAGAGTTCTAGGTTGTATTCCTGTAAAAGCTTCTGCTTCCTCCCCAGCCTACATGTCTTTTGGGGGGTCATTTCTAACTTTCCCTTACTACCTTGGGTCACTATTTTTATCATAGATGTTCTAAAAGTACAGATTAAAAACTGTGCAGGACAAACAGATCTTAGACTGCAAGACAACAAGAACTAGACTGCATATCTATAATACAGTATTTAGAGCTGGAAGGGACCTTAAACCAAACATCTAGCCAGTGCAGAAAATATTTTTATGGTATTTTAACAGATGGTCATCTAGTATCTTCTTGAATATTTTCATTGGAAGGGAGTTCACTATTAAGGCAGTCCATTCCACTGTGGGACAACTCTGTGAGAAATTCATTCCATCACTGGTTAAAGTCGGCTCTCTTGTTACTTTCAACATCCTAGTTTGTCAAGCTGAACTTACAGTGAAACATACAAGATATTAGTTCCTTCTACAATCAGTATTTGAGTTAAGGAACCTTGTGAGAAAAGCTCATTACCCATCCACTCCCCACTCTTTTCTGAAGGTTTCTCTGAGAACAGAGCATGGTGGACCAAAGGACCATCAAAATTATCAGCAGACAGTACTGCATCCAAAGTCATATACTAAGCAGCATTGCTAAATTGATAAGAGGTTGTCAGAGAAGCAACATCCCTATGCAGCAAAAGGAGACTTATGAAGTAAAAGCAGACCAACCATTTATTTGCAAGAGTGGTGGGCATATTTAAGCATAATCCATTCACTAGTACCATGTTACTTCAAACACAAAGAGTATAATCAAGTTCTAGTGCCATCAGTGTATCTCTTATTGATATACTTTTTGAAAAGCCCACATGGTAACAAATCACATATAAGGACTTAAACAAGGCAGTGTACATCATTATACTCTTACAATACAAATTATTACAACCTTTTTATAATTTAAGCTTAGGACATCCTTGTTTGCATTATTATTTTTTCATTGTGACACAGCTCAAGAGTCTTATTTTTTTTCCTGTGGCAGAAATGTCAGAAACTGCTTGCCAAGAGTTCATGGTGACATTTGTTAGTTGACTAATGGAATACTTTAAGGGACAGCTGTAGCTCTTTAACTCCTTCATGCTATTGGGTTCTAAGTTTAAATTGCAATTTGAAAAATACTTAAATCTCTCAGGACCAAAGCTTTCTGAAATGCCCTCATACACACAAGAAGGAAACAGAAGAAATCACAAAAAATACACTTGGCTTGACAAAGCTTTTTTTTTTTTTTTAAATCACTCTACAACCTCAATTTGAAAGGCTCTGACATACAACCACAACCTTCTATCTTACCCTTTTACGTGTGCGTGCACTCTTAGAGGGGCATAGTTATTTTGACACTATTGACTGAACAATTTGGGGCACACTTTTAAAAGGCTTCCTACTTTTAACAGCATGAAGATCCTGCTTTGGAGCCACTGTTCAAGTCAATAGTGTGACCTAACATGCAATGTTCCAGCTGTTCCTCTACAGCCAACACCTGCCTGACAGCTTCTTCAAAGGCCACTGTCACATTAGTATCATCTTTGGCACTTGTTTCTAGATAAGGGTAATCCCCATTCTCCATGCACCAGGTTTGTGCCTCCTCAGTAGTCACTTGCCTATCCTCTTTGTCTACCTTGTTACCAAGAACTACAAAGGGGAAGTGCTCAGGATCTTTCACATCAGCATAGTAGATGAATTCTTTCTGCCAGTTACCAAGGTTCTCAAAGCTCTGCCGGTCATCCACGCTGAAGGTCAAGAGGCAGCAGTCTGCTCCCCTGTAGAAGGGTGTCCTAAGGCTCTTGAAACGCTCCTGCCCTGCAGTGTCCCAGATCTGGAGAGTTACAAAACGTCCATCTACCTCCAGATCTCGATTTAAGAACTCTACCCCTATGGTGTGAAAAGCCTGGGAGTCAAATTTATTGGTTACATAACGGTTCATAAGTGAGCTTTTCCCAACTCCACCATCACCCAAGAGAATAACCTTTAAGAGCAAGGATTTCCCACTCATTGTTGCAGCACCAGATGGGGAGGAGTTTATAACCAAAAGAACCTGAAAATAAAAGAAAAAGTAGGAGGTAAAACAGTTAAACCTGGAACTGAAATCAACTTTATAGTAAAATTTTCTGAATTATATGACCTAATAATTTAACCTCTCTTGATTCATGCTCACTAACTATATTATATAGTACAACAGAAGGAATAAAATTCTTTTTGCATACAAGGGAAAAAAGGTCTTGTTTTTCTGAGGTCTTTTGCCTGTGCCAGGAAAATGGCTGAATGCCATGGGTAAATGGACTAGCAGATGGTGCTATAATTTGGTTCAGTTCTGACCCTATTCTAGGGGAGAGAGCACAGAACAGGAATATCACTCAAATGTGTAATCATATTATTAGCTTCCAGTTTGGACAGGTCCAAACAAGAGGCAAACAGTATGAAATTGATTTGGAGTTTGAAGTCTGTTCATGATGGACCCAAGAATTATTGAGGAGAGAAAGATGCATAAGCTGAAATTTTAATTCCGTCAGTAGAGTTTGGGGATACAATTAGACCTTGGAGGAGAGATAAAGGTCAAGTTTCTTCAGGAATTTGCCTTATTATACTTGCATTGATACAGATACCCTCACAAGTAAAGGATCTTCCATAATCTTTTCTTGATTGTTGGCTGGTATCATTATAGCGGCTATCATTTAGGAAGAAAATCTTGAATAGCTTATTAATTTTGTATGTAGGTTCTAATACCATAATAGCACCAATGAAAATATGCTGTAAACTTTAAATTGCTAATAATTATACAGTACCCTTCTTGTTACCTCAGCAACATGTCTGTACATGGGATATCTAGAATGCATCGTAACATAAAAAGATCAAATTTTACTGAACAATTAACCTGTACTAGATTTTGTTAAGTACTTTCACACTAGGTCTAGTGTGGGAACACAACAATGATGATGTTAATTGGGTGTTATTTATGCAAGAGACCCAAAGAGATGAAAACTAAATACTAATCAAAAGAGCACATGCAAAAGAACTTCTGGAAGTGCACACATTTGAAATGTAATTTTAAAAAGCCCAGTATTCCTTACTATTATGTTGGTGCATGTATAATAATTATATATTTTTTATAAATATTCATTTTTAAGAGATCAAACGAAAAAATATATATACCTACCCAGTCGGGTCTTTGTCACAATTTTAGTCTTTTCTTTTCCTTGTTCTTGTTTTGTTCTTTCTTCTCAGGGTTCTAGAAAACAGATTGGGAAGGATTATTTTTAAAAATCTATAATAAAACAAAGTTAAGGCTCTATATAAATATATTCAAGTCAGGAAAAAAACAGAGCAATCTCAACTTACCTACAGAGGATGCTTTTCAGAAATATACTTAAGAGTTCAACATGCTACAAATATTTCACATGGACAAAATAACATTATTGCAAAAACTTTAATTTGTCCTAACAAGTGTACGTTAGGGGCACCTGGGTGGCTCAGTCGGTTGAGCATCCAGCTCTTGATTTTGGCTCAGGTCATGATCTCAGGGTTCGTGGGTTTGAGTCCTGTGTTGGGCTCTGTGCTGACAGTGCGGAGTCCGCTTGGGATTCTCTCTCTCCTCTCTCAGCCCCTCCCCTGCTTGCTCTCTCTCTGTCTCTCTCTCAAAAACAAACAAACTTAAAAAAACCCAAGTGTATTTAATGTGATTTTAAAAGTTTTATATTGTCTCTCCATTGAACTCTTCATTGAAAGTAAAGGTAAAGAAAGAAGATGATATTCACAATAGATGATATTCAGGAAAGGGAAAGCACAGAGGAGTCTAAGATGTGTTGAAATTCTAAGTCAGAGATGAAATTCCTTTCCTTTATATCTACCAATGTTCCCATCTCCAAGAAAGTTATTAATGCATTCACCAATCTGCCTCAAGGCTGTCTATGCAATTGATTCCAGAAGATCAGAGAAGAAATAATTATGTTTGGGGATTCCCTGTTTATAATATATTCTCTTGGCTAATTATTTTCCTGATTAATTTTGATCATCTGTCTTGAACACAGGTTTTAGTATTTAGCTGGCTTTATTATATTCAAACACAACTTCATTTAACATAATAGTTAATTATGGCAAGAGTGTTATCTAAGCAGTATCAAGAGTGCTGGTCTAAAGAGAAAAAACAGTTCTTAGATTTTTTGAGTGTTCTTTCTTACTGAGGAATAAAGAAGATTTTAAGAAATCTCTATTGCTTTAAGAGACTGTTAAAAACTGAGAACAAACTGAGGGTTGATGGGGGGTGGGAGGGAGGGCAGGATGGGAGGGAGGGCAGGGTGGGTGATGGGTATTGAGGAGGGCACCTTTTGGGATGAGCACTGGGTGTTGTATGGAAACCAATTTGACAGTAAATTTCATATATTAAAAAATAAAAAAAAATAAATAATAAAAAAAAAGAAATCTCTATTGCTTGATAATCTCATGCTATTTTTTAAAGTATAGATAAATCATATAATAAGGGATTCATTAGAGACCTAAATCAGTAATTATGAATTTAAATAATGGTTTATATCCTTCTTGGTTTATATCTACTCTAAAAAACTTTCAAGTTTTCTACAATTACTGATTTTTGTTCTCTTTTTTCCTGCCTTCAAACTTCTGTCTTCGGAACTAGCTCAAGTAACAAATATTTCTTTAAATGGAGATGAAACAAGCATTATCACATTTGTTTAGTTTTTATACTGGTCTATAGGATAATTTTACAGGATACTCACTTAAAAAAGGAACAGAGGAAGTACAAACTTAGGTAACAGTACTGATAGTATTAAGGGTCAGTGCCAAAAGAGCTTCCTCAAGTTCCTAGCAAACAGGTGTTCACATCATTAAACTCACTAACTCTATTTTCCCAGCTGTGGATAAACTCAAATGATGGGTCAAGGACTGAGTATTGTGGAAACCAAACACTCAGCTCCAGGAATAATGATGAAGTATTAAGAACTATCTGAGATAATGCTGCAATTGCTTGTGCATTCCCTTTTGGTCATTTACACATATAACTTCCAGGTACATAGGGTCTATACCAGGGAAAAGGGAGGAAAAGCAATGTAGTTCAGTGTCAAGTGCACTACAGGATACAAGAGTCTTCATCACTACATTTATTTTATGAACTTGAGCAGGTTATTTAATTTTGCTGTGTTTCAATAACTTCCTATATAAATATACACTTGATAATAACTGCCCTACTTTACTCACAGGATTATGGGGGAAATGAATAACTTATGAAGTCTGCAAAGATTTGTAAGCATTTACTGAAATTTTTGGTTTGAGATTTTTGTTCCTTTTGCTCTTCCACCTCCTTTCATTCACTGTTGGGGGCCTTGTGAGTCACTATTAACCCTTCTCAGAAAAGATCAGCCAGTAGGAGGATAACAATTCTTCTTTTTCTCTTTCTTCAATATCTGAGAAGGCCTTGTTCCCCAACAATTTTGAGCATCTGCATATACCAACAGAATCTCAGCATTGGAGGGACCTTAAGGGTCTTCTGGTCTAATATTGCTACTGATGCTTGAGAAAACATTTGAGTGCTTACTGTGTTCTGCGACCTTACAAAGGTAACCCTCCACTCTCCTCTACTTCCTCCAACTCCCATTTGTTTGCTGAAGGTAGAAGTGAATACATGTCTTCTTGCCTTTAGTCACTAAATCCTGTGGACTTTTCCTTGGAATATCCTTTTTTTTTTTTTTTTTAATTTTTTAATATATGAAATTTACTGTCAAATTGGTTTCCATACAACACCCAGTGCACATCCCAAAAGGTGCCCTCCTCAATACCCATCACCCACCCTGCCCTCCCTCCCACCCCGCCCTCCCTCCCACCCCCCATCAACCCTCAGTTTGTTCTCAGTTTTTAACAGTCTCTAATGCTTTGGCTCTCTCCCACTCTAACCTCTTTTTTTTTTTTTTTTTTTTTTCCTTCCCCTCCCCCATGGGTTTCTGTTATGTTTCTCAGGATCCACATAAGAGTGAAACCATATGGTATCTGTCTTTCTCTGTATGGCTTATTTCACTTAGCATCACACTCTCCAGTTCCATCCATGTTGCTACAAAAGGCCATATTTCATTTTTTCTCATTGCCACGTAGTATTCCATTGTGTATATAAACCACAATTTCTTTATCCATTCATCAGTTGATGGACATTTAGGCTCTTTCCATAATTTGGCTATTGTTGAGAGTGCCGCTATAAACATTGGGGTACAGGTGCCCCTATGCATCAGTACTCCTGTATCCCTTGGAATATCCTTTTTAAGTCCTCTGCTAACATCCTCATTTTGGCCCACATCTTCCTTGCTCTAATATGTTATGAAACCTTCCTGGCTCTTCTCTCCCTGTCTTGGGTTTACAAATTAACATATAAGCTTCAGATCTCATGGTTTATAGTTGAAATGATATTATTATACTGCCTTATTTTGTCAAATACCCTTTTTTCCCTAAGTATGTCTTTCCTACACAACCAAATTTAAATTCCTGGAAGGTAAGTCCCTTGTTTGCATATGTCTTTGAAGCCCCTCCAGCATGCAGCAAGCACCAGGGTCCTTCACATGGATAATCAATACTAATTAGGTGGGTGCCCAAAACTAATGCCTCTGAATTGATGCCAAGGAACAAGAGATCTGCAGTTCTGTAATATGTCCAAATACTATTATTTATTTGTGACTAAAGAGAAGTTATGGACTTATCTGGATCACTTTCTAGATGGAACTTAACAGGAATTTCACCTGTTGAAAGCCAGTGGAAATGCTCCAGTTTCCCTCCCTGTCCCCCTACATTTTTAAAATAAATATATAAATTTCTGCATCCCCACCAAATACAAGAGCAGTATAACTGTCTCCACATGTTTTCTTTGGATGCTAGCATCCCCATCATCATCATCATTTGAAACTAAGTGTGATATCCTTTAGTACGTACTCAAAAAGATCTAGCACAGTATAAAAGCAAACCAAATTTTTTCCTCTCCCAGAATATGCCAAATTTAAGTCAAAACTTAAAAGAAGATAGCAATAAGTAGGCAGTGAAATTCTTTGATAACCCTAAGTATATTTAACAGGAAAGTCTGATCCCACATGCATTCTGTACGGGTCCCATATCAGGTGAGGATTTTGACTCAAATGTTAATATGAATTTGGTCCTCTTCAGAGACAGATCTGCCTGTAAACAATTCAAACATCCTAGAAATGCAATTCCCCTTTCTTATCCCACTTCCCGCAATTAACAAGAATTTTCTAAGAATAGTATACTCACTTTTTCCCCCACTTAAGGTCTAAGTCCCAGACAATAAGGTAAATTAGAAATTCACACAACTGATACTTCCTAGTTTTTTCTGTTCTTCAACACACTTGAAACCACATCCACACAGCTTATTAAAATTATTGTATTTAGTTGGGAATGCTTGGGGTTGGGGAGAGGTGCAGAAGGAGGCAGTACAATGACGAGAAAGAGGCTGAACTTTTGAAAATAGTACATTTTAGTATGATGATGGAGAGAAGAGAAATGAAAAAACAAATTGGCTATGTCAGTTCAGTTGCCATGTGTGGAATGATGCTCAAATCCACAGTGCAGATTGTTTGGGAGCAAGTGTTGAGAGGGATGTGGTACTGCAGGGCTGGAGGTGGAGGAAGAGCATCAGGGGAGAGCTAGGCAGTGGATGAGAGTGGCCCTGGTGACAATCTGCACAAGGGAGGAGCCATGGTTAAAGCTATAGGGAAAGCCCATCTTGTGGTGACACACTGGTTGGGCTACTCAACTCACTGTTGATTCCTGACACAATATTTGGAAATTAAGCACTGGAGAATTGGGCAGGGCTTTAACTTATGTAAAAATCAATACAAATAAGAAATGATTGCATCTTTGAGACCTTCTACCTTAAATGGTATATAGGTTGTTGCCAGTACAACCTGATGCTTGTTGGTGGGGGTGGGGTGGGTTCTGTAGTGGGGAAGCCCTCTGACACACTGGATTCATCTTGTAGAGCGAACAAGTTACCGGCTGCATCCCTACTCTGAGTCCAAATGTCACAGCTGTCATGCCACTGAAACGCTATTCCCACATTTATGCCCATATTTATATCCTGTATGCCATCAGAAGGGTTCAATGTGGAATTTCACCTCTAACTTTTCACTCCTCACAATGACAGCTCTAGGGCTATGAGCCCGAAGGCACACTAGGTAGCAATTTGGCACTGTTCCGAGGCCACTTATTCCCAAGTAGACTGCCGGGAGACAGGTAGGTGATGTTTGGGTGACATTAAGTGAGCAGGGTACAGAGAAAAGAAGCTTACTTAGGAGACCAGGAATGCGGTCATCTCTACAACAGGGTCACTGTTAGCATTGGGAATCTAGAAAGTGAGATGTTACGCACAGTTCCAACTACCTCGGATCCACGTCGTCTCACCTCACCCCCATCGCTCAGAACGCGCGTCTGTGGCGCATGCGCACTGAGCCACACCCGCTCCCCACGGAGCCCTGCGTATATCTGCCGGGCTTTGGCAGCCTCTCCAAATTACTCAGCAACGCCTCACTCCACCGTCACCTCCCCCCACAGCTCCGACCCCTGCAGCGCCTAGGCCTCTTTCCCAAGGTGCAAATGCCCCCGGAATCACCCAGACCTACCTTTCTCCCTCTTCCCACAGGCCCCCTACCTCCCGGCCTCCAGCGTCCGCGGCCGCTAGCCCCTCTCCCTGCCCACGCACCGGCATCTTACCCAATACGATGGGAGAGAGACGGGAAGAGGCCGCGGGTGCCAGGCAGGTCAGCTTTGCGTGCCGGCAGTCCGACTCCTCAGCGACACGGTCACCGTTCCTGCTGCCTCCTCCTCGCTGGGGCAGCAAGAGCAGCTCAGACAGACCTCAGTGGCCTGACAGCTGCCGCTCGCGCCCGGCACTGCCGCCGCGCAGCGTCTCGCGCCCGCGCCCGCGCCCGCCAGGGGAGGGGGCGGGGCCCGCGCCGCCTCCTCGTGCCCCTTTCTAGGAGCTGGAGACCCGGCATAGCCGCCTTCCGCCATCGCGTGTTGAGAGGGCTCCTTGGCTCGCTCGTTTTTCTCTCATGTTTATGGTCAAGCCCTGGCCTCCCTTGTCCTCTCCTCCTCCCCTCGCCGATTAGTAGGCACAATGACAATGGACCGTCAAATATTGCTCTCCCACTCAGCTCCTCTGCAGCCTGGGGCCACGCCACATTTCCTGTAATTACCCTTCAACTTATCTCATTTACCTTTCCTCCATACCTTCTACTTCTGCAGAAGATAGCACATAACATCCTCTGGTTTCAAATAATGCAGGGAAATACGTGATCACAACGCATTACTAGGCCCTCTAGCTGAGCACTGCTCATGAAATTCTCTTGGCAATCCAAAGGGAAAGGTTCATATTGGTAGTTCAGGCATAGAAGACACACTGCCCTTTATCTTTAACAGTTACCTTTCTAGACGGCCACACAGAGAGTACTACCTGAGGTTTGTGGAAATGCTGGGGTAGAACACAATGTTCCAGTTGTGCCTAGCCACCCAGCCAGTCCCTTCTTATCTTCTGTGGTCCTCTGGTACCTACAACTAGTTTGTGATTGTTTCCCTTGAAACCAAAAGAGGATGGAGCTCCTGAGGTCAATTAGCCTGCACTCCAACTCTCTGTCAGGCAGATCCATCTCAGAAGCTTCCCTGATGTATAAGGACCTGTACCTGTGTGGCACTACCCCTCACTCACCATATGCCCCCTCAGGGCTCTCACACATGCTCTCCCTCCATTTGGGCCATTGTCTATCTCTTCACAAATCAACAACTCAATCAATCCCACAGGCACCAGCTTAAATGTCACTTCCTCAGGGTAAACTTTCTCAATATCTTCAGAATAGAGAAAGTGTCCCGATTTATTTTCTTGTGGCCTCCTGTAGTCTGCTGTACTTTTCCTTCATAATAGTATCCATTTATGATGAGATATTTAAATGTATGGTTATTTGATTGACAACTGCCTTCCTCCACTAAACTATATTTTACCGTAAAGTCAAGGATTGTGTTTGTTTAGACTTACCATCATATCTCAGAGCCTAGGTCAATGTTTATTACACAGGACATGCTTGAAGAATATTTGTTTAATATTGATTAATGTTATATCATCAACAATTATTATTTGAAAACAAAATGAATGGATCTAATTGAATAAACTAGTCCTGCCCCCCACAAACATCCTAAAACACACTTCTGATAAAGAGATGTACTTAATCCTCCAAATCAATTTTTTACTCACACATTCCTATCTGTAATAAAAAAAAAAATTCTTCAGGCATTGTATGCAATCCAAGTTGGTTTTTCTTTTTATCACAATTGATTTAGCTATTTGTGAGAATAGACTTTAGAACCACCTTGTCAGCTGCTAAAAAATAAACTGGTGGTATTTTTATTGTACCAAATATATAGCTCATTTCGGGGAGGATTGACATTTAACAAATATTAAATGTCCTGATCCATGTACATGAAGCCTTTCCATTTATTTAGGTACTCCTTAGTTTGTTTCAGCAATGCTTTATAATATTCATTGAACAGATGTTATGCACATTTAAAAAATTTATCCCTAAGAGTTTATGCTTTGGAAAGCTATTATAAGTGGTATTTTTTTTAATTTTTTTTAATGTTTATTTATTTTTGAGACAGAGACAGAGCATGAACAGGGGAGGGTCAGAGAGAGAGGGAGACACAGAATCTGAAGCAGGCTCCAGGCTCTGAGCTGTCAGCACAGAGCCCGACGCCGGGCTCGAACTCAGGGACTGTGAGATCATGACCTGAGCCTAAGTCGGACGCTTAACCGACTGAGCCACCCAGGTGCCCCGGTTTTTTTTTTTTTAATTCCAAATGTTTATTATTTTCCAAAGTGGCTATATAGTGTCATATTCTACATATGTAGACATACAATTGATTTTTGTATGTTGACCTTCATCCTGCAGCTTTCCTAACTTATTAGTTCTTATAGCTTTTTTTGTTGTTGTAGATTCTGTCTGTAGTTTTTACTACATAAAATTGTCATGTTGTTTATGGAAAATAAAAAATTTTACTTCTTCCTTTTCATTGAAAAATCTTTTGAGCATGGCCCCAATATATGTATATGTATTTATAGATTATATACATTGACTACTATGCATATATACTTTATACATTGTATTATATATATATTATAATGCATATACATTATAATGCATATACATTATAATGCATATACATTAAAGATACTCCAACATAGAATGTGGCCTGGGTGGCTCAGTTGGTTGAGCATCTGACACTTGAGTTCAGCTCAGGTCATAATCCCAAGGTTGTGGGATCGGTCCCTGTGTCAGGCTCCATGCATGGAGCCTGCATAGGATCTCCTCTCTCGCGCTCTCCCTCCCTCTCTCTCTCTCTCTCCCTCTGCCCCTCTCCTGTGCAATCTCTCTCACTCTCTAAAATAAAAAATATGCCAACACAGAAATTTAAAAAGAATGACAAGAAAAATATGCTGACCTCTCAATGTTTTCTTTCTGCACGCCAGTGAATTGTTTTGTGAACTGCTCAAAATAGCAGTTCTTCATATTAGAGTCTCTCATCTTGAAGTGAATTTAGACTCTTTTTTCCTTTTCTCATAGGTGCTATTTTCCAACAGTTTAATAATCTCTGAGAATTCTCCAAACTTACCTTCAAGTTTTAAGGAATTTTTAATTTCTAGTCTTGGGCACTCAGTTCTGTAGCTCATACTGCTGAAGGCATTACATATTTGCAGAATGTGGGAACCCCTGGTAGTAAATGAAAACCTATGTTAGTCCAAACACTCCTAACTACAAATCCTATATTAAAAGAATATTTAAAGCTCATTTGAAAAGCAACTACCATTCACATAGAATAGAATCAATGCAAAAAATTAAAAATAGAACTACCCTACAACCCAGCAATTGCACTACTAGGCATTTATCCATGGGATACAGGTGTGCTGTTTAAAAGGAACACATGCACCCCCATGTTTATAGCAGCACTATCAACAATAGCCAAAGTATGGAAAGAGCCCAAATGTCCATCGATGGATGAATGGATAAAGATGTCATATATATATATATATATATATATATATATATATATGCACAATGGAGTATTACTCAGCAATCAGAAAGAATGAAATCTTGCCATTTGCAACTATGTGGATGGAACTGGAGGGTATTATGCTAAGTGAAATTAGTTAGAGAAAGACAAAAATCATATGATTTCACTCATATGAGGACTTTAAGAGACAAAACAGATGAACATAAGGGAAGGGAAACAAAAATAATATAAAAACAGGGAGGACGACAAAACAGAAGAAACCCATAAATATGGAGAACAAACTGAAGGTTATTGGGGGGATTGTGGGAGGGGGGATGGGCTAAATGGGTAAGGGGGATTAAGGAATCTACTCCTGAAATCATTGTTGCACTGTATGCTAACTAATTTGAATGTAAATTTTAAAAAATAAAAAAATAAAATAAAAAAAATAGAAGCTATGCGACTACCATTACTTGATGAGGAAACAACACAAAGTGGGAAGCTTAAAGTGTCAAAGTAACTGCATTAGGTGGTTTTGTGGCTCTCAGACTGGACTATTCCAAATAACCCATCATTGAGGTCGGTGAAACCATGCCTTCCATGACTAATGCTTCCATGCATAATGAAATAATTTAATCCTATCTTTGTGACACAGTTACACACACACACACACACACACACACACACACACACACACACACATCACTTTTCTACCAAAAATAGAATCATAGTGTGGTCAGTGTATAGGAAGCTAAACCAGAATTGTCCTCAGATACTGGAGAAAGGGTTACTTTTGTAGAGTGACACATACATGCAAAAATCAGCATTCAATGTATGGAATTTATTATCTCCAAAAGCCCCCAATCTTGATTTAGTTTTAAATACATTGACCTGGGCTTAAAGAAGACACAATTGGAATGTGATTAATGTAAAAGAAAAACCCTGTTCAGTGTTCACAGATGCATATGAAAAAAAAGAGTCCATGAAGGGTCCAAATAAATTAATAAACACTGCATACTATTTCCCTTCCTGGAGAATAACAATGCATATTATAACATTAAAGGCTCTTGGAATTTTGCATTAAAGAAACCATTTTTTAAAAATCCAACATTTTCCAAATATATGTGACACAGATTCCAGATTCCTTTTAGTTATGGAACACCTGGTAACAGGACTAATATACCTGAGAACCCAATTTGGCAACTGGTGTCTTAATCAATTTTACAACATTGTAATGTGATAACAGGAAATTGGTTTGCCTTAAACATGGATGGCAATACATGTCATCTTGGTTGGCCACTCAGGTTGGTTTGTAGTGGTTTTTTGGAGAATTGTGCTGCGGAGGATTCCAAGGTGCATCTAGCTCAGTAGGAAAGAGTGAATAGTTAGTGATGACTACCATGGATGAAGCAATGTGTTTGCCATCCTTGACCCAGAGTATTTATATAGCAACTGTACTTTTCATATTTTACAGATAGTTCTGATCTTGAATACTTTGTTCTTTTGTCCCCATATTTACAGTAATACTTGTGGCACCATCTGATGTTTTATTCAGAAAATATAGTAGCCACAGATATGTAAAAAGGAAATTGGATGATAAGAATTTGCCAATATTTACCAATCATTGTCCAAAGCATGTTACTGGTTCTGGTGACACAGTATTTTTTTTTTTTATCACTTGACTGAGGATAATCTTGTGGAATGGGGATACTTTGCAAGTTTTTCCACAGCCTGAAGGAAAGATCTCTGAAAACCATCCAATTATTAAAATCCTCAGTATGAATTTAGTTTTATTAATTTAAAAACATGTATTTTGAAGCTCTTTTCACTGAAAAACATTCAGAAACAATGAAAAACTAGTGTCAAAGAGCACCTCTAGTCCCCATATTAGGATTCTAAATACCATTCCCCAGTGAAAGGAACCAAAGTTTCTTAGAGAACTGGCTGATTCTGGGTCTATGGCAAGAAGCATCCAAGATGAACCTGGAATTTTTTGCCACACCAGATAGCCAAGAAGCTAAGGAATGGTGAGATAATAAATAATATGTATATTGGTTTCTGGCTCTGGTTCCTGGCACAAAGCCCCTAAAATCCATGCAAATTCCTAATTGATAAGAGCATTGGGAGCATCTTTTTCTCTCATATTTGGTCTTCAACCCCAGTTCTTGACACAAGGCTCCTAAATCCCTCGGAATTTGTTGGGTGATAGAACTGTCTTTTGTTCTAATGGGGTGACTCTGGGTGAGTTCTTGGATGGTTCCTGGATGGGATGGGGCCTGGTCACCAGAAATACCAAGCCATAATTAGAAACTTGGAGTTTTCAGCCCTGCCCCCCACTTCTTTGGTGAGGGGAGAGGGTCTGGAAATGGAGTTAAAAATTGATTCTGTTTAAGTGAGGAAGCCTCCAAAATAATCTCAAAAGTATGGGACTTGGAGAGCATCCAGGCTGGTAAACACATCGAGGTACTGAGAGGGTGATACACCCCAATTCCACTGGGATAGAAGCTCCTCCCCTGAGGACCCTCCCAGGGATTGAATCTCTGGGACCCTCCTTCATATGGACCCTCCATATGAATCTCTTCATCTGGCTGTTCATCTGCATCCTTTAACATACTCTTTAATAAACTGGTGAATGTAAGCAAGCATTTCCCTGAGTTCTGTGAGCTGCTCTAGTGATTAATAGAATCCAAGGGGAAGGAAGTCATGGGAACCTCTGATTTATAGCTAATCGATCAGAAGTACAGGTAACAACCTGGGCTTGCATTTGGGTTTTTACCTATAGAGGAACACTATTAGAGTTGAGTCAAAAAGGACTTGGAATGAGGTGCCTGGGTGGCTCAGTCTGTTAAGCATCTGACTTTGGCTCAGGTTATGATCTCACAGTTGGTGAGCCCGAGCCTGTGTCGGGCTCTGTGCTGACAGCTCCGAGCTTGGAGCCTGTTTCGGATTCTGTGTCTCCCTCTCTCTTTACCCCTTTCTCTCTCTCTCTCTCTCTCTCTCTCTCTCAAAAATAAGCATTAATTTTTTTTAAAAGGACTTGGGAGCCAAATTAAAAAGACTCTCACTGATCAAATATGAAGCAATGTGAGCATCTGTAAGGAAAATAACTACAATGGATTGAAATATATCAAATATGTTTAAGTATACGAGTTCATAAAGATACTTAAAATGTAACTGATCAACTTGGAGAAAGCTAGGAAACTAGCTTATTATTTTGAAACTGGTAAATAAAATAATGAACTAAACACTTAACCTACCTTTTTATATACACATTCTTTCTCTGTGTAACCAAATAGTTCATGAGAAAAATGTTGTTTTGCTATTGCTAGAAGATTTCCAACTAATAAATTAAGGAAGAATGATAGAGGGGCACCTGGGTGGCTCAGTCGGCTGGGTGACCGACTTCAGGTCAGGTCAGGATCTCACAGCTTGTGAGTTTGAGCCCCGCATCGGGCTCTGTGCTGACTGCTCAGAGCCTGGAGCCTGCTAAGATTCTGTGTCTCCCTCTCTCTCTGCTCCTCCCCTGCTCATGCTCTGTCTCTTTTTCCTTCAAAAATAAATAAACATTAAAAAAATTTAAAGAAAGAATGATAGAATTTTACAATGGTTAACGAATTAATGGATCTAGGCAATGATCACTAAGGTCGGCTAGTATTACAAAAAGAGTAATAACCAAATATCATATGACTCCTAATAGAAAAACAAGGCAGCACCTATGAAATATTTTTGCCAAAAAAAAATGGAATTTGAATCTTATAAAGCCTCTAAATATAACCATGAATTTTTAGGGACTTATAAGGACAATGATGTGAAATAACATCACAAGGATATAAGAAAAGAATATCTAGACTTGAGTTTAGAGTGGGGATGTTGGGGAAAAGAACTCTACAGAAATCAGCATGGTTTCTTCAACAAATAGATTGAAAGAGAAAATCTGAAAGTGGAAGTAAGAAAAAATTGAATTATAATAGCTTCAAAGAGAATAAAATATTTGGGAGTAAATTTGTAAAATGAAGTACAAAACTTGTAGTCTTAAAAACAACAAACTTTTGAAAGAAATTAAAGAAGATCTAAGTAATTGGAAATGTATCCCATGTTTGTGGATCAAAAAACTTAATATTATTAAGATGGCAATACTCTCCAAATTGATCTACATATTCAATGTAATATCTACTAGAATCCCAGGTAGCTTCTTTGTAGAAACTTATAAGCTGATCCTAAAATCCATAGGGATATTTTGTAAATTTACAACTTATCCATTATAAGTGGATAAATTGACATATGGCTATCATGAGTTTGGTTAACATGTATTAGTCTCCTTCAAGGTTTCTGGAATCTGAAAAACTAAGGATAATATCTTACATCTTGCCTGTTTATCACAGTCTTTCTACCTTTTGAAGTCCTACCCTTTTTAATTTATTATTATTTATTTTCAGAGAGAGAGAGAGAGAGAGAGAGGCAGAGAGAGAGGAAGAGAGAGAATCTCAAGCAGGCTCCATACTTTCAGTGTAGAGCTTGATGTGGGACTCAATATCACAAACCCTGAGACCATGACCTGAGTCGAAATCAAAAGTCAGTCGTTTAATGGACTGAGCCACCCAGACGCCCCTGAATTCCCCCTTTAATAGAAGAAAATCCATCTTTCCCTGATGTCTTCAGAATTCAGTATATAGACTGTTGGTCTTGGCAGGGATATTAAAAATGACCTAATCCTTTGAAACCCAAACCAACTGCCATCAAAATCACTTAGAGGATTTATCAAAAGTATGGATTCCAAGTCCCTGGCATTGAAATCTCTGCGGTGGGACCCAGGAATGTATGTTTTTAACAAGTTATCTGGGGAATTCTAATAATCTGGCCCTTGTATAAGCATTTAGGAATCAAACTTTTTCTAGCCTCTCACCTATTGCCGGAATCCCTTCTATAACTCCCTGACTTGTGGCGATTCAGCCTCTGAATGATGACTTCACAAGCAGCTCATTCCATTATTTAGTTTACTTTGCTAGAAAGTTTTTCCTTATGAAATGATGAAATATGCAACTTCTAACTCCTACTATTTTGGTACTAGTTTTTCCTCAGAGTTTTTGTAAGTTTTGTAGAAGTATCTCTTAAGGAAAAAAATATAAGAAATATATTTTTTTTATTTTGAGGATGGTGAGTAGCTTCTTAAAATACATTGCTTGTTAGCAAGAATGCAGATTAATAGAAAAAAAAATCAAAGCAAATACTATGCTCAGCATCTCTGTACAAGAAGTCATTGTTCACTAAAACACTAACAATTTCTCTTTGAAAAATAAGAATTTTCTAAGGCTAAAGAGTCAATATTTTACTCTTTTTGTTTTGAGACCATTACAGGTATGTTGTTGTATAAATTCAGATGAGTGTTTAAGTCATAATATGATGGTTTGCATGAAAATTAACATTTTGAAAATTGCGTTGGCTAATGTAAAATATCCAAAGTAAGCTTATTCAACTTTTCGAAAATAAAGCATTGTGTTCTAAGTCTATAAGAGGTTAGTTTTATCTTTTTTCTCAATTCATAGCTGTTTTAATTATTCAGTTATAATAGAGATAAAAAAATAAAGTGCGGTCCATCCTAGGCAGATTTTTTGAGGTAAAATTAGTATATAAAATTATATGTTTCAGGTGTACAACATTATGATTTGACATCTATATGCACTACAGAGTGATCACTACTAAAAAATCTAGTTACCATCCATCACTATACAATCAACCCCTTTCACCCATTTCACCCACCCCCATTTTCCTTCCCCTCTGGTAACCACGAATTTGTTCTCTGTATCCATGAGTTTGTTTTTGTTTTCTTCAGGTTTTTTTTTTTTTAAGATTCCACATGAGTGAAATACAATATTTATCATTTTCTGAGTTATTTCACTTAGCATAATACCTTTAAGGTTCATCCACGTTGTCGCAAATGACAAGATTTCTTTTTAATGCTGAGTAGTATTGTATCATCTATCTATCTATCTATCTATCTATCATCTATCTATCTAATTATCTACCACATTTTCATCTATTCATCAATCAGTGGACATTTAAGTTGTTTCCATTTCTTGGCTATTGTAAATAATGCTACAATGGACATAAAGGTACATATATATTTTTGAATCAGCATTTTTGTGTTCTTTGGATAAATACCAAGAAGTGGAATAGCTAGATCATATGGCAGTTCTATTCTTAATATTTTGAGGAATCTCCATACTGTTTGCCGTAGTGGCTGTACCAATTTACATTCCTACCAACAGTGTATAAAAGTTTCCTTTTCTCCACATTCTCTCCACCTCTTTTTTCTTTTGTTTTTATTTTATTTTTAATAACTTTTTAAAATTTTATTTATTTATTTATTTAGAGAGCAAGTGGGGGAGGGGCAGAGAGAGAAGGAGACAGGATCCCAAGCAGGCTCTGCTCTGTCAGCAGAGGGCCCAATGTAGGGCTTGAACCCACAAACCCTTAGGTCATGACCTGAGCCGAGATTAAGAGTCAGATGCTTAACCCACTGAGTCACCCAGTTGCTCCTCTTGTTTTTTTTATATTAGCCATTATAACAGGTGAGAAGTGATATCTCATTATAGTTTTGATTTGCATTTCCCTAATAATTAGTTGTGTTGAACATCTTTGCATGTGTCTGTTGGCTATTTGTATGTCTTATTTGGAAAAATCTCTACTCAAATACTGTGCCCATTTTTAAATTGGGTTTTGTTGTTATCGTTGTGTTATATGAATTCGTTATATATTTTGGATAGTAATCCCTTTTCAGATATATAATTAGCAAAAATCTTTTCCCATTCAGTAGCTTGTCTTCTCATTTTTATGATTTTTTCTTCTTCTGGGCAGAAGCATTTTAATTTGATGTAATCCCATTTGTTTATTTTTCCTTTTGTTTCCTGTGAGTTGGAGTCAGATCGAAAAAAATATCACTAAGACCAATGTCAAGGAGCTTACTACTTATGTTTTCTTCTAGGAATTTTATGGTTTCAGGTCTTACATTCACATCTTTAATCCATTTTGGTTAAGTTTTGTGTATATTATAAGATGGTCTACTTTCTTTCTTTTGCAAGTGGTTGCCCAGTTTTCCTAGCATCATTTACTTAAGAGACTGTCCTTTTTTCACTTTATGTTCTTGGTTCTTTTGTCATGAATGAATTGTTCATATATCTGTGGGCTTATTTCTGGGCTCTTTATTCTATTTCATTGATTAGTGTGTCTGTTTTTATGCCAATACCATACTGCTTTGATTACTAGAGCTTTGTAGTATAACTTGAAATCAGGGAGTGTAATACCTCTACCTTTGTCCTTCTTTCTCAAGAATGCTTTGGCTATTCAAGATTTTTTATTGTTCCACATAATTTTTAGAATTGCTTGTTCCAATTCTGTGAAAAGTGCCATTTGAATTTTGGTAGGGATTTTATTGAATCTGTAGGCTGCTTTGTGTCATATGGACATTTTAACAATATTAAGTTTTCCAATCCATGAGCACAGAGTATCTTTCCATTTATTTGTGTGTTCTTCAGTTTCTTTCTTTAGTGTCCTATAGTTTTCACAGAATTTTTTTACAAACTTTTTACCTCCTTGGTTAAATTTATACCTAGGTATTTTATTTTATTGTATTTTGTTTGATGTAATTATAAATCAGATTATTTTTTAATTTCTTTTTCTGATAGTTTGTTATTAGTATATAGAAAAGCCACAGATTTTTTAATGTTAATTTTGTATCTGGCTACTTTACTGAATTCATTTATTAGCTCTAACAGTTTTTGGTAGTCTTTTGGGTTTTCTATATATAGTATCATGTCATCTGCAAATAGCGACAGTTTTATTTTTTTTCCGTTATGAACTCTATACCTTTTATTGTCATTGCTGTGGCTGGAGCAATACTATGTTAAATACAAGTGGTGAAAGTGGGCCCCCTTGTCTTGATCCTGATCATAGAGGAAAATCTTTCAGCTTTTCACCATTGACTATGATGTTAGCTGTGGGTTTGTCAATGTATAACCTTTACTATGTTGAATTATATTCCCTCTAAATCCACGTTGTTGAGAGTTTTTATCAAATGGATGTTGAATTTTGTCAAATGCTTTTTCTGCATCAATTGAGGTAATCATATGCTTTTTATCCTTTATTTTTGTTAATTTGGAAAATCATGTTAATTGATTTGCAGATGTTGAATCATCCTTGACTCCCTGAAACAAATCCCACTTGATCATTGTGTGTGATCCTTTTAATGGATTGTTGAGTTCAGTTTGCTAATATTTTATTGAGGATTTTTGCATCCGTGTTCATCAGGAATATTGGCCTGTAATTATCTTCTTTTGTGGTGTCCTTGTCTGGTTTGGGTATCAGGGTAATGCTGGCTTCATAAAATGAATTTGGAAGTGTTCCAGCCTCTTCAACTTTTTGGGAAAGTTTGAGAAGAATAGATATTAAACCTTGTTTGAATGTTTGGTAGAATTCACCAGTGAAACCATCTGGTCCTGAACTTTTGTTTGCTGGGAGGATTTTTATTACTGGTTCAATATCCTTACTAATAATCGGTCTATTCAAATTTTCTACTTCTTCATTATTTAGTCTTGGAAAATTGTGTTTTCTAAGACACAACGTTTTATCCATTTCTTCTAGGTTGTCTAAGTTGCTGGCATATAATTGTTCATACTAGTTTTTTATAATCCTTTGTATTTCTGTGGTGCTAGTTGTAACTTCTTTTCTTTCATTTCTTCTATTTTTATTAGAACTCTTCTCCTTTTACTTTGTTAGTCAAACTAAAGGTTTGTCATTTTCTAAAATTTTTCAGAGAAACAGCTCTTAGTTTTATTGATCTTGTCTTTTTTTTCTTAGTCTCTATTTCATTTATTTCTGCTTATATCTTTATTATTTCCATCCTTCTATTGACCTTGGGTTTCATTTGTTCTTCTTTTTCTAGTTCTTTTATTTGTAAAGTTAGATTGTCTATTTGAAGTTTTTATTGTTTCTTGAGGTAGGCCTGCATTGTTATTATCTTCCTTTTCAGAATTGTTTTTGCTGCATTCTAAAGATATACAACATTTGGTATGTTGCATATCTGTTTTCATTTGTCTTTGAGTTGATAGCAACTTAATTTTGAACATATATCACAACTTTACATTTTTTCTCCCCCTCCACATTTTATATTTTTGTTGTCATCTTTTATATATTTTTTGTTTTATGCATCTGTTAAAAAATTACTATAGTTTTAGTTAAGTTTTCTTTTTGTCTTTTAACCTTCAATACTTTCTTTATAAGTAACTGATCATAATTTTTATTATATATTTACTTTTTGCAGTAAGAATTTACTTTGTATGCTTTCTTGTTAGTAATTAGTGACCTTTCTTTTCAGTTTTGAAAAATCACATTAACATTTTTTGTAATGCTAGTTTAGTGGCTTTTGCTTATCTGGAAAATTCTTAAATTATCATTCAATTCTGAATAATAACTTATCAAGTAGAGAGTTCTCAACTGGAAGTTTTTTTTTTTTCTTTTCATCACTTCAAATATGTTGTACCATACAATTCTGACTTGCAAAGTTTCTGCTGAAAAATCTGATAGACTCATGGGGTTTCCCTTGTTTGTAATAAGTTGTTTTTCTCATGGTGCTTTAAAGATTCACTCTTTGAGGTGCTTGGGTGGCTCAGTTGGTTAAGCATCCAACTCTTGATTTCAGCTCGGGTCATGCTTTCACGGTTTGTGGGATTGAACCCCACATCAGGCTCTGTGCTGATGTCACGGAGCCTGCTTGGTATTCTGTCTCACCCTCTCTCTCTCTTTCAAAATAAAGAAATAAAGTTAAAAAATAAAATAAATAAATAAAAATACTCTCTTTTATGTTTAACTTACCATTTTAATTATAATGTGTCTTGATGTGGATCTTTGGATCTCTGGGTTAATCTCATTTGGAACTCTGTGCATCCTGGACTTGTATGTTTGTTTCCTTCCCCAGAATAGGAAACTTTTCAGCAGCTATTTCTTCAAATAAGTTTTCTAGCCCTTTCTCTCTTTATTCTCCTTCTGGGACACCTATAATGCAAATATTATTCTGCTTGATGTTGTCCCAATGGTCTCTTAGGTTTCCATCTTTTAAAATTCTTTTTTTCTTTTTGTTGCTCTGTGTGGGTAAGTTCTATTGCTTTGTCTTCTAGTTTGCCAATCCAGTCTTCAGCTTTATCCAGTCTGCTGTTGAACACCTCTAGTGAATTTTTTTTCAGTTCCATTATTATATTCTTCAGCTCTGTAACTTTTGTTTGGAACTTTCTTATATTTTCTACCTCTGTGGAGGATTTCACTATGCCCATCCATTTTTCTGCTGAGTTTGGTGAGCACCTTTATGACCACTACTTCATATTCTTTATCAGGCAGATTGCTTATCTCTGTGTCATTTTATTTTTCTGATGTTTTATTCTTTTATTTGGAATTTATTCCTCTGTCTCATTTTGCCTGTCTCTGTGTTGATTTCTATGTATTAGGCAAATCAACTACCTTTCCCAGTCTTAAAGGAGCAGTCTTGTATAGAAGACATTATGTGGAGACCAGAAGCTCAATCCTCTCCAAACACCAGAGCTGGGTACCCAAGAAGCATCCCCTGCACATCTGTCTGCTATGATAAGGTTGTGTTGGGTGGGGATGGCACCCAATCTGGCTGTGATAGTAGCTGTGCTGTGCTGTGAGAGTGAATGGTGCTGATACTCCACTTGGCTGTGATATGTAGCTATGCTGCAGCATGGGTGTAGAAGATCAGTTTATCTGGACTGTAATGTTAAAGTCAAGATAAAACTTCATTGGGGAACCTGGGTGGTTCAGTGAGTTGCATATTCGACTCTTGATTTTAGCTCAGGTCATCATCTCACAGTTCATGTGTTTGAGCCTAGAATCGGGCTCTACACTGACAGTGCAGAGTCTGCTTGGAACTCTCTCCCTCTCTCTGCCCCTCCCCTACTCAATCTCTCTCACTCTCAAAAATAAATAGACATTTTAAACAGGATAATGCTTCATCTTCCTATTGCCTTATAAATAAAAATGGTTTTCCTAAATTTTACATATGCATAAAATTTTATCTAACTAATGATAGTTTCATCTCATTTGCCAACTTAGATCAATTGATATTTACTGCTTAGATCACAATGGGAAAACATGTTGTGATGTCTGCTGTGGGGATGGGAGTGGGATGGTGGCAGTATGCACACCATGCCCTAGTCAATGCAATTCCTCTTCAACATAATAGACCTCTGAATATTTAGATTGCTTTCATACACCCTTTAAGTCTTCTTTTCCCTTAATAAGGCTTCATATGGACCTGGTTTTTAGATCCTTCATTCTTCTCTTCCCCACCAAACATCCACATTTTCATTGTGTGGAGAATAAGTTTAAGAATTCCCTGAGCCTGCACAGATGGGTTAACAAGGCAAAAAAGAATTACAAAGCCATAGGATGCTCACACCCAAGTTTGGGTAAATAAGATTAGGTAAGTAAGTATAGAGAGGGTGAGGTAAAGGCCTCAGTATAGAGAGGGTGGGGCAAAGGCCCCAGTATAAAGAGGGTGAAGCTGAGGCTCCAGGATAGAGAGGGTGGGGCAAAGACCCCAATGCAAAAAAAAAAAATTTAATGTTTATTTTTGAGACAGAGAGAGACAGAACATGAGTGGGGGAGGGGAAGAGAGAGAGGGAGACACAGAATCCAAAGCAGGCTCCAGGCCCTGAGTTGTCACCACACAGCCTGATGCGGGACTCGAACTCATCAAATGTGAGATCATGACCTGAGTTGAAGTCAATGCTCAACTGACTGAGCCACGCAGGCGTTCCACAAAGTCCCCAATACAATGGTATATGAGGTAAACAATATTAGCTATTTGGGGCAGATATGCACCCCCCCCCCCAATTTAGTACTATAGCAGAAAGCTGCTTTCACAGAAAGGAAGGACCAAATTAGGTAAACAAGTAAATATGGCTACAGGCCTGTGTGGTGATGTTGCCCAGAGCAGAGCTAATGAACAAAAAAAGGTGCCTTGTTAACCCTGAGGTTACATGCTTTATCTGTCTTATCCCCTAGGCTAGCTAAGATAGACACAGTGCCTCCTGTCTGCCGTTAACATCCATCTGCCTGGCACCAAGATTTTGGCTTATATTGACCCAAAACCATAATATAATATATCTTCAAAACCCCCTTTCCCTTATACCCATGAGTTAATGTTCACAGATTCATTGTCTCTTTGTGTATGCCCATCACGTTTTTAAGCCTTCTGATCTTAATAAATACGGAGCAAGGACCCTTATTCAGGGCTCTTGTCTTTTCCCAGACATTAGCCATCTCTTGTATTTTAATCCTACATCAGTTCTCTTGCTGGACAAGAGAGAACTTTAGACCCAGAGTCTATGACATCATTGTTCTTCTAGAAATATGGTGGCTAGATGTGAAGTTAATACAAATAATGCTTTGACCACATTTATAACATTAACAATAATTTATGAAAATGATTACCTATTTTATCCTATCAATGCTCACTTTGTTTCATTTCTGGCCATTTCTCCCATTTGTCAGGGTCAAACAAAATTCTTACTGTGTATTTTGAGATATTAGTCTCATCTTAATTTAGCTTCCTTTATAAATTTTGTGAGCATGTTCTTGATTCTATAATTTAGGTAATTAATTTATCCACCTATTTAGCAAATATAATTGTCTACTTTGTGCCTGATCCTGCTCTAAAACCTAGAATTCTGGTGGTGAGCAAAAAGAGATAGCACCTTGGGGCGCCCGGGTGGCTCAGTCGGCTAAACGTCCGACTTCGGCTCAGGTCATGATCTCGCAGTTCGTGAGTTCGAGCCCCGCATCAGGCTCCGTGCTGACAGCTCAGAGCCTGGAACCGGTTTCAGATTCTGTGTCTCCCTCTCTCTCTCTGACCCTCCCCCGTTCATTCTCTGTCTCTCTCTGTCTCAAAAGTAAATAAACGTTAAAAAAAAGAGATAGTACCTGGTCTCATGGGTTACAATTTATTAGATTAAAATCTATGTGGTACAATCACATTGGAGAATAGTTTGGCAGTTTCTTACAAAACTAAGCATACTCTTACCATACAGCCCAACAATCACATTTCTTGGTATTTACCCAAAGGACTGGAAAACTTATTTCCACACAAAAAGCTGCACATGGATGTTTATAGCAGCTTTGTTCATAATTCCCAAAACTTGGAAGCAATTCAGATGTCCTTCAGTAGATGAATGGAGAAATAAACTGCAGTACATCCAGACAATTGGATATTATTCAGTGCTAAAAATAAATGAGCTAACAA
The DNA here is from genome assembly GCF_046562875.1 of Panthera onca. Taxonomy (NCBI): domain Eukaryota; kingdom Metazoa; phylum Chordata; class Mammalia; order Carnivora; family Felidae; genus Panthera; species Panthera onca. The sequence continues at coordinate 45,010,757 of NC_138357.1, read as the reverse complement.
GTCATGAACAGACATGGAGGAACCTTAAATGCATATTACTAAGTAGAAGAAGCCAATCTGAAAAGGTTACATACTGTGAGATTCCAACTATATGACATTCTCAAAAAAGAAAAATTATGGAGACAGTAAAAAGATCAGTGGTTGCCAGGGCTTTTTTGAGGAGAAGTGAAAATACTCTGTATGTTATCATAATAATGGACATCTGTCATCATAAACATGTCTAAACTCATAGAAAGGACAACTCCAAGAGTGAACCATAAGTGATGGAGTTTAAATGATTATAACATGTTAATGTAAGTTTATCAATTGTAACAAATTTACCACTCTGGTGGGGAATGTTGATAATTGGGGAGGCTATGCATATGTGGGGGAGAGGGTTTATTTCTGTACCTTCCCTTCAATTTTTCTTTGAACTTAAAATTACTTTAAAAGGAAAATCTTGATTTAAAAAGTTTAAAAAATCTAAATGTCACAATATGTATAGGATATCAATAAGATCAATGACATCAGTTATTACAGAAGGGAACTGAAAACAATATGTATAGGATATCAATAACATCAATGACATCATTTATTACAGAAGGGAACTGAAAGACTCATGGCTTGGACATTCATAGAGGTGTATTAGAGGATAAGAAGCTCTGTTTACATGGAAAGTGTTTGGACAGGACTATAATTCACTATAAAAATTGCCATTTGCTGGAAAAAAGCCAAAGTTTAAATTTCCAATTAAGGAAAATATCTTCTATCTTCTTTCAGTACAATAATCCCAATACTCAAACTTTTGATTCTTACAGTAGAAAATATTCATGTAGATTCTTCACTATAGATTAACAGCAAAATCTAGACAACATTAAGATACAGACTGGAAGTGGCACTGAGGGACCCATGGTTATATATAAATGGAGTAGTGTATGAGTGAAATGTGTTTCTATTATTATTTGGAGAAGGCAGTTGACATCACGGAAAGTACATGAGACCAGTTGTCAGCATGCCTGGGGATTTGTACTGGCTGAATTTTATAGGATGTATGTGATCTTTGCCAAGTAATTTAACCTCCCTGCCACAATCTCTTCATCTATAGAATGAGGGTAATATTATCTACCCTGCCATCATCATAATGTTTCTGGGAAAAACTAAATGAGATAATGTCCATAAAGCACTTTGGAAAATGAAAATCAGTATACAAATAGAAATCTCTTTCATTAGTCATTGTATTTCAATTCTGAACAGGGTAAAAAGCTTATCCCTTTACACAGTTTTATAATTCTTCCATAAGGAAATTTTAGAGTATTGATCACTACAGTTTGTATATTGCTTTACATTTTCAGAAGCTGTTTTTGAAAAAAAAAATCACTTCCCCTGAAAAAATCATGCCACCACACGACCAAAAGCAGAGCCAGATAGAAAGAATTATTTTTCTGATAAATTTCATTCAAGGAGAAAATAAAATGATGAAATACTTCACTTCTTGAAATAGCTCTAACTACATAATTACTCCAGTTTGTAGGGAAAGTTTATGTCATGATCTACTTGCTATTATTTCATCTTGTCTATGGAATTCCAATGCATTTGCTTGAGGCCTTTCTAGAGCCTACAATAAAGAGAAAGATCACATAAGCATTTTTTAAATAAAAATGAAATTTAATATAATATCATTGACACTTGGGTAGTGTGAAAAGTACTGCAGATTAATTGCCTCACAGAAAAACTCAGTCTTTAAAAAAAATTTAAAGTTAGAGGGTATAAGCAGTAACCTTTAATGCATTCATCTTTCATGATTATCAATTTTTAACACTCTGACTTATGGGTTCTATGTCATTCTTTTTTAATTTTTAAAAAATGTTTATTTTTGAGAGAGCAAGAGACAGAGTGTGAGCAGGCAAGGGGCAGAGAAAGTGGGAGACACAGAATCCTAAGCAGGCTTTCAGCTCTGAACTGTCAGCACAGAGCCCGACATGGGGCTTGAAGTCACAGAGATCATGACCTGAGCTGAAGTTGGACTCTTAATCGACTGAGCCACTCAGGTGCCCCTCTCTATGTCATTCTTGTCTACTTACAAAATATCAGACAACAAACAACATTAAACAATAGAAAATATCACATACTTGTTTTTTTCAACATGTGCATTATATGGTATTAGTGCTGTTGATGGTGCCAGAAGTCTGAAATCTACTTCAGATGCACTTATTTTCCCCTTCCCACACTTCCTTACTGCTACCACAAAATAGAAGGGACTGAAAGTAGCATGCTGGATAAGGAATGCAGATTTAAAAAAAAAAAACAATAGCTATAATATGAGCCTGTGATTCTTAAAGTGTGGTTTCACCATGTGAAAGCATCAGCCTTGCTTGGAAATTTGTTAGAAATGCAAATTCCCTGCTCCTTCTCCAGACCTACCAATCATTTTATGTGGGACCCAGAAATCTGCATATTAACATGGCCTCCAGTTGATTCTGAGGCACACTAAAATTTGAAAACAGCTAGTCTGAGGGGCGCCTGGGTGTCTCAGTTGGGCATCTGACTTCAGCTCAGGTCATGATCTCACGGCTGTGGGCTTGAGCCTCACATTGGGCTCAGTTCTGACAGCTCAGATTCTGGAACCTACTTTGGATTCCGTGTCTCTCTCTCTCTCTCTCCCCCTCCCCCGCTCACACTCTATCTCTCTCAAAAATAAATAAACATTTTTAAAAAAAAGAAAACTAGTCTGAGATATTCTGGGAATAAAAACCTGTGATTTTTCCTTGGTTTGCTTATGAGAACAAAAGTATTAGTGAATTGTGTTTAGGAGATACCTATAGGTCTTAGAAAAGAAAGAATTTGTTTTCTCAGTTATACAGTACTGTCTTCCAGCTCTCAAGAAATGTGTAAATCATTTCACTGCCCAACTACCAATTTGGTGAGAAAACAATTAGGATGTACAAGAATGACAAAAAAAACCCTTTCTATAAATATCAAGCATGACAGGACAGCATCCATGGCATGTTCTGAACCTTGATTTTTGTGGAAGATACACAACTTTATGTTTTTGGTCCAAATTCATAGAACTATGCTCCAGAAAAAGAAAATTTTATCAAATGTAAATTTAAAAATGAATTTAAAGATGTAGACACCAAAAAGATAATATTTTAAAGCAAACAAAGCCCCCAAATATATTGTGGGGTTTATAACATATGTATAAGTAAAGCATATTACAATAGTACAAAGGACAAAAGTGGGGAAAAGAAAATATATTGTTATAAATTCTAACACTATATGTTCAGTAGTATAAATTTATTTGAAAGTAAACTGTGATAAGTTAAATTGTGATAAGAAGTGCTTAACAGCCACTAAAAAGTACAAAACAAAGAAATAGTTTATAAGTCAATTTGTGGAGACGAAATGAATTCTAAGAAAAATTCAATTAGTCCAGAAGAGGACAAGAAAAGAGGGGGAAACAAAGGAAGAGAGAACAGATATAATAAATATAATACAAATACAAATAGCAAGATTTAAAACCAACCATCTCCATAATGACATTAAATTTAAATTGCCTAGGGGCGTCTGGTGGCTCAATTGTTTGGGTGTCTGACTCGATTTAATGTCAGGTCATCATCGCACGGGTTTTGGGTTCGAGACCCACGTTGGGCTCTGCTGTCAGTGTGGAGTCTGCTTGGGATTCTCTGTCTCCCTCTCTGCCCCTCCGCCCTCTCAAAAATAAATAAACATTTACAAAAATTTAAATTACCTAAATCAGTGGTCAGTGCTGTTCTGTAAAGGATAAGATAGCTAATATTTTAGGCTTTGAGGGTTGTAGAAACTTTGAATTAACTCTGCCATTATAGTATGAAAACAACTATAGATAATATATAAAAGAATGAGATTGACTTTGTTCTAGTAACATTTATAAAACCAGGCAGTGGGCTGGGCTAGAATTGGCCTACAGGCCATAATTTGCTGGCCTCTGGACTTAGGTACTCCAGATCAAAGGCAGATTGTCAGATTTCATTGGTGAAAAACATTTAATAAACTAGAAGTAGAAGGGAAATTCCTCAAATTAATAAAGGTTATCAACAAAACCCCCACAGATATCATCACACTTAACGGGAAAAGACAGGAAACTTTTCACATAAGATCAGGAATAAGACAAGAATGTCTGCTATCATCACTTCTACTTAACATTGTATTTAAAGTTCTAGCCAAGGACAAATAGGCAAGAAAATGAAATAAAAGGCATCCAAATCGGAAAGAAAGAAGTAAAATTATTTTTATCCACAGATGACATGATCTTAAATATAGAGAATCCCAAGAAATTTTTTAAAAACTATTAGAACTAATAGTCAAGTTCAACAAAGCTTCAGGATATAAAATAGATTGAATTTCTGTACATTAGCAATGAACAATCCAAAAAGAAATTAAGAAACAATTCCATTTACAATAACATCAAAAAGAATAAAATACTTAGAAATAAATTTAACAAAACTTTGAGACACACATAGTAAAGAACAAAACATCACTAAAATAAATTAAAGACCTAAATAAATTGGATGACACCCCATTTTCATAAATCAGGAGATATAGTTGACCTTGAAAAACAAGGGTTTGAACTGTGCAGGTCCATTTATATGTGGATTTTGATCCAGTAAATAAATTACAGTAATGTAAATGTATTTTCTCTTCCTTATGATGCTCTTAATAACATATTCTTTTCTCTAGCTCACTTTATTGTGAGAATATAGTATATAATATATATAACATATAATTGACTATGTTATAAGAAAGGTTTCTAGTCAACAGTTGGCTATTGAAGGCTAAATTTTGGGAAAGTGAAAAATTATGTACAAATTTTCCACTGCATCAGGGGGTCAGTATATCTAACCCCCACATTGTTTAAAGATCCCAAATTAATCTCTAGAATCAACAAAATCCCTATCAAAATCATAACCACCTATTTTTTTGAATAAAATGACAATCTGATACAAAAATTGATGTGGAAATACAAGGGACCCAAAATAGTCACACTCCTGCAAAACTAAAATAAAGTTAGAGACTCACACTTCATGATTTCAAAACTTACTATAATCAATATAGGAGAAGACAGTGGTGGAGTAGGAGGATACTAGGCTTGCCTTGTCCTATGAATACAACTAGATAACTATCAAATCATCCTTAGTACCCCAGAAATCAACCTGAAGACTGGCAGAACAACTCCAAAAATAAAGGTAGAGGCCACATCGAAGAAGTTAGGAAGTGCAGAGATGTGGTTTGGATCCTGGCCACTGCAGTGGGGACAGAGCTGCAGTCATGGAGAAGGGGGAGAGACAGACTATCACACAGGGGAGCACATGAGTAAAATGAGACCCCACAATTGCCTTGGAAAATGAGAGGGGCCAAATTCTGAGATCTTGCAACCAGCAAGTATTAAACCCTGAAGTTCAAAGGTCAGTGGGCTTTCCTCAAGGATAGCTCAGAGGGCATTGGGGGTGCTCCTAGAGAGATGGCAGAGCAAACAGCCCACAGACATACTGTGGAATCAGCAATCTGAAGAGTGCCTGGAGCACACCGTAGGGAGTTATTTGCTCATCTCAGAGCATGTCCCAGAGAGGCAGAATTCACAGAGAGACCTCTCCAGGAGCAAAGGAACTGGCAGGGACTATTTACCTCCCTCCAATATCAGCATAAGCAGAGGGCCACTTGTGGGAAACAGTACAGCACTGACACTCAGTAGTTAACTTGCTTACACCAAACCCTTTCACCCACTGGGCTCCAGTGTAACTGTCCTTCCCACTTATGTTTGCCTCAGTCCCAGTGCAGTCTCCCTCCCCTGAAAGACCAGCCCAGACCCCTGCTCACACCACATCCCCTGACCCAGAAGTTTTACAGGGTCTAAGTTCCAGCAGTAGTGGCAACAGGTCTCTTATCACAAGCAGACCAGAGCACACCTAGTTAAAATTCTTCACATTCAGGCCAGGGATAAAATACTGCCTGCAATAGCCAGAGAGAGCCTCTACAGATGACTAGGAATGAAGGAAAAAGTGGCCAGGACATAACAGCAGAGCACAAGCAGCACACATTGGAGACACTCTCAGAAGTGCCAGGCCCTGGGAAACAGGGAACACCAAACCACAGGGCGCTCCAGGACCTCTTCTTCAAGTGGCCATTATTTTCTAGAACAGGAGAAGTAACTGACTTTCCTAACACATAGAAGCAAAGAAACATTGACAAACAATTTATCCCAAATGAACGAACAAGACAAGGCCATGACAAGAGATCTAAGCAAAACTGATATAAGTAACATGTCTGATAGAGACTTTGAAGTAATGATCATAAAGGTACTCACTGAACTTCAGAAGAGTGGAAGACATGAGTGAGACCCTTAACACAGAGATAATGAATAACATAGCAGAGATAAAGGGCTTAATAAATGAAATAAGAAACATGCTTGATGAAATGCACATCAGGTGAAAAGAAGAAGAGTAAATAATAATGACTTAGCAGACAGAGTAATGGAAAGTAATCAAGATGAACAAAAGAGAGAAAAAAGAATTATGCAAAATGAGAATAGACTTAGGGAACTCAGTGACTCTATCAAATATTATAACATTCATATTATAGGAGCCCCAGAAAAAGAGAGATAAAAGGGGGAAAATTATTTGGAGAGATACTAGCTGAAAACTTCCCTAATTTGGGGGAAGAAACAGATATCCAGATCCAAAAGGCACAGAGAACCACCAACAAAATAAAAAAAAGCAGTCACACCAAGACACATTATAATTAAAATGGCCAAATATAGTGGTGAAGAAAAAAATTTAAAAGAAGCAAGACAAAAAAGTTACATAAAAGGGAAATCCCATAAGGCTTCAAGCAGATTTCCAGCAGAAACTTTTCAAGCTGAAAGAGACTGGAATGATATATTTTGCTTGTTTGTTTGTTTCAAAATATTTTATTTTTTGTTTTAGTGAGAGAGAAAAGAGCAGAGGAAGAGAGATAGAATCCCAAGCAGGCTCCACACTCAGTGTGGAGCCCAATGCAGGGCTCAATCCCATGACCTTGGGATCATGACCTGAGCCAAAATCAAGATTCAGATGCTCAACAAACTGAGACACCCAGGTACCCCTGGCATGATATATTTGAAGTGCTTAATGGGAAAAATTTGCAGCCAAGAATACCCTATCCAGCAAGGCTATCATACAGAATTGAAGGAGATATAAAGAGTTTCCAAGACAAACAAAAATTAAAGGAGTTCAGGACCACTAAACCAGTCCTACAAGAAATACTAAAGAGGACTCCTTGAATGGAAAGGAGGGACCAAAAGTAGCAGTATGGAGGTAGGAAACTAAAACAAGGAAAATGAAAATGAATATTTCTCTAAAAAAATCAATCAACAGAAGTGTTTGTGGGAACAGCTAAGATGGTAGCACAGTAGGAGGACCCTAGATTTGCCTAGTCCCTCAAACACAGCTAGATAACTATTAAATCATTCTGAATACTCAAGAAATCAACCTGAGGATTGATAGAACAAGCTGCACAACTAGAGGGAGAGAAGAGGCCCGTTGGAGAAAGGTAGGAAGTGTGGAGACATGGTTGGTGGGGAAATGGATTGCAGGTGTTGCAGAGGGGAGGGGACCCTATTTGCAGGGAAAGGCAAGAGAGAGTAGAAGTGCACAGGGATAAGCACAGGAGAACACTTCCCCAAAGCCATTGGCTGGGAAAAGGAGAGGGGCTTATTTTCTTGAGTTTTTGCAACCAGTGGGTCTCAAACACTGGAACTTCAGAGGTCCCCAGGATTGATTATGATAGAGAAATGAGGACATTGTCTTACAACTAGAGTGGAGGCAGGCAAACAATCCCGGAGCAGGCTATGAGATATGAAGATTGCCTAAGGGGCACAAGGAGAGACTGGTTGAACTCACATTAAAATCAACAAAAGCAGGCCAACACAAAGACATATTATAGTAAAATTTGCAAAATATAGAGATAAAGAAAAAAAATCTTAAAAGCAGCAGGACAAAAGAAGTCCTTAACTTACAAAGGAAGACCAATAAGGTTAGTATTAGATCTCTCCACAGAAACATGCCAAACCAGAAGGGAGTGGCATGGTATATTCAACTTGCTGAATAAAAAATGTCTTCACCAAAGAATACTCTATCCAGCAAGGCTATCATTCCAAATAGAATGAGAGATAAAGAGTTTCCCAGAAAAAAGAAAAATAAAGGAGTCTGTGACCACTAACCAAGTCCTGCAAGAAATATTAAAGAGGACTCTTTGAGTGGGCAAGAAAGACCAAAATTGACAGACTAAAAAGGAACAGAGAAAATTTCTAGAAACAATGACACAATAAGTAATAAAATGGAACTCAATGCATATCTATCAATAAGCACTCTGAATGTAAATGAACTACATGCTCCAATCAAAAGACATAGGGTATCAGAATGGATTAAAAAAAACAAGAGCCATCTATATGCTGCCTACAAGAGACTCATTATACACCTAAAGACACCTGCAGATTGAAAGTGAGGGAATGGAGAAATATTTATCATACAAAAAGATGTCAAAAGAAATACAGAGTAGCCATACTTACATCAGAAAAACTAGATTTTAGGGGCACCTGGGTGGCTCAGTCGGTTAAGCATCGAACTTTGGTCAGGTCATGATCTCACGATTCATGGCTTCAAGCCCCGTGTTGGGCTAAGTGCTGACAGCTCAGAGCTTGGACCCTGCTTTAGACTCTCTCTCTCTCTCTCTCTCTCTCTCTCTCTGCCCCTCCCCTGCTCACACTCTCTCTCTCAAAAATAAACATTAAAAAAATTAAAAAAAAAACTATATTTTAAACCAGAGATTGTAAGAAGAGATGAAGAAGGGCACTATATCATAATAAAGGTGGCATCCAATAAGATCTAACAATTGTAAATATTTATGCCCCCAACTCGAAACACACAAATACATAAATTAATTAATAACAAACATAAAGGAACTCATGGATAATAGTACAATAATATTAGGGGACTTTAACACCCTATTTACCTCAAAGGGCAGATCATCTCAGCAGAAAATTAACAATGGAACAGTGGCTTTGAATGACACACTGGACCAGAGAGACTTAACAGATATATTCAGAACATCCCATTCTAAAACAGCAGCATACACATTCTTTTTGAGTGCATGCGGAACATTCTCCAGAATAGATCACATACTAGGTCACAAATCAGGCCTCAACAAGTAGAAAAAGCTTGAGATCATACCATGAATCTTTTCTGATTGTTATGTTATGAAACTTGAAATCAACCACATGAAAACATTGGGAAAGACCACAAAACATGGAGGTTAAACAACATGTTACTAAACAATAAATGGGTCAACCAGGAAATCAAAAAAGAAATAAGAATATACAAGAAGACAAATGAAAATGAAAACATGACAGTCCAAAACCTTTGGGATGCAGTAATAGCAGTACTAAGAGGGAAGTATATAGCAATACAGGCCTACATCAAGAAAGAAAAATAATCTCAAATAAGTAACCTAACCTTACACCTAATGAAGCTAGAAAAAAAACAACAAAATAAGTGTAAAGTCAGCAGAAGAAGGTAAATAATAAAATTAGAGCAGAAATAAATGATATAGAAACAAAAAAAGTAGAACAGATCAATGGAACCAGGAGCTGGTTCTTTGAAAAAAATTAATAAGGGTGCCTGGGTGGCTCAGTCTTAAGGGTCTGACTCTTGATTTTGGCTCAGGCCATGATCTCACTGTTCTTGAGTTCAAGCCCCACATTGGGCTCTGCACTGTCTGTTCAGAGCCTGTTTAGATTTCTCACTCTCTCTCCCTCTCTCAGAATATAAAAAAGTAAAAAACTTAATAAAATTGATAACCCCCTAGACAGACTTATCAAAAAGAATATAGAAAGGACCTAAATCAGTAAAATCACGATTGAGAGAGGAAAACCACAATGAACATCACAGAAATACAAACCATTGTAAGAGAATATTATGAAAAAATGTATGCCAACAAATTGGGCAATCTGGAAGAAATGGATAAAATCCTAGAAATATATAAACTACCAAAACTGAAACAGGAACAAATAGAAAACTTGAACAGGCCAGTAGCCAGCGAAGAAATTGTATCAGTAATAAAAAATATCCCAGGAAACAAAAGTCCAGGACCAGATGGCTTCATAGGTGAATTCTACCAAACATTTAAAGAAGAGTTAAAACCTATTCTTCTCAAACTATTCAGAAGAATAGAAATGGAAGGAAAACTTCAAAACTCCTTCTATGAGGCCATAATTACCCTGATTACAAAACCTGACAAAGACTCCACTAAAAAAGAGAACTACAAACCAATATCCTTGATGAACGTGGATGCAAAAATTCTCAACAAGATACTAGTAAATTGAATCCAATGGTATATTAAAAAAATGATTCACTATAATCAAGTGGGATTTATTCCTGGGTTGCAAGAGTGGTTCAGTATTTGCAAATCAATCAATGTGATACATCATGTTAATAAAAGAAAGGATAAGAACCATATGATCTTCTCAATAGATGCAGAAAATACATTTGACAAAGTACAGCATCCATTCTTGATAAAAGCCCTCCACAACATAGGGATAGAGGGAACATGTCTCAACCTAATAAAGGCCATATCTGAAAAACCCACAGGTAATATCATCCTCAATGGGGAAAAACTTAGAGCTTTTCTCTAGAATCAGGAACAAGACAAGGGGAACTCTTACCACTGTTATTTAACATAGTTCTGGAAGCATTACCCACAGCAATCAGACACCAAAAATAGAAGGCATCCAAATCAGCAAGGAAGAATTCAAGCTTTCACTATTTGCAGATGACATGATATTCCATGTAGAAAACCTGAAAATTTTGCCCCAAAATTGCTGGAACTGATAAATGAATTCAGTAAAGTTGCAGATATAAAATCAATCTAAAGAAATGTGTTGCATTTCTATATACCATTAATGAAGCAACACAAAGAAAAATCAAGGAAACGATCCTATTCACAATTGCACCAAAAACAATATGATAGTTAGGAAAAAAACTAAATAAAGAGATAAAAGATCTGTACTCTGAAAACTATAGGACACTTACGAAAGAAATTGAAGATGACACAAAAAAATGGGAAAACATTCCATGCACATGAATTAGAAGAACAGATATTGTTAAAATGTCTATACTACCCAAAGAAATCCACACATTTAATGCAATCCCTATCAAGATACCACCAGCATTTTTCACAGATTTAGAACAATCCTAAAATTGGTATGGAATCAGAAAAGACCCTGAATAGTCAAAGCAATTTTAAAAAAGAAAACCAAAGTTGGAGGCATCACAATTCGAGACTTTAAGTTATATTGCAAAGCTGTAGTAAACAAATCAGTATTGTACTGGCATAAAAATAGATACCTAGATGAATGGGACAGAATAGAAAACCCAGAAATAGACTGAAAACATATGGTCAACTAATCTTCAACAAAGTAGGAAAGCATATCCAATAATAAAAATACAGCCTCTTCAAATAATGGTGTTGGGAAAACTGGATAGCTGAATGCAAAAGAATGATACTGGACCACTATCTTATACCATACACAAAAATAAACTCAAAATCGATTAAACACCTAAATGTGAGCCCTGCAACCATAAAAATCCACGAAAAGAACACAGGCAGTAACCTCTTTGTCATTGGCTGTAGTAACTTCTTTTGAGATAAATCTCCTGAGGAAATGGAAACAAAAGCAAACATAAACTATTGGGACTATATCCATACAAAATGTTCTGCACAGTGAAGAAAAGAATCAATAAAACTAAAAGGAAATCTACAGAATAGGAGAAGATATTTGAAAATGCCATATCCAACAATGGTTTACTATCCAAAAGATTTAAAGACCTGGTAAAACTCAACACCCAAAACCCAAATATTCCAATTAAAAATGGAAAGAAAACATTAACAGACTAGTTTGCAAAGAAGACATCCAAATGGCCAACTGACACATGAAAAAATTCTCATCATCACCTATCATCCAGGAAATGGTAACCAAAACTACAATGAGATATCAGCTCACACCTGTCAGAATGGCTAAAACACAAGAAACAACAGGTTTTGTCGAGGATGTAGAGAAAGGTGAATCCTCTTTCACTGTTGGGGGTAATGTAAACTGGTGCAGCCACTGTGGAAGACAATATGGAGGTCCCTCAAAAAACTGAAAATAGAACTACCCTATGATCCAGCAATTGCACTATTAGGTACTTACCCAAAGGATACAAAAATACAGATTTGAAGGGTGTACATACATCCCAAAGTTTATAGCAGCTTTATCAACAATAGCCAAACTATAGATAGAGGCCAAATGTTCACGAACTAATGAATGTATAAAGAAGACAGGGTATATATACACAATGGAATATTACTCACCCATCAAAAAGAATGGAAAATTGCCATTTGCCATGACATGGATGGAGCTAGAATAATTTATGCTAAGTGAAATAAATACCAAATACCATATGAGAAGGACAAATACCATATGATTTCACTCATATGTGGAATTTAAGAAATAAATGAACATATGGGGAAAGGGGGGGAAGAAAACAGGGGGAAACAAACCACAAGAGACTCTTAATGATAGAGAACAAACTGAGTGTTGATGGAGGGAGGTGGGTGGGAGATGGGCTAAATGGGTCATGGCTTTTAGGGAGGGCACTTGTGATGAGCACTGGGTGTTGTATGTAAGTGATGGATCACTGTATTTTACTCCTGAAACCAATATTGCACTATATGTTAACTAAATAAAGTTTAAGTTATAAAAGAAAAAGAAATAAAATCAAAACCACAAAAAATAACAGGTGCTGGTGATCATATGGAGAAAAAAAGGAACGCTTGTTCACTGTTGGTGGGAATGCAAACTGGTGCATTACTCAAAAATTAAAAATAGAACTGAGGTGTCTAGGTGGCTCTGTCCGTTAAGTGTCCGACTTAGGCTCAGGTCATGATCTCATGGTTCATGAGTTTGAGCCCCGTGTCTGGCTCTGGACTGACAGCTCAGAGCCTGGAGCCTGCTTCGGATTCTGTGTCTCCCTTTCTCTGCCCCTCCCCAACTCATGTTCTGTCTCTCAAAAATAAATAAACATTAACATTTTTTAAAGTTAAAAATAGAACTACTTTATGATCCAGCAATTGTACAACTGAGTATTCACACATAGATTGCAAAAACACTAATTCGAAAGGATACATGCACCTGTATGTTTATAGCAGCATTAACTGCAATAACTGTGGAAGCAGCTTAAGTGTCCATTGATATATGAATGGATAAAGAAGTGGTATATATATATATATATATATATATATATATATATATATATACATATATATGATGGAATATTAGTCAGTCATTAAAAAATAAGGAAATCTTGCCATTTGCAACCACATGGATGGATGTAGAGAGTATGATGCTAAGTGAAGTAAATCAGTCAGAGAAAGACAAATACAACATGATTTCACTCATATGTTGAATTTAAGAAAATGAACAAGGAAAGGAGAAAAAATAAGAGAGAGATAAAAAGACAAATCAAGAAACAGACTCTATTTTTGGTAAGAAACAGAGTCTTAATTATATAGAGCAAGCTGATGGTTACCAGAAGGGAGGTGGTTGGGGGATATGTTAAATAGGTGATGGGTATTAAAGAATGCATTTATCGTGTTGAGCATAGGGTGAGGTATGGAAGTGTTGAATCACTATATTGCATACCTGAAACTAATATAACACTGAATGCTAACTAACTAGAATTAAAATAAAAACTTTAAAAAATATTGGACTTTACATTAACTAAGTGGAATTTAAATAAAAACCTTTAAAAATAAAAAAAAATGTAGAATTCTGTACTCACGTACACACACACAAAAGAAGTGCATGGGTAGTGATAAGCACTGGGTGATGTGTGGAAGTGTTGAATCATTATATTTTACACCCAAAAATAGTATAACACCATATGTTAACTATACTAGAATGAAAATTAAATATATATATATATATATATATATATATATATATATGAAATGTTTGTATTTCATAAAATTAATTAGGTAGAGGGTTTTGAGTAGTGCATTAAGTATAAGTTGTGGATTTAGGCTTATTTGTCCAATTTATGTTAAAGTTGAAACATTCCATCTTCTTAGTCTGTGTCAAATTGTTTTGTGGCTGATTTCCATTACAGTTCTTTTTAGTATGACATTGGTTTCCCAGAAATCTAAGGACCTTTGGGCTGTGGTTCACCTACATTATGCTCAGGAAATTCTTGCTAAAGAACTTAAATATTATTTTATTCATCTTGTCTTTCATCACTATTAAGTCATATTCATATAAAGATCACTTTCGTAAAAATGGATCCTTAAAACTCATATTTTACAGATAAGGAAATTGACACTCAGAGAAACTATTTCCTTCACCCAAGATCACAGAGCTGTTCGGTGTCTGGGTCAAAACATAGACCTGTTTATCTATTCTATAATTAAGCACTTACTTAATCTAGTACAATGCATTCACTGATGGGGATACAAAGATGCAGAAGACTTGGTCTTTGTCCTCAAGGAAGACCAGTCCTTCATATTCCAAAATAGGCAAAATAAGTCAGGCAGTCTGAGAAGGCTGGGACATCACTAATGTCACTTGAATTTCATTAGCGAAAATTGCTTTTAATTTTGACTCCTGTATTTATCAAAATAGTTATTGGGAGTGTGACAGGAGAAAAAGAGATTGCAAAATATTGTCCTAGAGACCTGTTTTATTTGGTCAGCATAACACTTACATTTTCTTTAATTGTCAGTTAAAAATTTGAAGAGTTAACATTTAAATATCTAGATTTCTGGATTCTTTTGGGAAAAAAAATAACAAAGATTTGGCCTTACTAGAATAATGTTCCCTTGTGGCAATATTTCTCTGGAGGTGAGGAGATGCTGCCTATTTTTTCATGGGCTTGTTCTAGCAGTTTTCATTGTTCCTAGCGAGTATCTTGCAGGCACTTGTACTGCCTACCCAACCACTGAGGTATTTAAATTTGCTAACCCTGCCAACTAACTTGTGGGGCTACCAAATTGTTGTCTGAACTATGCCTGACAGCAGATGGCAGCATTAAGCCATTTAACTGCATTTTCTCTTGTAAGTAGGAGAGAGCTACTATAGTAACAGTTGACGTCAGAGGCTTTTCTTTTTTCCTTTAAAAAAAACCCCAAAAGACTATGGTCACTAGATTTTGTTAGAGCCACATTTTGACAAAGCATCTGGTGAGAAAGGGATTTAGTGCTGATAGAAGCAGCTTATTGTGTGCTGCAAGAACCTGTAAGGCATGAATGGAACAAGCAAAAAATCCTGAAACTGAGAGATAGGGCAAAATGGTTTGCAGCCAGTACTTGAGGACCCTCTTCTTCACACAAAATATATACAAAAAATTAGCTAAAAATGAATCACAGACCTCAATATAAGACGTAAAAATTTAAAAGTATTAGAAGAAAGCACAGAAGTCAGTCTTTGTTTACTTTATATTTTCATTTTTAAAAATATTTACTGATTGATTTTTATTAATTTTTTAAAATTTAAATACAAGTTAGTTAACATACAGTGTAATACTGATTTCAGGAATGGAATTTAGTAATTCATCACTTACATGTAACACCGAGTGCTCATCCCAACAAGTGCCCTCCTTAATGCCCCTCACCCATTTAGCCCATCCCCCACCCAGCACCCTGCCAGCAACCCTCAGTTTGTTCTCTGTATGTAATAGTCTCTTACGGTTTGTCTCCCTCTCTGTTTTTATATTACTTTTGACTTCCTTCCTGTATATTCATCTGTTTTGTTTCATAAATTGCACATATGAGTGAAATCATATGATATTTGTCTTTCTCTGGCTGACTTATTTTCACTTAGCATAATACACTCTAGTTCCATCCACATTGTTGTAAATGGCAAGATTTTATTCTTTTTTTGCCGAGTAATATTCTCTTGTATATATACCACATATCTTTTATCCATTCATAACTCGATGGACATTTGGGCTCTTTCCATACTTTGGCTATTGTCGATAATGCTGCTATAAACATTGGGGTGAATGTGTCCCTTAGAATCAACACCTCTGTATCCTTTGGATAAATACCTAGTAGTGCAATTTCTGGGTCATAGGGTAGTTCTGTTTTTAGTTTTTTGAGGAACCACCATACTGTTTTCCAGAGTGGCTGCACCAGTTTACATTCCCACCAGCAGTGCAAAAGGGTTCCTCTTTCGCTGCATCCTTGCCAACATCTGTTATTGCCTGAGTTGTTAATTTTAGCCATTCTGATAAGTGTGAGGTGGTATCTCATTGTGGTTTTGATTTGTAGCTCCCTGATGATGAGTGATGTTGAGCACTTTTTCATGTGTCTGTTAGCCATCTGGATGTCTTCTTTGGAAAAGTATCTGTTCATGTCTTCTGCACGTTTCTTTACTGGATTATTTGTCTTTTTGGGTGTTGAGTTTAATAAGCTCTTTATAGACTTTGGATACTAACCCTTTATCTGATATGTCATTTGCAAATATCTTCTCTCATTCTGTAAGTTGCCTTTTAGTTTTGCTGATTGTATCCTTCTCTGTGTAGAAACTTTTTATCTTAATGAGGTACCAATAGTTCATTTTTGCTTTTGTTTCCCTTGCCTCTGAAGGCATGTCAAGTAAGAAGTTGCTGTGGCCAAGGTCAAAAAGGTTGTTGCCTATTTTCTCCTCTAGGATTTTGATGGCTTCCTGTCTTATGTTTAGGTCTTTCATCCATTTTGAGTTTATTTTTGTGTATGGTTGTAAGAAGGTGGTCCAGGTTCATTCTTTGGCATATTGCTCTCCAGTTTTCCCAACACCATTTACTGAAAAGACTTTTTCCCACTGGATATTCTTTCCTGCTTTGTCAGATTAGTTGGCCATACAGTTGTGGGTCCATTTCTGGGTTTTCTATTCTCTTCCATTGATCTATGTGTCTATATTTGCGCCAGTACCATACAGTCTTATTGATTACAGCTTTGTAATACAGCTTGAAGTCCGGAATTGTGATGTCTCAGCTTTAGTTTTCTTTTTCAGGATTGCTTTGGCTATTTGGGGTCTCTTCTGTTTCCATACAAATTTTATACTTGTTTGTTCTAGCTATGTGAAGAATGCTGGTATTATTTTGATAGGGATTGCATTGAATATGTAGATTGCTTTGGGTAGTATCAAAATTTTAATAATATTTGTTCTTCCAATCCATGAGAATGAAATGTTTTTCCATTTCTTTGTGCCTTCTTAAATTTCTTTCATAAGCTTTCTATAGTTTTCAGTGTATAGATTTTCCACTGAAAAAATTCTTTGATTAGGTTTATTCCTAGGTATTTTATGGTTTTTGGTGCGATTGTAAATGGGATCCATTCCTTGATGTCTCCTTCTGCTGCTTCATTATTGGTGTGTAGAAACACATATGATTGCTGTATATTGATTTTATATCCTGCGACTTTGCTGAATTCATGTATCAATTCTAGCAGTTGTTTGTTGGAATCTTTTGGGTTTTCCATATAGAGTAACATGTCATCTGTGAAGAAATGTTCATCTGCGAAGAAACTTTCATCATCTGTGAAAGTTTGACCTCCTCCTGGTTGATTTGGATGTCTTTTATTTCTTTGTGTTGTCTGATTGCTGAGGCTAAGACTTCCAATATTATGTTGAATAACAGTGGTGAGAGTGGACATCCATGTCTTGTTCCTGACCTTAGGGGGAAAGCTCTCAGTTTTCCCCATTGAGGATGATATTAGTGGTGAGTCTTTAGTATATGGCCTTTATGATCTTGAGGTATGATCCTTCTATCCCTACTTTCTTGAGTGTTTTTTTTTTTTATCATGAAAGGGTGCTGTGTTTTGTCAAATGCTTTTTCTGCATCTATTGAGAGGATCATGTGGTGCTTATCTTTGCTTTTATCAGTGTGATGTATCACACTGATTGTTTTGTGGATATTGAACCAGCCCTGCATCCATGATATAAATCCCACTTGGTCGTGGTGAATAATTTTTTTTAATGTATTGTTGGATCCGGTTGGCTAATACCTTGTTGAGGATTTTTGCATCCATGTTCATCAGGGAAATTGGTCTGTAGTTCCCCTTTTTAGTGGGGTCTTTGTCTGGTTTTGGAATCAGGGCAATGCTGGACTCGTAGAATGAGTTTGGAAGTTTTCCTTCCATTTCTGTTTTTGGAAACAGTTTCAAAAGAATAGGTATTAACTCTGCTTTAAATGTTTGCTAGAATTTTCTGGAAATCCATCTGGCCCTGGACTCTAGTTTGTTGGGAGATTTTTGATTACTGATTTAATTTCTTTATTGGTTATGAGTCTGTGTAAATTTTCTATTTCTTCCTATTTCAGTTTTGGTCATTTGTATGTTTCTAGGAATTTGTCCATTTCTTCCAGATTGCCCAATTTGTTGGCATATAATTTCTCATAATATTCTCTTATTATTGTTTGTATTTCTGTGGTGTTGGTTGTGATCTCTTCTCTTTCATTTGTGATTTTATTTATTTGGGCCCTTCCCTTTTTCTTTTTGATCAGTCTGGTCATGGGTTTTTTATTGTTGCTAATTCTTTCAAAGAACTAGCTCATTGATCTCTTCTACTGGATTTTTTAAAATTTTGATATTGATTTCTACTCTAATCTTTATTATTTCTCTTATGCTGGTTTTGGGCTTTATTTGTTATTCTTTTTCCAGCTCTTTTGGGTGTAAGATTTGGTTGTGTATCTGAGACCTTTCTTCCTGCTGTAGGAAGGCCTGGATTGCTACATACTTCTTTCTTATGACAGCCTTTGCTGCAGCCCAGAGGTTTTGGACTGTTGTGTTTTCATTTTCATTGGCTGGCATGTACTTTTTAATTTCCTCTTTAATTTCATGGTTAGCCCACTCATTCTTTAGTATGACGTTCTTTAGTCTCCACGTATTTGTTGTCTTTCCAAATTTTTTCATGTGGTTGATTTCAAGTTTCATGGTGTTGTGGTCTGAAAATATGCAAGGTATGATCTCAATTTTTTGTACTTTTTAAGGGCTGATTTGTGACCTAGTATGTGATCTATTTTGGAGAATCTTCCATGTGCACTTGAGAAGAATGTGTACTCTGCTGCTTTAAGATGAAATGTTCCGCTAATATATCCACTAAGTCCCTCCAGTCCAGTGTGTCATTCAAAGCCATTGTTTCCTTAAGTGTGGAGGTTCCTCAAAAAATTAAAAATAGATCTACCCTATGACCCAGCAATAGCACTGCTAGGAATTTACCCAAGGGATACAGGAGTGCTGATGCATAGGGGCACTTGTACCCCAATGTTTACAGCAGCACTTTCAACAATAGCCAAATTATGGAAAGAGACTAAATGTCCATCAACTGATGAATGGATAAAGAAGTTGTGGTTTATATACACAATGGAATACTACTTGGCAATGAGAAAGAATGAAACATGGCCTTTTGTAGCAACGTGGATGGAACTGGAGAGTGTTATGCTAAGTGAAATAAGTCATACAGAGAAAGACAGATACCATATGTTTTCACTCTTATGTGGATCCTGAGAAACTTAACAGAAGACCAAGGGGGAGGGGAAGGGAAAAAACTTAAAGAGGGAAGGAGGAAAACCATAAGAGACTCTTAAAAACTGAGAGAAACTGAGGGTTGATGGGGGGGGATGGGAGTGAAGGGAAAGTGGGTGATGGGCATTGAGGAGGGCACCTGTTGGGATGAGCACTGGGTGTTTTATGGAAACCAATTTGACAATAAATTTCATATTAAAAACAAGCAAACAGCAAACAAAACAAAGCCATTGTTTCCTTGTTGATTTTCTGCTTACATGATCTGTTCATTGCTCTAAGTGGGGTGCTGATGTCCCCCACTATAATGGTATTATTATCAATAAGTTACTTTATGTTTGTGATCAATTGATTTATATATTTGTGTTCTTTCATGTTGGGGGCATAAATATTTACAATTGTTAGCTCTTCTTGGTGGATAGGCCCCTTAATTATGATATAATGCCCTTCCTCATCTTTTGTTACTGTCTTTATTTTAAAATCTAGTTTATCTGATATAAGTATTGCTATTCTGGCTTTCTCTTGACGACAATTAGTATGAAAAATCGTTCTCCATCCCCTTACTTTCAATCTGCAGGTGTCTCTAGTTCTAAAATGAGTGTCTTATAGGCAGCATATGTATGGGTCTTGTTTTCTTATACATTCTGCTATAATTTGCTCACATAAACCTTCTGCCCCCTTTTCTGTCTCTTCATCTTCTGGGACTCCTATTATTCGAATGTTATTCCTTCTTAATAGGTCACTGAGCTCTCTAAGTCTTGTATCATGATCTTTTGCCTTTGTTTCCCTCTTTTTTCCGCTTCATTATTCTCCATAATTTTATCTTCTATATTGTCGATTAGCTGTTCTACTTTGTCCATCCTTGCCATCGTGCCATCCTTTCAAGATTGCATCTCAGTTATTGCATTTTTAATTTTGTCCTGACTAGATTTTACTTATTTTATCTCCACAGAAAGGTATTCTATGCTTTTTCAACCCCAGCTAATATTCTTATCCTGGTTCTAAATTGTAGTTCAGACATCTTGCTTATATCTGTGTTGATTAAGCCCCTGGCTGTCATTTCTTCCTATTCTTTATTTTGGGGTGAATTCTTTCATTTTGTAATTTTGGAGGAAGAAAAATTAATAAAATAAAAGTTAAAAAACTAAAAACTAAATAAAAAATCAAATAAAGGAAACTAGTTCCTAAGTGTGTTTTGGTATGCTTATTTGAAGACGCTTGGTAGAATAGAGAAAAAAGGAAAAGAAAGGAAAAAAAAAAGGTAAGAAAAAATTTAAAAATTATATAATAAAATGGAATGGAATGAAATAAAGGAAATGAAATTGAATAAAAAATTTAAAAAATAAAAAATATAGTAAAAAAAGAAAAGAAAAATACTTTTTCTGTATCCAAGAAAGAGGAAGAAAATAAAGAAAAAAGAAAATAAGCAAAAACAGAAGCAAAGAGAATGAACAAATAAATGAATCAGCAAATAGAATGATACCCAAATGAAGTTACATCCAGTTTCCCCTAGAACTGAAACTATGAAGTCCTCTATAGTCTGTACACTAAGCAGGTGGAGTGATTTGTGCTGGTCTTCCAAGGAATGTGCTTGCAGGGTGCAGCTGGGCAGGGTATGGTGTAATGGCTCCATTCTCCACTAGGTGACACTGCCTAGCTTACTGAAGTGGATCAGTGTGACCTGTGTATGGGAAAGGTAGAAATGGCTTCACCCAGCACCCTAGTCTCTGGCACAGGAACTTCCCATCTCATCGACCAGTGATCAAGCACCCCTCTTTTGTCTCAGGTTTCTGTCCACTCCTCACCTCTATCCTGTCCATGTCCAAGCTGTCTATCTTCCAGGCGGCACCTCCCTCCATAGTTTTATCTCAGATGGGGTTGCGTTTCAAATCCCCATACTTCAGAGACTCTCACGGCTTGGATCTGCATCAACTGTCTTGGGGAGGGTCTCTCACTGAGAAATGGCTGGGTGCAGGCTTGCCCCAGAAAACAAATGAGTGATTGCACAGTGGCAGTGGTTCAGAAATTATGGCAAATCACAACACACAGCTGGTACCAGGTTTCACAGCACTCTGGAGTCTGTCACAATACCAGCAAATGTGGCTGCTCTCCGGGGTCCACTGGGACCTTTGCCTGTGAGGAGGCTATATGGCCTCTACCAGATGCACTCCAAACAGGGGAACTGCTTCTCCCGTGTGGCACACACACCCCTTAGACACCACTGCCTGCTCCTGGGGATTTGCCCTGCTTCCTCACCAGAGCACCGCCAGGCACTGAGCTCCAGAACTGCAGACTCTGTGCTCCATTGTTTATGGAATCCTGGTGGTATCGAAACCTTCTCCTGTCTTCCTGTCAACGGCTTTGGGAACAGATTTCTTGTTCAGTCCTCTGCAAGTGTTTTCACTCTTTTTTTCCCTTTCTCTCCAATAACTTTCAGGGGAGTACTTTTCTTGCACGATCCCCATGCACTACACTCTCCCCCTTTCTCTTTCTCTGTCCTCTCCCCACAAAAACAACTGCCTACCCTCTGTGGCTTTTCTCTCCCTCAGTTCACCTCTCCACTCTGTGTACGTGCTGAGTTCTGTAGCTCAAGTTATGCATATTGTTGTGTTACTCCTCAGATTAATTTCCTAGGTGTTCAAAATGTTTTAGTGCTGATCTAGCTGTGTTTCAGGGATGATACAAGCTCAGGTTCTCCATGCTGCTCTGCTATCTTAACTCCTCCTTTATCTTTGTTTAGATTAGACAATGGTTTCTTAGATATGACACTAAAAGCATAAACAATAAAAGAAAAAGTAGTTAAACATACTTCATCAAAATTTAAAATTTTGTGCTTCAAAGTATACCATGAAGGAAATGAAAAGACAGCTTGAAGAATGGTTGAAAATTTCTTGCAAATCATATATCTCATAAAAAAATTTGTGTATAAAGAACACTTACAAACAAACAATAAAAAGACAAATGACCTGATTAAAAAAACAACAAAGGATATGAATAGACATTTCTCTAAGGAAGATTATACAAATGGATTATAAGCATATAAAAAGATGTTCAATCTCATTTGTCATCAGGAAAATGAAGTCAAAACCACAATGAGATACTGCTTTACTCACCACAGGATGGCTGAAAAAAAGACAAGTGTTAGCAGTGATGTGAAGAAATTAGAACCCTAAACATTGCTGTTAGGATTATAAATGGTACAGTTACTTTGGAAAAGAGTTTGGGTGCTCCTCAAAATGTAACCCAAGAATGCCATTCCTAGCTATATAGCCAAGAGAAGTGAAAACATGTCCATACAATAGTGATGGAAACCATCAACAAAGCAAAAGGCAACCTACTAAATGGAAAAAGATATTTGCAAATAATATATCCCATAAGGGGTTAATATTCAAAATATATGAAGAACCTTTACAGCTCAACACCAAGAAAAAACCATATTGTACACACACCCATATAACGTATACATACATACACACAACAGAATATTACACAGCCATAAAAACGATGAGATCTTGTCATTTATGACAACATGTATAGACGTAGAGGCTGTTATCCTAAGTGAAATATGTCAGACTGAAAAAGACAAATATCATATGATTTCACTCATATGTGGAATTGAAATAACAAAGCAATGAATAAACAAACAAACAGAAAGCAGACTCAGACCTATAAATACAGAGAATATTCTGATGGTTGCCAGAGAGAGGGTAGTAGGTGGGCAAAATGGGTGAAAGGGAGTGGAAGATACAGGCTTCATTTTATGGAATGAATAAGTCACAGGAATAGGAGATATAGCATAGGGAATACAGCCAATGATATTGTAGTAATGTTGTATGGTGACAGATGCTAGCTACACTTGTGGTGAGCATAACAGATTTATATAAAGATACTGAATTCTTATGTTGTACATCTGAAACTAATGTAACACTGTGTTAACCATGCTGAAATAAAAAATATATGTATCCACACATAAATTTGTGTATAAATATCTATAGCAGCATTATTAACAATAGCCAAAAGGTAGAAACAAACCCAATTGCCCATTAATATTAATTGGCAAATGGATAAACAAAATGTAGTATATTCATACAATGGAATGATATTCAGCTATAAAAAGTAATGAAGTACCAAACATGCTACAATATGGATGTACCTTGGAAAATTATACTAAATGAAAGAAGGCAGACACAAAATGATTCCATTTATATGAAATATCTAAAATAGATAAATATATAGAGACAAAAGTAGATCAGTGGTCACCAGGGGACCTGGCTGCAAAGAGGGGAGATCAGGAGTGACTTCTAATGAGTACATAATTTCTTTTCAGGTTGATGAAAATATTCTAAAATGAGATACTAGTGGTAGTTGAACAACTCAGGGAATATACTAAAAACAACTGAACTATACACTTTCAGAGGTTGAATTCTGTGGTATGTGAATTATATTTCAATAAGTTGTTATTGTTTCAAAAGTCACATTAATATTAGTCTCCTGTAGTGATTCAGGATCAAGTATAAGAAAATCAGTTTGTTTTTTTAACACTGAAGGAATATGGTTTAGTGTAATTTATGGGTGATAGGATGTGGATTAAAGCAACGATGGTTATGACCCCAGATCCCTCCTCTGGACAAAGTAACCTGGGGAAAAGGACAACTGTCAAAAAGGAAAAGTGGGGAAGTTGGAGAGGAGACCAAAATAAGAGGCCTAGCCTGGGTCAAAAACTACCTTACTCTCAATGGATGGAAAATGTAAGGTCATAGAACTTCCATCTGTCTTTGTGAGACATCAGAAATCAGCCTGATAATCTCCTTCCAACAAGAGTAAAACATGAACACAGTACAAATTAGCAAGGCAAAGGATAGGCATATCTTATTGTTAGGGCTTTTTCTGATCAGAATTTCCTCATTTCACTCTAAATACACTGAATTCCCACACGCACGTGCGCGCGCGCGCACACACACACACACACACACACACACAGACACACAATGAGAGAAAAAGAGATTGGAGAAAAACTGGGAAGACAGAAAGACTGAGAAAGAGAAAACTCTATGTTTCATGGTAACCAAATTAATTATTTTGCTGGACAAAATGATGGTATGGTTCTCTTGCAGCCTGCAGCAAAGCTGAACCTACAGTGTCAACATTCTCTGTCATCCAGGCTGTAAACCTTATTGTAGGATGGCCGTATTCTCTCTCTCCTGAGCTCTAATCTATATCTACTTAGCTATCATGGTATATTGATTTATTTTTCTTGTCTAATGTCTTTCAAAACTGAAGTACTTCAATCTTTCTACCACTCTATAAGACCATGAACTGACCACTCATCAGTTCATGCCTGAAAAACAACTGAACAAATTAATGAGGAGAAAATAAAAGTGTTATTTTAAGAGCTAACTGACTTCAAATTTCCTCTTAGGGGAAGAGACCTGTGTTTGTTTTAACAAAAACCTTGATGGATCATTTTGATTGCTCAAAGATTACTCTTGGGACATCGTTGGAATAGACTTGGAGCTAAATTGTTCTGTTTGAGAAATTGCCAGTAATGGCATGGTTTGGATATTCAAGATCGGAGGAAAAGTAGGGAGAAGAATGAAGGAAAGAGGAGAATTTAGCAGCATCAAGAAAACCCAAGCCTTATCAAAATGGCTAAGGAACTTTTAAGGTGAGAGATATTTAATATTTAATTTTAACTTGTTTGCAAATACTTGGTCCTTCAGTAATATCTGAGATCAGACAGCTATTGGTAGTGTATGGGAAAGTTAAGGAATCAAGGAATGAGCAGGGAGGCAACATGGTACAGAAAAGGAATTTCATACCCAGGAGGCATGAGAAGAAAAAAAGAAGCGAAAACTCACAGACATCGGTGATCAGAAGAAACTTAAGCATCAAACCTTCCCCAGAATCTCTTAAATCTTAGAAAGCACAATGGCCCCAACAAGCAAGAAGTCTTGGGCTTTTCAGGGACTGTATCTAAATCACACTACCACTGATTATTTGGCACGTACTGTTCTTATAGTTTTACTCTTTGTCCCTCTCCACTCTTCCCTATGCTTTGTATCTGAGGAGGAAATTGACCTGTATTGACATCATTAATGGGCTCCCCCCCCCCATTTTGGCTCCCTGTTGCATTCCACCATTGAGAAGCCCTGGCAGGAGATCTGAAAGAGGAAGGAGATTGAGTTCAGGGTATTTATTCACTCAGCTCCTTCCATGCAGGGTCACAGTGAGATAGCTAAATTCACAGTAACTGATGGATGACCCTCTAAACATCCTTCTGTCTCATCAACCAACTTCTCCCTTCTTTCTCTCCTCCCTTCTATAGGATTAAGGGTGTTAATAACACCTCTGTTATTTGTCCCTGAATACTTTACCATTCCTTGTGATTTCCCTACACCCTACTCACATCATTGTTAATAATCCTTTTATTATATTCTCTTAAATTACCTAATGTGAGTATGTCAGCTTTGTTTACCTACCACCCTGACAAATACACTCATTAGGACATGACATTCATTATCCCAGTTAATTCTCACTACAATTCTATGAGGTAACTATTACTATTAGCTTTACCTTACAGATGTGGAAAGTATGAGACAAAGTGAAATTAAGTAACTTGCTTGTGGACCTTTTGACTTTAGAGCTTTGGCTTCTATACACTATGGGATTTTTGGTTTCATTTTTTGTTTTGCTACTTTAATGATAACTCTATATCCAGGTCCCAAGCCTTTTGCTACATTATGGCCCGATATGTCTTCCTAAAATATTCATCTAATGCCCTAAGATCTGACTTCCATCTACCTTTTACTTCCCCTATACTTTTTTTCTATACAAGCCTTACTATCAAGCTGAACTGGGCTATTCATTTTTCCATGAAAATATCATATTGGTCCTGCATCATCCTTCTACTCATAAAGTGCCCCAAGGCTGGACTTCTCTCTTCACTTCCATTCCATCTTCTTCTTTTTTAGTCTCAATCAACTCTTTCCTTTGAGGTACATCTGAATTCATACCTCACCTACAGAGTTTAGCTAATCTTACTCCTTCCACTTTCTAGTTAGGTGACTTTCAGTGACTTATGCTAATTTATCTGAGTCAGTGTCCTCAACTGTAAAATTCATATCAATTGCTGGCCTACTGATATTGAAATAAGAATGCTTACTGATCTCCAAATGTTTCAGCAATGAGGCCACCCAACCTAGGAACTCTTCTCTTCAACAACTTGATCAAGATTTCACAAGTGATGTCTTATGGTAAATATTTGCCAATCTTTTTTTTTTTTTTTGACTGCATAGCATCTGAAACCCTTCGAGTTGCCAATTGTGTATTATAAAGTGTTCTGCCTCTCACATGAAGGCCAAGAGGGGCCAAACATTCCTACTGCCTGCTCCCAACAGCTAGGATATAGACACATGACTTGACTCAAAGTCCTTCAAATCCAGGACTTTGAATATAGAGGAAGTGGACACAGAGGCTTTTGAAGATATAGCATGGTTTAGTGGTTCTCAAACTTGAGTGTGCACTAGAAACTCCTTGGTGTGAGGTACACATACATATGTAGGGGCTTGTTCTTGTTCAAATGAAATTTCCTGAACCCTACATAGATCTACTAGGTCAGTATCCTTGGGAAAGGGCGACAGGAAACATTATTTTCACAAGCTCCCTAGGGCCTGCTGAATATGACACACTAAAGTTTGAAAATCACAGTTCTAGGTCTATAGATAATACATTATTTCTACCATATACATTCTTCCCTTCTTCATTTGTGACTTTCTTATATCCCTCATTATTTGTTTCTACAGAAGAGATAAATTTTCTCCTTAGAGACTTTGACTTTATTCTCTCCCTGAGAATAATCTTTACATTAACCACCCCACACCCACATTAAATAACATACACACACACACACACACACACACACACACACACACAGGAACACAGGCACACACATATACACCCCGCTGGGAAATTTTGAAATATGAATAGGGTTTATATGCAATCAATCATTTCTCTTATAATTCTAACTTCTTTAAGAGTAAGAATTTGCTTAACCTCCCTACACCTCTTCCAAGTTTCCAATCTTTTAAGAAGTTAATTGATGATTAGAAGTGATGGCATCTTTCACTTCATTTTGCATGACTTCTTTCTTTCACATAAGTCCTTTTAATTTTATGGGAATCTTTAATTTTGTGGTTATATGTGAACTGAATTGATGGCATAAATTTCCCTTGGCCAGTTCTTCCAGTCTTTTATCATACTAATGTTAACCATTTGGTTCCATAGGTCATTTTGATTACTTCTCTTTCTCAACATACTTGAAAATGCCTCCCCAACCAATGACTTGTTTTATATATTGGAAGAAGACATTACTTTCTGACATAAGTACATCCAGAGACATATGCATTGATAAATTGTATTTCTTACCCTTTCATATACAAAACTGTGATCAGATATCTTGTTGCTATATTTTATGGATTTTTGACATTCTTATTACAATCTTGGGTAAGTTAAAAACTAAAACTAATTTGAGTCTTCATTTTCTACTCTGTAAAAGGAGAAAACTAAAATCAAGGCTCTCTAAGGGACTTTTGAGATAGTTTATGCCTATAAAGTATTGGGGAACTAGACATCAGCGCTGGGCATTGGGGAACAAATAAGAAAGTTTTGGTCAAGCAAAATGCTCTTAAAAGTTATAGAAAAGGTTTTCTGACACTTACCTCACACTAACAGTATCCTGAAAACTTTGTACCCTATGATTATTATCTCCTCATTTCTCCCTTCCTCCAGCCCCAGGCATTCACGATTCTACTCTCTGCTTCTGTGAGTTTTACTACTTTAGATTCCACATATAATTAAGACCATACAGTATTTGTCTATTTGTCTTTCTGCATATTTAAATTCTTTCTAAAAGGGTAGAAGTCATGTTAACTGTTAACACACACACACACACACACACACACACACACACACACAATACAACTACTATTACTACTACAGGTATGAGAGGAAATTTTGGGAGGTAATGGGTATGTCTATGGCCTTGATAGTGTTGATGATTTCACAGGTGTATATTCCCTGGGGAATTATACCAGACATTTAAAGCAGAGATAATACCTATCCTTCTCAAGCTATTCCAAAAAATAGAAAGGGAAGGAAAACTTCCAGACTCATTCTAGGAAGCCAGTATTACTTTGATTCCTAAACCAGACAGAGACCCAGTAAAAAAAGAGAACTACAGGCCAATATCCCTGAGGAATATGGATGCAAAAATTCTCAATAAGATCCTAGCAAATCGAATTCAACAGCTAATAAAAAGAATTATTCACCATGATCAAGTGGGATTCATTCCTGGGCTGCAGGGCTGGTTCAACATTCGCAAATCAATCAACGTGATACATCACATTAATAAAAGAAAAGATAAGAACCATATGATCCTGTCAGTCGATGCAGAAAAAGCATTTGACAAAATTCAGCAACCTTTCTTAATAAAAACCCTCGAGAAAATCGGGATGGAAGGAACATACTTAAACATCATAAAAGCCATGTATGAAAAGCCCACAGCTAACATCATCCTCAATGGGGAAAAACTGAGAGCTTTCCCCCTGAGATCAGGAACACAACAGGGATGTCCACTCTCACCGCTATTGTTTAACATAATGTTGGAAGTGCTAGCATCAGCAATAAGACAACAAAAGGAAATCAAGGCATCAAAATTGGCAAAGATGAAGTCAAGGTTTCACTTTTTGCAGATGACATGATATTATACATGGAAAATCTGATAGACTCCACCAAAAGTCTGCTAGAACTGATACATGAATTCAGCAAAGTTGCAGGATATCAAATTAATGTACAGAAATCAGTTTCATTCTTATACGCTAATAATGAAGCAGCAGAAAAACAAATAAAGAAACTGATCCCATTCACAAGTCCACCAAGAAGCATAAAATACCTAGGGATAAACCTAACCAAAGCTGTAAAAGATCTGTATGCTGAAAACTATAGAAAGCTTAATGAAGGAAATTGAAGAAGATATAAAGAAATGGAAAAACATTCTGTGCTTATGGGTTGGAAGAATAAATATTGTTAAAATGCCAATAGTACCCAAAGCTATCTACACATTCAATGCAATCCCAATCAAAATTGCACCAGCATTCTTCTCGAAGCTAGAACAAGCAATCCTAAAATACATATGGAACCACAAAAGGTCCCGAATAGCCAAAGCAATTTTGAAGAAGAAGACCAAAGCAGGAGGCATCACAATCCCAGACTTTAGCCTCTACTACAAAGCTGTAATCATCAACACAGCATGGTATTGGCACAAAAACAGACACATAGACCAATGGAATAGAATAGAAACCCCAGAACTAGACCCACAAAAGTATGGCCAACTCATCTTTGACAAAGCAGGAAAGAACATCCAATGGAAAAAAGACAGTGTCTTTAACAAATGGTGCTGGGAGAACTGGACAGCAACATGCAGAAGAATGAAATTAGACCACTTTCTTACACCATTCACAAAAATAAACTCAAAATGGATAAAGGACCTGAATGTGAGACAGAAAACCATCAAAACCCTAGAGGAGAAAGCAGGAAAAGACCTCTCTGACCTCAGCTGCAGCAATTTCTTACTTGATACATCCCCAAAGGCAAGAGAATTAAAAGCAAAATTGAACTATTGGGACCTCATGAAGATAAAAAGCTTCTGCACAGCAAAGGAAACAATCAACAAAACTAAAAGGCAACCAACGGAATGGGAAAAGATATTTGCAAACGACATATCGGACAAAGGGCTAGTATCCAAAATCTATAAAGGGTTCACCAAACTCCACACCCAAAAAACAAATAATCCAGTGAAGAAATGGGCAGAAAACATGAAAAGACACTTCTCTAAAGAAGACATCCGGATGGCCAACAGGCATATGAAAAGATGCTCAACATTGCTCCTCATCAGGGAAATACAAATCAAAACCACATTTAGATATCACCTCACGCAAGTCAGAGTGGCCAAAATGAACAAATCAGGAGACTATAGATGCTGGAGAGGATGTGGAGAAACGGGAACCCTCTTGCACTGTTGGTGGGAATGCAAACTGGTGCAGCCACTCTGGAAAACAGTGCGGAGGTTCCTCAGAAAATTAAAAATAGACCTACCCTATGACCCAGCAATAGCACTGCTAGGAATTTATCCAAGGGATACAGGAGTACTGATGAATAGGGGCACTTGTACCCCAATGTTGATAGCAGCACTCTCAACAATAGCCAAATTGTGGAAAAAGCATAAATGTCCAACAACTGATGAATGGATAAAGAAATTGTGGTTTATATACACAATGGAATACTACGTGGCAATGAGAAAGAATGAAATATGGCCTTTTGTAGCAACGTGGATGGAACTGGAGAGTGTGATGCTAAGTGCAATAAGCCATACAGAGAAAGACAAATACCATATGTTTTCACTCTTATGTGGATCCTGAGAAACTTAACAGAAACCCATGGGGGAGGGGAAGGAAAAAAAAATGAGGTTAGAGTGGGAGATAGCCAAAGCATAAGAGACTCTTAAAAACTGAGAACAAACTGAGAGTTGATGGGGGGGGTGGGAGGGAAGGGAGGGTAGGTGATGGGCATTGAAGAGGGCACCTGTTGGGATGAACACTGGGTGTTGTATGGAAACCAATTTGACAATAAATTTCATATATATATATATATATATATATATATATATATGATGAACTGTAGTTCATATTAAATGAAGGGCAAGAAAACTAATCAGATGAGAGATTGAAAGTTCAAGTTATTGTAGTCTTTATGTCAAATACATATTAGTTATGAAAAAAAATTAATTAAGATTACCTTTAGGCGCGAATATCTGGGCAATCTATTAAGAATGGCATTTGTGCATTTAAAATAATCTGTAAACACCCCTGTGTGTGATAACATTCTCATCCAAAGAAAGAGACCTTTCTGGATAATCTACAAAAATCAAAAAAAAATTTTTTTGTGTTTACAATTGTACAAATAACATATGAGCATGAGTAAAACAACATTGAAAGTGCACCACATAGAGTGAAAGGGTAAGTGACCAATATGAAATCCTATATAGACCGAGGAAAAATGGGTTTTGATGTTGAAGACAGAAAGGGGAAGTGAGTACATCTTATCGTTCACTTCAGAAGGGAACAGAGGAAAAAGGGCATCTGGTGAGCATTCGTTCTCTACAGGTGTGGTTAATGGTAAGGCTGACTGAGGAAAACAGTTTTCTTGCTTAAGTAACAAGTTATAAGCAACAACCCTGTGAAAATATTATTAATGAGTCAATTGTACCCCATTCAAACTTATTCAATATTAACCTTGTTGTAGAATTCATTTTAAAAAAAGAAGGGAAAACCCAGGCTCAGTACAGAAGTCTCTAAATAAAGAGTTCAAGAAGGAACAGCTATAGAAGGCTCCCTAGTAACAGGAGTTACTATTTTAAGCTGCTCAGATTTATCTGATCCTATTTCTTTGAAGTATATAACCTTTTCTTATGGAAAACTCAAACCTTCCTGACTTGCACATCAGCATCATGAGAATAATGGAAGTATCTCGTCAGAGCAGCACAGGCCCCACTCAATTGTGAGTTCGCCAAACAGGGACATGGAGCTGCTGACTCAGAGCCATTGGCTCAATGTGCAGTCAGGTGTGTCAGGCTGAATCAGTAAGAGTCTTACTGGGCACTCAGCCTCTGAGATTGAGGAGGAAGTTGGTATTATACTTTACCTGCTCTTTGCTTCTTTGTTTGATCAGCTGTATGCTTTTCATTACAATGAGAAGGATACGAATCCAGACCTGTGAGTGGACATACCTCCTGCCACTTGCGCCAAGTAAGGGAAGACTTGTACAAAATAATATTACTAAAATGATTTCCCTTGACCATGACTTTGTGTTATAACCCAGGCTATTTGAACATTCCACGTTTTGTGTTTGTTCATTTGTTTTTACCTAGAGACACATGGGGCTGACCAAATAAGACCCAATACATTTAATACTTGGTTTTGCATGAAGTGGTGCCTGAATAACTACAACTTCATGAAAACTTGACTTTTTCCTACTGGGAAAAGGAGATGCCAAGGGAAATTCTATTCCCAGTCCTTAGCTGGAGGGGCTTAATACTTTCGGAGGCTGTTGCAAGATTCCTGCAGATAAAGTCTTCTCATATATGCACATCATCCAAAAGCAAGCCTCCTTCAGCAAAATCAAATAAGAGACCAGAATGGAAAACTCCAGAGAATTGTTACCAAATGCCAAACATAAATGGGTTTAACACTTTTATATAAATTACAGGACATATGAAACATAGGAAACATATAGCTAATTATCAAACAAAGTGCTAAATGAGTTTTCTAGAGTTGACCATTATAACCACTAGAACAAAAGATTAAAGAAATTGTACACGATGGCTGAGACACAGTTGGATAGAGAATTGTGAAATGGAAGACAGGTAAAAGAAATAATACAGAACACCTCCTAGTAAGATAAAGAGAGAAATAGGATGAAAGTGAGGCAAAGAGACTTAAGGAATGGAGTACGTACTTATTAAGTACATCTCATAGACATTCCAGAAGCAGATAAAAGAAATAATACAGAATGCCTCCTGGTAAGATAAGGAGAGAAATTGGATGAAAGTGAGGCAAAGAGACTTAAGGAATGGAGTAAGTACTTATTAAGTACATCTTGTAGGCATTCCAGAAGCAGAAACATGGGTGAAGTTTGGAAAACTGATAGTCAAATGAGAATGTCTGGTAATTTCTCCATATTCAAAGAGGTCATGACATTCTGTATTCAAGAAACACATGTGAACACATTGTAGTAAAGTGACGATGTAAGCCTAGACAGCATAAGAACAGACAAAAAGGCACAAGGCCTACAAACGAAAAACCAAATAGTGTGACAGCATCCGTCTTTTTGTCAGGATATGGAAGCCAAAAGCAAGTGCTGAGAGAAAATAACTGTCAATCTATAGTTGCTTACCTGGCCAGAGTATCATTTCATAATGAGGCTGTGATGGGCAGGGAGACTGACCAACCGAACGTCCCTCAACGACAGACTCTCTGCTTCAGCTGCTTAGTGTGCAGTCAATTGGAAGACCTCAGCCAATGGTAGAGCCATTCAGTCACTACCTCAGCTACAGAGAGCTGCCTTGCCTGACTGAGTTCAGGGACTTGTCCTGATGGCCACGCCCAAGGTTTGATCAATGAGAGTCGATTAATATATGTCTGGTCCCTTCCTCAGCTATTAATCCTGATTAAATGGCCTGCACACTGAACCCCATCTCAATGCCGGCTAACTTAAGATCTTAACTCTGAAATACAGACACCTGTGATAAACACATGACTCGTAGTGTTTCCACCAAGCGACACCATATTAAAGGAACTTCTCAGGAATGAAATTTAGGCAGATGGAAGATGATCTGGGATGCAAATCGAAATGGTAATAGGATGAATTAGCCAAGAAGGGTAAATGGCAAACAGTGCCTATATGAAAACAGTGGTAGTCATGATTACAGCCACTTTGATGATCCAAGTACACAAGCCATAACTAACTACTAACAAGTATGCATCACTTGGATGATGGGAGTGTGCAATGAGAATAGCTCTATCCCACTCTTCACCGCCTCAGCCAATGGAGGGTGTGGAGCCCCTGTGCCATGGCCACTGGCCCAAAGACTGGGAAGCTGACCCTGCGGATGACCCAGTAAGAACATTTCTGTGGAGTTGGAGGAGGAAATTGGTGTGGTCCTTGCCCTGCCTTTTGTCTGTGTGCTAGCTTCTTTGTAATCATGATTACTTAATGATAGGAGTTCAGAGAAAATGACATGTCCCTTGCATCTTTCACCAAACTAAGGGAAGGTTTGATTACTAACAGCTCAAGTGTCACTTTTGTATCCTCGTTGTAAACGGGAGTGTTCCAAAATCTGTTTAGTAAGGTTTCTTCACACCTTTTACCATCAACTTTTTTCTGGTAATAAAAATGATATTTTCCCCTTCATAATACGATTCCTTTTTATTACCATAGCATCTGCTGTTCCTTAAGGTTCTCACAGAACACAACCTTGGAAGCCTTGCCTTTTGGACAATAGCTGGTCGATTGCTTGCATGTCTTTGATGCTTCTTAACTCTGTTTGGGGGGTTCAACTTCTGTAATTGATTATTTTCATGAATACTTGCAAAGTAGTTGTTTGCAGGCATTTCTGAGATTATTGAAAAAATAAGCTTTTAATTTTAAAATATCTTCCATTTAAAATTTTCTTCCCGCCTCTCTCTCTATTGTGGATTTTTGGAGAATTGGGGTAAATTTTATATTTTTCAACCATCAGCATTTACTTTTGCTCAGCAATTCCACTGTGTGGGTAATGTTTAGGACCTCAGTATCTTTAAGAAAACACTTTTCAAGTTAATAAATACCCAAATATCTTTAATGTTTTAATCAGTATGACTAGTTAACTTCTTTGTGTGCTGTGTTTGGAGTCTGGGTTTGCATTTCTCCTGAGGGCCTTGATCAGAGCTTGGAGCAATAGCTTCATTTGTCAGGGTACCTTGCTGACCATGTGGGAGAGTGCCTGTTTGAGCTACTACAATGGCTTAGCTCAGGACAGCTGTCCATTCTGAGTTGTAAGAAAAATGTCCCCAAATTGGCTAAAGTCATTCCTCTGGAAGTATGGCCTTGGGGTATGGCAGGCAGACTCTCTCAAAAAGCCAAAGCTGCAAAGTCTATCTACAATTTTGGTGCTTAGGGTGAGGTCTTTCCAAAGTTTCCCTCTAGGGGCATCAAAGAACTGATGTTTTGGCTGTCCTTTCTTCTGACTAGAATATTTCATAGTATCGCCGAGAGCAGCAACCAGACACTTCTATTTTGCAAGATACCAGATCCCACCAGTTGATCTTATGTCTAGAAAGCCAGAGCAGGAGAGAACATCTTCAGAGGGTCTCATCTGTGGTAGCTGCAGGTTCCACAAGGAGGAGTTTGGTGGACACCAGGAACTGGCCCTGAGGGGTTGGCCCTTCTCCCTCTCCTCTCCTGCAGCAGCACCTGTGAGGTAGACTGAGAGTCTGACAATCATAGTAGTTACTTGAAAAGCTAAGCAAACTGATCCTGACAAACTGGCCTCTGGGTCCAACCATGTTGTGATTTGTTAGTACTGGTTTCGCCACTTGTGATGGTTGGCATCTGATTGCTTGGCAAAAAAGGGTATTCAAGTGACCATGACAGGATGAAGGCTTGTTGGTGACTTCTGGATGCTTGGGGATCTCTCTGTTCTACTCGGGGTACTACATGTGTCTTACCCCACCAGGGTGTGGGCAGGAATGCACATGAGAGCTCTGCTTGAGAATTTCTGGGATGTTCTATTATCTCTTGGGGACAAACCTGAAGCTTCACAGGGCAGCAGACATTTCATCAGGTCCACAGCCACTCACCTCCTGGTTTTATCTCCTCATCTCTCGCTTTGAGTGGAAAACATGGGGAAATAAAGATTCAGCTCTGGTTTATTCCATCCTGCTGGCCCTTTCTTAGTGCTTTTACACACCAATGCCACATGTAGCTATTAGGAGACAGGTAATTAGTTCTGACCAAATTAAATCCCTCCCTCTCTTAATTGGAGCCTTGTAATCTGCGGTCTTTGGAGAGACAAAAATGGAAAGAAATTAGTCTAATTTATGCCGGTCTTTCCAGTGTGCTACTTCCTACCTGCCAACAAAAGTCATTGAATAGAAAGTGAAGATCCTCAAGGAGTGCTAGCTACCATTATAATTTCATTAACTGTGTCACCCACCCCTTATATTCCACCCCTTCTATCTGCTCCTGTGTTTTTATCATCTCTACTTTACCTTGCTGTGATTTTAAGAGGCTGACACATTAATTCCAGAGCATTGTATTTCTAGTACATCCTGTACCAGTGGCACTTACTGCCTATCAGAAATAGAGTAGTGATGTAGAATAAAAGGTATTCCAATAAAAACACGACTCTTCCAGGATCTGTGGCTGTTTTGTGTTCAAATTCAGCAGGTAAAATACAATATTACCTGGAAATGGAATGTTTGAAAGTTTTTCTGATGGAAGTTACAAGAAGTGTAGAGGGCACTGGATTCGCACTCTGATTGGATGATACAATGTCAAGCTCTAGCTTATACAATCACATGTTACTCAGCCTGCCCTTGTGACCCACTTCCCTGCGTTGCATTTTGTCAATTCAGATATGGAGGATGTGGGTGATGTCAGGAACTGCAGCCACTGCCCTTCCTTCTGAGCTGTCTGGAAGGTGCGCTCCACGTGGCTGAGCCTAGCAGTGACACCTATTCTGGGGAAAGCCCGGGCTCCAAGGAGCCCAAGGCAGCCAACCCCAAGAGTCTGAAGCAGGAGTAGCCAAGGCACCAGTGCCATCGCTTTCGCCACTGCTGCCAATGTTGCCACCACTGCTACTGCTCTCCCAGTTTTGCCACCTACTTCCCCAGAATTCTGAAGCAGTCTCAGGAAGGCCTAGCCCTCTTGCAGGAGGCCATGAGCGTCATGGTTTCACTCCTTACCGACATCTTGGAACGCATCGTCGGAGTGGCCTCTCGCCTGGCCCACTCCACCAAGCACTCCACCATCACCTCCAAGGAGATCCAGAGAGCGGTGCGCCTGCTCCTGCTCAGGGAGTTTGGCAAGCACGTGGTGTCCGAGGCCACCAAGGCCGTCATCAGGTACACCACATGAAATGGTCTGCCTCAGGACCACCTGACCACATCGCAAAACAATGGCTCTTTTCAGGGCCACCTGGCTTGGCCGGAAAAGACCTGGAGCTCTCTACAAAGGGCCATCTAGTGTAGCATTTGCACCTGTGCCATTCTGCTGATCCTTAAAACACTTTTATCATTCATGAAACATTAACAAATGTATCAAATCTGCTTTATTGCATGTTTTTAGTGCAATTGTTCCAAGAAAAAACCATCGTTTTATGTTAACCATATTGCATTCATTTGCACGCCTAAAGTGTCATTTCTGCCAGTTATTTTACCAGAGCCCCATTTACAGTTATCTGTAAGGTCAAATCTATTTTTGTAATACATTTTTGAAGCCCTTTCACTCTCATTCTTCCAAGAACATATAGTGAAATCAGCCAGGGTTTCTTTATGTGTGATATGACAACAGATACAATGCGGAAGCAGATAAACAAGCATTTCCCATTTGCAACTAATCCCTCATTTAGCATTCATTTGCACATATATAGGAGGACACAAAACACAGTTTAAAGAAATAGCTAAATCACATAGGAAGCAATTCACATATAAACTCCTTGGTATCTGAGATTACTCTCTGAATTCAGTCAGATTTGTCTGATATTTATCTCTTCATGCCAAATCTTATTTTAAAAAACAAAAATCTTAGTGACATGCAATTAGGTATGGATGATTGGATCCTCTAATGAGTGCAGCCAATGGCCTCAAATCCTCACTGGCTCAGCTGATGGGAGACCTGTAGCCCCTGACTAGAGCCATTGACCCCAAGACTGGGGAGGTTGTGAATAATGCACAAACTTTCTAGTGATAGTCAGCATGGAGATTGGAGAGAAACAGTGTGTGATTATTTGCCTGGAGTTATTTATAATCATGGTGATTAAAGACATGAATCTGGACCTGCTAGTGGAAAAATCTCTTTCCCTTTCCAAAAATTAAGAAGACAGTAGTGACCAATTAACTGAACCAAGATGAATCTTTTTGTTTCTCCAGTGATTTCAACGTTAATATTATTGTTAGGTAATTTTTTTTATTTTCTTTTTTTCCCTAGGTCTATGGATTTTTGCTTGTTTGCTTTGCTATACACTCATTGCTTCATTTCAAAGCAGCTGGATATTTTCTAGTTGCATTATAAACAACTGATTTCTAGATTCTTATGTCTGTCTTGAGAGAATATACACTGTGATTTCAACCTTCTGAAATTTATTATAGTGTGTTTTAAAGCCTAATATTAGACCAATATTGCTAAGTGTACGTTTGCAATTTGAAAATAATTGGAATTTTTTTTATTAGATGTAGAAACCTGTAAGGATTCTCATTCTCCATCATATGAGACCAAAGATGGATAAACTAGAAAAGATAAAACTTTTCTTGAACCCAGCAGAAGAGAGATTGGACCCTGCCAGGAGAGATTGAACTCAAAGACAATTTCACCTTTTGCAGAGCCCCACTTGCTAAGAGAAAGAATGGAGAGGGGGGCAGTGCAGAATACTCAAGAGATTCCCTGAATTGTTTGGTCAAATGTAGAACTCTAATGAGGCATTACCTCCAGAGCACTTCAAGGGATTAGTAGAGTCAGGGTTCAGGACAAATGACCCCTCCCCTGTCAGAATTAGTACTTGATATTATTCTGGAATACTAGAAAAATCTTATGAAAGGATTTTTAAAAAATTTTAATGTTCATTTATTTTTGAGAGAGACAGAGCGTGAGCAGGAGAGGGGCAGAGAGAGAGGGAGGCACAGAATCGGAAGCAGGCTCCAGGCTCTGAGCTGTCAGCACAGAGCCCAATGCGGGACTTGAACTCATGAGCTGTGAGATCATGACCTGAGCTGAAGTCAGATGCTTAACTGACTGAGCTGCCAAGTGGCCCCGAGGATTTTTTTTAAAGAAGGATAGGCTGCCTTAGGAAACCCAGAAAATCTACTATGAAATCAACTGCAAGAAAATCACTTTAGGTGGTGCCTTGAGATAATCTTCCAGGTCTGAAAAAATTTTTTGGAAACTGAAGGCTCTTTTCAGACCTATGCACCTTTTCAGACTAAGAACTGTGGAGCAGTTGGAACAAAATGCATTTCTCTTAATCTTTTAATTTCTATCATGCTAATGAATGATGTTTCAAAATGCCAGTGTTTTTCTATATGGCATGCACATTTTTCCTACTGCAGCTATTCTTGCACACTAGTCTCCTGAGTATTGTAATATGTGAGAAGTCATTTTAGGAAATCTAAGCCACTAGGATACTTTTATTGTGTTTTGCATTTATAAAATCAGAAAGCAAATAGGATTGTTGGTGAAAAAGGTAAAAAATGGATCCTAATTAGGCCATGGGATGAAGACATGAGGTGTAAGTGTGACTGACACACCTGAAATCTAGGAGAGGAAGAAGAAAAATGAAGTTGGATGTTGAAGCCCAGAAGGAGGAATGCATACATTTGATTATAGGCTCAGTGGTGAATGGGAATCAAAGGGTCTAAATGAGCAATCATAATCTAATGATGCATTTTATTGAAAAGACAAACTAAAGAAACTAACTTTACTGTTGTAATAAATTATAAGCACAAAAATGGGGAAAATGGTATTAACGGTATAAATAGAACAAACATACCCAAACACATTTTTCAACATGTCACCTGTTAAGGAATTCATCTAAGTACATGACTGAGGATACAAACACAGTACAGAAGTAGCTAAATCAAAATGATAAAAAAAAAGAATAATACCTATTTCAGTCTCCCTAGAAACTGAAGTTACTCTTATAACTAGTTCATATTTATCTGATTCTTTTCTTTTCCAGGCTATTATCCTTTGTTTTTGAAAGGTAGGCCTTCATGACCTGCAGTTATGCATCATTAGAATGATGGAAGCTTCCAATGAGAGTAGCCAAGGCTCACTCTCCTCTGAGCTAACGAACAACTTGCAGCCCCTTACCTGCATCCATTGACCTAAAATTTGAGGAGGTGGACTGAGATGAGCCCATAATAGACTTCCTGGTGTTCATCCTTGGAAATTGGAGAGTAAATTGGTGTGTTTCTTTGTCTGTTACTAGCTTTTTAAATTGTTACCTTTTGTTTGCTTTTAATTACAGTGATTTAAGGCTGTTTGCAGGACTAAGGCACACGTGTCTCCTGTCTTCTCCATCAGATTAAGAGCACAAT
The DNA here is from genome assembly GCF_046562875.1 of Panthera onca. NCBI lineage: Eukaryota > Metazoa > Chordata > Mammalia > Carnivora > Felidae > Panthera > Panthera onca. Next base: position 44,970,270 of record NC_138357.1, on the reverse strand, counting down.
GGTATTGAATTAAAAGACATAAGGTGATTGGCACCTCCCCATCATTTTCCTGAAGCTGTCTGAATTTGAATTAATTGTTTTTTTTGTGTGTTTTCATTTGTTTCCATTTTTGTTTTTTGGTTTTGTTATGTTTTGTTTGTTTGTTTTTACCTCCAGTGCATGAGCCTGGGTACAAAACCCACCACATAAACTGGCAGGATGAAAACTCAGTTACCTAGACCTGGACAGATAAAATGGGGTTACTCCTAATTCTGGGCCCATCATAGCCCTCCTCCTCTTTGACCTTGACCTGTCACTCCTGGATAAGAGCAGAATGAGTGTTGGGAGGGGAGGAGAAAGCTTGAAAAAGTGGCCATTTACACTTTGTTATTATTATGAGGTACTTTCAAAACCAATCCAGGATCACAGGTGGATTTGAGTTGATCCATGAGGAGGACATTAGTAGAACAAAAGAGCACAAGGGCTCATCTCCACATGGTCATCAATGTAGTCTCTGCCACACTGTCTAGCAATCATCTGAGGGTTGTGACATGACCAGTCTTGTCCCTCACAGCCTCTGATGTAACCCATGATTCTTCTCCAACATAACATCCTGAAACCTGTCCATAATTTAACTACCTCTGTTTCCAAGATCTTACTACAAGAGGTACTGGTGGGCAGCCCTTGAGGGTCATAGCGAAGCAGGGACCAGAGGACTATGGGTGGACTTGATGCTTGACTAGGTATTTTTGTCATATAGATCTGGGAATTTTGTTTTAGCAATGAATAGTATGCCTAGTTATTGTGCTTGTTAGAATAATTGGACTGGCTTAGTGAATTCTATCTCTTCTAGGAACTCAGAGTTATTTCCCCAGTGGGATCTTCCCAGAAAAGTGAATGGCCTTACACAAGATCACATAGCAACTGGGCTATATGTGACACCAGGACCCTGGTTGATCTCTTGAATCTCACTCTTGTGTCTGGTCCATCAGATGTGTAAAAGGCCTTTGAATGTTTGAGCCCATCAGAGGTGCACAGGAACCATTCTTCTCTGGGTGAACCTGCTTGACAGGAAATACATAAATATAACATGAAATGCAGCATTGATTACTCCAACCTACCTCAATCTCCATTGTGTAATTAATTCAAATAGAAATTTGTAAGCAAGTGCTTGTCTTGAACAAACTCCAAAAGGTTGGGATGGCTTATGTATGGGGCTGCTTGTGCTTCCCCCTCCTCTCCCTAAAGTCTTTCTGTGGCCTCAAATCTGCCTTATTTATGACTCTTTGGATATGAACTTTTGTAGGCATATGGAGAGGGATCGATTACAATTAAGTGTCAGGTTTTAGGGGGTTCCTAAATGGCACTATGGCATTGCTTTGGATTGGAGGGATCCACTACATGGGCCAGGTCATTCTACTAGGGCAAGAAAAGTGGAAAACAATTCTAGAGTTTACCACTCTGGACCAGAGAACCAAAGACTTTGTTGTATGGACATACCCCATGTGCGACACCCAGCAGCATCTCAGGAAATGTGTGTTTTATGGCACTATATGTCAAGTTCAAGAAGGCTCCTCAGTCCACGACACCCTTGCCATTGAGAAGTCCTGTCTTTTTCCCCACGCTCTTGACTCTGGGCAGGTGTGTGATTGCTTTGGCTAATGAAACATGGTGGAAGTGATGCTATGCCAATTGTGGATCTAATCTTTAAGAGGAAAAGTGTCTTCTGCCTTGTTTGTTGAAAGCTGTGACCTGCCATATAGAAAGTTTGCTTATCCTGCTGGAAATACTGTATGGAGACACTCTGAGACTCTATAGAGTGGGACAGAGGCTCAGCTGAGCCATCCCTCTAACCAGTCCCTCCAGGGCTATAGGCATAAGAGCACAAGTTGACTCAAACCTTGCAGAGTAGCTGAGACATCATCTATCACTGAGTGACCCTAGTCTGGCTTACTGATTTATACCTTTAAGGGTCACTAACACTTTTTTTTGGACACTATTTGGAAGAGATTAGTGAAAACGCTCCCATTCCAAAGAGACACAAATATTTGAAAAAAATATCATAAACATTATTTTAACTGCTTGGATGAGCTGGAAAAGAGCCAGAGATGAATAGACAACTGAGACCTTTGTATCAATCCCTGACACTTGATAAACAAGGGTCTCAGCAGAAAGTTGCCCTTTTTTACTACAGGGACAGGGAGATGACAAGGAAATTTGTATCTCTTGGCTCTGGGTCTGGATGAGGGGCAGGAAGTCTCCTTTGAGAATTTGAAATTACAATTCTGCCTTCATGTGGTTTTGGAGTTCCAACGAACACTATCAGTATGGCTCAGTGAATTCTAGCAGAATCCCAGACATGGGGTAAAAATGCAAGTCAGATCCTTTCTGGAGGAGCTCACCCTTAAGTGAGGCTTTAAGAATGTTGCTGCAGGGGCATCTGAGTGGCTCAGTTGGTTAAGTGTCCGACATCAGCTTAGGTCATGATCTCACGGTTCGTGAGTTTGAGCCCCACGTCAGACTCTGTGCTGACAGCTCGGAGCCTGGAGCCTGCTTCAGATTCTGTGTATCCCTCTCTCTCTGCCCCTCCCTGCTCTCACTCTATCTCTTTCTCTCTCTCAATAATAAATAAACATTACAAACAATTTAAAAAGAAGGTTCCCACAGACAAAGCCCTCTCTAACATGCTCATAATTTAAAACAAACAAACAAACAAACAAACTAAACGTGTACACTTCCAAAGACTTACTGCCAGGTGCATATTATTTACAAAGTGTTCAACATGTTTGAGTAAAGGAGTGGATATAAACAATCCTAAGGAAGCAGTAACCAAATCTCACAAATAGTCAAGTAAAATATCTGAAAGTGAAAAACAGAACCACTAGAAGAAAAGGTTCATGTCATTTTGAAAGAACTGATTAGACCCACCAGAATAGAGAATTAGTGAATGGGAAGAGACAGAAAAGGAATTATGGAGAATGCCTCCGAGAGAGACAAAGAGAAAGGAAAGATAAGAGAAAGGTAAAGAGACATAAGGCATGGACCAAAAATACATGAAAAGTACATCTCATGGGGGTTTCTGAAGGAGATACTGGGCAAATTGCAGAAGAATAATATCCAAAGAGGAAATAGCTGGTAATTTTCCAGAAGGGAGGAGAGCCATGGTTCCCTAGATTCAGTACACACACCTGGACACATCAGAGTAAAACTGAAGGGCAATGAAAACATCGGTCCATAAAACATGGGTATGTAAAAACAACAGTGACTCTGTGAAACAGTTCCAATAGCGGTGAAGGGTAAGGACCACTTAGAGGGGATCATATGGCCTCAAGTGCTTATTAACATTAGGAAGGCTTGACCATGTGTTTTATAAAAGAGTAGGCATACATGTACAAAAACAATTACACAGGAAGGGCATTATCTTACAAGGAGGCTGAGAATTGTCTATACTAAAACCACAATGAGATATATTTCCCAGCATCAGAGACACAAGGAATAAAAAGACTGATCACCCCAAATGTTGGTGAGGAGATACAGCAATGGGGACATCGTATGCATCGCTAATAGGAGTGCAAGGTGGTCTGATTTCTTTGGAGAACAATCTGGCAATGTTGATTAATGCGCAGAAGATGCATACACTTCCACTCCTAGACACCCAAACTAGAGGCCTGAGCACAGGGAGATGTGTATGAGAGTGTTCTTAGCAGCACTGCATTTATTGTATTTTTAATGTTTATTTAGTTTTGAGAGAGAGAGAGAGAGAGAGCATGCACACGAGTGGGGGAGGGGCAGGGAGAGAGGGAGACAGAATCTGAAGCAGGCTCCAGGCTCTGAGCTGTCAGCACAGAGCCTGACATAGGGCTCAAAGTCCGGAACCCTGAGATCATGGCCTGAGCCAAAGTCGGACGCCCAACCAACTGAGCCACCCAGGTACCCCAGCCGCGTTGTATTTGTTAACCAAAAATTTAGAAACCATCTAATGGCCATCAACATTAAGATGGATGAGAAAGGTGTGATATATTCATACAGTGGAGTGCTATTCAGCAACACAAATAATCACTTATTTGATAAGAGCTATTGATATCTTTGTGGCTACATCTCACACACAGCAGTGAGAGAAAACAGCATGTTACAGAAGAGTACTTACATCATCGATATAACTTATATAGATTGGAAACATGCAGGACAATGCTATCAGTGTATGTTGTTCAGGAATTAATATCTCTGTAGTAGAAATTCATGGAAATGAGAAACATCAATTTAATGATAGGGGCTACTTCTGGGGGTCAAAGAGGGGTATGCGGGAGGGGTACATGCAGGTTCACTGGTATCTGTCATGTTTTATTCCTTAAGCTCGGTGGTAGGTAGGTGGATGCTCAGTTCTATTTTCCTTTCTATATTTTCATTTATCCAAAATATGTGTAAAGTTTTTCTAAATTGGGGTGATCATTGTCAACTCTGCTGTTTTTATTTCCCCACGTCCAGTTAGTCACACTTCCAGTTTTACTCCTCAAATGGTCCCGGAATCTCTCCTCTTCACTCCATCCCTGCTGCTTCTTACCAGGCCTTCATCACCATCACCTTGGTAGGTGGGAGGGGGGGTGTGGGGGGCGCAGATTAAGGCAACCACTTCCTGCTTCCAGTCCTGGCCCTTTCAAATCCAGCCTCTGTACTACTACCAGATGATGTAACTAAAACACAAACCCGACAGCCTGTCACTTCCCTGCTTAAAACCCTGTAAGTCTCCCCATTGTCTAGAGGACAAGGTACTAGTTCCTTAATATGACACACCAAGCCCTTCATGATCTGGTCCCTGTTTTTCCCCCCAATCTCATCTGACACCACTTCCAGCCTTGCATTTGAAGTTCCAGAGATGCCAAACTACTTGCAGTTCTTTCACAGGATGACCAATTCCTCCTGGTTTGCCTAGGGCCTTTCTGATCTCAGCACGGACAGTCCCACCTCATGGGAGCCCCTCAGTCATAGGCAACATGGGACTGACCTGGTATTAAACCTGAGAGTCCTGCATCCTAGGAAGCACCACAGTACCTGGCAGGCTGAGACAGTTGGTCGCCCTAGTTCCCCAGCCTCCAAGCTGCTTCGCAGGGGAATCAGCTCCTGCTGTTTCTGCCACTTGAGATGTCTCCTTTTCCTTTTGCCTCCTCCCTCTGAAAACAGGACTCACAACAAACAACAAACAAAATATGATGTGAAACATGAAATACACTACAAAACCCACATACCTTACACCTTCCCTCTTCCAGAATGAGTTTCCTGACTAGCCCCTGGTCTGGGTCCGATGCCTCTCCCCTGGGCTCCCAAAAAAACCTGGGCACATCTCTGTCACAGCATTTAATATATTATAAATATTTGACCAAAGTATCTGCCCCCCTCTAGATTCTTACCAGTTTATGGGCTCTCAGCTTATTCATCTGGAATTCTCAGCACCTAGCGGTGCCTGACGTAGTATGTACACAGCAAATGTTTGTTGAATAGATAAATGCAGGCTGTGCTGTAAACCCTAACATGAGATTTTCTGACCCTTTTTGAGGATAGCATGGATAAAATATTGTGGAGAACTGAAAATTACTCGAAAGTGGCGATTCCATGTTTTCCTTTTCCCCCCACATTAACAGTTTCCCCTTTTTACTATGTCACAGAGAACAACAGCAAACAGTAGTCCAAATTAAGCTGGACAATCGCTAGATGATTTCCCACAGATTTGACAGTTTTATTGCACTTCTGAGAGTGGATTTTCCCCCCTCCTGGGAATTTGGGGGGCACACAATACCCCCTTCATCTCTGAAACCCTATGAAGTACATACTGCTTATACCCCTGATAGACAAAGAATCAACCTGTGACTACAAAATTGAGTCAATTGCCATGCTTACACAGTTCGGGAAGCAGGTAAACCAGGATTAGACATCTGTTCCACCTAACACCCAGACTACCTTCTTGCTCCTTCCCTGAATAGGGTTGGGGGAAGTGGCAGGCGGAAGGGTCCTATGGATAGAAGCAGGTAGCGTAGTTGGATGCTGCTGTGGCAGGCCAGTTGAGGCAGGGGCAGAGCCTGGATATCCCGCGCTCCCTCGCTGAGGCTTCCCGAATCCTAATCCCTGGGACCCAGGGCAGGGGTAGAGCTGGAAGCCCTGGGGCTCAACCAGGGAAGGGTTTTTCCCTTTGACCTGAGTGAGGGCTCTGCAAAATCTGAAGGGACCAAAAGAGACAGCTCGTGGAGCCCTGAAGCATTCACGTGTAGGAGGCCTAGCTCTACTGGATCCAGGTGAAGCCTCACTGAGCACAGTCCCATGACCCTGAAGTTCTCAGGCCTGGGGCTTGCGGTTTAGGCACTGTGTTTTGGCCTCCGATTACCAGCCTTCTAGTCTACTGTGTGAGGTCATAGCCATGGGTTCCCAGGTCAGTCTGAAGTCCTACCACATTTGAGGTCTGCTGAATTAAATAGCCAATCTCTTCCACTTTTTTCTGATGCCAGAGCAGAGCAGAGCTTACCTCCATACCTGATCATAGATCCCATGCTTCGTATTCTCCTGGAGTGAAATGCTCAACCTTGACTCCAAGGGAATGCAAAAGTTTCTAGGTTAATAAGCCTCTTCAAAAGAGACTCATTTGACATGTGTTTATTCACCTCCTCACTGCTAGATTTTGGGATCTTGGAGCCAGCATGGAATTCTGTATGGTTTATCTTGACCCATCACTTCTCCCCACTTCTTTTTTTCTATCCAAGAGGTACCTTACCTAGGCTTGGGGACCCTCTGAATACTATATCTTTATTACCTATAGGTTTTTCTCAAGCAGGCCTCCCTCTACTAAGTAAAAGTAAAGGTGTACTCACTCCTATTCTGGTCTCTACTTCTGTCCATCCTCCCATCCACCCATTTACAGGCATTCATTGGAAACTTAATGTAGCATAGGAGCCAAAACTGGATTTGATTCCTGGCTAGGTTACTCGCTAGATATGTGAGCTTGGGTAGTAGATAACTCAATCACTCTAAGCCTCACTCTCTTCAACAGAAAGAATTATGCCTACCTGTCCTGGAAGGAAAATATGGGGGCAAAGGAAAAATACCACACATGTGTGTATAATATATACAGAAGTGTGCCTGCCACATAGAATCTTATAGAGTTCAATTTTTTTTATTTAAAGAATGTTTATTATGGCAATTTGTGTAGTGCTGAATACTAGAAGGTGAGAAAAGATAAGATGTGGCCCCTAACTTTTGTGACATTACAATTGAATAGAGAGCTAGCACAGGCACACTCCCAAATGACTACCAATAGAAGGCTGCATTTAGTCAAGACCAGGACGCATGTATTGTGGGGGGTTCAGCGAGTAAGAAGAGAAAGAGGCAGGGAACTCACCATAGGCCTATACCAGACACTGCACCTGGCATACTACATCTATTCTCTCATTTCAATCCTAATCATGGCTCTTATGTAGGGACACTATAAAGAATATACCCATTTTACAGGTGGAGGTCCTGAGGCTCAGGGAGGGAGAAGTGCCTGTAGGCTGGGATGGTCAGGCCATCTTCACAGAGGAGGTAGGATCTGAGCTAAGACTTGTAAGGTGAGTGGGATTTGGATAGAGAGAGGGTGAGAGGGCGAGGGTGAGTGCGAGAAAGGAAGAACAGCTTGCCATCAAAACCCTGATTCGGCAATGCCCAAAGTCAACAAGTTAACAAGGCATTTTCCAATTGCTCCCTAGCAACTTCCCATCACAACTCAGAGCAGCATTATCTCTGTAACTTTACTAAGTGAGGCTCAGGAAGGAAAAGCCATCCTCCCTTATCTCACCGTCAGCGTTAAGCAAACAGATGGGGCCAAGGTAGCCAGGAAAGCAAGTCCATACAGCTGTCTGGCACCAAATCTCACCCCCATCCTTCCAACTGCCTGAGGGCATAAATCTCTGAACTGAGACTAAGTATAGGCACCATTCATTGACCACTCTCTCTGCACTATCTCACTGAATCCTCACAACAATCTTGTAGACCCTATCGTCCAGAGGAAGAAACTGAAGTTCAAAGATGTAAAGTCACTTACCCATGACACCACAGAGTCACAGCTGCGGTTTGAACCCAGGTCTAATCTAACTCCAAAACGTGTGCCCTTAATCACTCTTGCTGTAGAGCCTAGTCCCACTAGCTCACAGCAGTTATAGGATCCAAATAGATGCTCTGACCGTGTTGTCTCTTTCCCTGTCAATGCAGCCTAGCGACACTATTTGTCCTCAGAAAACAAAGGCACCAGAACTTCGAAGAGAACAAATTATGGAAAAGGTGATGCACTCTCATTTTCCCACTAACCTTTGTGCTCTGCAAATCCCTAAGCCCCAAGAGATGTCCTCATTCTATCCCCAGACCTTTACCCTAGAAGGTTGTCCACATGTACTGATTTTGCCTGTTGTCCCAGCATAATTATGCTTTTACCCTCAAAACCATCTGCATTAGTTGGACAAGAAATTACATGGTCACGTCACCTATGAAGAAACAAAGAAGCCTCACACATCAGGTCCTTTTGCAACCCTGACACACATGCTGGACAATGATCTGCTGGGTGAGGGTGGAGTCAGACCTTCTGGGAGGAGTAGCCAGCCTGTCCTTGAGGAGAAAACAAGGAATAAACAAGCTAGCAATGTGATTTTCAGGGGATTCCAAGTACAATCCAGCTTGTTGGAGCAGGAGTGGTCAAGAAAGACATGGAGGAATGCCCAGAATGTAGAACTTGTCTTAGTTGGGGGCAGACAAGGTTGAGCACAACTGGCTCTCTCCAGCACAGCTGTGCCTCACACATGAGGGGCATGGAGAGTTGGACACCCAGACATAAACAGTTGGAGGAAAGCCTAATTTAGGGGTCAAGCCCACTCCACTGGCCCCTGGTGTGCCTTATATCACAGTACAGGTTCTTTCTGCAGATGGAGCCCAACTAAGCCTTGGGTCCAAACTGCTTCTGGGAAATTGAAGCCCCCAGGACACAGTCAGACTTTGGCGACAGTTGAAAAAAAGCAAGTGGCCAAAGGTGCAGAAGTCATGAGAAATCTGAGCTCTAGTCTGTTGCTGACTCTGCACAGGAATAAGCACAGCAAATGACCCAAATAGTGTCTAGGAAAAGACATCCAGGAGGAGGGGATTTACTTCCAGGAATGCTAGCAGGATTTACTATTGGAGAATCTATAAATATGACTCATGTGAATAAGCCAAAAGATAAAAAATAACATGTTAATCTCAATAGTTGCTAAAATGGCATGTGTGAGGGTTTTAGGTCTATTATGTTACCTAAAGCACTTAGAAAACCAAAGATGTTATTGTGAACACACAGACCTCAAGTGATAGTCCAATACCATGCTTGCTGATGAAATAAATGCCACTGCCATTTCTATTTGAGTCAGGAAGGTGACAAGAAAGCTTTCTGTCAGCATTATGATTTGAAATCCTTTTTTTTTTTTTTTTGGCTGTACCTATGAGTTGTAATTCAATATAAGTCTCCAGATAAACTAAAATTATTCACTAATTTCCTCAATTTTGCATTAGTCCAAGGAACTAAAGTCAACTGAGGATTCTATAAAGTACATTTAAGTTAGCAATAGGATTTGAAAGTCTTCATGAATGTTAGGTATTGAATTTTTTTGAAAAGCTTGACCACCGAAAAGAAGGCTATTTTCAGCTGATCTGATTGTTCCAGAGTGAGTAAATATTTAGAACGACTTCTGGTCTCAGCAAAACTTTAACACCTCTAAAAAGTAATAGGAAACTGACATTACAAATGCGTGTGAAAAGTATGTTTTCTAAATAAGTAGAGAGGAAATTGACATTGTTTCAGATGTCTGAAAATCTCCTTACTATCTGATCTAAAGAACTCAGATATATTCTTACATCTGCTTCTGCATTTTATCTGTTGCCCTATCATACATAATGAACTTCTGGACAATTCCACCATACACTAGTGAGAGGATGAAAGTGAAAAAGGTAAATATCATTACGAAAATATCCCCATAAGGTTGACTTAGAGAAATAGCTAACAGAAATGACCATTTAGGAAAGCCATGAAAATCAATATAGTTGAGGACAATTCCGAATTTCTTTGGAACAAATTGCACTACACACATATATTAAAGTCAAGTTGTGACGTCTGATAATGTTTCATTCATGGTGCAAATGAGCTAAAGATCAGCAGAATGGCACAGGTCCAGTAACTGACAGAAATGGCACTTTAGGCATGCAAATGAATTCAATATGGTTAACGTAAGCCAATGATTTTTCCTTGGAACACTTTGTACTAAAGACATGCAATAAAGTAGAGTTGATACATTTGGTAATGTTTCATGAATAGTAAAAGTGTTTCAGGGATCAGCAGAATGGCACAGGTCAAGCACTAGAGTAGATGGCACTTCATGGAGAGCTACAGGTCTTTTCTGGCCAAGCCAGGTGGCTCTGAAAAGTCTTTGGTTTGCGATGTGGTCACTTGGTCCTGCAGCAGCTCATTTGTGTCTGGTGTACCTGATGAAGGCCTTGGTGGCCTCAGAAACCGCGTGCTTGCCAATCTCCTGGGGCTGGAGCAGGCGCATGGCTGTTTGGATCTCCCTGGAGGTGACGGTGTATAGAGCCAGAGGAGCAGCCTCTTGAGCAATGCACTCAAAGATGTCCTTATCAAACAAATCCATGATGCCCACTATCTCCTGTGAGAGGCTCAGGCCCTCATGAACCTGCTTCAGAACTCTGGGGAAGTAGGTGGCAAAACTGTTGGGGCGGTGGTGGCTGCAGCATGGCAGCGGCAACAGTGGCACCGTAGCTGCTCCTGCTTCTGCTTGGGGTTCTTCGGGTTGGCTGCCTCGGGCTCCTTCATGCACAGGTTTTCCCCAGAAGAGGTCTCACCACCAAGCACAGCCACGTGGGGAGCACCTTCCTGACAGCTCAGCAGGAAGGGTAGGCACTGGCTGGCGAAGATGGTCACTGTGCCAGGCTGTGTCACATGTGTTTGCACACCCTGGAGCTTGACTTCCTATCAACCAATCATAGTGGGAATCAGGTAACTTAAACTTCTTGTGGTGTCTGTTAGAAAAACACTCAAACATTCCCTTCGGAGGTGTATTTTACCTGCTGAATTTCAACACAAAATAGCAGGAGATCTTGGAAGAGTCTTGTCTTTATGGAAATCCTTTTTATCTCGTATCATTACTCTATTTCTGATAAGCAGTAAGTACCATTGGTTAAAGATGTGCTAGACATACAATGCTCTGGAATCAATGTGTTGTACTCTTAAAATCACAGCCAAGGTGAATGGAAGTGATAAAAATACATGAGCAGAGAGGGAAAAAAAATAATGAGTGACAGTCAATGAATTTTAATTGGAGCTAGTACTTCTTAAGTATCTTCACTTTCTATTCAATTACTTTTGAGGGACACTTTTTTGGCCGCTGTATTAGACCAACTGTTTTCCCTATTTTCTGCCTAAAAACAGTAGATTAAGAGGTTTCAAATAAGAATGGGAGGAATCTGATCTAGTCATATGTGATTGAGTAGAACACAATGCAGGGAAACCTGTCATTGTGTCATATGGAATGTGATAGTCCTTTTGCATCACCAGCCATCCCAGTAGGATTCTAGAACCCTTTAAAGTTCCTGTGGCCTCTGGGAAATCCTTGAAAGATGCCTCACAGAGCAAAACTTCATCTGCTTATATGAGCTGATTGCTGTCTACAGCATGAGAACTTTGAAAAGATGTCACCAAAATCATCTAAATTGAAGATAAGTTAGTCTGAGCTTCTTGTGAGAGTCTGACCTCCATAATTCAAGTTATTGCTGCCATAAGAATGATTCTGGGCAGTTTGGATCATTTTTGTAACCTAGAATCTTCTTTCCATTTTCCTGTCACTTGTATAGGCACTCTCTGATATAGCCACAAGAGTGCTCCTGCGACATCATTGACTATCTGTTACCTCCATTCTTATCAAATTCCTATGTAAGTCACAAAAAGGAACAGCAAAGCCACACTCTCCAATGGCTGAACACAAAGATAAAGGTGGGTACTCATAAAAATAACAAAAGTATTTAATATTTACCAAATTTTAAATTGTTTTTTTAACATTATGTCCCCCAAATACCTTTGATATTTGAAATGATGATAAAATAGAAGAGGTATTTCTAAATATAGAAATGTATATAAAATTACCTTCATACTCTAAGAAACAAATATTACCTTAGCACTCTAAGAAACAACAAGAGTAAGAGAAAAGGAATCACTAAAGGATAATATTTTAAATTTAATAGCCCAATCTTTCAAGAATTTTTGATGATATATGTAAACATATTTCTATATGTACGAATGTAAAACAGTTTAAAATTTGAACCAAATTACAAAGCCAAACAAAGGATGGAAATTGAATCAAACAAAAGAAAAATTGAAGAAACAGAGGTCATCAATGAGCTATAGTCCCAAATGGCCTGGTTTCCAGTGTGTATCTTGTCAGACCTTCAAGGATCAGGTATTTCTAGTACTAATAAAATAGTTCCAGATAATAAAGAAAAAATACCTATTGCTTACTTCAAGAAAATATGATGATAAATCCTAATGGAGAAAGTATGCTAAACAAATTTCTGAGAAGTCCCATTTATAAAGGAGGATATAAAAATTCTACCTCAAATATTATTAATAAATTGGTATCACATTACATAAAAGGCTTTTTAAATAAAAGAAACAGCTTTGCTGCTGTAAATAAGAAATTACAAGCATCAAACTGGGGGAAACCTTATACATAAACCAAAATACCCAATACAGACGTTTTTCAACATGACCCTTATTATGGAGTTCATTTAAATAAGTAACCAAGGATCCAAACACAGTACAGAAACAGCTAAATCAAAAATTCATGGAATAGTACCTTTTTCAAGCTTCCTAGAACTGAAGTAACTAGTCTAACTAGCTCATATTTATCCAATTTTATTGTTTTCTGGTCTAGTCTTTTGTTTTTTAAATGGAAACTTCAGGGGGCACCTGGGTGGCTCAGTCCATTAAACTTCCGACTTAGGTTCAGGTCATGATCTCAGGGTTGGTGGGTTTGAGTCCTGCATTGGGCTCTGTGCTGACAGCTAAGAGCCTGGAGCCTTCTTTGGATTCTCTCTCTCTCTCTCTCTCTCTCTCTCTCTCTCTCTGTCCCTCCCCCGCTCACACTCTGTCTCTGTCTCTCAAAAACAAACAAACATTTAAAAAGTAATTAATAAATAAGAAAGTAACTAACTAACTAAATAAATAAATAAAATGCAAAGCTTCAGGACCTGTAGTTATGACTCAAGGGATGATGGGAACATCCAATGAGAGTAGCCCAAGCCCCGCACTCCACTGGTTCAGCCAGTGAAGGACCTGCAGGCCCTGCACCATTGGCTCAAAGTGCGAAGCAGGTGATCAGGGTGAACTAGTAAGTGTTCCTGGGTATTCACCCTTGGAGACTGAGGAGGAAATAGGAAACAGGTGTGTTACATATTTCTTGTCCCTTGTTTGTTTAGGGCCCTAAATCTCTATCTCTACTATTAGCAGGCTTATTGGGAGCAAAAATATCTGTTCGGGTTAGACAGGCAAGTGAATCTAATAACTAGAAGGGTAGCCCCACATTATATATTTAAGAAATGCTATATAAAACTACTCTAGGTGAGCAATTGTTTTCCCATCTTATATCTGTATGAGTACTCAGCAGCTACATGTCTTTAGCCTACCACCATGTACCTCACATCATAGTTTAACACTTACACTGCTCAGAATGGAATCAATTTGTTAATGAAATTGAATAGTATGAGTTATTATCCAATCCCAGCTCACCTGTCAACATTCATTCTTTCTTTTAGGCCCTTCAACATAATCCTAATCTTATGCAAATGCAATCTAAATGATATGCTAATTCAGAGGTTTCGAATCTATCATGAATATATATTATCTTTCTCAAATTTGCACATAACAATGTTGAAAGGAGAGCAAATGTATTAGATGACAGAATCAAGATGGAGAGATCGGATGAGCAAACTTGAGCACATCAGCAACCAGGATGTTCCCCATTCATGTAAGTTAGATCCAAAGTTTCAGGGAAATGTCATCAGAAGACTCAGAGGTATAGAGGAAAGCATACAACAGCTGACTTCAAATATTGGATGAGGGTCAACTACATTGTGTGGGTATCCAGCAAGAAGTCCTAGGACTATTGGATATAAGCTATAGGGAGGCAGGTTTGGGCACAATGTAAGCAGCCTGCCACAACAAGGAGCTGAATGACTTTGCCAGATAATTTTTTCAGGTAAGAGGTAAGGTATTGATGACCAGCATGATTACTTCAAGCTCTCAAATCCTCTGGATACATTAAGCCTTGTGATTGTGTTACCTCACTGCCATTTGACCCACCTACTGTCTTACTTATTGAAGCTTATGTTATTGCAGAGAAAACAGCTTCCACTTTCATATAAACCCAATGATTATTTAAGGATGTCAGCCCTTAGAAGGAAGTGGTAAGATAATACTTGAGGTTGCAAATAGGTACAGACAGCATAATCCCTTTTTGTAGGAAAAGTTATGAATATTAATAAACCACAATATGGATTGTCATACACTCAAATGCTAACACTTGTAATTGGTGGTATTATAAGTAATTGGTTCTTATAAATTTTAAGTGATGAAAGTAAGGGCAGGTATCAGGGCTTGCCTATTTATATGTATTCCTTATTGTATTCATTAGAGTTGCCATAACAAAATACCATAGACCAGATGGTTTAACAATATAAATTTACTTTCTCATGGTTCTGGAGGATAGAAGTCCCAGAACAAGGTCCTGCAGGGTCAATTTCTGGTGAGAACTCTCTTCCTGGCTTGCAGATGGAAGCCTTGATCCTCACAGGCAGGGAGAGAGAGATCAGTCTCTGGTGCTTCTTCCTCTTCTTTTAAAGCCACAGTTGTATCAGATTAGGGCACCACCCTCAGGACCTCAATTAACCTTAATTATCTCCTAAATACCCTATCTCCAGATCCAGTCACTGGGGTTAAGGCTTCAACATGTGAATTTTATTTTGGAGGTGGGGGAGAACAATTCAGTCCATAACACTTATGCTCACCATGAATACCAAAAATACTTGGTTCATAAGACAGTGAATTCTGTTCAGGACAAGAAGGAAACCAGAGGTTCAGTGCTGTGGCTCATCAGCAGGTATTAGATATCTGTTTCTGCTCAACAGTAAGATGTGATGTGCTTAGCATAGGGTATGCTAGCATGTGCCTCCTATCCCCTTCCCCCATCCATCCCCAGTTTGGGCATCTCCTTCCATTAAATTTAAAAGTACATTTGAGTAGGCAAGAGAGCCCAACTAAAATTCCAGCTCGTATTCACCTTAGATCATAATTTCAGACCCAGTTTTCATTTCTTCATTTCTGAGATAAGGGGGCTAGTCCACATGACCTTTTCTTCTCGAACTGTAGGATTCCAATTCTATAGCAAAAGCACCTAGCATCACTAAGTCAGGACCCACTGCACCTGGACAGAAGAGAGCCTATTCCATGTGAATGATCTGCCTAAGTGGCTTTCCTGCAATCATTTTGTTTGGCTGAAAAGAGTACCCTTGGTACTTCCGTTCCTTAGAAGACCACTAAGAATTAACCACAGGAGCCTTATCATATTGATTATATTTATTATTTTATTGCTACATTAGAAATGAAAATAAACTGTGAGAAGCTGTAAATGCATACCAATTCATGAAGATTATGGAGCAATGGAGGCAACTATTGTAGAAGGTTAAAAGTAGCTTATCCTAAAGGGGGTGAAAGGTCTTCACACACAAAGGTCATAAATAGTGGGATTATTGACAGCATTTACCAGCTGGAGTTTAGGTACAAATGGAAAGGTTAAAAATGAACATAAGGGAACACTGACTACTCCTGACCTCTTAGCAAGGGAGTATGGGTGCAAAGACATCAGAAGGTGCTTAAAATCTCTACAAGCACGTAGATTACAAAAAAAAAAATCCCAAAACTGAGACACTTAGGCAATGTTTGAATCTGCTCTTGGGAGGAGATTCTCACTTTACAAAGTTTGAACACACTCTTTCTCCTGCTGGATAGCTGGGGGAAAAAAAACAAATATAAAAAAACATTAGGAAGGTATTTTCCTAAGATTAAGTTCCGTTTCTTCCCCAAAAGCACTTTTCCAAGTCACTGAAGGTTGCCATACCTGCTTTCAGGTGTGTGTGTGTGTGTGTGTGTGTGTGTGTGTGTGTGTGTGTATACCACCTAAATGTGCAATAGAGCCTACATCAACTGTGGGTTTTTTTTTCCCATTTAAGAGGTAGATTTATGCTGTTGCCATTTTTGCATATTTGCACAGATTATTTTAAGACTAAAGGGGAAGTGAAGCATTTTATTAAGATTTATCTATCCCTATACAATTAGAATGTTATACCATTTCAGGGGCACCTGGGTGGCTCAGTCATTTAAGCGTCCAACTTTGGCTCAGGTCATGATCTCACGATTTGTGGTTTCAGGCCTCGCATCAGCTCTGTGCTGATAGCTCAGAGCCTGTAGCCTGCTTTGGATTCTGTGTCTCCCTCTCTCTGCCCCTCCCCAGCTCATGCTCTGTTTCTGTCTCTCAAAAATAAATAAATGTTTTTAAAAATTAAAAAAAAAGAAAATTATACCATTTCAGACAATTTTGACTAACTTTGGAACTTTCAAATGCTGACATGAAAAAATGTGCCCCTTGACTTGGAGTTTCTCCAGAAGGTTGTAAATCAGGAAGCCAAAATTGATCCACTGATCCCTGGAAGACTTGAGTATACCCAAGAACTAAACTCGTTCTCCCACCTCATCTTGTCATCAGGTAGAGAAAGACAAAGCCACAAAGTTTATATGGCTCTTTAGGGATGAGATCACAAACCCAATTGTTAGATGCATAAAAATGACAAATAACCAAAAATCAGACAAAACTAAGATGTTTCTAATACTGAATCTAATATTCTAAGATTGGTTATAATGTGGCCTTTAGTAATTTTTCAACAAAACAACCAGTTTTTTTATAAAAATTCTCCCATTACTATTAGGGTCTATTTTGTGAGAACTGTTTATATAAACCAGGGAAGAAGCAACTATTTGATATTTTTAGGAGTTGCATTAAATACATTGGTACTTTATTTTTTTAAGTTTATTTATTTGAGAGAGAGAGAGAGAGAGAGAGAGAATCCCAAGCAGGTTCCATACCAGCAGCGCTAAGCCCAATGTGGGGCTTGAACTCATAAACCGTAAGATCATGACCTGAGCCAAAACCAAGAGTTGGACACTTAACCAACTGAGCCACCCAGGTGCCCAATACATTGGTACTTTAATTATTGCTTACTTTGCGGCAAAATTTACTAGAAGAGTTTATGTACTGACCCTATCAACTTTTACCATTGTTTGTTTCAACTACAAAGCCCCCATGACTTGCTTTCCTTTGAGGGAAGAGTATTTTTTTCTTTAGTGTTAGTTTTCTTCAGTTTTGACCTGTCAAACTTCTCCACTTCAGATAAGTCTGGCTTATCACCCCTCTTGACCAAAAGAAAGACTGAAAAATAGAAACACTTAACAAACCTATCCGGTAGAACTATTATCAGACTAAGGAATGACAGCCAAAATTCTCGCATTTAATATTAATGTGTATTTTACCTGCAGATTTTCAACAGGAAATGAGCAGATCTTAGAAGAGTCGTGTTTTTATGAGAATACTTTTTATTCCACGTCATTACCCTCCTTCTGATCAGCAGTAAATGCCATTGAATCAAGATGCATAGAAACCAAGATGCTCTAGAAACTGGAGTCAATATATCTGAGTCTTAAAATCACAGCAAAGGTAAAATGGAGGTGATAAAACACTTGAGCAGATAGGGATAGAAGAAAAATTAAGGATTAAGTTTAACCAGCTGATGAATTTATACCAGGAGATAGCACTATTTGAGTGTCTTCACTTTCCAGTTAATTACTTTTGGGGGCACTTTTCTTAAGGGATAGGAACAGCACATAAAAAAAGGGTGTTATACGGGCGCCTGGGTGGCTCAGTCGGTTAAGTGTCCGACTTTGGCTCAGGTCATGATCTCGCGGTCCGTGAGTTCGAGCCCCGCGTCGGGCTCTGTGCTGATAGCTCAGAGCCTGGAGCCTGTTTCAGATTCTGTGTTTCCCTCTCTCTCTGACCCTCCCCCGTTCATGCTCTGTCTCTCTCTGTCTCAAAAATAAATAAAAACATTAAAAAAAAAAGGGTGTTATAAGTCGTACTAGTTTCTTACCATTTTATCTTCCCCAAGACAGTAAATTAAGGAGCCACAATAAAAGAGGGAAGGGATTCGATTTCATAATAGGTCCTTATGACACTGGTTTGTAAATGTAGGAAGGCACAGCTGATTAGGATCATACCAAGGCCTTCAGCAGAATGGGGTAAACAAATAGAATTGATTTTTATTTCACCATGTTTTCTCTGCAAAGGGAGAGGTTAGGAGATGAGATGCCCTGTGACCATTCTGGTTTTGTACGGTAAGAGACAACAGGAGACCCCAGCGACCTGAAAATAGAGCTCTCAAGCATGCGTCTGGCCCCACCCTGGTGGGGTAAGGCACGTCTAGTGCCCAGAGTAGAATGGAGAGGCCCCCAAGCAGCAAGAAGTCCTGAATATGCCTCCCTTCCGTCGACGTCACCCTAAAACCCTCCTTTGACAAGTGGTCAGACGCCAATCTCCAGAGGTAGGGAAATAGGGGCTAACAAATCATAAAGGGCTGGGCGCGTGGGGCATTTTGTCAGGAAAAGTTTTCTTACATTTTAAAATAACTATCATCCTTGTCAGGCGCGCAGCTTACCTTTTGGTCACAGGAGGAGAGAGCGCAAAGGGCCAGCCCCAGATGGCCCATTCCAGGGAGCCCCCAAACTCCTCCTCCTCTCGGGCTCGGCCTGCAGCCACAGCGGACCCGCCCCTCTCCCCTCCTGTGGCCTTGCAGCCATAGCGGTCGCCCCCTCGGGCCTTCCAAGGACCCACCTGGGGAGGACTTGGCAACGCGCAGAAGGCGGCGCCACAGAAGACAAAGGCGCGGACTTGCCAGGAGGCTAAGTTACAAAACGCCAGCTCCAACCTGGCCCCTCCAGTTACCGAAAGACCGACACCTCCCGCCGCGCAGCTGCTGCACCCTCCTGTCCCCATAGTCTTCTGGCTCCGGGGGGCCACACGTCCTCACCTAAAGGCTTGAAAACCGGTGAAAGACCTACAGCTAGACCAACGCCTCTCCGCACTCAGGACGAGGTTAGTGTTCCCGCGCGGAACCCTGAAATTATAAATCACGGAGCAGACCCCACCCCAGACCTTTCTGATTGGCTGGGAGATCCCAGGCCCGCCTCTTCGCCCTTCCCCCCACTTTCTTCTTTCAGCAAAGTGGCTGTCCCCCACGGTCTCCTCTCTACTCTGAACCTCGGCCCTGCAGCAGTGTCTTGGTGACGTTATACCCAAGCTGCCTTGCCAGACCCCGTCCAGGCCTTCTCCGATTCCGCAAGGAATAGCCTGCCTGCCTCTTCCGCCTCTCCTACTATGTTCGTGCTGAAGATTTCACTTTCCTTCCTTCCCTCCAAGTTTATTCACCCCTCCAAGAAAATTGGGGCCTCTACAGTAAGCAGACACTTACTTGGCTTTCAACGTCTGGAACTGGGAGATCCAAGCTGAAGGAGCTGTAATTAGGCTCTCTGGACTTTTTATAGCCATAGAGCCTAAGTACACTGTGATAACCAAATAATGGTTTGGTAGCAATGCTCAGTGATGTCTGTTCTAATCCTTGGCTAGGTCATGGAGGAGGGGTGCTCACTGAAAGGGTGGCAGTTCAGAGTCATTCACCCCCACAGCTGAACATTGCCGTGACAGCGGTACTTTCCTATGTAAAAAGTCACATGTTCAATTTTTTAAATCCCTGAACATGGTAGTAATCAGTTTAGGCTAATAACAAGAGGATCTACTGAGGCTATTCATCTTTATCTCCCCAATCCCTAGCACTTTGCTTGACCCACAGGAGACACTAAATAAGTACCTGTCTACAGGTTGAAGTAATACATCCATGATAGAACAGAAATTTTGGACAGCAGCACCACACAGTGCCCATGCTGGGGGAGAAGAGTGAGGATCCAGTAGTTACTTGAAATGACTAAATGCTCAAGGTCACTTTCTGGATACTCACCCAGAACCTTAGAACATTAAGGTAATATGGAGATAGGACTATGTCTTTAGCTTGCACTCCATATTTTCCATATGGCTCATGTATGGTGGTAGAGATCTACATAGATCAGCTACCACTCTTTCCACAAGGATTTCTCAAGCCCTCCCCATCTCTCTCCATTCATTCCTTTCGCTATGCTCTTGTAACACTAAACATTAATTTAAGAGTTTTGTATGCTTGTTGGAGAAAATTTTAAAGCAGAAAGCCACCCTCATTCAATAAATAATATTTGGGGCATCTGAGTGGCTCAGTCAGTTGAGTGCCCAACCCTTGATTTTGGCTCAGGTCATGATCTCATGATTCTTGAGATCGAACCCTGTGTCAGCCTCTGCACTGACAGTGTGGAACCTGCTTGGGATTCTCTCTCTGCCCCCCCTTCTCTCTCTCTCTCTCTCTCTCTCTCTCTCTCTCTCTCTCTCTGTCTCTCAAAATAAATACACTTAAAAATAATATTTATTGAGTACTTACAATATCCCAGACATTAAATATAATAAAAACCAGAGTTTCCATCACTCAGATTTGAATATTGTTAACATTTGGGTATATTTACTATCTCTTCTCTAAGAATAAAAACAGTAAAGAAAAATTGAGGTTCCCTTGACACTCACCCTATGTACATTCACCTTCCCACTTTCCTAGGGATATTCCTATACTGAATGTGAAGTGTAATTTCTAGATCATTTTTTTTATCATTACAGATTTATGTAATCTCTGTTCCCAGGAACAGTATGGAACACTGGTCCAAAGTGCTCTAGGTATAAGACTGAACTTCCTATGTTAACTAAATTGGATTAAAAAAAAAAAGAAAAAGACTGAACTTCCACATCACTTGGGGTAAACAGGAATTCCCGGATACCCCCCCACCCCTCTGTAGCTCAAACTTCAAAATCTATCTTGAATCTGTCTGCCTTGAATCCATCATAACTCATCTAGTAATGATGTTTATGCCCATTTGTGCTAGTCACCAAAAGAACTCCAGGATCCTCACAATACCCCTCAACTCCTGCATTTAACCTCCATAAGGTTTTGACCACATCCCCCCTTTAGTTCACTTCTCACATCCCTCTCCTAGTCCTAAAACACAAAGCACCATCAGTAATTTCTCTATATCTCCAACCTCTTCTCTGAATGTGCCCATCACTGTCTTCCTCTAACAAAAATCAATATCTTTTCTGTGGACTCTGTGTCCCATAAGGCCCACTCAACAGAAGCAGATGGTTTTTCTTTCCCACCACCATTGTACTACAGAGCCTGAAGTTCAGGTCTTCCTTGATCGTCCTTGCTCCTCATTACTACCTTTAGACTGTTCATCTCCCACATCCCTGAAAACCTCTAGTTTTTTACAGCTTGTCACCAATTAGCCTTTATTTTTGTTGTCATCTACCAAACTACATCCCCCTCCAATTTCTCAAAGGTTTTAGCTCTTAGAACACAGTCATTCTTGATGGTAGTACTCCCATCTTAATTCCTGGTGAGCTCAAGAATGATCATTCTGACACAGACTCCTTCAGTTCTTGAGAATTTCTCATTTGTGTCATTGTCCTTGACTCAACCTCAGCTACTTATTTGCATGGCCATACCTTAGGCTTTGTCATAGAAATTTTAGCAACCCCTCTGTAATCTCAATTTCAAACATCCCTCTCTATGACCATCACCTCCTCTTTTTCCATCTCACTCCCTTTGGTGTCCAGACCCCACTATCCTTCAACCTCACCAGAATCTCCAGTTCATTGGTCCTACCATATTTTCACCATCTCTTGCGCCCTTATTGTCTTATCTCCGCTTCTTCTATAGCTCAAATTTCATGCCCAGTCTTTATAGCCACTCATTTACGTATACCCTCCACTCTTCTGCCCCTCTCTCACTTTGTATTGCTTCCCTGACAAAATCATAACTCTGGCTAAGTTCAAATACACTTCAATAAGCCTAACCCCACACAGGTAAACCTATCCAGAAGAAAGTACACAACCACATGACTAATTTCAGTTTAAATTCATGACCACAAATGTCAATCAGGCCCTTACAAAGCAATCACTCTATGGGTCTCCTGTCCCTTACTTCCAACACCACCTCCACATCTCAACACTTCTTGTGCTCCTTATTTTGCTAGAAAAGTAAGTCACCAGAAGAGAAATTCCACAAACCCCTATCACCATATTGCTTTGCTCACCAACACCTGCATCTGTATATATGGCCTTCCTGTGATATCATATATGATTTTAGTGGGTTGAATTATATCCCCCCAAATTCATATGTTGAAGTCCTAAACCCCAGTAGCTCAGAATGTGACTCAACTACCTCTTTAAAGAAGTAATTAAGGTGAAATGAGGTCATATGGGTGGGCCCTAATCCAATATGACTGGTATCTTTCTAAGAAGAGATTAGGACACAGATAACACAGACTGAAGACACCAGGACAAGTCCTGATAGCCAAGGAGAGAGGTTTCACCAGCAACCAACCCTGTAGATATCTTGATCTCAGATCTCTAGCCTCTGTAATTGTGAGAAAATTAATTTATGTTGTTTAAACTACTCAGTCTGTTGTCCTTTGTTTTGGCAGCCCTAGCAAACTAATATAATATTGCCAGATTTTCCTCTAAAGCCAACCTCTCTTTTCCCACTAGATTTCTTTCTCTCACACCAATTCAACAATACCACTACCATCTTTCCCCCCTTTATTTCTAACACCATCAATGTTGTCCTCTATATTAGGCCATTTCTATCAGGATACAATCATGCTATTATTTCTTATCTTCACATATATACATTTTCATTATTATATATGCATTATATATATATATACACATTATCTTGAATTCACTCCCCCACCTGTTATCACCCCATTTCTTCGTCCCCTTTTGATTCAAATCTCTTTTACACATACATATTATATACATTTCCATGTAAAGTATTTAAAAGCATCATTTGAATCAATGTTCCTGGTGTAAGACTGCATTCCCCATTCTACGTAGATCAATCTGGTGTCAAGAGGGATCCTCAGATGACCATTCTTCCATAGCCCACTACTCTCTCTGCCTGCTCTCCGCCTCATTCACTCTGTCTCAGCTATTGCCTCTCTACTGTCCCTCAAAAAGGCATATTCGCTGTTGCTTAGGACCTTATGAATGTCTGTTCCATCTGTCAGGAATGTTCTGCCCCCAAATAGTCACTTGGACTACTCCATCACTCCTTTGTAATAGTTGTCTCTGTTAATTGTTATGAATTTTTCACCTTCTATTCTCATTTGAACACATTCCAATTGGGGTGCACCTCCACCACTCTACTGAAGTTTATCTTATCAAGGTCATGAATAATGTCCACATTGTTCATCCCAAAGGTTGGTTCTTAGTACTCATCTTACTTGACATCAACAGCATTTGGCACAGTTGATGAGCCCCTCCTCCTTTGTTTATGGTCTTCACTTGGCTTCTAGGATCCCACAGTCTCCTGTTCTCCTCTAACCTCAGTGGCTTCTCCTTCTCAGTCTCCTTTACTTGCTCCTCCTCTTCTCTCAAACCTCTTAAAATGAGAGTGCCTCAAGGCAAGGTCCCTGTTCTTCTTTCCAACCTACTCACAATCCCTTGGTGGTCTTTTCCAGTCGAATTATGGTCCAATTATTTCCATTATGATGGTGACAACTCCCAAATTAATGTCTACAGACCAGATCTGTATCCCAAACTACAGTCTAAAATATCCAGCTGCCTACTCAGCACCTCCACTCAGATGTCTAATAGACACCTCAAACTCAAAATTTCCCAGATTGAATTCCTAATATTTTCTCCAATGGCTGTCTCTATTTCAATTGATGGCAATTCCATCAGCCCATCTGCTCAGGTCAAAAATCTTGACATCATTTCAATTCCTCTCTTGCTCTCCCACTACACATACAATCCATCAGGATATCATTTTGGTTGTACCTCAGAATACATCCAAAATCCAACCACTACTCATTATCTCAATTGGTACATATAAGGTCTAATCCACCATCATCTATCATCTGAATAACAGCAATAACCTTCTAGCAGGTCTCTCTGCTTTCATCCTTGATCCCCTATGGTGCATTCTCAGCACAACAATAAAGGTGACCATTTTTTAAATGTCTGTTTATTTAGTTTGAGAGAGATAAAGAGAGAGAGGGAGAGTATGAGTGGGGAAGGGCAGAGACAGAGAGGGAGAGAGAATCTCAAGCAGGCTCCATGCTGTCAGTGCAGAGCCCAAAGTGGGACTTGATCTCATGAACCATGAGATCATGACCTGAGCCAAAATCAAGAGTCGGTCACTTAACTGGCTGAGCCTCCCAGCCCCCCCTGAAGGGGATCATTTTAAAATATAAATCACATCATGGTACTTCTGTACTGAAAATCCTGCAAAGATACCCAATTGCACTCAGAGTGAGAGCCAAAGTTAATACAAAAGTCCTACATTTTCTGGTTCTCCATTATACCTCTTTGTATTATATCTCTGACCTCTCTATCTGCTGGCTTAATCACTCACTCTGTTAAATCCGTGGTCTCCTTACTGTTCCTCAAACAAGCCAGGCTCACTGTTGCCATAAGTCCTTTGCAATGTACCTCTGGAAAGAGTGCTCTTTTCCAAGATATGCATTTGATTAAACTTTCTAACCTCCTTCACACCTCCAATTTCACCATTTCAATGAGGCCTACCTGAACTATCCTATTTAATACTGCAACCGGTCCATCCCTGTTCTATTTGCCTTATCCTGCTTTGCTTTCATCACTAACACATTACACACCTTATTTACTTACTTTGTTTATTGTTTTATTTCAATCTCCCCCATTGATATGTAAAGTCCACGAAGGGAAAGATCTCTATTTTGTTCCCTAATCCCATGTGCCTAGCATTGTACACAAAATAAAGATTTGTTAAATGAATTATTTTCTGGTGTTTTTTTCCTTTTCCTGCCATGCTCAGAAAGACTGCTCATACCCTGAGATGATTAAAATATTTACTCATTTCTTCTAGTTCTTTTTTGCTTTTACTATTTACATTTAAATATTTGATACTTCTTGAATGTATACTACAAGTTGTTATATAAAAATCAGCTTAATTTTTTCCTCAAATGGTTATTCCATTGTCTTATAGCATTTATTTAATAGTTTCTTGTGTTGTTAATAGTTTTTTTTAATAATTTTTTTGTGTATCACACTGTGTATCTTTTCACCCAACATTATAATTATTTAGATTTACCCATGTTTAAGAATAAACTGAAGTAAGATATGTACAAACATTTTAACTGATATATAATATTCCATTTTATGAATATCCTATAGTTTATTTATATATTGCCATTCTTGTGGACACTTAAGTTGTTTCCTTTTTTTATTACAATGTTGCAACTGATATTATTGCTACAGCCTCCTATTATTCTATAAATATGTCTCCTAGAAGTGAAATTACAAGGGGTGCCTGGGTGGCTCAGTCTGTTAAGCATCTGACTCTTGGTTTCAGCTCAGGTCATTATCTCATGGTTGGTGTGTTCGAGCCCCACATTGGGCTCTGCACTGAGAGCACAGAACCTGCTTGGGATTCTCTCTCTCTCTCTCTCTCTCTCTCTGCCCCTCCCCTTCTCTCTCTCTCTCAAAATAAATAAACTTTTAAAAGAAGAAGTGAAATTGCTAAATGAGAGAGTATGTGCATCTTCAACCTGACTAGATTGCCAAATAGCTTACTACAGTAACTGAACTTATTTACGTGCATATCAGCAGTGTAGAAGAGTTTCCACTTTCCCACATTCTTGCAAATAAGTATTTCAATTTCTTTTTACCAATCTAATGGGTGAAAATGAGCATCTCTCTGGTGTTTGAATACATTTCCCAGATTATTTTGAGAGGTGAGCATGTCTTTACAGGTTTTCTGGGCATATTTCCTCTTATATGAATTGCCTTCTGATATCTTTTACCCATTTTTCTTTTGTCTGTCTTCTAGTATTGCTTCTTATTCATGCTTTACATATTCTATAGCCTAATTATTGGTCTATAATATATCTTGTAAAATTTTTGTTCATTCACATATATATTTTTTGTTTTACAACAAGTGTGTGTAACTAGAATAACTCTGAGGGAAAAATTAGTTTTGGTACACATGCAACTCAACTGGTAGGAACCATGTATAAGAAAGTATACTATTAGGCAGGTTTTCAAAACATTTTATTTAAATATAATATACATACATAAAAATGGATATATCTTCAGTATACATCTTCATGAATGTTCACAAAATGAAGACACTCATATAACCAGCCTCCAAATCAAAACACAACCAGCCCCCCCAGAAACCTCTCTTGGGTCCCCTTTAAGTGACTATACCCAAGGATGTTAGCCACTCTCCTGACAGTATTGCCTCTTTTGTACTTAAAACAAATGAAGTCATCCTGTCTATACTTCTGTGTGTCTAGCTTCTTTTGCTCAACATCAGGTTTGCAAGATCCATCTATGTTGTCATGTGTATTTGTAGTTTGTTCTCTTTTAATGTACCACATTTCAATATATGAGTATAACACTAGTTATTCATTCTAATGTTAATGGACATTTGAGTTATTTTCCAGTTTAGGGCTATTACAAATAGTACTGTTACAAGCATACCTACTGATGCCTTTTAATGAACATACATATGCATCTTTCTTGAGCATATATCTAGAAGTGAAATTTCTGGTCATAGGACATACATATGTTCATTTTTTTTCTTTCATGTTTACTTATTTTGTGTGTGTGAGAGAGAGAGAAAGAGAGAGTGTGCAGGGGAGGGGCAAAGAGAGAGGGAGAGAGAGAATACCAGGCAGGTTCTATGCTATCAGCACAGAGCCTGATGTAGGGCTTGATCTCATGAACCATGAGATCATGACCTGAGCAGAAATCAAGAGTTGGATGCTCAACTGACTGAGCCACCCAGGCACCACACAGGTTCAGCTTTAGTAGAAACAGTCAACTAATTTTCCAAAAAGTGTAGAACAATTGTTGCTTGTCTTTTGACTTTAACTTTATGTCTTTTATTATACAATTTTCATGAAATCCAATGTATCAATCTTTTTCTTCAAATTTTGTGTCTTGTTCAGAAAATTATTCTCTGGAATAGGACATTAAAATTTTTGTCTATATTTTTAGTTGATTTTACATTTTTGGTTGTGTCACATCTAGACTTTATTCTGTATAAATCATAGATCTAGATTTTTTCCATAAGGAAGACCAATTGTCAATCATATTTATTAAATTACCCATCCTTTCTCCACACCTTTGCAGTGCTATATCTTTCATATACCAATTTACCATATGTGTATTTTCCAATTTTGTAATCAAGTTGTCAAGTTCCACCAAAAAATGAGCCATTTAATATTTTGATTGGAATATTATTGGATTTATGGATTAATTTCAGAAGAATTGCTACTTTACTGACATGAAGTCTTCCCATGCCTGAATGCAATATTTTTGGGAGAGACAATCCACCATGTGCCTTGAGCATCCCTACGTGTTCTTGCTGAATATACAAAAAATGCAAGTCCCTGATGACTCTTTATATGAGCCATTTATTAGGGTTGTTTGCAGTGAATAACCCTGAGGGATGAGTAAACATCTCCCCACAAAGAGTAGGCTTGCTTCTGCTTTCTACAAAAGCAAACTCATTGTTCCTCTCCTGTAATGCAATCCATTATATGTGCAGTCATCCATCATGTGTCCTTTACAAGTCCCTGGTGGGAATTTGGTTTGTATTGGGAACAGACACAAACCAATATGAAACTCTGGCTACTACTTTTGCTGTGAATAATAAAAATCTTTTGTCTCTCACACAAGGTTCTCATGTTTTATGCCAGAGTTCATAAAACTATGGCAAGTTAATGTGTTAGCTTATATATAGGGTAAAGTCCCAGACCCTGTGCAGTTATTAACAACCATATTTCTCCACTTTTAGATATTTTAAATTTTTTCCTTTATTTTTTTATTAAAATTTATTTTAATGTTTTATTTATTTTTGAGACAGAGAGAGACAGAGCATGAGTAGGGGAGGGGCAGAGAGAGAGGGAGACACAGAATCTGAAGCAGGCTCCAGGCTCTGAGCTGTCAGCACAGAGCCTGATGCGGGGCTCAAACTCACAAACTGGAAGATCATGACCTGAGCCAAAGTCAGACGCCCAGCCAACTGAGCCACCTAGGTGCCCCTTAATTTTTTTCCTTTAGTATATAACTTTACACTTTTATGCATAATGGCTTGTCCATCTTTGTTAACTATGTTCCTAGCTGCCTTATATATTTGGGGGCTACCATAAATGAGTTATTTTTTCTATTGAATTTTCTAATTGATTTTGAATTCTGCATCCTTGTTACACATCAGTAGTGTGGCTACTCAAATGGAATAATATATTGTTTCCCTCAATAGACTTTTGACCTTAAGAGCAAAAACCATGCCTTATTCATGCCACTAGTCTTCCAATGAAACATTTATTGAACATCTACTATGTATCAATTGCTAAATAAGGAATGAAAGACATATAGCCATAAATTAAATAGGATGCCTGCTGTCAAGGAATTTACAAAATGTGAAGAAGACAGACACATCCACAAAATATTACCATTAAGAAAGTAATATTATGTATCATAGCAGAGATATAAACAAAGTACTGTGGAAGTAGGGGCAATTCACTGTTACTTGGAGGATTCTGGAAGTTCTCATACAATAAGTCGTGTTTGAGTTGGGCCTCAAAAGGTAATCAGGATCTAGACTGGCGAGATGGAAAACAGGGGAAGGGAGATGACTTCTCATACCATGCCTGGCATTCAAGGCCTTACACAATTTAGCCCCAAGCTACCTTTCTAAACACAGCTGTTAAGTTCTCCAAAAAGTAAAAATTAGCCTCTCATCCATTAATATCTTTGTGTTTATAATCTTTGTGTTCACACCATGTTGCTTTGCATTATAGCATGATGATTAAAAGCAAAAGATCTAGAATCAGACAAACTTGGATTCTGGCCCAGGCTCTACAACTTACTGGCTATGAGATTTGGGTGAAATGAAAATGAGTAATTGTTCTTATCTCATAGGACTGTGTGATAAGTTAGATAATTATTATAAAGCTTTGGTATAGTACCTGGCACAGAGCATGCACTCAATAAACATTTAACTATTATGAATGTTACCTCTATCCATTTCTGTGGAATTAATTCTCAAGTCACTTAAAACACACTTATTGTATATCTACTATGTGTAATAGGTAGCATTAGGTATCATGGAGAACAGAAAGATGAATAAGACCCTAACTCTGCCCCCATTGACCTGTCAAGCAGAAGATATAAAATATGTACACACAGAAATATGAGGCAAGGAAAGACTTGGATTTTCACTCTGACCTTCCATAGCATGAGGAAGGTAGACCACATGATCACCAAGATTATTTCCAAGTCTAACATCATGATTCTATTACTTCTATGATTGTAAGTGATACGTCAAGGTTACTAACTACCAGGGAAGAGTGTAAAAGAGGTTAAACCAAATTCTACCTGGGAGAGTCAAGGATATGTGCATAGATGAAATGGAATTGAGTTGTGTCATAATACATGGGTATCATTTGGTGAAGGAAGAAATGGGAGCAGTGGAATTGCAGGAAGAGGGGAAATAAGAACAAAGAAAAGTATAGAGTACACTCAGGGAATAGCCATCAGTCTTGAATCATTGGAACATCAGGATTCATAACGTTTAAGTAGGGAAAAATAAGGTAGAAACTGATGTCAGATCATGAAGAACCTGCAATATCATGTTAAGTGGTTTGGATTTTATCCTATAAGCTGTTTACCTTGGAAGGTGGTGAGAAGTCCTATTACAAAGAGTTGTGGCAGTTGTTTATGTATAAAATAATGAAGGGTTGGTGAGGAGGGAAGATGGCGGCGTAGGAGGACGCTGGGCTCACCGCGCGTCCTGCTGATCACTTAGATTCCACCTACACCTGCCTAAAAAACCCAGAAAACCGCCAGAGGATTAGCAGAACGGAGTCTCCAGAGCCAAGCGCAGACGAGAGGCCCACGGAAGAGGGTAGGAAGGGCTGCGAGGCGGTGCGCGCTCCACGGACTGGCGGGAGGGAGCCGGGGCGGAGGGGCGGCTCGCCGGTCAAGCAGAGCCCCCGAGTCTGGCAGGCAAAAGTGGAGGGGCCGGACGGACTGTGTTCCGACAGCAAGCTCGACTTAGCGTCTGGGAGGTCATAAGTTAACAGCTCTGCTCGGAAAGCGGGAAGGCTGGAGGACAAAGGGAGGGAGAGCTGCTGAGCCCCCGGACGGCAGAGCTCAGCTTGGCGGGGAACAAAGGCGCTCGCCAGCGCCATCTCCCCCGCCCATCCCCCAGCCAAAATCCCAAAGGGAACCAGTTCCTGCCAAGGAACTTGCTCGCTCCGCGCAAACACCCAACTCTGTGCTTGTGCGGAGCCAAACCTCCGGCAACGGATCTGACTCCCTCCCGCTGCCACAGGGCCCCTCCTGAAGTAGATCACCTAAGGAGAAGCGAGCTAAGCCTGCCCCTCCTGCCCCCGTGCACCTTGCCTACCCACCCCAGCTAATATGCCAGATCCCCAGCACCACAAGCCTGGCAGTGTGCAAGTAGCCCAGACGGGCCACGCCACCCCACAGTGAATCCTGCCCCTAGGAGAGGGGAAGAGAAGGCACACACCAGTCTGACTGTGGCCCCAGCGGTGGGCTGGGGGCAGACATCGGGTCGGACTGCGGCCCCGCCCACCAACTCCAGTTATACACCACAGCACAGGGGAAGTGCCCTGCAGGTCCTCACCACTCCAGGGACTATCCAAAATGACCAAAAGGAAGAATTCCCCTCAGAAGAATCTCCAGGAAATAACAACAGCTAATGAACTGATCAAAAAGGATTTAAATAATATAACAGAAAGTGAATTTAGAATAATAGTCATAAAATTAATCACTGGGCTTGAAAACAGTATACAGGACAACAGAGAATCTCTTGCCACAGAGATCAAGGGACTAAGGAACAGTCATGAGGAGCTGAAAAACGCTTTAAACGAAATGCAAAACAAAATGGAAACCACGACGGCTCGGATTGAAGAGGCAGAGGAGAGAATAAGTGAACTAGAAGATAAAGTTATGGAGAAAGAGGAAGCTGAAAGAAAGAGAGATAAAAAAATCCAGGAGTATGAGGGGAAAATTAGAGAACTAAGTGATACACTAAAAAGAAATAATATACGCATAATTGGTATCCCAGAGGAGGAAGAGAGAGGGAAAGGTGCTGAAGGGGTACTTGAACAAATTATAGCTGAGAACTTCCCTGAACTGGGGAAGGAAAAAGGCATTGAAATCCAAGAGGCACAGAGAACTCCCTTCAGACGTAACTTGAATCGATCTTCTGCACGACATATCATAGTGAAACTGGCAAAATACAAGGATAAAGAGAAAATTCTGAAAGCAGCAAGGGATAAACGTGCCCTCACATATAAAGGGAGACCTACAAGACTCGTGACTGATCTCTCCTTTGAAACTTGGCAGGCCAGAAAGGCTTGGCACGATATCTTCAGTGTGCTAAACAGGAAAAATATGCAGCCGAGAATCCTTTATCCAGCAAGTCTGTCATTTAGAATAGAAGGAGAGATAAAGGTCTTCCCAAACAAACAAAAACTGAAGGAATTTGTCACCACGAAACCAGCCCTACAAGAGATCCTAAGGGGGATCCTGTGAGACAAAGTACCAGAGACATCACTACAAGCATAAAACATACAGACATCACAATGACTCTAAACCCGTATCTTTCTATAATAACACTGAATGTAAATGGATTAAATGCGCCAACCAAAAGACATAGAGTATCAGAATGGATAAAAAAACAAGACCCATCTATTTGCTGTCTACAAGAGACTCATTTTAGATCTGAGGACACCTTTAGATTGAGAGTGAGGGGATGGAGAACTATTTATCATGCTCCTGGAAGCCAAAAGAAAGCTGGAGTAGCCATACTTATATCAGACAAACTAGACTTTAAATTAAAGGCTGTAACAAGAGATGAAGAAGGGCATTATATAATAATTACAGGGTCTATCCATCAGGAAGAGCTAACAATTATAAATGTCTATGCGCCGAGTACCGGAGCCCCCAGATATATAAAACAATTACTCATAAACATAAGCAACCTTATTGATAAGAATGTGGTCATTGCAGGGGACTTTAACACCCCACTTACAGAAATGGATAGATCATCAAGACACACAGTCAATAAAGAAACAAGGGCCCTGAATGATACATTGGATCAGATGGACTTGACATTTATATTTAGAACTCTGCATCCCAAAGCAACAGAATATACTTTCTTCTCGAGTGCACATGGAACATTCTCCAAGATAGATCATATACTGGGTCACAAAACAGCCCTTCGTAAGTTTACAAGAATTGAAATTATACCATGCATACTTTCAGACCACAATGCTATGAAGCTTGAAATCAACCACAGGAAAAAGTCTGGAAAACCTCCAAAAGCATGGAGGTTAAAGAACACCCTACTAACGAATGAATGGGTCAACCAGGCAATTAGAGAAGAAATTAAAAAATATATGGAAACAAACGAAAATGAAAATACAACAATCCAAACGCTTTGGGATGCAGCGAAGGCAGTCCTGAGAGGAAAATACATTGCAATCCAGGCCTATCTCAAGAAACAAGAAAAATCCCAAATACAAAATCTAACAGCACACCTAAAGGAAATAGAAGCAGAACAGCAAAGGCAGCCGAAACCCAGCAGAAGAAGAGAAATAATAAAGATCAGAGCAGAAATAAACAATATAGAAACTAAAAAAAACTGTAGAGCAGATCAACGAAACCAAGAGTTGGTTTTTTGAAAAAATAAACAAAATTGACAAACCTCTAGCCAGGCTTCTCAAAAAGAAAAGGGAGATGACCCAAATAGATACAATCATGAATGAAAATGGAATTATTACAACCAATCCCTCAGAGATACAAACAATTAGCAGGGAATACTATGAAAAATTATATGCCAACAAATTGGACAACCTGGAAGAAATGGACAAATTCCTAAACACCCACACTCTTCCAAAACTCAATCAGGAGGAAATAGAAAGCTTGAACAGACCCATAACCAGCGAAGAAATGGAATCGGTTATCAAAAATCTCCCAACAAATAAGAGTCCAGGACCAGATGGCTTCCCAGGGGAGTTCTACCAGACGTTTAAAGCAGAGATAATACCTATCCTTCTCAAGCTATTCCAAGAAATAGAAAGGGAAGGAAAACTTCCAGACTCATTCTATGAAGCCAGTATTACTTTGATTCCTAAACCAGACAGAGACCCAGTAAAAAAAGAGAACTACAGGCCAATATCTCTGATGAATATGGATGCAAAAATTCTCAATAAGATACTAGCAAATCGAATTCAACAGCATATAAAAAGAATTATTCACCATGATCAAGTGGGATTCATTCCTGGGATGCAGGCCTGGTTCAACATTCGCAAATCGATCAACGCGATACATCACATTAACAAAAAAAAAGAGAAGAACCATATGATCCTGTCAATCGATGCAGAAAAGGCCTTTGACAAAATCCAGCACCCTTTCTTAATAAAAACCCTTGAGAAAGTCGGGATAGAAGGAACATACTTAAAGATCATAAAAGCCATTTATGAAAAGCCCACAGCTAACATCATCCTCCACGGGGAAAAACTGAGAGCTTTTTCCCTGAGATCAGGAACACGACAGGGATGCCCACTGTCACCGCTGTTGTTTAATATAGTGCTGGAAGTTCTAGCATCAGCAATCAGACAACAAAAGGAAATCAAAGGCATCAAAATTGGCAAAGATGAAGTCAAGCTTTCGCTTTTTGCAGATGACATGATATTATACATGGAAAATCCGATAGACTCCACCAAAAGTCTGCTAGAACTGATACATGAATTCAGCAAAGTTGCAGGATACAAAATCAACGTACAGAAATCAGTTGCATTCTTATACACTAACAATGAAGCAACAGAAAGACAAATAAAGAAACTGATCCCATTCACAATTGCACCAAGAAGCATAAAATACCTAGGGATAAATCTAACCAAAGCTGTAAAAGATCTGTATGCTGAAAACTATAGAAAGCTTACGAAGGTAATTGAAGAAGATTTAAAGAAATGGAAAGACATTCCCTGCTCATGGATTAGAAGAATAAATATTGTCAAAATGTCAATACTACCCAAAGCTATCTACACATTCAATGCAATCCCAATCAAAATTGCACGAGCATTCTTCTCGAAACTAGAACAAGCAATATTAAAATTCATATGGAACCACAAAAGGCCCCGAATAGCCAAAGTAATTTTGAAGAAGAAGACCAAAGCAGGAGGCATCACAATCCCAGACTTTAGCCTCTACTACAAAGCTGTCATCATCAAGACAGCATAGTATTGGCACAAAAACAGACACATAGACCAATGGAATAGAATAGATACCCCAGAACTAGACCCACAAACGTATGGCCGGCTCATCTTTGACAAAGCAGGAAAGAACATCCAATGGAAAAAAGACAGTCTCTTTAACAAATGGTGCTGGGAGAACTGGACAGCAACATGCAGAAGGTTGAAACTAGACCACTTTCTCACACCATTCACAAAAATAAACTCAAAATGGATAAAGGACCTGAATGTGAGACAGGAAACCATCAAAACCTTAGAGGAGAAAGCAGGAAAAGACCTCTCTGACCTCAGCCGTAGCAATCTCTTACTCGGCACATCCCCAAAGGCAAGGGAATTAAAAGCAAAAGTGAATTACTGGGACTTTATGAAGATAAAAAGCTTCTGTACAGCAAAGGAAACAACCAACAAAACTAAAAGGCAACCAACGGAATGGGAAAAGATATTTGCAAATGACACATCGGACAAAGGGCTAGTATCCAAAATCTATAAAGAGCTCATCAAACTCCACACCCGAAAAACAAATAACCCAGTGAAGAAATGGGCAGAAAACATGAATAGACACTTCTCTAAAGAAGACATCCGGATGGCCAACAGGCACATGAAAAGATGTTCAACGTCGCTCCTTATCAGGGAAATACAAATCAAAACCACACTCAGATACCACCTCACGCCAGTCAGAGTGGCCAAAATGAAGAAATCAGGAGACTATAGATGCTGGAGAGGATGTGGAGAAACGGGAACCCTCTTGCACTGTTGGTGGGAATGCAAATTGGTGCAGCCACTCTGGAAAGCAGTGTGGAGGTTCCTCAGAAAATTAAAAATAGACCTACCCTATGACCCAGCAATAGCACTGCTAGGAATTTATCCAAGGGATACAGGAGTCCTGATGCATAGGGGCACTTGTACCCCAATGTTTATAGCAGCACTCTCAACAATAGCCAAATTATGGAAAGAGCCTAAATGTCCATCAACTGATGAATGGATAAAGAAATTGTGGTTTATATACACAATGGAATACTACGTGGCAATGAGAAAAAATGAAATATGGCCTTTTGTAGCAACGTGGATGGAACTGGAGAGTGTGATGCTAAGTGAAATAAGCCATACAGAGAAAGACAGATACCATATGGTTTCACTCTTATGTGGATCCTGAGAAACGTAACAGAAACCCATGGGGGAGGAGAAGGAAAGAAAAAAAAAAAAAAGAGGTTAGAGTGGGAGAGAGCCAAAGCATAAGAGACTGTTAAAAACTGAGAACAAACTGAGGGTTGATGGGGGGTGGGAGGGAGTGCAGGGTGGGTGATGGGTATTGAGGAGGGCACCTTTTGGGATGAGCACTGGGTGTTGAATGGAAACCAATTTGACAGTAAATTTCATATATTAAAAAATAAAAAATAATAAAAATAAAATAAAATAATGAAGGGTTGAACAAGGGCTGCAGGTCTAACAATAGAAAAAAAAGGGACAAAAATCGTTTGGCCTTTTCTGTGTTCTACTTTGTATGTATTGTTGAATAATTCTTAATCAAATGTTTCTTAAGGACAATGACCATTCATTCATTTCACAAACATTTATTGAGCACCTATAATGTGTGAGACACTCTTCTGGGCACTTAAATACAGTGGTGACTGAGAAGGTCAAGATCTCTAGATGTCTGACTTATTTCACTTAACATAAAACCCTCTC
The DNA here is from genome assembly GCF_046562875.1 of Panthera onca. Lineage (NCBI taxonomy): Eukaryota > Metazoa > Chordata > Mammalia > Carnivora > Felidae > Panthera > Panthera onca. Next base: position 44,933,936 of record NC_138357.1, on the reverse strand, counting down.
AGTCCATCCATGTCATTGCAAATGGCAAGATTTCATTTTTTTTATGGCTGAGTAATATTCTATTGTATATAACATAAACACACACACATATGTATATGTAGATGATGTACATGTAGATGTAGATGTATATACACCACATCTCCTTTATCCATTTACCCATCAACAGGCACTTAGATCCTTCCCATATCTTTCTATTATAAATAATGTTGCTGTAAACATATATTAGGACTTTTGGTGCTGATAGTATAAAAAAATGATGATACTACTGGAAGACTAGGGACAGGTTGGTAGAGAAAATAGTGAGTTTGATTTTTGGAATATTATCTTTGGGATGCCAATAATATACCTCTCAAAATGTCAAGTAGGCAGTCGCAAATAGATGTCTTGAGCTTTTTTGTGCTCCATCCCACAGTTCCTCTCCATTAGCATAGTAATTTGTTTAAGGTGTTTTTTTTTTTTAAAACAACAAAATTTTGGCATCTTTATAGACAATGGTATATTAATCAGTTCATACTATATTATATTAAATATGTCAATATGAGGGATCAACACATACAAACTGTTTATTAACACAAGATATATATTCTCTTTTAAAACAAAACAGGAGAGCATTACCTATAAGAAACCCATTATAATCCCATTCCTGAGAATTCTATCTACTGTTAGCAATTTTTAAAAAATTCAACAACTAATAAAAATCCAACAAAAGGTATATTAGACACTTTGAAAAATGTAAAACTTTGATAAACATTAAAATTACAATCTCAACCGTTATTTTTGCTTACATTAAAACTCAAGTTACTTTTGCTACAATTAAAATCTCAAAAATAATTTTTGTAGAAAATAAAATGTCAGCATCTATTTTTGTAGATATTGATAAGAACAGTTAGGAAACTCTTGAAGAACAAGTGTGAGGTAGGAAGATTTTCCCTACCAGGTGTCAAGACTTATTACAAAGATGCAGTAATTGGGGTGCCTGGATGGTTCTGTTAGTTAAGCGTCTGACTCTTGGTTTTGGCTCATGTCATGATCTTACAGCATGAGATCAAGTCTTGCATCAGGCTGTGCACTGACAGCGTGGAGCCTGCTTGGGATTCTCTCTCTCCCTCTCTCTGCTCCTCCCCACTGCCTCTCTCTTTCTCTCTCTCAAGATAAATAAATAGAACTTTTGGGATGCCTGGGTGGCTCAGTCAGTTAAGTGTCTGACTTCGACTTAGGTCACGATCTCATGGTTTGTGAGTTTGAGCCCCGCATCAGGCTCTGTGCTGACGACTCAGAGCCCGGAGCCTGCTTTGGATTCTGTGTCTTCCTCTCTCTCTCTGCCCCTCCCCCCTCACACTCTGTCTCTCTTTCCTTCAAAAAGAAATAAACATTAAAAAAATTAAAAAATAAATAAATAGAACTTTTAAAAAATTAAAAAATAAAACCAAAGCTGCAGTAAGTAAGGCAATGTAATATTGGCACATGGTTAGAAAAATAGATCAATGGAATAGAATAGAGAGGCCACAAATAATCCCAAGAATATGTGAACACTTGATATTTGACAGAGTTGGCATTGTGAATGAGTGGGGAAAGGAGAGATTTTTTTTAAAAATGATATTGGGGCAATTGAGTATTTATAAGGAAGAAATAAAATTGAACCTCTATTTTCACACCCTGCACAAAAAATAATTCCATGCATATTAAAAACCTAAGGGTAACGGCACTTGGGTGGCTCAGTTGGTTGAGCGCCAAACTTCGGCTCAGGTCATGATCTCACAGTTTGTGAGTTTGAGCCCCACCTTGGACTCTGTGCTGACAGCTCAGAACCTGGAACCTGCTTCAGATCCTGTGTCTCCCTTTCTTTGCCCCTACCCTTCTTGCTCTTTCTCTCAAAAATAAATAAACATAAAAAATTAAAAACCTAAGTGTAAAAGGAAAAAAAATTAGAAATTTTAAATGTTAATATAGATGAAATATCTTCATATTCATATTCATATCAGAATATCTTCTGTTATTGGGGACAGAGAAGGATTTCTTTGAAAAGACACAAAGAAGTACTATGCATAAAGAAAACTTTGACTATATTATACTTAAGAACTCCTGCTTATTGAAAGATACCATCAAGAAAGTTATCAAAATATAAGAGACAAAGTGGGGAAAAATATATGCAACACATATAAAGGGCAAAGGACTAAAGTTAAGATATACAAATAACTCCTACAAATTAATTTGAAAAAGTACACTACCAAATAGAAAAAAAGAATGTTAAATGTTTTGAATAAATTATTCACAAAATAATAAACCATAATGTCCAATAGGAAAATTAAATGATGCTCAACATCATTAATAATCAGGATAATAAAATTGTGAGAGTCCATTTTACACTTACTAGATTGGCTAAAATTAAAGTCTGATACAACTGTTGGCCAGCAGGGAGAGCAACAGAAAATGTTAGACATTGCTAGTAAGGGTGTAAATTGGTACGTGCCATTAGGAAAAGTTAGGCACAATCTCCTAACGTTGAAGGTGCCCATACAGTATAAACCAGCAATTTCACTCTTAAGTAAATATCCTAGAGACACTTGTGTTTATGTACATTACCAAGAATATTCATGGTAGCACTGTTTTTTCAACAGTCAACAACTAGAAACAATCAGAATGTTTCTTAAAGTAATTATGGATAAATTGTGGTATATTCATACAATGGTATGTACAACAATAAAAGTGAAATAACCGGGTCACCTGTGTGGCCCAGTCGATTAAGCACCCAACTCTTGATCTCAGCTCAGGTCTAGAGCTCAGGGTCATGAGTTCAGTCTCTCATTGGGCTCCCTGCCTAGGGGCTCCGCCTTGGCATGAAGCCTATTTTTTAAAAAAGATGTGAAATAACCAAACAACAATAAGATACTACACACCTATTAGAATGACCAAAATTCAAAACACTGACAATACCAAATGTTGATGAAGATGTGGAGCAGCAGGAACTCTCATTCGTTGCTGGTAAGAATGTAAAATGGTACAGCCACTTTGGAAGACAGTTTGACAGTTTTTTATAATATTAAACATATGCTTACCATACAATCCACCAATTGTTCTCCTTGGTATTTATCCAAAGGAGATGAAATCTTATATCCACTCAAAAACCTGCACGTGGATGTTTATAACAGTTTTATTCATAGCTGGCAAAACTTGGAAGCAACCCAGATGCACTTCAGTAGATGAATGAATTAATAAACTGTGATGCATCCAGACAATCGAATATTATTGTCAAGCCACAAAAGCACATGGAGGAAACTTAAATGAATATTACTAAGTGAAAGAAGTCAATCTAGAGAGTCCCAAAGATGATGGTGTAGTAAAAGGACCCTAGGTTCCTCTTGTCCCATGAACACAACTAGATAACTATCAAATCATCCTAAATACCCCAGAAATCAGCCTGAAGACTGACAGAACAAAATCCACAACTAACAGGAGAGAAGAGGCAATATCAAATGCCAAGATGAAAGAATTTATCCCAAATGAAAGAACAAGATAAGACCATGGCCATATATCTAAGTGAAACAGATACAAGTAATATGTCAGATGGACAATTTAAAGCAACAATCATAAGGATACTCACTGGACTTGAGAAAAGAATAGAAGACATCAGTGAGACCTTTACAACATACAATAAGAGTTAAACTTACAACTTACAATAAGAGTTAAAAAAAAAGAATCATTCGGAGATGAAGAATGCAATAAATGAGAGTGGAAACAGATTTGATGCAATGAATAGCAGGCCAGAAAAAAGGAGAGGAATGAATTAGTGACCTAGAAGACAAAATAATGGAAAATAATGAAGCTGAGCAAAAGAGAGAAAGAATTATGCAACACAAGAATAGATTTTGGGAACTCAGTGACTACATCAAGTATAATAGCATTTGTATTATAGGAGTCCCAGAAGAAGAAGATAGAGAAAGGGGGGCAGAAAATTTATTTCAGTAAATAATAGCAGAAAACTTCTCTAATCTGGAGGGAAAAAACAGGCATCCAGACCCAGGAGGCACAGAAAACTCCCATCAAAATCAACAAAAGCAGATCAACACTAAAACATATTGTAATTACATTTGCAAAATATAGTGATAAAGAAAGAAAAAGCAGCAAGACAAAAGAAGTAACAAGGGAAAATCCATAAGGCTAGCTGGAGATTTCCCAACAGAAACTTGGCAGGCCAGAAGGAACTGGCATGATATATTCAAAGTGCTGAATCGGAAAATATGCAGCCAAGAATACTCTATTCAGCAAGGCTATCATTCAGTATAGAAGGAGAGAAAAAGAGTTTCCCAAACAAAAGCTAAAGGAATTCCTGACCACTAAACCAGCCCCGCAAGAAATATTAAAGGGAACTCTCTGAATGGAAAGGAGAGACCAAAAGTGACAAAGACAAGAAAGAATCAGAGAAAATCTCCAAACACAAGGACAAAACAAGTAATAAAATGGCAATAAATACATATCTATTAATAATTACTTTGAATGTAAATGGACTAAACTCTCCAATCAAAAGACACATAGGATGCCATGGGGAGACTGGATGTCTCAGTTGGTTAAGCATCTGACTCCATTTCGGCTCAAGTCATTATCTCATGGTCCATGAGATCCAGCCCCACATCAGAGCCCCTGCTTGGGTCCTTCTCTCTCCCTCTCTCTCTGCCCCTCCTCCACTGGCTATGAGTGCTCTCTCTCTCTCAAAATAAATAAATAAACCTTTTTTAAAAAAGACATAGGATGTCAGAATGGGTTAAAAAAAAGGAAACAAAACAAGACCCATCTTTATGCTGACTACAAGAAGCAAATTTTAGACCTACAGACACATGCAGATTGAAAGTGAGGGGATGGAGAAACATTAATACCCAAACTGATGTCAAAAGAAAGTTGGAGTAGCAGTGCTTATATAGGATAAAGTAGACTTTTTTGTTGTTGTATTGTTTTTATCCTGCTTTGGTATCAGGGTAGTATTGGCCTCATGGAATGATTTTGAATGTGCTCCCTTTATTCTATTACTTTTAAGATTTTGCTAAAAATTGTCATTAAATTTGTTTTAGTGTTTGGTAGAATTCACCAATGAAACCATGTGGTCTTGGGCTTTTCTGTGCTGGGAGATTTTTGATTCCTAATTCAACCATCATTCTTCTTATTGGTCTAAGACGATTTCCTATTTCTTGGATATAAGATTCATGATTCAGTCTTGGTTACTTGTGCATGTTTAGGAATTATTTGGGTTTTTTCTAAGTTATCTGAATTATTAGTATATAATTGTTTATAGTAATCTGTTATCACACTATATATTTCTGTTATCTGTTGTACTCTTTTCCATTTCTCATTTCAGTTTTTGAGTCTTCTTTCTTTTTTTCTTAGTTAATGTAGTTAAAGCATTGCCAAATTTGTTTTGTTTGGAAAACTGGTCATTACTTTCAATGTTATGTTGTTATTTACTCTAGTCTCTATTTTTTCCTGATTTTTCTTTGTCCAAACCCATAGAACATACGACACTAAGTATGAACCCTAAAGTAAACTATGGACTTTGGGTGATTATGATGTATTAATGTAGGTACATCAATTGCAACAAAGGTATCACTGTAGTGTGGGATGTTGATAATACTGGAGGCTATGTACCTGTGGGAGCAGGGAGTAGATGGGAACTCTCTGTACCTTCCCTTTGACTCTAAAACTGCTCTAAGAAACAAAGAATTTTTAAGTAAATTTATCACAATTTTTAAAAAAGAAATAACATTACAGTTACCTGCAACAACATGGATGAATCTCACAAATAATGTGGAGTGAAACAAGGTAGTCACAATTCCAAGTATATAAATTATATAAAGCTGAAATATCTGTGAAACAAAACTGTGTTTAGAGAATCTTATACAGAAGATAAACTTATAAAGAAAAGCAAAGAAATGATATCACAATAGTCACGGGTTACCTCTAGGATGGAGAGAAGAAGGCCATCAGTGGTGGGGGACTGGAGGCAGGAAAAATGAGGGGGTGGAAGTTATCAAGATGTTGTATTTCTTGTCTTGGGTGGTCATTACATGGGTAATTATAAATGTTCTTTTAACCGGAAGCTCTCTTCTGAATGCTTCTCTTTTCTTAATAAAATGGAAAGCAAGGTCAACACCTACGATTCAGGAGGGGTGAGGAAGTGTTGAAGATTTGAGGGGAAAAAAGGTGGTATGAAAGAAACAGAAATGGGAGAATATATGGAAATATAGTATTTATTTATTTATGAACACTTCTCACTTTTTTCCTGATTTATTATGCTGCTTTTTCTCTCATATGGAACATTATTTTATTATCTTTAATATACTATACTATATGCAGTTGTTACAAAAATGTAGTTAAATTATAATACTATATAATGTTTAAAAATAAATTTTAAGAGCAAAATGAAGTCTTAATAAACCATATAACAATAATAGTAATATATTAGTTCTTTTTTCACCTTGAGCTTTAGAAAACCTGATATAGTTTGTATTTAGACAAAGATATACAGGGCTCATATGGAGATTTTTTATTCTTTTTATTTCAACTTTTTATACTAAGCAACTTTAGCACTAAATTCTACATTTTATGAGTTTTAAACAAACATAGGTATTTATTACCTCCTGGTTTATCTCAAATCCAAAAGTCATTTTTTAAATGTCAGAGAATATAACCACATTTACATCACAAAACTAAATATTGATATTTAAAATTCCTGGGGCACGGCTGGGTGGCTCAGTCAGTTAAGTGTCTGGCTTCTTTGGCCCAGGTCATGATCTCACAGTTCCTTAGTTCGAGCCTTGAATTGGCTCTCTGGTGTCAGCACAGAGCCCACTTCAGCCTCTATCCCCGTCTCTCTCTGCCCCTTCCCCACTACACGCTTTCTCTGTCTCTGTCTCAAAAATAATGATGAAAAAAATTTAAATTACTAGAAAACTATTACACTCTTAAACTTTGCTCAGAAGACTTAAAATGGAAAAAGATATGTAATTTTGCTTAGGTTCTTAAGTGAAGCAATTTGTAAAAATCAATTATTTAAATTATAACATGCTTTAGTTGTAAATTCATGTTAATATTAGAATTGCATAGCTTCAAGTATTAACACAATGTAAATCCAAAGTTTCTATAAAGGCAAATATAGTACACTTAAACAATTGCTACCAATGTAACTTTAAAATATGCCATGAACTTTCATTTTCTAATATTCTATAGCTATTCCTCAACATGGAGTTACATCCTGATCAACCCATCATAAGCTGAAAATATCTTATGTCAAAAATGTATTTAATACACCCTGCCTACTGAACATCATAGCCTAGCCTAGCCTACCTTAAACGTGAACACTCACATTAGCTTACAGCTAGAAAAAAATCATCTAACACAAAGCCTATTTTGTAATAAAATGTCGAATACCTCATGCAATTTGTTGAATACTGAACTGAAAGTTAGAAACATAATGGCTGTGTGGGTACAGAATGGTTGTCAGTGTATTAATTGCTTACCCTCGTGATCTTGTGGCTGACTAGGAGCCTCAACTCTTTGCTGCTGCCCAGCTTACACTAGTATCTACCACACATCACTAGTCTGGAAAAGATCAACATTCAAAATTCAAAGTGCAGTTTCTACCGAATACCTATTGCTTTCACACCATCATAAAGTCAAAAAATCCTAAGCTGAATCACTGTTAATTTGGGGATCGTCTATATAGTAACTGTGCCACTGTCATAGAGTTAAAACACAGTCTTTGAAAATTTGAATCTACAAATATTGAATCAAGAAATATTAAAATTGCAACTTTGGGTAGTTCAGGGAAAAATACTGTGTGTGTGTGTGTGTGTGTGTGTGTGCAGGTAGAGAATGAATGTTCAGTAAAGCAAATGGGCTAAAATGTTGACAGGGGAATTTGGATAAAGGGTATATGGGTGTTCTTTAAACTTGACTTACACTAGCAACTTTTCTATAAGTTTGAAATTACAGTTTCAAGAAGTTTGAAACTTCTAAATAAGTTAAAATGAATAAAGGGACATGAACTGACACAGTGACATAAGTGGAAATCGACATTGTACTTGGTAATAAATGCATCTCTTGGATTAAAACGTGGGGGAGTACAGTAGTTTATCTCCTTTTCAGCTTAAAAACCAAAGCTATAGGGGCGCCTGGGTGGATCAGTTGGTTGAGCGTCCAGCTCTTGGTTTCGGCTCGGGTCATGATCTCACAGTTTCATGGGTTCGAGCCCCATGTCAGGCTCCATGCTGACGGTGTGGAGCCTGCTTGGGATTCTGTCTCCCTCTCTCTGTCCCTCCCCTACTTGTGTTGACTTGTCTCTCTCAAAATAAATAAGTAAACTTAAAAATTAAAAAAGAAATCTATAGGGGTGCCTGTGTGGCTCAGTCCATCTGACTTTGGCTCAGGTCATGATCTCATGGTCTATGAGCTGGAGCCCCACATCAGGTAAGCCCCATTTCTCTCTCTTCCTTCCTTTCTCTCTCTCTCTCTCTCTCTCTCTCTCTGCCCCTCGCTCACTTGTGCCCTATCTCAAAAAAAAGCTATAAGCTAAGTTACAAATTTTTAAGTAATATTTTGTTCCTTCTGAGAGTTAGAAGGAATACATAGATATAACTATGCTGAAATATAACTAGCTGCTGTTCTATTTTTCCTTTCCTTGTGCAGACCCCATGTTCCCTGCCCTTAAATCCACCAGCAGAGCACTGGCCTACCCCATCCAAATCTGCACGAGGATCAGATGTGGGAACTCATCTACAGCTCTTTTGGACCACCCATTTTCTGTTGACCTTGCTGGCAAATGCTCTCTGATCTCATACCGCCTACTGCTGTATCTTTAATTTCTATGATGTTAAGTGAGGAATTCTCACTGCTAGGATCTATAAGTAGGTCATTTTAAATGACAAATTCAGTTAGGTAAGGAGGTGCAAGTGGAGGTCACTATCATGATATTATCTCCAAGGGGAAAACTGCAACATATGTCATCTTGGAAATCTTCAAAATTCTGGAGTTGAAATGAATGGGATAGTTATGCAATGTGTTTCTGTTTGTGAAATTTTAGTTCCTGTGGTGTTGCTAATAGCAAACATGCCATCAATAACACAAACTCATCAAATGTTCTAGTTAATAGTCATTTATTATTATTATCAGCAGCAGCATTATCATTAGCACAAAACTAAATCCACTAATAAAAGAAAACAAAATCACACCTCAAAGGTATGTGTCTTGCTGACAGTGAGTCACTAACATCATTTTCATGTACAAGGGACAGCACCCTGAGGATAAAGATCATGTCACAGCTTGACAATCAATTCAGTAATTCAGCCAACATTATTGAGCACCTAGGCACAATGGGAGATTTTAAAATGCATACAAGAATTCCTGCTTTCAAGGAGTTTTACAGTCTAGTAGGAGGTATTAAAGAACATCAAGAAGAACACAGGGCACCATGAGATCAGTGACATAATGGAATCAGTGCCATGTATGAAGTATTATTGGAAAGGGGCATCACTAGAGACTAATGTAACATTCAGTTATGGGAAATCAGAAGAGTCTCCACAGAGAAGCTGGCATGTGAGCTAGGCTTTGAGGAACTGGAAGGGTTTTGGCAGACTAGCATGTGGGGAACAGATACTGCAGGTGGAGAAATAGTGTGGGCCAAAGCACTGCCATGGGAAAGTTCATGGCATTTTGGGGGAGAGAACAATAGTCCAGTTTGGCTGGTTGTAAGGGATGCATGTAAGTGGTAGTGGTGTGATAAAATGCTGCAAGTTATATGGAGACCATATTTTGAATAGCTTTGAACTACAGGCTAAGATTTCTGATCTTTATGTCACTGTAACTGTATTTATCCACACAATAAAATATGCAATTATTTGTGAAGAGATATGGTCATTTCACTTCCAGATTTATTAGGGAAACTCAAGTGGTTTCTAGGCAGTGTTATTGCCCTGCTATCAAAAATATACTGGCAGATAATAACAAGCAATCTATAGTAAATTTTTCTCATGAACTAAATCTCTTCCCTCAAAGTCTATTCCTTCCATCTAGCGACATAAGTGACAATACTTCTTCCCACCCCTATATCCAGCCCCATCAGTTCTTATGACATCTGATCAGTTGAGGCAAGCCTAATTTAGGATTTCCAGCCACAAATGCCAGCCTGACTGAAAGAAGAACCTACAGCCCTGAGAAGTGAGAGTGATGGTGGCAGGGGTAGTCAACAATATCATGAAAATGCAGTCATCTGAGATGTTCTATGGAATCTGCATCCTAAGTCAAACATAGTTCTTTGAAATTGGAGTATCTGGTCCTCCACTAAGTTTAGTCCAAAGGACAACTGGAGGGGTCCCAGAACTCACAGTGCCTAACTAAAGTCATCTTTTAAAGTTTTACTCTTATTGTCAAGGAATTCTTTAAAGGAGTGACATTTCAACTGGGTCACAAGCTTTTTTAAGGGCCTCCTGGGTCTGAGGCTGTTGAAGCTGTGGATGGACTGGGGTGACTTTCTTTTTTCTGGCCAAGGAATCCTGTTGGGCTTTGTCTTTGCCCAACAGGCTGGTGGTTGACAATTTCTCCCATGCGCTCGCAGTTCAAAGATGCTAAACAGTTGTTGCATTAGGTAACAGAGCCAAAGATATAAGCTATTTAGACCAACTGGGAAGGCTTAGGATAACAAAGTTGCCATGGCCACACTTTCTACAGTTAGTCAGTCTTTCAGCTCTTTCCTGGAATGATATCTCCTCTGCAGGAAGTCATGGATAGCAGTAGTGAGGCCCCATGTCACGCTGGACCTTAGGATGACCAGGGAGCCTCCACGGTAGATGAGGAACACCTTTCGGCCCCGAGTGTCCCACACGTCCTGGGCAGAGGCCCATAGGCTTGGCATTCTTTGCCAGCCAATATGGGACTGCATATTAGCCACCAGCACAATCAAAGGATACAGAACTAGGCAGGTGATTGTTCCATTGATACTCCCAGACACTAAGGCAGGAACCCAATGGGGCAGGCCTTGCTCTGCCAAGCCATCCTGGATGGGGTCTTTGAAGGAAAAATACAGAGCACTCCCCAGGCTGTTCCTGAGAAGGACAGGCCAGAAACCACGATAGTAGCCCAGTGACAGCCGCCCCCAAAGCCCATAAGAGTTGAATTCCTTGAGAATGCTGAAGGTGCTGGGGAAGCGAGCTTGCTTGCGACCATCCTGGAGCACATTTTGCACCCTTTCAAAGGGGCTCAGTGCCACAGCCTCCACCACACCAGACATGAGCCCTGCAGCCCAGCGGTGTCCCAGTGAGTGTGGCCCAATAGGGGAGAGAGAACACAGCAGGCTATCATAAGTCCCGAACAGTAGAGTCCCTTGCAATGTCTTGGAGAGAAGAGGTGGGTATATTCCCCGGTAGAAGTATTGAGGGCCTTCATGCCAAAGCTGTCGCACAGCCTCTGACACCACCATAGCATGTATCTGTTGACGGAACACAACCTTATAGATAGGGAAAGTCAGAAAAGTAGACATAAAGTTGGAAATGGCCCCAAGGGCATAGGCCTGGGAATGCCAGCTTTTCTTTCCTGGAGACTCTGCTCGTGTCCTGTGCTGAAGTTCCTTTCTAGGAGAGTGGTTCTGTTCTGCCATGCTGAAGACAACTGGGTGCAGATGGAAGAAAACTGGCAAGAGTGGGAAAAAAAAGAGGTTACTGACCACTTAAATCTGTTGGTGGCATTTTCGTTACTTAGAAACAGAGTCCCAAGAAGCTTAGCTCTAAGGAAACAAGCAACACTTTGGGTGAGTTTCTGAGAAATATTTCTTAAGAAATCGTTCATCAGCCTCAAATTAAAACAAAGGAAGTGTTGGAGCACCTAGGTGGCTCAACCAGTTAAGCTTCCAACTCCTCTTCTATTTTTTTAAGTGTTGGTGAGAATGTAGAGAAATTGGAACTCTTTTTTTAATGTTTATTTATTTTTGAGAGAGAGAGAGAAAGCAGGGAAGGGTCGGGGGTGGGGTGGGGAACTGAGGATCCAAAGCAGGCTCCATCCTGTAAGCACCGAGCCCAGGCCTGCTGCTATGGGGCTCGAACCCACAGAACCAGGAGATCATGACCTGAGCCAAGGTCAGACATTCAACCGAATGAGCCACCCAGGTGCCCCAAGTGTCTGACTCTTGATTTCAGCTCAGGTCATGATCTCACAGTTCGTGAGATGCAGCCCCACCAGGCTCCACACTAACAGCACAGTGGAGACTGCTTAGGATTCTCTCTCTCCCTCTCTCTCTGTCCCTTCTCCTCTTGTGCTCTCTCTTTCTCTCTCAAAATAAGCATTAAAAAAAAAAGCCAAGTTGTTTTCTTTTTTTCTGAAAAGAGTCACCTGTGCAGTGGTTTACCAATAAATCAAATATTCTAATATTCAAAGAAGGTTTGTGATTGAAGAAAATAAAATTGGGAAAACAGGACTCCAAAACATATTGCATTCAACTTTCACCACATGAAATTTTGCATTTGGTAAACTGCTACAATAAGTTGCTATTCTCTTTTCAAAAAGTGGTACTATCTCAAAGAAGCAGAAAGGCATTCAGAATTGTATTCCAATACTTTCTCTAAAAGCTGGTAGTAAATCTGGGGAGTGGGGAATCTCCCTCGTCTCTCTGCCTGCAGATTCCTAACACTGTTGTAACTGTTTCATTAGCAATGCCCTGCCCCACCCAACTGAGGAACAGAGAGAGTAGCTGTTCCTGGAAGGTCAGCACCAAAAATCTCTATACCTGGCAATTTCCAAGCCTATCCTTGCAGACCTGTAGCTATATAATAGAGCAGGGATTTTCAGCCTTGACACATGTGACATTTTTGACCAGACAATTCTTTGTTGTAGGTGTCTGTTTTGTGCATTATAGAACATTTAGCAGCATCCTGGCCTCCACTCACTGAATGCCAGCAGCACAAGGTGGGATCAACCCAGCAATAATATAGTTATCTCCAGACATTGCCATATGTCCCCTGGGAAGCAAAATCACCACTAGTTCAGAATCAATGTACTAGAGGAAAGACAGTACAAGGGCACCAAGCTACTGATCCCACCGCAGAAATGGCTGGGAGCTGATGGGGTAGATGAGAGGCAACTGGGGATCTAGGACACATGAAGGAAACTCAGGACCAAGAAGAAATGAATGCTCAGCGTAGATCTGAGACCCTGAGGGGGTTTGTGAGGAAGGAAATATGGCTGAGAGGGCAGAGTGTGGCACGGTGGAAGGTAGTATGTGGAGGAGAAGAAGCATAGAGCTGTAGAGATTGGGGGGAGGAGAAGACAGGGAGAGGAGGAGAGGGCACCTTGACTGGGCAGGGGATTCACATCTAGACTGGTAGGAATGGCAGACTCTGGAGGTTTCACACAGAACCCTGGGCTGTGTGGTCCTGAGGGAAGAAGGGTATTGGGGCTCTAATTATGCTAGCAGTTAATGGCCCCTCAACAGGGACAAAGGGGTGCAGGCTCAAGCCTCTGGGGAGGGGTAGAAGCCAGGCACTGCAAGAAGCCCACTGCAGCTTTCCCCGGACTGCCATACCCAGACCCTGCCATGAAGTGCTTCTCCTTTCAGAATCATCCCCATCAGCTCCTCCCTAGCTTCTTGCTCCTGCTTCTTCCCTGACCCCTTAATCTGACCTTTCAACCCACCTCTCCTCTCCCCCAGCCACACACTCTCTCTCTATGGACGGGTGTGGAGGCTCAGCCTCCTGTGCTCTGCCAGCACCCCTCCCCTCCCCTTAGCACCCTGTGTTTGCCTTCAGCTTCACCTCCTTAACCCCATGGCCAGAAGGAGACTGGGAGGGCCCTTCTGCCTTGGACCCTCTAGCTGAGAACTGGCCAGGAGCAAAGGCTCATGAGGCTCACTTCTTGCATCCCTCTGGGACAATTCTGGGCCCCTGGTAGCCACCTCCATCTCTCTAGAGCCAAAAGGACGCCTCCCCCAACTCCAGGCCACCGGGAGCTCCATTCAGACCTCCAAAACCACAGGTACCCCCAACACCCCCCAAATATACTACCAAGGAACTTCTACCCCAAGTCTTACCTGCATCTAAATAAGGACAGTTAATGAGGGAAATGTTTGCACCCTATTCTATTTCAAAGTGCAGTGATGTTCCACTTCTTACCCACATTTTCCTGAGTTACCCATAAACATGTGTTGACTGACTGCATAAGGCAGGCTGACATAGGGGAAAAACTGGGCTAGGATTTGGCAGACTAGCATTCTAAGTGCCAGTCTATTATTATCTTCCTGTATGACCTTTAGAAATTCATTGACATCTTGGAGTCTGATCCATCTCAGTTACAACAGAACTGATGGAATGGGGTGCCTGTGTGGCTCAGTCGGTTCAGCATCTGACTTTGGCTCAGGTCATGATTTCACAGCTCATGAGTTTAAGCCTCTCATTGGGTGAACACGAGCCCTGCTTCCGGTGAGCATGAGCCCCTCTTCTCTCTCCCTCTCTCTCTCTCTGCTCCTCATGGGATTGATTCTTTCTCTCTCCCTCTCTGCCCCTTGCTCACTTTCACCCTCACTCTCTTGAAAATAAAATAAAATAAAATAAAACAAAATAAAATAAAATAAAGTAAAATAAAATAAAATAAAATAAAATAAAATAAAATAAAATAATAAAATACAATCAGCTGATGGGGTGAAATGCTCTCTAGGCATTCTCATATTGTGCATGACACTGGGGGCTGACATGGAGGAATTAGGGCCAATATTTGATAGCAGAATTGTGCTTTTCCATCCCCAATTCCTTCTGCCAATTTTGTCATTCATTTTCAGGAATTAAAGGTGAACAATAATTTAGAAACACTTTAGCTTAAATATCTAATTCATCATTTTATAAATTTAATTCTTCCTACTTTATAGGGGAGAAGGAGAATCCACATTTCTTCCCATGTATTCTCCAATTATGATGCCAGGCTTTGGGAGCAGACAGATCAGAAATTGAATTCTGGAGGTGCCTGGGGTGGCTCAGTCAGTTAAGCGTCGGACTTCAGCTCAGGTCATGATCTTGTGATGTATGAGTTCCAGCCTCGCCATCAGGCTCTCTGAATGGCAGCACAGAGCCTGCTTCAGATTCTCTCTCTCTCTCTCTCTCTCTCTCTCTCTCTCTCCCTCCTCTCTCTCCCTACCCCACCTCTCTTTCTCTCTTAAAAATACACATTAGGGGCGCCTGGGTGGCTCAGTCGGTTAAGCGGCCGACTTCGGCTCAGGTCATGATCTCGCGGTCTGTGAGTTCGAGCCCCGCGTCGGGCTCTGTGCTGACAGCTCAGAGCCTGGGGCCTGTTTCAGATTCTGTGTCTCCCTCTCTCTGACCCTCCCTTGTTCATGCTCTGTCTCTCTCTGTCTCAAAAAAATAAATAAACGTTAAAAAAATTGTTAAGGGGCGCCTGGATGGCGCAGTCGGTTAAGCGTCCGACTTCAGCCAGGTCACGATCTCGCGGTCCGTGAGTTCGAGCCCCGCGTCAGGCTCTGGGCTGATGGCTCGGAGCCTGGAGCCTGTTTCCGATTCTGTGTCTCCCTCTCTCTCTGCCCCTCCCCCGTTCATGCTCTGTCTCTCTCTGTCCCAAAAATAAAATAAAAAACGTTGAAAAAAAAAATTTAAATAAAAAAAAAATTGTTAAAAAAATACACATTAAAAAAAGAAACTGAATTCTGTCTCTACCACTTAGTTATATGACCTTAGACAAGACACTATACTCAATCTGTTTCTTTAGCCATTAAATAGCAACAATAGACCTGCCTCAAAAGATTGTTGCAAAGATTAATAAAACAAAATGAGAGAAAGTGGTTAAGCATCCATATCATGGTGACCTCAATAAAATGTATTAAAAAAAAATAGAGAGATGCTTCCTGACTTCGCCATCTGTCTCCATAGAGCATATACTCCTGCAAGATCAGGTCAGCCAGAACCAGATAAAGAGGTATGGTGGAACAAATCCTGTGTTCACATATGAAGCAGAGAAGACCTTTCTTCTGTGAATGCAAAGATGTTCTATAAACTGTTCTAGCCCCTTGACATGAATTTCAAAGTACAGACCATAGAATGTGTCTGGAGTCAGTCTTGAGTAGTTATTCCCTATACCTCATGATGTGTCTCCTATGTTTAAAGCCTAGTAAAGTGAGCCCAGGGGATTCCAGACTCCTCTGGTCAGTCGAGTCCAGGGGAATCACCCTGGACTGTGATCACCCCAGAATCCAGCCCCTCACTTATTTGTTCATGCAGGGTCTCCCTCAGCCAGTCTTTGTTCAGCTCACAAACATGTACTGATTGTGTACTAAATCACTGTGGATAAATTACTGTGAAGCTAGAGGTGAATAGGACTTGGTACCTGCCTTCAAGGGCTCGGGAATATAGTCGGGGAGACAGGTCAACAATGAGCTAAACTATACTGGAAGGCAAAATTAAGGGTACACTAATCAAGGTAAGAGCAGAAAGACAAGAGCAATTTATTCTACCTGGGACAGGGAGCAGCGAAGAAATTTCTCTCATGAGGGGCATTTGACTTGATCCTTAACCAATGACCAGGATTTCATTAGGTGAAGGAGTGATGGCAGGCATTCTATGCTGAGGAAGAGGCCTAAGGCACAGAGGCCTAAAAATATGAATGGTGCACAGTTCTGGATGCAGGCCGTGGTAAGGAGATAGAGCTGTGGCTGACAGGAGTGGATTTAGAAAAAGGGTCATATTTGTTTTCCCCACTGAAAAGTGTTATAGCATAAAGACACAGGCTCTGGAGTCAAACAGATCTGGGTGTGAATTTCACCATGTCACTTCCTAGCTTTATGACCTTGGCCAAGTCTCTTCACTTCTCTGAGCTTCAGTATCCTTATCTTTAAAATTATCATCATGAAGCTTGCATGAGAGGAAGTATATAACACTCTTAACACAGTACTCAGTATATAAATTGCTCCCTAAGTTATATTACTAGTTTCATTATAAAAAAAGATCCCAGAAATAAAGATTAGATTACAACTACACTTCTTCTAAAAGCTGAAATCAGTCTAATGTACTGGGTCATCTGCAGAGTAGATTTTATTTTATTTTATTAATGTCTATTTCATTTATTTTGAGAGGGAGAGAGAGGGAGGGAGGGAGGGAAGGACAGGGAGAGACAGGGAGCAGAAGCAGGGAACAGGCAGAGAGAGAGGGAGAGAGAATCCCAAGCAAGCTCCACACAGCCAGCACAGAGCCAGATGGAGCCCACAAACAATGACATCATGACCTGATCCAAGCAAGAGTCAGATGCTTAACTGAGTGAGCTGAGCCACCCAGGTGCCCTTGCAGAGTGCATTTTAAATTGCTTGTTTGGGAGACAGCAAAGTTGTTCATGGGCTTTAAAGTGTGACAGCCCTGAGGGGGCTGAAGTCCCAGTAACTCCACTTACTAGTTGTGTGGCCTTATATAAGTTACTTAATTTCCCTGAAGCTCAGGTTCCCTATCTGCAAAATGGGATAACAATCACTGTCTAATATGGCTGCTGAGAAGCTTAAATGTAAAGATAACAGATGGAAAGTTCCTGGCACAGAGGAGGCAGGCAGCCAGGGAAGCTATTACTGTTTCAGCTGAAAAGCTGTATCTCCCTAACCTTCAGACTTTTAAGGTTTCTTTGTTGAAATTGGAAAATGTGGTCTCATCAGAGCCATGAATTGGAACACACTCCCACACATGAGGCCAGAGATAAGGGATACTCTATATCCAACTGGAGCCAGTTTAGCAAATCCTCCTCCCAGCCTTGCTGGAAGAGACCTTAGCTTAGTTTTAAGGGCCCAATGTAGACACCTTTACATAATCCATTTCTTCTCACTTTTTTGGTCAGAGTTCTAGAATCTATTTCTCCTATATGATCCCATCCCCACCAGGTCCGCCTGCAGATCACCTAAGTTGGCAGTGAAGACAATTTAAACACAGAATCTGCTGTGACACAGGGTTGATGTCATGGTATTGGGGAGCAGAAGCAAAAGTCTCAAGAAGCCTAAGAGCTACTGCCAGCATCACTGCTGACTGGGTGAGGTCAGCCTTCTCTCTACCTCCCATACCCTCCAGCCTCCACAACCCCTTCCACACTGTTCCATCCACGAGAGAAAGGTCCCTCAGATAAAAGTCCTCATTTCCAAATTTGAACTGTTTACTTCAAAGAACCCTAGGTATTGGGTTTTTAAATAAGAAGGCAGAAAGGAGCAGGTGAAATACCTTGACATGTTGAAGATGAACCCAACAATAGTCGTGGAAGGGCATTAGATTGTACATTTGCTTCCAAACATCAGGAGTCAAGAACAAGCCTCACAGGGGCCTCCTAGTCACAATTTACATAAGGAAAGTAAGACCTGCTCTCCAAGAATGAGAAGTCCTAGAATATAGAGAAGGTTTCCCGGCCACTGGCCTCACAGCCCATTCAAGCTGGTGGCCCTGCAGGATAGCCTTGCATGCCGTTTCCATGGAGTTATTCTTTCTCTGGAGCCAGTGATGCCAAATACAGCAAAGGAGAGGTCCCCTCAAGAGCTCACAGAAGGGCAACCTAGCAACCTGTCCTCAAGCCAGGAAATGAAAGAGCTGTATCAGCGGTAGAGAGCTGTGGATCAGCGGTTAGGTCAAACTGTTTCATTTCTCACACTTCTTCCTGAAGTACAAGTTGAAAGATGTTATGAAGAAAGATTATAGGGGAATGATTCTTAACCATTTCTGGGCCACAAACTTATCTTGAAAAATCTACAAAACTAAGAACTCAGAAAAATATACAGAGTCCAAATTCTTTGCAGACAATTTCATAAGAAACCCTGGGTAGGAACCTTTGCTCAGTGGGGTTACATTTCATGACAGATGTGCTGTGGCCAGATACATTGGCACCAGGCCATTTACTTATTACCCTCAGCATGATGTGGTGTCTTCAGCAGTGATTCATAAACTTCTCTACACCTCAGAATTAACCACAGCACTAGTTAAAAATATAAATCACACTCCCCACCCCTAGTCCTAGCAAATCTGAATCCCCCAGAGGTGGAGCTAAGGAATATGCCTTTCTAACAAGCTCTCCAAAAATGATTCTGAGGCAACCAGTCTTGTACCCATACTTTGGTTAAAAGCATAGTTTCTGGTGTCAGAGAGATTTGGTCCAAATTTTGGCTTCACCTTGTAATTTCGGGCAAGTCATCTCACTTCTCTGAGCCTTGTTTCCTTTGAGCTCATAAGCTGTAGAAATAATGTTTTATTTTTTAAATAAACAAGCAGCTTATTGTAGTATAAAGTATAGTGTAGAATGAGAAAGAAAAGTGCCTTAGTTTCCTCTTTTCTATAGTGGGTACTGTAAAAGTTGCCTACCTCTTCCCCTACCCCACTCCCCCACCCCACTCTCTCCCCTCCCCCCTCACTGAACACTACTATCACACCAAGACTCCTGGTGGTTTGAGACCACCGATGTAAACATACTGTCTAGGCAGGTCAGCTAGGCAAATAGTTGGCATTAGAACAACAGACTTGGATGCAAAATCGGATGCTGAAATTTATTTGCTGTGTGATGCTAGGCAAGACGCCTGACCTCTCTGTTTCCCTATCTGTACAATGAAGATAATAGTCCTTGCTCACTAATTCTATATAGTTCCAAATGGGCCCTCACATCTCCACTTTGGCTTTTCTCCACCAACCCTCAAAGAGTAGAGAGTATTTACAGGGGGTAGCCTTTGAAATCAGACATGTTGACTTGGGTGTGAGCGCTTAGCTCTGCACTTCCTAACCATACTGGTTGAGTGCTGAAGATCTCTCTCTCTCTGTGTTAAACAGGCACACCACTACCTCCTTCACAGGGCTGCTGAGAATAAATGAGATGTCTGTGCCAGCACATTCGCACGCAGAAAGCGCTCAGTAAATGCTTTCTCCCCTTCCCCCCTATACAAAGGTGAGGAACTCTTATTGTTCACTTGATTTCTGTCCCACCTCGTGTTTAAGGCATCCGGTCTCAAAGCGCAGAGGGAGGAGAGTTGAGTTGGAGGGGAGAGGGAGAAAGAAACCAAGGGGGAAAGCAGCAAACTCACGGGTAAAATGCAAATCGGCCAGGTCCGTGCGTCCGAGCTGCACTTGACACCTCGCTGGCTCTGGCGCCCGTGTGCAGCAGCTCCTGCTGGTCGGCTCCCCACTTTTGCTAGCAATGGCCTCAGGGCCATAGACTGAGAGAAGAGGCCGCCCCCGCGCCCCGCTGATTGGCCGCGCCACCCAGCGCATCTAGCTCTTTTGTGTCAATGGGCAGAGGCTAACCTTAGCTGCTGCTGCTGGGAGGACCCAGTGGGTGGGCAGGGGCGGCCGCGGCTGCCTTGGGAACCGTGCTGCCTAGGCTTAGCTACCACTTACTGGTCTGCCCTGCGGAGCAGCTCCGTTGGGCAGCACCGGTTCGCTCTGCGGTCGAAGAAGCATCCCCGTGCAAGCCCGCGGAGACTGGGAAGAGACATCCACAGCTGTCCAAGCCGAAGCATCCGCTGCCCACCAGCAGAGCACAGGTAAAAAAATAATAAAACGCCGGGGGGGGGGGGGAGGGGGCGCGATTGCCCCGAGAGGAGAGAGGAAGGGGAAGCTCCACCAGTACTGGACGGCTCTCCACTTAGGGAATCAAGAACTGCGAGGCAGGGAAGGAGCACTCCCTTGGCCCCGCTAGCTAAGGGAGGAGGTGGGGTTTTGCTGGAAGCTGCCAAATGGGTAGGATTTGCCTGAATTGAAAGGGGGGGGGGCATTTTCAAAGGGTGGTAAGGGCGGGACAAGGGGAAGAGAATCACAAACTGTTTGCTTTGAACTCCTTTTGCATATCCCCATCTTTTCCTGGGGAGGAATATGTGGGTGTGCATGTCCAACTCTTACTCCTTTTCTCCGTGCCAGGCCATCAAAGCCAAATCCGAACTTGAATTCTTTGCGGCTGATTGCAGAGCTGGCAGGCCAACGATTTCCCAGGGAAAAGTAATGGGAAGGTTTGCTTTGGCTTGTATTCAGAAGGTAGAAGAGGGAATTTTCTGTCTGAAGGTGGGAGATAGAATTTTCCGTCTGGCTACAGCGGAGGTGGGGGGGGGAGGGGGGAGAGGGAGTGGGATGAAGAATGAGGGATGAGGCTGCACTTGACTCCTCCTTCTCTGTCTGGCCCTCCCCGACCACGCAGTCTTGACGTCCTCAGGACTGGGATCTGCAAACCCCAGTGGACAGAAATCAGAGCTGGGATCTGCAACCCCCAGTGGACAGAGGTCGACCTACTCCGAAGGGGAGCTTTCTCAGGAAGGCACCTGTTGCAAAGGCTGGAAGTGAAATAAAGGCGTGCACTTGTTTCCTAGCTTATGTTTTATAATCTAAGAAATAAGGGGTGAGGGACTTTGAGAAGGGGCTGTGGTTGAGATCCGAGAACTGAGTTTAAGGGATATCTTTACATTTTTTTTTTGAGTATGATTGACACACAATTATTTTAATGGATATCTTATTTATTATCACAAATCTATGAGACTTAGACCTTTGCACTCTATTTTGAGAGCCCAGTAACAGCCCCACACACAATTTCACCTAGAATTCAAAGCAACAGTTGCCCTCCCTCCTGGAGGACTTACAGGAGTGATGGATGTAGCTCTGAAAAGTACCCTGCTAGAACAAAGACATCCAGTATCTCCAGAAAGTTATAATAGCCAGTCTCCTGCAGCATATTTTTAGGTCAGTTAGCAAATATACAATGTATTGCAAGGTGTTCATGGAAGTAGAGCGACTGCAGACCACTTCCCTGCAATCTACTACCTTACTGACCTTTTCTTCCCCCTTTTCTTTACAGTCCCTATTGAGATACAAGGAAAGCAGAGCCTGGGAACACTGCTTTGGGGATTCCTCATACAGATTAGGCTTTTCTGAAAAGCCTGAGTATCTTGTTATATTCAGATAGAAGATCATCCACCATCATGGCTAGCATCATTGCATGTGTGGGTAACAGCCAGAGGCAAAACACACCCTTGCCACCTTGGGCCCATTCAAATTTGAGGTCTCTGGGGAGGAGTCTTGGTCCTTTAAGTGTCAACATGGCAGAAAGAAATGTGAAATTGTTCTCAGGGAGAGTGGTGCCAGCCCAAGGGGAATAAACCTTTGAAAACTGACTGATCCAAGTCAATGGGGTCCTGCCCGATTGGAGTATGTCTGAGGAGGAAAAGCTCAAGTGCTTGATGAAAACCTTTAGGGGCCCTGCCAGGGAGGTCATGTGTTTGCTCCAGGCTGCCAACCCCAATCTAAGAGTGGCTGCTTTCTTGCAGGCAATGAAATTGGTGTTTGGGGAGTCTGAAAGCAGTGTCACTGCCCATGGTAAATTTTTTAACACTCTGTAGGCACAAGGGAGAAAGACTCCCTTTATGTGATTCTTTTAGAAGTGCAGCTTCAGAATGCTATTCACGCAGGGATCATAGCTCAGAAAGATGCAAACCAGACTCGCCTGCACCAGCTCCTTTTAGGAGCTGAGCTGAAAATGGACCTGCATTTTAAGCTGAAACATCTTCTTAGGATGTATGCAAATAATCAAGAGCATCTTCCTAATTTTTTGGAGTTAATCAAGATGATAAGGGAGGAAGGGGATTGGAATGACACTTTTATGAAACCGAAGAGACTCAAAAGGTCTGGGCTAATCTTGGAGAGGGCAGCAAGCCACATGACATTTCAGGGCCCTCAGCCAATAGCAATCAGCAATGATGACTGCAATGTGATAGAGGTAGATGATACTCTTGATGACTCAAATGAGGATGTGATCCTAGTTGAGTCTCAGGACCCTCCACTTACATCCATGGATGTCCCTCATCTCAGAGTCAGGGCCAGATGTCTGGATCAAATAGTGGTTATTGATTCCTCCAGCAGTTCTGTGGCTCAATCTCCTTCTACCAGTGGGGGTTCTGGGTATAAGAATGATGGTCCTGGGGATATGCATAGAGCCGGGAAGCGAAAATACACATTCTTCTGTTCATATTGTGGTGAGGAGGGCCACTCAAAGGAAACCTGTGACAGTGAGAGCAACAAAGCTGAGTTGTTTGAGAATGTGATCATCATTCTGCAGGAGCTGACACATACAGAAAAGGAGAGGTCAAAAGAAGTCCCTAGCAGACACAATGACCTCTCTGGGCTTCTCGTAAGGTGCTAGACCCAGCCCTAAGTGAATCCTTTACTGTATTCAGATGGGAAAATGAGAGTGGGTAGACTTCTATCTGCATTAATTAATCCATTAATTGGCTTTATTTTGGACTGGAGAGGTCTTGGATACCACCAAAGTGGAGAGGATGGCCTGCCCTCTGTCCCTGCTAAGGGTCTGTTCTCTGCCTGTGTCCATTTCCTTGGTGACTTTATTCTTCTTATGAAAGAAGTGTTACTCTGTTAAACCTTCACAAAATGAAGGAATATACAAAAAATACAAATTACCTGAAACTCTCCATCCTTATATAAACATTGTCAGCCCTTTGATAAATGTCCTTCTAGATATTTCCCTATAACTGTGTACCCAGGTATGTATAGATAAAAGTGATCAAATGTAAGTGCTGTTCTATACTGTGTATTTTTCAGCAAACAAATATATGTTGTGGAGTTCTATGTCAATGAATATATACAAGCATCAAGTTCAATGTCTCTGTGTGTGATGTAACTTTTAGGAATATAGAAGAAAAAAAAAAGAACCAAATATAGAAGCTCTAATGGGGGTGGGGTCATATTGTGAAATGGAGTTTTTTACCAGCCTCATTACAGATGAGGAAAAGGGAAGCTGAAATGGGCTGAATATCTCCCTAAAAGCCCCTTATCACAACTGACCTGGTCCTAGGTCAGGGTCAAATCTGCACCCACTAGTTAATATCCCAATGCTTTCTTCCCTAATGCATCCTGAGAAAAGTGATCATGGACAAGGGTTGGGAGAAAAATGGGAAATGGGTATCTCAGGGGTTCCATTCCTGTTCACTTTGGGAAGGAGTGCTCTCCCTCCCCTGGGTAGATTCCTTAGACTGCTGCTACTGCTTCTTCTGGACAATACCTGGTGGCACCAATAAGACTGTCCTTTGGGCTGACACTACCCTATGCTTCTTCCCTCAGTACTGAGAAAGCAGCTACTCATCAGAATTTAGTACCAGGAACCTCAGCACCTCCCAAGCTTCCCCTGGCTACATTGTAGAGGACAGCAGCCCAAGGACTCTAAGCTAACCTTGTTCTGATCCAACAAATGGGAATACCCAAGGAAGGATGTAAAGGAATCTGGGTGCCAGGGAATATGAAAATACATGGGAATTAGAAAGCCCACATACTCTTTTTATTTTTTAGTGTTTATTTATTTTGAGTGGGGAGGGGCAGAGAGAGAACCCCAAGCAGGCTCTATGCTGTCAGCTCAGAGCTTAACATGGGGCTTGATTTCATGTACCAAGAGAGGCAGATGCTTAACCTACTAAGCCACCCAGGCACCCCTCCATATACCCTTTTAGAACTGAGGACATCAATAGGAAAGAGAGATCACGGAAGGACCTTCCTGGACACCTTTTCCTGCCCCATCTCATGGCCTCACATTGGAGAGTGATAAAAATGACCCTCTGTGCATAAAGGTCTTCCTGTTCTTTGTAGGTATATCAGTTCCTATCCTTGTGAGCAAGACAAGTTTGATAGGGGATGTTTTAATTTAAATCAGGGGATAGAGTGGAATGAATAGACCTGAGGGGGTTTGTGAGGAAGGAAATATGGCTGAGAGGGCAGAGTGTGGCACGGTGGAAGGTAGTATGTGGAGGAGAAGAAGCATAGAGCTGTAGAGATTGGGGGGAGGAGAAGACAGGGAGAGGAGGAGAGGGCACCTTGACTGGGCAGGGGATTCACATCTAGACTGGTAGGAATGGCAGACTCTGGAGGTTTCACACAGAACCCTGGGCTGTGTGGTCCTGAGGGAAGAAGGGTATTGGGGCTCTAATTATGCTAGCAGTTAATGGCCCCTCAACAGGGACAAAGGGGTGCAGGCTCAAGCCTCTGGGGAGGGGTAGAAGCCAGGCACTGCAAGAAGCCCACTGCAGCTTTCCCCGGACTGCCATACCCAGACCCTGCCATGAAGTGCTTCTCCTTTCAGAATCATCCCCATCAGCTCCTCCCTAGCTTCTTGCTCCTGCTTCTTCCCTGACCCCTTAATCTGACCTTTCAACCCACCTCTCCTCTCCCCCAGCCACACACTCTCTCTCTATGGACGGGTGTGGAGGCTCAGCCTCCTGTGCTCTGCCAGCACCCCTCCCCTCCCCTTAGCACCCTGTGTTTGCCTTCAGCTTCACCTCCTTAACCCCATGGCCAGAAGGAGACTGGGAGGGCCCTTCTGCCTTGGACCCTCTAGCTGAGAACTGGCCAGGAGCAAAGGCTCATGAGGCTCACTTCTTGCATCCTTCTGGGACAATTCTGGGCCCCTGGTAGCCACCTCCATCTCTCTAGCATCAAAAGAGACCCCTATCCCCTGAGTTCCACTCAGGCCCCCAAAGTCATAGGGGCCCACCAACATTCCCTGACTCTTGGTTTATAGTCTTTTATTCCTCCCTACTCTTCTCTAAATCTACCCTTGGAAGGGATCTGCCCATTTATCTATCCTAGATTAACATGTCCTTTCTTTTTCTGGTCACCTTTTCTCATTTTTACTCTATAAATGCTTGTTGAATAATTTACCCAAATAAACAGTTTATGCTGTCATAATTTCTTTCTGGGACCAGGTAGGGTAAAAAGAAAAATAAATACAACACCTACCACTGCCCTCCTTTTCACTGGCCTTAGCTTGGGAGTTCAGTACAGACAACTACTTTGTAAAACTGTTCTGATTAATCCCCATTACTTCCTTCCCTCATCATCTTCTTTGTCCTGTAAACTTAAAATTGTCTGAGTTTTTATTTCACCAAAATGACACAAACCTGATCCTTTATTTTACTTTGTGTAGCATTTGCTTTTCCAGTATTCAGGACATATGTATCTTCCCTAAGGGACCTGGGAATTCAGATCAAACTAATGGGGTTAACCAAAATAAGGCTTTTAGAGAATTTTGTGCCTGGTAGCCTTTATTTGAGATTATTTTTCGCCTTCTCCCTTCACTCTCATGAATTGTTAAGAGATGAAATGTGTCTTTTGTCAGGAGAAACTAGCCTTTGCATGACCTTCTTGTGCATTATCCCTCTTCTTCTAGATACTATTTTCCCTTGCTTTCTATGACACCCCTGTCTCACAGTTTCCCTCAGATCTTTTCGGTGCCTACCTCTCAGTCTCTTTTGTTAAATTTTCTTTCTCTTCCTGATCCTTTCATAACAGCAATTGTTGGAGAAATGAAAAAAGTACTGCGCCAAAGATGGCCGACGGGACTAAAACAAGCTCTGGTCTCTAGCTTAGAGACCCTTCTTCTGGGTTCTTCTTGCCCTGTTTGCTGCGCACACGAAAACCCACCACAGATATGGAAGCTGACAACTATAAATTACCCTTCCCACTTGCATTTGGCACTAAGATCTTTGGAGAAACCGTCTCCTCTGAGCCCTCCGGTGTTAACTAAATCTCTGATCCACCAAGATCTCCGAGTGCTGCTTGGTTTTTCTGCCACCGTTCCAGCCTGGTTCCATAACATATTTGGTTCCCTGACTGAGAAACCCAACCGCTCTGGCCCATTGTTGCCACTGGTTTGGAAGAATGGCTAGGCTGTGAGGGAGCAAGCAGCAAGGAATCATAAAGGAGAAGGCGTGTCCTGACTGAATTTCAGCAGTCCCCTGTTTAGTCGCCTGGGGCTGGCCCTGTTCTGTCGTTCCTGCTGGACTCAAAGAGACCTGGTAGGTGAGGACCTGGACCTGAAGTGAGAACCGGTAAGGCTGGGGCACCAAAGTAGTCAGGCCCAACCAAAAGGGTGGAAGGGGGGGACCTGATCACTTCCCGGAGACCTTAGTGGTCTCACAGGTAGAAAATCTTACAGGAGGGAATGTAATAGACTCTGGTGTGTGTGTGTGTGTGTGTGTGTGTGTGTGTGTGTGTGAATGTGCAGCTTGGCCAGGCTTGCCACTTGAGTTCGAGTTTGTGGCTCCACGGACGGGCACCCTTAAGGTCCCAAAATTCTATGGAGTCTGAGTGGGATCTCCTGCGTCTCAGTGAAAAGCATACGGTCCAGGGTGGCATCAGATTAGACTCCGATCACAAGTCACAAAGCTGAGTCTGCTACGGCCAAGTCTCACCTAAAGTTTCCCTTGGGAAGACGACCAATGGAGTATCTGATCCGTCCTGAGGGCATCTGAGGGGATACCCTCCCTTTGTCTGTTGGTCGTGTCTGTCACCAAACACGAGAAAGGAATTAATAATGGGATCAAAACAGAGTAAGCCTACAATTTTAGAGGTCACGCTCAAAAATTTTAAAAAGGGATTTTCAGGCAATTACAGGGTGAAAATGACACCCAGGAAGTTAAGGACCTTTTGTGAACTAGAATGGCCCATATTGAATGTAGGATGGCTCCCGGAACAGACATTAGATGCTCAAGTAGTGCAGCGGGTTTGGCTGATAATCAATGGGAACCCAGGTCACCCTGATAAATTTCCATACATCGACTCCTGACTTGAAATTGCCTGAAATCCTCTGTCTTAGGTGCGACTCACCCATAGCAAGCAGAGTCAGGCAAAGGGTTTAGCAGCTTTACCCGGAGATTCACCGAGGGAGCCAAAGAAGAAACTCACCACTCCCCTAGTGTTTGCAGGACACCTGGAGGAAGATCCCGTCTTTCTGCCACCTTATGACTCACCAGGCTCCCTCCCCCATGCCGCTGAGCTTGAAACTCCTCCCCCGTCTGTCTCTCCTCTGCTGCCACTGCTGCCCATCTCTCCTCACCTCCTGCATCCAGAGAACCCTCCCCGGGAGACAAGGGCCAGCAGCCAGACTGCACCTCAGACCCAGACCTAATGCTCTCCAAATGCCTGTAAGGGAGACAAGAGAGCCTGAAAGACAGAATGAGGATGGAACAGTCCAGCCAGCCTTTCCATGATGTATTATCAACCTTTCTCTACAACCAACCTCCTCAACTGGAAACACAACACTCCATCATACTCTGAAAAGCCACAAGCAATGGTCAACTTGATGGAGTCCCTCTTCCAGACCCACCGACTGACTTGGGAAGATAGTCAACAGTTACTCCGTACTCTGTTTAATACAGAAGAGAGAAGAAGAATGAGAGAAACATGACAGTATCTAGAAGATCACACACCTCCGGGGATCAATGATCCTGCTGTCTGGCTCAAGCTGCTGTGCCTGAAGAACACCCAACATGGGATTTCACCACAGAAGGACAAGCCCACATCCGATGATACCAGGAAGCCCTCCTTGGGGGAATCCAAGCTGGAGCCAAAAAGCCCATGAACATGACTAAAATATCATCAGAAGAAAATTCCAGAAGTTGGAGGGCTTTGCCAGGATGAATATCAATCATCTGATAGAGGTTGCCAGTAAAGTTTCATGAAAAGAGCAGTCGCAGCTAAAAGAGAAGCAGAGAGAAGACTAAAAAAGAAGGCCACCTTTCTCGCAGCAGCACTAAAAGAAACAGACGCTGTGAAGATGGGAAGACCCCAACCACCAAAAGGGGGGAAGACCAGAGCCCCTTAGCAAGGGACCAATGTGCATACTGCAAACAGAAGGGACCCTGGAAGAATGAATGTCCAAATTGGAAGGGCCTCTCAAAGCCCTGCTGATATCGGGAAGAACCTCGAAGCGAGAACCTCATTGGTCTGGCCGGGATAGAATCAGACTGAGGGGGACAGGGCTCTTTCTCTCTTGGCCCCCATTAAATGAAAGTAGGGGGCCAAACAATAAATTTCATTGTTGACACTGGAGCTGAACACTCAGTTGTTACTTCCCTGGTGGCGCCCTTCAGCCAAAAGATGGAAACCATACTTGGGGCTACTGGGACACAGTGATGCAGCCCTTCTGTCAAGCTCGACAATGTGAACCTGGGGGTCACAAGGTCCGGCATGAGTTCCTCTACTTACCTGACTGCCCAATTCCTCTCCTGGGCCAAGGATCTGCTCTCCAAACTTGGGGACCAGATAACTTTTGAACCCACTGGACACATTAGCCTCCAGTTAAACTCAAGGCAGAAGGATACCCTGGTCGTGGCGATTACCCTGTCAAGGGAAGAAGAATGGAGACTATTCTGTGCCCAGGCCCTACCCTGTAGCCCCTCAGAGTTCAGGCTTACATTCCCCTCTGTATGGGCTGAAGATAACCCACCTGGACTAGCTTGGAACTGGACCCCATCATTGTTGACCTGATCCTTGGAACCCAACCTTGGAGACAAAGGCAGTACTCCCTTCCACTCGAGGCTAGAATGGGTATACAAGAGCACCTGACCAAGCTCAGAGAAGCAGGTATTCTAACTGTGTACCAATCGGCTTGGAATACCCCACTCATGCCAGTCAAGAA
Source organism: Panthera onca (assembly GCF_046562875.1). NCBI lineage: Eukaryota > Metazoa > Chordata > Mammalia > Carnivora > Felidae > Panthera > Panthera onca. The sequence continues at coordinate 44,904,506 of NC_138357.1, read as the reverse complement.
GCCAGGAGGAGGATACCAACCAGTACAGGATTTGAGGGCCATTAACAAAGTGTTTCCTTACACCCAGTGGTTCTGAACCCATATACACTCCTCAGCCAAATTCCGGGGTCAGCCAGATGGTTTACATGCCTCGACTTAAAGGATGCTTTCTTCTGCCTCCGCCTGGCTCCTCAAAGTCAACAGCCATTGTTTGCCTTTGAATGGACTGAGCCCATTACAGGGCGCCAGATGCAGCTGACCTGGACACAACTTCCCCAAGGCTTCAAGAACTTGCCCACTCTTTTTGGGGAAGTACTAGCTGCTGACCTCATCGACTTTCTGAGGGAAACCACAGGGTGTGTCCTCCTCCAATATGTAGACGACCTCCTCCTTGCCAGCGACACCCAAGAAAACTGTATGAAAGGTACCAAGGCCCTCCTGCAGCTCCTATCCTACTCAGGGTACCAAGCCTCTTGGAAAAAGGCATAGATTTTTCAGCAGCACGTCTGGTACTTAGGCTTCCTCCTCAAAAAAGGAAAAAGAGAACTAGGACCAGAAAGGAAAAATGTTATCACCACACTGCCACAGCTCCCCCCCAAAAATGGGGCTTGCATGAATTTTTAGGGGTCGCAGGGTTCTGTCGCATTTGGATTCCCAGATTCTCAGCCATAGTGAAGCCCTTCTATGACCTCTTGGGAGGGCCAGACTGGGAGTCCCTCGCATGAACTGAGGACGCAAGGGCTGCTTTCACAGAAATAAAGCTGGCTCTGGGACGAGCCCCAGCCCTGGGTTTGCCTGACATAGAAAGGCCCTTTAACCTCTTCGTACATCAAAGGACAAAATAGCCCTTGGAGTGCTCACTCAGAGCATGGGGCCTTGACAATGGCCAGTAGCCTACCTGTCAAAAAAAAAAACTTGATCCTGTGGCTGCAGGATGGCCACCGTGCCTCAGAGCACTAGCAGCCACAGTCCTGCTCATCAAGGAGGCAGACAAACTCACACTGGGACAAACACTTAATGTTAAGGTCCCACATGCAGTCATGTCCCTCATGAGCACCCAAGGATATCGTTTCCTCTCCAATTCTTGGCTGACACAATACCAAGGCCTTCTCTATGAAAACCCAAGGGTCACTCTCGAAACAGTAAGAACACTAAACCCGGTCACCTTCCTTCCCATGGAAGAAGGAGAACCTGACCATGACTGTTCCAAAGTAGTGGATGAAGTCCATGCCAGCTGCCTGGACCTCCAAGACCAGGCTATAACAAGTCCAGAGATCATCCTGTTCAGCGATGGGAGCATCTATTTATAAGAGGGCAGCCGAAGAGCAGAATATGCGGTAACCACAACAACCGAAGTTCTGTAAGCCAAGGCATTGCCAGAAGGATGGTTGGCAGAATGAGCTGAACTGTATGCCTTAACCTGAGCCCTCATCCTTAGCAAAGGTAAACGAGTTAACATCTATACTGATTCTCGGTATGCCTTCACTACTGTGCATGTACACAGGGCCATCTATAAAGAAAGAGGCCTCCTTACTGCTGCAGGGAAAACTATCAAAAAACAAGGAAGAAATACTAAAGCTTCTTGAGGCCATATGGCTGCCAGACAAGGTAGCTATCCTACACTGTAAGGGACATCAGAAAGGAGACGACCCCATAACTCAAAAAACTCATCTGTGAAAGGCCATATTTCATTCTTTCTCATTGCCATGTAGTACTCCATTGTGTATATAAACCACAATTTCTTTCTCCATTCATCAGTTGATGGACATTTAGGCTCTTTCCATAATTTGGCTATTGTTGAAAGTGCTGCTATAAACATTGGGGTACAGGTGCCCCTATGCATCAGCACTCCTGTATCCCTTGGGTAAATTCCTAGCAGTGCTATTGCTGGGCCATAGGGTAGCTCTATTTTTAATTTTTTGAGGAACCTCCACACTGTTTTCCAGAGCAGCTGCACCAGTTTGCATTCTATGCTAAGTGAAATAAGTCATACAGAGAAAGACAGATACCATATGTCTTCACTCTTATGTGGATCCTGAGTAACTTAACAGAAGACCATGGGGGAGGGGAAGGAAAAAAAAAAAAAAGAGGTTAGAGAGGGAGGAAGCCAAAACATAAGAGAGTCTTAAAAACTGAGAACAAACTGAGGGTTGATGGGGGGTGGGAGGGAAGGGAGGGTGGGTGATGGGTATTGAGGAGGGCACCTGTTGGGATGAACACTGGGTGTTGTATGGAAACCAATTTGACAATAAATTTCATATTTAAAAAAAATCGACTGGACGACAAAAGAGCCAGAGCAGCCATGGTGACCTAGGAGAAGCTCCTACCTAAACTATGACTCTTGCACCCCAGAGAGAAGCCTCCCCGCCCCTGTACACAAATGAGGAAAGAAGTTGGGCTTCGATAGAAGGGGGCACAGTAAGCAAAGAGGGGTGGTGGGTCATGCCAAATGGGCACATCTTTGTCCTGTCGTCTATGGGAAAACACCTAGTGAAGGAATATCACCAACTCACGCACCTAGGGAAAACTGCACTGGAGGCCCTTCTCAAAAAGAACTACTATATCAGCCAGCTACTGGAATTATGCCGAGCTGTCAGTGAACAATGTGTAACGTGTGCCAAAAACAATTATCCGTCTGCCCCACGCCCCACCCCCCGCACACAAAGGATGGGGGCCGCCCATTTCGAAGACATAGAGGTGGACTTTACTGACATACAACCAAATAAAGGATTCAGCCCTTAAAATTTCAGGTATCACCCCATAGTTCCATCACTCCAGAGGTAAGAAGGCCAACTCAGAAGAACCCACCACCTGGCAAAGTGATCCAGATCCAGTCAACCTGCTTAAACTGACCCTCAAAAAGACACTGGCCCCTGAGACCTTCAGCCCTACTCCAGCTGAACCCTGAAAGCTGGCTGGCCTGCGCGGCAGAAGCTTGAAGAATCAATGCGTGAACCTAGCCCAGGGGTTTGGATGCAACTCTGCCAGCCCTTGCCCCTTACTGGTGTCATAGCCCTGATTTTACTTCATACTGTTGGGCTGATAGAGACTGCACCAACAAGCTGGACATGGGACAAAAGATACATGCCGGGTCTCACATACCTCCTCTGGATGGGAGGATTATTAAGTATCGCCTGTATACTATGATAACCTCTCTCACCCTCACATCTGCTGCTTACCCACTTTGCCCCCAGGATTATTATATGCCAATAAGGGGGTCAAGGGCATTCAACACCTTCACCTCCCTCCACAAAGATTGCTACAAGGGAAAAACACCCACTCCCTGTCAGTCACCCGGTGCCCCAAGGGCTAAGTATTGGACCATAGAGATAATCCAAAATGTCAGGAACCCATGTCACAACAAGGGCCTCCAGAGAGGGAAGCGAGCTTGCTACACTTACCTTCCTCAATGGGGGATCTCAGACGGAGGAGGGGTGCAAGACAGTGCCCTTCAAAAAGTTATAAAGGATACCCAGGATAGGTATACAAGCCATAAAGGTGACCACTCCCCTGGCAGCCTACCAGGGTTTGAACCTTTCAGCCCTCAATCAGATGCTTACCAATTCCCCACTCCAGCGTTAGGCCAACACTACTCTACAAGTCTTCCATAAAACAGATAATCACACCCAAACCTGCTGGATGTGTTTGCCCCTCAGCCCGAGGGCTTACTTAGCCACTCCCATCTCTTTGATCTGGGAAGCTCCTGAAAATCTCAAAACCAAAATTTCTGTCTTAATTGGACCCCTGGCCACTGGGATCCATCTCATAAATGCCAACAATCCAATCGGTACGGTTCCTGAAGGTATGAATGGTACCTCTCTATGCAGAAGAAATATAACCTTAAAGAGGAATACAACCTTGTGCTCAACCCCTGGGGTGTTCTATCTGTGTTCTAATTTGGCCTACCGATGCTTAGAGGCCAACTGGACTCAGACATGTTATTCTGTCTTCCTAACCCCAGAGATATCCGTATACACTGAAGATCAGTTCCTAACAGCCTTTAGCCCCAAGTCCTGGGCTAAACTGGCAGTCCTGCTACCTGTTCTGATAGGAGCAGGAATTGCAACAAGAATAGGAACTGGAATAGGGGGCACAGGTTCATCCGTAGGACTATACCATAGACTATCTCAAGAGCTAAATGAAGACATGGAACAGGTGGCAGATTCTCTGGTAACCTTACAAAGCCAAATAAACTCTCTGGCGGCAGTGACCCTCCAAAATAGGCGAGCCCTCGACCTCCCCACTTCAGAAAAAGGAGGGACATTAATCTTTCTGTGGGAGGAATGTTGTTATTTCGTAAACCAGTCAGGAATAGTTACAACTAAGGTTAAGGAACTCAGGGAAAGAATTCAATGTAGACCACAGGAAAGTATCAATCAATGGAAAGGATGGGATCTCATAGATTGGGTATTCTGGCTTCCTGCTCTGGCGGGGCCCCTTCTCTCCATAATTTTACTTGTATCCATCGGCCCTTGTATACTGAATGCTGTGGTACGTTTTGTTGAAAACACTGTTGCTCGCCAAACTAGAGCATGTACCTTAGCCTTTCGAAAGCACCAACCTGTAAAACTAAAAGGTGATGCCTACCAAAAGGTTTTTTTTAAGAGGCATCAAAGCGGGGTAATGTTGGAGAAATGAATAAAGTACTGCGCCAAAGATGGCCGACAGGACTAAAACAAGCTCTGGTCTCTAGCTTAGAGACCCCTCTTCTGGGTTTTTCTTGCTCTGTGTGCACACGAAAACCCACCACAGATATGGAAGCTGACAAGTATAAATTACCCTTCCCACTTACATTTGGCGCTCAGATCTTTGGAGAAATGGTCTCCTCTGAGCCCGCCAGTGTTAAATAAATCTCCGATCCACCAAGATCTCCGAGTGCCGCTTGCTTTTTCCACCAGCGTTCCAGCCTGGTTCTGTAACACAATAAATAAAACTACCACAACCGTGATTTATTGACAGATTATTAGGTGCCAGGCACCCTAATGCCAAGCCATTTATATGTACTAGCTCTTTAATCTTACAGTAATCCCATTAGATAGCTATTGCTATTACTTTCCATTTCTAATTTACTATTGACATTAATTCAATTACTATTAATTGCCATCTATTTCAGATGAGGAAAGAGGCTGGAAAATTAGGAAACTACTGAGGGTCATGCAGCTAATTAGTGGTGGAGTCAGAGATGAGATGCCTGGCTGACTGACTCCAAAGCCAGTGCTCCTTACTCCTTAGTTCCCATACACAGCACTCTATGATGTAGGTGCTATGACTATCTGCACATGATGCATGAGAAGACCGAGGTCTATACATATGAAGTGGTTAGCCAAAAGTAGTAAGAGCAGTGGTGTGTGTCACACACAAGGATGGAATCTTCTAAGGAACATTTGGAGGCTTTTCTACCTTTTTTTTTTCTCTCCCACTGTATTGCAGCTAGAACTCCAGCTGCCTGGCAACCACCCCCTCCCCTGTCTTCAGTTGCATTATCATACTCCATTCAAGCATGGTGGTGGTATTTCCCTCTAGGCCTTAGGTGAAAACAGTTGTGAATTTAACATATGTAAGAGGAGATAGCAGCAGAAATCAGTGGGGGAGGGATTAATTGTACAATTAATGGTGCTAGGGGAACTTCATTACTCAATTGGGAAAAAAAAGATCAGTTTGCTTTCTCCCATGACACTGAATATGAATCCAGATTAATTTGATAAATAAATGTAGATTTTATGCAAATGTGTACTAATTATGAAATAATATATTTTGTTGTTATGAAAGGAATAAAAAGAATGAAATGTTCAAAAGCAACCCCTCTTTCTGAGATAGAGAGAGAAAGAGAGGAGAGAGAGAGGGGGAGGGGCAGAGGGAGAAAGAGACAATCTTAGGCAGGCTTCACCCCTAGTACAGAGCCCAAAGGGGGCTCAATTTCATGACCCTGAGATCATGAGCTGAGCCGAAATCAAGAGTCAGAGGCTTAACCGACTGAGCAACCCAGGTGTCCCAAAAAGCAACTCCTCTTAAAACTGCAAGAAAATACATATTAAATCTCTGGATTGGAGAGAGGTTTTAATCCATGTTTAAGAGTGATGAAAGAAATGATAAAGGAAAGAACAATAACTCAGAAGACAGCATTAACAGAAATAAAAAAGAAATACCAAGCTATAAGTACTGACAACAAATAAGGAAAATCATAATAACAGCAATGTTCTATAGTGTTTTGATAGGTAACATTTGTTGAAGTCTTACAAAGTGCCAGGCATATTCTAAGAGCTCCACATGGCTTCATTTCATTCTCACAATAAAACCTGAGATAGATCCTAATATTATCTCCAGGTTCAAAAGCATTCTTATGTAAAGGGGAAAAAATGAGACTATGCATAAAATGTAAATATGCACCTTAACAAATTATTATAAAGCAAACCACCATAGAGATCAAGAAATAGAATATTGCCAGATTTCCTGAAGTCCCTGAGTCCCTGCCCATCAAACCACACTCATGACAGTTATATCTAATATTTTCTTTCTTTTCTTTAGAGCTTTACCACTCAAATAGGAATCCCCAAACACCATTGTTTTGTTCTAGAACTTTATATAAATAGAACTATAGGGGCGCCTGGGTGGCGCAGTCGGTTAAGCGTCCGACTTCAGCCAGGTCACGATCTCGCGGTCTGTGAGTTCGAGCCCCGCGTCAGGCTCTGGGCTGATGGCTCGGAGCCTGGAGCCTGTTTCCGATTCTGTGTCTCCCTCTCTCTCTGCCCCTCCCCCGTTCATGCTCTGTCTCTCTCTGTCCCAAAAATAAATAAAAAAAATTAAAAAAAAATAAATAAATAAATAGAACTATAATGCATGTATCCTATATCTGGCTCATTTCCTTTATGATTAGGTTTTTGAGATTCACCTTCTTTGCATGTAGCATTAGCTCATTTTCAGCCTTGCATTACAGCATTCCATTCTATGAGTTTACAAGACATTATCTATCCATTCCACTGTTGATGGACATTTGGGTTGTTTCTGGTTTGGGACAATTATGAAAAATGTTTCTATGAACATCTTGTTTCTGCCTCCTGGTGCACATGTGCAAACATAGGGTATCTACCTAGTGTAGAGGCTACTTTAGGCAATGGGCTTGAACAATGGAAACTTGAGCAAGTCAAAAGGGCCCACAGCAACCACTAGAGCTGAATGAAAACAGACTTATTAAGTTACCCACCTTGACATAGCCATAGGCCCCAACTGACCAATTACAATCAGGCACAGTTCTTAAGATTACCAAAAAAGGGAAAATTCCATACATATCCATACTTCCTGACTCTTTCCTATAATGGTGGCCCTTTACTACAGTCTCTTTGCAGACAGTCTCTCCTTTGCTGTCCTGCCCTCTCTTCCCTTGTGGTGTACTCTATAAATTTCTATCTCTTTTGTTCTGCCTTGGGTGAACTCTTTCACTGCCTAAACCACTGGCTCCCACCAGATCACAGCGCCCCACCCCTAAGAGTGGAATCTGGCTCATAAATTATGTATACTTTCAACTTTACTAGAGATTGCCAAACTGTCTACCAAAGTTGTACCAACTGCCACTTCCACCATCAGTGTTTAAGAGTTCTTGTTGCTCCAACTGCTGGTGGGAATGCAAACTGGTATAGCCACTCTGGAAAACAGTATGGAGGTTCTTTAAAAAATTAAAAATAGAATTACGCTATGACCCAGCAATTGTACTACTAGGTATTTATCCAAAGGATACATAAACACTGATTCAAAGGGGCACATGCACCACAATGTTTATAGCAGCACTATCAACAATAGCCAAATTATGGAAAGAGCCGAAGTGTCCATCGACTGATGAAAGGAGAAAGAAGATATGGTAAACACACACACACACACACACACACACACACACACACACACACACACTGGAGTAATAATCAGACATCAAAAGAATGAAATCTTGCCATTTGCTATGACATGGATGGAGCTACAGTGTATTATGCTAAGTGAAATGTCAGAAAAAGATAAATATCATGTGATTTTACTCATTTGTGGAATTTGAGTAAGGTAAAAACAGAGAAGAAGACAAACCATAAGAGACTCTTAAATACAGAGAACAGACTGAGGGTTGCTGGAGGGGTGTTGGGTGGGGGGATAGCCTGAACGGGTGATGGGCATTAGGGAGGGCACTTATTGGGATGAGCACTGGGTGTTATATGTAAGTGATGAATCACTAAATTCTACTCCTGAAATCATTATTATACTATATGTTAACTAACTTGGTTTAAAATAAAATTAAAAAAAAAATTAAAAAGTGTTTCTGTTACTCCATATATTCGCAAACACTTGGTATTGTCAATAAAGCTTTATAATTTTCACTTAAAGTTTCACACATCTGTTATTAAATTTAGTTCAAGGTACTTGATTTTGTATGCTTTTGTAAATGCAATATTTGTTTAAATTTCACTTTCTAAGTTCTTATTGAAGGTATATAGAAATATAACTGATCTTTTGATGTTAATTTTGTATGTTGATTTGCTAATCTCTCTTAATAATTATAAATTTTATCTTTACCTTCTTTCTGCATACATAAGCATAAAATAATGGTTTTACTTACTTTCCAATCCACATGAAAACTAGGAAGATTGAGAACAGATTAATCACTGCCAGGGTACAAGGATTGAGCAGAGGGTGTGAATATAAAGGGTTAGCAAAAGGAAGCACTTCTGAGATAACAGAGCAGTTTTATATCTTGAATGTGGTGGTTACACAAATGTATACATGGGATAAAACTGTACAGAGGGGCGCCTGGGTGGCTCAGTCGGTTAAGCGTCCAACTCTTAATTTTGGCTCAGGTCATGATCTCATGGTTCAAGACCCCCGCCCCACGTCAGGCTCTATGCTGACAGCACGGAACCTGCTTGGGATTCCCTCTCTCCCTCTCTGCCTGCCCCTCACCCCCCTCAAAATAAATAAACATTAATAAAACTGTAGGGGCATCTGGGTGGCTCAGTCTGTTAAGCCTCTGACTCTTGATTTCGGCTCAGGTCACAATCTCATGGTGTGTGAGATCGAACCCCTGGCTCAGGCTCTGTGCTGACAACGCAAACCTACTTGGATTCTCTCTCTTCCTCTCTCTTTCTCTGCCCATCCTCTGCTTGTGTGCTCTCTTTCTCTCTCTCAAAATAAATAAACATTAAAAAACTGTATAGAATTACATACACATACAAATAAATGCATGTAAAAAATGGTGAAAACTGAATAAGGTCTATGGTCCAGTTACTATTGTACCAATATCAATTCTCTGGATTTGATATTGTGCTACAATGACATAAGATACCACCATTGGGAGAAGTTTGGTAACAGGTACACGGGCCTCTATGAATTTCTTTTGCAATTTCTTGTGAATCTATAATTATTTAAAAACCACATGGTTTTTATTTTTTTTATTTTTTTTTAACATTTATTTATTTATTTATTTTTTATTTTTTAATATATGAAATTTACTGTCAAATTGGTTTCCATACAACACCCAGTGCTCATCCCAAAAGGTGCCCTCCTCAATACCCATCACCCACCCTGCCCTCCCTCCCACCCCCCATCAACCCTCAGTTTGTTCTCAGTTTTTAACAGTCTCTTATGCTTTGGCTCTCTCCCACTCTAACCTCTTTTTTTTTTTTTTTCCTTCCCCTCCCCCATGGGTTTCTGTTACGTTTCTCAGGATCCACATAAGAGTGAAACCATATGGTATCTGCAAATGACACATCGGACAAAGGGCTAGTATCCAAAATCTATAAAAAACTACATGGTTTTTAAAGAGCTACTACGGGTGTCCAGAGTTTCAAAAAGTAGCCTTGGTAAATTTAATTATTAGAATCATTCTGCTGGTTGCTTTCCATGCATAGCTGGAGTAGTTTAAAATTCCCCACCTCTTGGCAAGTTTTACAAACATGTGCTCAAAGGAAGTGTGCTAGTGCTTTTTTTAAAAATTCTGAGTTATTTTTATGATATATTTTAAAATAAAATTATATTCAGATGGTAAAAAGATATTACTAATATTTTTAGACCCTAAAGAGTTTTTGCTTATGTAGGTTACAGATCTACCAATATTTACTGTATTGGAAAACAAAAGTGAAATTAAAAATATTTATGAATTCATCAAAAATACCAATAAACCTACTACTTATTAACATAAATAATATATTTTATAAAATAACTATATTTTCCAAAATAAAAAATGATTTAGAAATGTTTTATATGTTTGAAAATCTCTTTAATGTCTGCCTTAATACAAGACAGTTAGATTCTCATATTTGCTTCTGCATTGTGATATGGTTGTTTTGGTTGAAGTATATGAAAAAAATCCAACCTTATGGAGATATGTAGTTGGAAAAAGCAGGATTTCCCAGACCTTTGGAAAGGTCTCAGGTGTCAGCTGTCCCTAGAGTCAGACCACACTTGGAGAATCGCAGTGCTGGAGATATTTACAAAGTAAATGTTAGAATGTCATCAATTTGAATTAAAATACTCTAAAACATATACACTCATGTAAATTCTCATTATATGCAATAGTTATGTTCAATAATATCACCACTAGCAGTGAGTTAACAAATACTGAGCTAGTGCTCCTAGTAAAAATGCAGAGTGAGGTCCCTGCAAACCCCTGGTCACATTCCCATCAACCAATCAATATATAACCTTGTTTCACTTGTGCTTCTGTTTAAAGACACCTTATTTTATATTTCTCAAAATAATGATTTATATGCAGCATTTATTTATAATAAAACACTAGCTGTAAAGGGTTAAACATTTTCCTGACCCTGAGTAACATGGCCTTAAATTTCTCTGGCTCTCAGCCTTACAACAACGTGTCTACTATGCTTTTTACAATTACATTGTTATCTCATGAATCCACAAATTTACCTGCTTTTCCACCTTTTCCATAGTTTCATCACACACAATAAATAATATTTTAGCACTTTCTGGAGCAGCATCACTTATAGATAAATTTCCTCTTTCCTTTTCTAGATGTACTGTACTGTTAATTCAATAAATTGAACTCACAGCCAACAACACTATAACTCATTCAAGAATGAAGCTTATCTGGTTACATGCATTTTCTCTGTAAGGCATATCACAGTCTTCTTGCTGTATCAGCTACTGATCCCTGTTCATTACCTTATATTCATTTTGGGATATGACATCTCAATTAATTTCTACTTCTCCACCCCCAAGTATTCCCATTATCTTAAGTGATTTCAAGTTTCACAATTTTACTCAGCTAATACCCTGGCCTCTTATTCCCTGATCATCTTGTCTCCAATGATCTTCTTCCATGGTCATGCCTTGAACTCTGTGATCACCTAGAATTTTCTTTACCCTTGAAACAATGAACTTTAGTCTACTACTATCTCTGCATCTCATTCCTTCTCTTATTCCCACTGCCCCAACATTGCAACCTTATTGAGACCTCCTTGGTCCCTCTACTTTTCTCACAGTATGTCTTCCCAATTCCTTGTTTATTTAGCATACGTATTAAAATCAATTGCTTCAACCTGTCTGACCAATATGCTCACCAAATCTTACCCACAAGACATCAGCTCTGAATCCATCCAAGAATTGTCTTCTCTATCTTATGCCATGGCTTCTAAGCACTGATGAAGAAAGTATTGTAGATATGACGATTAGAATCATACCATTTTTGTGATTTTCAACCAATAATACTGCCTGGAAATCCTCTCACAAAACTTTAGTCAGTTCCTGCCCTCATTTCTCACAACAGCTCTTCTGAATCGTCACTATCCTTGAGCCCAATACCTATCCCTGCTCTCAATATTCTCAGTAGACAGAATCAACTCTTATTTAACGGAGGAAAAATAAAACTAAGGGTATGAATTCAAGTCACCTCCTGGTCTAGAGTAAGTGGATAAGCCAAAGTGCCTCAGTCAACCAATTCTTGAGAGATCTATTGTTGTCCAACAAACCATCATATATTCTCTCAGATTCAATACATGGAAAGACTGAGTGAGAGGGTGGCTGACACCTATTTTAGAGGATAAAGTATCCCACTACCCCTGTGTCCAAGATGAGCCCCTCCAGTAGTGTTTTAGATATTATACCTTCCCTTCTGAGAAACCTAGTGCATCAGCCATCTCTTCTCTGTTCATATTTGAACTTCTTTAACTCTTTCCACATCAGCATATAAACATTCTCAAGTCTCTACCATCTTTAAAAAAAGTGCTACCTCAATCTTATGAGACCTTCCAGCTGCCATCTGACCTTTCCCTTTCCAAACTTATTGAAAGTATAACATGCATTTACAGTCTCCATTACTTCAATGCCAACATTCCAGACATACATTGGTGTGTAATAAACCACCCCACAACTTGGGGCTGAAAACAATAATCATTTTGTTATACTCATGATTGCATGGGTGAGAAATTTGGGCAAGGCTCACTGAACAACTCTCCTGCCCCACATGGCATCTACTGGAGTCATTCAGTGGTATCTAGCTGATGGCTAGGTTGATCTGGAGGGTCCAAGATGGTTTCCTTTATGCCTGGTGCCTTAGTGGGGATATCTGGAATGCTGGGCACAGCTGGGCTGTGCGCTCTCTCTCTCTCTCTCTCTCTCTCTCTCTCTCCATATGTTCTCACGATCTCTCCATCAGGGTGATCAGAATTCTTACATGATTGCTTAGGGCTCCAAAAGACCAAGGCAAAAGTTTCAAGGCCTCTTATGACCTACCTTTGGAAGTCAAGCATCATTATTTCCCTGCAATCTAGCAGTTAAACTTATTTACAGGGACCACCTAATTCAAGAATAGGGGACAACACAGGGGCATGATTATTGGAAGGAATGGTCAATAGGAGCCACATGTTAAAATCTATCATAGTTGTGCACTCCTCAACAACTGCACTCGGGCAACACTCCTTGTCACTCCACTGTAATCACAATCTCTGAGGTAAAGACCTCTTAGTTGTTAAATCCAATGCATACTGCTCAGTGCTTGCTTTGCTTGCTTTTTCTGCTGAATTGGGCCCTATTAACCACTAACTACTTCATGAAACTCTCCTACTGTGGCTTTTATATACCACATTTTTTGGTTTGCCCTTAATTTTTTTGGCTGTTTCTCCGTCTCCTAAAGTGACTCATGTCTTATGCTCTCCCCTTAACTACTGGGCTTTGTTATCAATTATCTTCTCACTCTGCATATATTATCTAGTTATATCCTCTACACCTATGGCCTTATCTATCACTTATCTACTGAGGATTCCTCAATATAAATCTCCATCCCAGATCTCTCTCCAGTCTTCCAGACTCAGATGTACTTTGACTTGGATGGTACCTCAAATGTGGCCAAACATGAATTCATCTTCTCCTCTAAACTTGCTCTATTTCTTATAGCCCCTATCCTATATTGACCATCCTTCCAGAAAGCCAAGGCAAAAACGTGGAAGTCATCCTTAAGTCTACTCTCTCTCAAATCCTCCCTCATATATTTTGTTATAAATCCATGACCATTCAGCATGCTATGAAGCTGCTCAATTTACCCACCCGTCTTCATCCCAGATATCAGGTCTGGCAGAGGACTGAGGGGTCTTAGCCTGTTCTAATGATCTATAAGTTGTACAGAAATTATGGTTTACTGTAATAAACTCAAATGACGTTTTTTAAATTTTTTTTAATTTTATTTTTAAGTAATCTCCACACCCAACATGGGGCTTGAACTCTAAAGTGTCACATGCTCTACCAACTAAGCCACTCAGACACCCCTCAAATATTGTTTTTTAAAAGAAGAGGTGACCAAGAGATATCAAGATAGGTGATATTTAAAGAGTAAAGCTCCTCATGGAAAGAAGCACTCAGATGGGTGGCAACAGGATTCTACCTGTTCACAATGAAATTATTTTGGCTCATGGGAAATCCCAGCTTGGGGCTTGTGAAGCTTCTCCTGAACCTGTTATCCTGAAACTTCATCACATTTAGCTTATCTAGTTATAAAAACTTATTTTATCAAGCCACATCATCAGGAATTAACATCAGATACTGGGTACAATTTCTTGCTACCTCACCAGAAAGTTCTTGCTATAGTGGCTACAGGTTATATAAAAGTGACCACACAGTTTCTGGCTTCCACTATTAAATGACAAAGTAGCTTAAGAAATCCATCTTCTCTGAAATGTAACAACAATACACTCTGGACAAAATGGTAAAAAACAACTACATGAAAGTACTGACAAACAACCCAAAGCAGGCAGCAACTGGAAGAGAGCCTGTACTTAAAAGATAAGGTTAGAACTATGTGAGATTCCAATTTTTTAAGGGTTTTGGCCATAGGGCAGGCCTCAATCAGTGGGTGAAACTGAATCTTAACCAGAAGGCAGAATTCAGTATTTCAGCAGCCGGGATAAAATCCTGGAATAGAGAGATCCTGACAGGTGTAGCCCTAAATTCTTTGTATAAATTCTATCCAAATCTCTGGACGACCTGTGAACCATGCATGCATGGGGCAGTCTCCAAACAGCCCCTAAAGCTAAAAGAACTGAATAAAAATTTCAGCTGTTGTTTAACACCAGGGAGACTGAATATGGAATTTGAGTTCAGTCAATTTAACTGCCTGCTAAGACAAACAAAAATCAATACTCTTCAGGGGAACATAATGGAATCCAGAATCTCTACAACATGTCTTCTACAATGTCTAGGAGAAATTTCAAAATGATTGGATATATCAGAAACAGAAAATGTGACCATACTGAAGAAAAAGGACAATCAATGAAGACTGGCCCTAAGACAATCTAGATGTTGGAATTAGCAGGAATTTTTATGCAGCTATTATAACTATGCCCAAGGACATAGTGGAAAATATGCTCATAATGAATAATGACCAGTTGCATTCCATCCAGGTAAAGATCACCAGCCTGCAGATATGGGCAACTGGCTCAAGTTCTAGAGGAAACATGACAAGCCTGGCCAGGAGCTACAGTACCCACTGACATCACCTTAGTTCAGATTCTCATTGTTTTTCATGTAGACTATTAATATGGTACCAGAAATCATCTCTCTGCTTCTGGTTGCTATTTAGTATGACCTCTACACCAACATAAAAAAACACACACAGATTCTAAATACATCTACACTGATTCCAGAAATAAGTTTTAAAACATGACTTTAATCAGGACTTTGATTGTAAAGGAAAGAAATGCAACTTTAATTTGAACAAAAAAGGAAGTTTCTTGCAATTCTCATATAATTATAGGAAGGACATGGATGCAGGAGGGCCTCAAGGACAAGCAAGACCAGAGACTTGAGCACCAGTAGGAATCTACTGCTCATCCTGCATGCTGAGTGCATTCTCTCAGGCAAGCTTCCTCCCTGTGGCTGCTAAAGGGGATATGAGCAGTTCCTGGCCACACATACCCCAGTTATACCACAAAAGTGGGACACAATATTTTCCCCCATTTAAGTTTTAAAAAAAGTTGAAGAGAAGGATTCTGAATGTTCTGATCTAGATCACATGCCCATATATCAAACCAATCAAATCAACTACTATGATTACAAGCCCCCACTAGAACTACATGGCTGGACAGGAAAGAAGCAGCACTCCCCGCCCCCAAAATAGAGTGTTGTTTTTTTTTTTCCAAGGTAAGCAAAAGACACTGGGAAAACAATAATGATCTATCAGGTATCCTGTATTCTCTGTTTCAGTTAGTGGTAACACCATCTTCCATGCAATCACTCATGGCAGAGTACTGGGATTTCTCTTACAGTAGTGACTACTAGTTGTCTCCAGTATCTGTTATCCCATTTCCTCCACAAAGCATTCTGCTGCTTGGAACATGAATGTGATGGCTGGAGCTCTATTTTGTATCATGAGGGCAAGTATTACACTGTGGAGATGATAGGACATTAAGCCTTTCAGGGTTTAACATGAAATAGAAATGAAGTTCTATCCTGTTTAATCCAGTTATTTTGGATGTCAGATAACTCATAGCTGAAACTAATCCTAACTGACAACCCCCCCACTCCCCAATGTAATCAAGGCAAAATAATCTAGAAATTAAGAGTAGCATGCAGTGAACCAGGTTAGAGTACCTTAGAGCCAACTACCTATGCTTGAATCTATGCTCTGTAGCTTCCTAGCTCTGTGATCCCCAGCAAATTGCTTTATCTCTCTATACCTTGGCTTCCTCATATATAAAATGAGGTTAGTAACATTATCTATACCATAGATTGGTTGTGGGAATTGTGGAAGATAATTCAAATGAGCACTGAGAATAATGCCTAGCACATAATAAGCACTTAATGAGTGTTAACTACCATTTTCAGTGCCTGCTAATTTTACCTACTAAAGATGTTAAAAGACAGTCTCTACCTTCACTGCTCAAGTGCCACATTATTCCACTCCAGTGAGTCCTGACTCCAGTCCAATTCTTCCACAGCATTCTCCACAATGCCTCAGCCTGGCCTATCTAGAACACTCCAATCTGTCCAGGTTACCCTTGTTTTAAGCCCCTTGATGACTCCCCATTATTTACAAAATGAAGCCTTAACTCCTTAGCCTGGTGACTCAGGTCCTTTTGAATGAGGACCCAACTGGCTTTTCCTGGCTCACTTCTTGTCATTCCTCCACCACCAACCATATGCTGGCTTCACTGAAGTATTCTCAAACATCTTCTCCTTACCTGCCTCAAAAGTGTCAATGAGGGAAAGATGGCAGAGCAGCATGGAGACTTTCAGCTTTTCTCACCTGTGAAACACAGATAGATCAGCACCAAACCATTTTGCACACCTAGGAAATTGATCTGAGGATTAACACAACAATCTTGCACAACTTGAGACACAGAACTTGGCAGGTTCTGTGTGGAGAGGTGAACTGGGGGAGAGAAAAGCTGCAGAGGGCAGGGAACTGTTTTTGTGGACAGCGGACAGAGAAAGAGAAAGGGGGAGAGCACGGTGCATCGGGATCATCCAATAAAGTGCTCCCCCAAAAGTAGCTGGATAGAAAGAGTGAAAACACTCGCAGGAGACAGAACACGAAATATGTTCACCAAAATATAAACACTGTAGTGCACAGCCTGAAATTCTGGAGTTCAGTGCCTGGCACTGCTCTGGTGAGGAACTAGGGTGAATCCCCAGGAGCAGGCAACAGAGTCTGAGAGGTCTGTGTGCCACACAGGGAGAAGCAGTTCCCCTGTATGGAGAACATTTGGTAGATGCCATTTGGCCTCCACACAGGCAAAGGTCCTAGTGGATCCCAGAGAGCAACCTAGCTTGCTGGTATTGTGAAAAGGACACCAGAGTATGGTGAAACCTGGTGACCGTCATGTGTTGTGATTTGCCACAATCTCTGAACCTCTGCCACTGCATGATCACATGAACATTCTCCGGGGCAAGCCTCCACCCAGCCATTGCTCAGCCAGACCCTCCCCCCAGAGAGTCAGAGTGGGTCCAAGGTGTGGGGGTCTCTGAAGCATGGGGTTTTGAAACACAACCCCATCTGAGATAAAACTCTGGAGGTAGGTGCTATCTGGAAGGTGTAGGGCTTGGACACAGACAGGGTAGAAGTGTGGAGTGGACCAAGGCCCAAGACAAAGGAAGCATACTTAAATGCAGGTTTGTGAGAGAGCAAAGTTCCTGTGCCAGAGACGAGGGAGCTGGGGGAAGCCATTTCCACCTCTCTCCTCCCACCCCCCCCATCCCCACCCCCCCACACACACACGCAGGAGCTCCACACTGATCCACCCCAGTAAGCTAAACAGTGCCGCCTAGTGTAGAATGGAGCAGTTACAGTAAGCCCCGCACAAATGCACCCTATAAGCACATCCTCTAGAAAACCAGCACAAGTCTCTCCACCTGCTTAGTGTATGGACTATACGTGCTTCGTAGTTTGAGTTGTAGGGGAAACATTTGGGTTTCATTCTGTTTGCTGGTTCATTTTATTCATTTTTTTGCTTCTGTCTTTGTTTAAATTGATTTAAAAATGTTTTTTTCCTTTGTCTTGGATACAGAAAGAGAAAATTTTATTTTTATTTTCTTTTTAAAAATTTTTTTAATTTTTTAATTTTTTACTATATTTTTAATTTTTTAAAAGTTTTTACTCAATTTCATTGTCTTTATTTCATTTTAGTCAATTTTATAATATAATCTTTTAAAATTTTTTTCTTAACTTTTGTTTTCTTTTCTTTCTTTTCTTTCCCTTTTTTCTCTATTCTATCAAGCTTTTTTCAAAAAACAGACCAAAACACACCTAGTATCTAGCTTCCTTTATTTGATTTTTTGTGTTATTTTAAATTTTTAAATTTTTATTTGCTATTTTATTAATTTTTTTCTTCCTCCAAATGATGAAACAAAGGAATTCACCCCAAAAGAAATAACAGGAAGAAATGACAGCCAGGGGCTTAATAAACACAGATATAAACAAGATGTCTGAACTAGAATTCAGAACCACGATAATAATAATACTAGCTGGGGATGAATAAAGCATAGAATCCCTTTCTGTGGAGATAAAAGAAGTAAAATCTAGTCGGAAGGAAATTAAAAATGCTATAACTGAGATGCAATCTTGAATGGGTGCCATGATGGCAAGGATGGGTGAAACAAAGCCATGAATCAGTGATATAGTAGACAAAATTATAGAGAATAATGAAGCAGAAAAAAAAAGAGGGAAACCAAGGCAAAAGAGCATAATACAAGACTTAGAGAACTCAGTGACTTTTTAAAAAGGACTAACATCTGAATCATAGGAGTCCCAGAAGATGAAGAGAGAGAAAGAGGGACAGAAGATTTATGTGAGAAAATTATAGCAGAAAAACTTCCTAATCTGGGGAAGGACACAGACATAAAAATCCAAGAAGCACAGAGAACTCCCATTAGATTCAACAAAAACCGACCATCAACAAGGTATATCATAGTCATATTGACAAAATACACAGACAAGGAAAGAATTATGAAAGCAGCAAGGGGAAAAAAGTCTTTAACTTATAAGGGAAGACAGATCAGATTTGCAGCAAACCTATCCACAGAAACGTGGCAGGCCAGAAATGAATGGCAGGATATATTCAACGTGCTGAATCAGAAAAGTATGCAACCAAGAATTCTTTATCCAGCAAGGCTGTCATTCAAAATAGAACGAGAGATAAAGAGTTTTCCAGGCAAACAAAAAATAAAGGAGTTTATGACCACTAAAGCAGCCCTGCAAGAAAATTTAAGGGAAACTCTCTGAGCAGAGAAAAGACGAAAACAAACAAACAAACCAAACAGACAAAAAGCAGCTAAGACTAGAAAGGACCAGTGAAAATCACCAGAAATTCCAACTCTACAGGCAACACAGTGGCACTAAATTCATATCTTTCAGCGCTCACTCTAAATTTCAATGGACTAAAAACTCCAAATAAAAGACATAGGTATCAGAATGAATACGGAAACAAGACCCATCTATATGCTGCTTACAAGACATCCATTAAAAAAAAATTAAGTTTATTTATTTTGAGAGAGAGACTGAGACCACAAGCTGAGAGGGGCAGAGAGGAGGAAAGACAGAATCCCAAGCAGGCTCCATGCCATCAACACAGAGCCGGATGTGGGGCTGGAACTCACACACTGTGAGATCATGACCTGAGCTGAGATCAAGAGTCAGACACTTACCCAACTGCACCATCCAGCCACACCCAAGAGACACATCTAAATTTTTTTAACATTTATATTTATTTTTGAGAGACTGAGAGAGACAGAGCACGAGCAGGGGAGGGGCAGAGAGAGAGGGAGACACAGAATCTGAAGCAGGCTCCAGGCTCTGAGCTGTCAACACAGAGCCTGATGCAGGGCTCGAACCCACAAACCGTGAGATCATGAACCGAGCCAAAGTTGGACGCTTAACCAACTGAGCCACCAAGAGCCCCCAAGAGACCCATTTTAGACCTAAGACACCTGCAGATAGAAAATAAGGAGATGAAGAACCATCTATCATGCTTCTGGTCATAAAAGGAAAGCTGGAGTAGCCATACTTATAAAAGACAAACTAGATTTTAAAATTAAGACTGTAACAAGAGATGAAGAAGGGCATTATATCATAATTAATGGGTCTATCCACTAAGAAGTTGTAACAATTGTAAACATTTATGCCCCCAACATGAAAGAACCCAAATATATAAATCAATTAATCACAAACATAAAGAAATTCATTGTTAATAACATAATAGTAGAGGATTTCAACACTCCACTTACAACAATGGACAGATCATGTCAGCAGAAAATCAATAAGGAAACAATGGCACACTGGACCAGATGGACTTAATAGATGTATTCAGAACATTTCATCCTAAAGCAGCAGAATACACATTCTTCTCAAGAGCACATGGAACATTCTCCAGAATAGATCACATACTGGGACACAAATCAGCCCTCAACAAGTACAAAAAGACTGACATCATACCTTGCATACTTTCAGAGCACAATCCTATGAAACTCGAAATCAACCACAAGAAAAAAATTTGGAAAAACCATGAATACTTGGAGATTAAAGAACATCCTACTAAAGAATAAATGGATTAACCAAGAAATTAAAGAGGAAATTAAAAGTACATGGAAGCCAAAAGTACATTGAAAACATGACAGCCCAAAACATCTGGGATACAGAAAAAGCAGTCATAAGAGGGAAGTGTATAGCAATCCAGGCCTTCCTAAAGAAAGAAGAAAGGTCTCAAATACACAACCTAACCTTACACCTATAAGAGCTGGTAAAGAACAGCAAATAAAGCCCAAAACCAGTAAAGAAGGTAAATAATAAATAAGAGCAGAAATCAGTGATATTGAAAAAAAAAAAGTAGAACAGATCAATGAACCCAGAACCTGGTTCTTCAAAAAAATCAACAAAATTGATAAACCCCTAGTCAGATCAGAACAAAAAAAATGACTGAAATAAATAAAATCACAAATGAAAGAGGAGAGATCATAACTAACACTGAAAAAATACAAATAAGAGAATATTATGAGCAATTATATGTCAACAAATTGGGCAATCTGGAAGAAATGGAAAAATTCCTAAAAGCATATAAATTACCAAAACTGAAACAGGAAGAAATACAAAATTTGAACAGACCCATACCCAGCAAAGAAATTGAATCAGTAATTAAAAATCTCTGAACAAACAAGATTCTAGGGCTGGATGGCTTTCCAGGGGAATTCTACCAAACGTCAAAAAAAGAGTTAATATCTATTCTTTCGAAGCTGTTCCAAATAGAAATGGAAGGAAAACTTCCAAACTCATTCTACAAGGCCAGCATTAACTTGATTCCAAAACCAGGAAAAGACTCCACAAAAAAGGAGAACTACAGACCAATTTCCCTGATGAACATAGATGCAAAACTCCTCAAAAAGAAAAGAATTATTCACCACAATGAAGTGGGATTTATTCCTGGGATGGAAAGCAGGTTCAATATTTGCAAATCAATCAATGCAATACTTCACATTAATAAAATAAATAAGAACCATATGATCCTCTCAATAGATGCAGAGAAAGCATTTGACAAAATACAGCACCTTTCCTTGATTAAAAACCCTCAAGAAAGTAGGGATAGAAGGATCATACCTCAAGATCATAAAAGCCATACACGAAAGACCACTGCTACTATCATGCGCAATGGGGAAATCTGAGATCTTTCCCCCTAAGGTCAGGAATACGACAAGGATGTCCACTCTCACCACTGTTATTCAACAAAGTGTTGGAAGTCCTAGCCTCAGCAATCAGACAACACAAACAAATAAAAACCATCCAAATCAGCAAGGTGGAAGTCAAACTTTCACTCGTCATAACATGATACTTCATGTTGGAAACCCAAAAGACTCCACCAAAAAACTGCTAGAACCGATACATGAATTCATCAAAGTCATAGTATATAAAATCAGTATACAGAAATCATATGCATTTCTATACACCAATAATGAAGCAGCAGAAGAAGACATCAAGAAATTTATCCCATTTACAATTGCATCAAAAACCATAAAATACCTAGGAATAAACCTAACCAAAGAGGTGAAAAATCTATACACTGAACACCATAGAAAGCGTATGAAAGAAATTGAAGAAGACACAAAAAAAATGGAAAAAAAAATTCCATGCTCATGGATTGGAAGAACAAATGTTGTTAAAATGTCAATACTACCCAAAGCAATCTACATTTTCAATGTGAACCTTGTCAAAATAACACCAGCATTCGTCACAGAGCTAGAACAAACAATCCTAAAATTTGTATGGAACCAGAAAAGACTCCGAACAGCCAAAGCAACCTTGAAAAAGAAAACCAAAGCTGAAAGCATCACAATTCTGGACTTTGAGCTGCATTATAAAGCTTTAATCATCAAGACAGTATAGTACTGGCACAAAAACAGTCACATAGATCATGGAATAGAATAGAGAACCCAGAAATGGACCCACAAACATATGGCCAACTAATATTTGACAAATCAGGAAAGAATATTCAGTGGAATAAAAACAGTCTCTTCAGTAAGTGGTGCTGGGAAAACTGGACAGCAACATGCAGAAGAATGAACCTGGACCACTTTTTACACAATACACAATAATAAACTCAAAATGGATGAAAGACCTCAATGTAAGACAGGAAGCCATCAAAATCCTATAGGAGAAAACAGGCAACAACCTCTTTGATCTTGGCTGCAGCAACTTCTTATGTGACGTGTCTCTGGAGGCAAGGGAAACAAAAGCAAAAATGAAATATTGGGACCTCATCAAGATAAAAAGCTTCTGCACAGCGAAGGAAACAATCAGCAAAACTAAAAGGCAACAGACATAATAGGAGAAGATGTTTTCAGAGGACATATCAGATAAAGGGTTAGTATCGAAAATCTACAAAGAACTTACCAAAATCAACAGCTAAAAAACAAATAATCCAGTGAAGAAATGGGCAGGAGGCATGAATAGACACTTTTGAAAAGAAGACCTCCAGATGACTAACAGACACATGAAAAAATGCTCAACATCACTCATCATTAGGGAAACACAAATCAAAACCACAGTGAGATACCACCTCACACCTATCAGAGTGGCTTACATTAACTCAGGCCACAACAGATGTTGGCGAGGATGCGGAGAAAGAGGAACACTTTTGCACTACTGGTGAGAATGCCAGCTGGTGCAGCCCCTCTGGAAAACAGTATTGAGTTTCATCAAAAAATCAAAAAATAGAACTACCCTACAATCCAGCAATTGCACTACTAGGTATTTATCCAAAGGATGCAGGAGTGCTGTTTCAAAGGGGCACATGCACCCCAATATTTATAGCAACACTATCAACAATAGCCAAAGTATAGAAAGAGCCCAAATGTCCATCGACTGGTAAATGGATAAAGAAGATATGGTGTGTGTACATACATATATAGTGGAATATTACTCAGCAATCAAAAAGAATGAAATCTTGCCATTTGCAACAATGTGGATGGAACTAGAGTGAGTTATGCTAAGTGAAATAAGTCAGAGAAAGACAAATATCATATGACTTCATTCATATGTGGGATTTTAGACACGAAACAGTTGAACATGAGGGAAGCAAAAATAACATAAAAACAGAGAGGGAGATAAACCATAAGAGTTTCTTAAATACAAAGAACAAACTGAAGGTTGCTAGAGGGGTGTTGGGTAGGGGGATGGGCTAAATGGGCGAAGGGCATTAAGGAGGACACTTGTTGGGATGAGCACTGGGTGTTACATGTAAGTGATGAATCACTAAATTCTATTCCTGAAATCATTATTACACTATATGCTAAGTAACTTGGATTTAAATTAAAAAAGAAAGTTTCAACCACTCCTTCTTCCTCTCTTCTGAACTCTTTCCTCCCTCCGATTCTGTGGCAACACACTCTCCTGGTTTTCTTTCAATATCCCTGGCTATTCCTTTTCCATCTTTCCCATGGGCTTCTCATTCTACAATCCCTTGGTGTCAGGGTTACCTCCTTAGTCCACTCCTGGTTTCACTGCAGGTCCTCTCCCTGAGTGATGGCATCCACTGTCAGACTTTTAAGCCCCACCTATATGCAGTGACTCCTAGATCTTCACTACTCACTTGTTGCCTGAGCTCTGGTGTCACACATCACATGGATATTGTCTCTTGAAGATCACACAGACAAACCTTTAGCATATTCAAAATGGAATTCGTCTCCCCCACCACAAATTTGCTTTCCCTCTTTACTCTGAATCTATTAGCAGCACCACTATCATTCGAGCCAGAAACCTGGAACTCTTCATTCTCTCTCATTCTCTACATCTAATAAATCACCAAATCCTGCCAATTTTATGTCCCCTATAACTCTTCAATCTGTCTTCTCTTCTCAATACTCATTGCCATTGCCCTAGTCTGGCTCTCATCCTCTCTAGCATGGACTCAGCAATAGTCCCCTCTCTGCCTCTAGTCTGTCATGCCTCCAATCCAACTAACAAACTGAGTTACCTACCTACAGTGAAAACTTTATCATGCTACTTCCTGCTTGAAACTCTGCACTGGTTCTGACTGCCTAAATTACTACTTTTCCCCAAAGATGTTTAATATCTACTATGTACCAGGGACTATGCTAGGAATTAGCAATACAATGTTGACTGTAAAATGGCTCTTGCTTCCTAAGGAATTTGCCATCTACCTGGGAAGACAGATACATAACCACATATTAATGACATAATGTGATTAAGTCCTATGATACATTCACAGAGCATTATAGAAGCACAAGATTGAGTTCCCTGAGATCAAGCACTTGTACCTTCCTAATCTCTGTATCCCCAACATCTGATACCAGGTATGATTCAATTGTTGTTGAATACTGAATAGATCTTATGTGATCCTCAGTTTCTCTCTCTTCAGCTCACAGCTCACATATCAAATGAATGTAATCTCTGGATCTTGTTTTAACCCTGATTTGAATACAGCAAATGCAATTTTTTTTTAATTTTTTTTCAACTTTTTTTTTTTTTTATTTATTTTTGGGACAGAGAGAGACAGAGCATGAACGGGGGAGGGGCAGAGAGAGAGGGAGACACAGAATCGGAAACAGGCTCCAGGCTCCGAGCCATCAGCCCAGAGCCTGACGCGGGGCTCGAACTCACGGACCGCGAGATCGTGACCTGGCTGAAGTCGGACGCTTAACCGACTGCGCCACCCAGGCGCCCCAGCAAATGCAATTTTTAACAATGAGATAATCAGGTAAATTTAAATACTGGCTAGGTATTTAATGATTTTAAGGTATAATTACTTGTTGGGTTTTTTTGTGTTATAATGGTACTTTGGTGTGTTAAAAAGTCCTTATCTTTTAGAGGGATGTAAGAAAGTATTTAAAAATGAAAGAATGTATTGAAATGTGAGATTTGCCTGAAAATAACCCAGTGGTGTTGTGTGGGGGTAGAGCTGAAGCACAACTGGCCACACCTACATTAATAATTGCTGAAGCAGGGTGATGGATAAAGTAAAAGACAAAATTAATCTATGAGGGTTTTGTGGCAATTCAATGAAATGATTATATAAAATTGCTGATATAGCCCTTGCTGTCTCAAAAAATGTTAGTTTTGCTTCTCTCCTCAGCCATTTAACTCCATCCATGGGGGTTTAGCAGAAGAAACAGCAAGTCAGTAATGTGGATTCAAATTAGAAAACCAACATTCAAAGAACTGAAAACATACTCAGTACCATTTCTCTTCTCTGTTCAGTAAAGACAGAGTAGCTAAGAGCGCCAGAGGGCTCCCAAGCAGCCTTGGGTAGGAATGGCAGTGCTCCAAGACCAGCAGAACACTAGGAAGGAAATCATGGCTTGAACTTTTGTGGAGGTCAGAAAAACTGCTGCAGACATGAAACATGAACTCTTGGCTGGAAAGGGCTGGTCTGGGCCTCTGCTGGTTGAAACCCTTGGCAATACTGCCACCCGGTGGCTTTCTACTATGGTTTTACTTTTCCTGAATGCAGTCAGTCCTCTGGTAGTTCCACACTGTAAAAATTCTGGAACACAACAGACCTTCTCAATGAAATGTTCCTTGAACTGCTGAAAGTTGAGCATATCAAGAAAGGATGCTGAATTTTGCCAAATGCTTTGTCTACATCGGTTGACAGGATCATATGGTTCTTTTCTTTTATTAATGTGATGTATCACTTTGATTGCTTTGCGAATATTGAACCAGTTCTGCAGCCCAGGAATGAATCTCACTTGATCACGGTGAATAATTCTTTTTATATGCTGTTGAATTAGATTTGCTAGTATCTTGTTGAGAATTTTTGCATCCATATTCATCAGGGATATTGGCCTGTAGTTCTCTTTTATTGCTGGGTCTCTGTCTGGTTTGGGAATCAAAGTAATTCTGGCTTCATAGAATTAGTCTGGAAGTTTTCCTTTCCTCTCTATTTTTTGGAACAGCTTGAGAAGGATAGGTATTATCTCTGCTTCAAATGTCTGGTAGAATTCCCCAGGGAAGCCATCTGGTCCTGGACTCATATTTGTTGGGAGATTTTTGATAACTGATTCAATTTCTTCCCTGGTTATGGGTGTGTTCAAATTTTCTATTTCTTCCTGTTTGAGTTTTCTTACTTGACACATCTCCAAAGGCAAGGAAATTAAAAGCAAAAATGAACTACTGGGACCTCATGAAGATAAAAAGCTTCTGCAGTGCAAAGGAAACAATCAACAAAACTAAAAGGCAACCAACAGAATGGGAAAAGATATTTGCAAATGACATATCGGACAAAGGGCTAGTATCCAAAATCTACAAAGAACCCACCAAACGCCACACCCGAAAAACAAATAATCCAGTGAAGAAATGGACAGAAGACATGAATAGACACTTCTCTAAAGAAGACATCCAGATGGCCAACAGGCACATGAAAAGATGCTCAACGTCACCCCTTATCAGGGAAATACAAATCAAAACCACACTGAGATATCAACTCACGCCAGTCAGAGTGACGAAAATGAACAAATCAGGAGACTATAGATGCTGGCGAGGATGTGGAGAAACAGGAACCCTCTTGCACTGTTGGTGGGAATGCAAACTGGTGCAGCCACTCTGGAAAACAGTGTGGAGGTTCCTCAGAAAATTAAAAATAGATCTACCCTATGACCCAGCAATAGCACTGCTAGGAATTTACCCAAGGGATACAGGAATGCTGATGCATAGGGGCACTTGTACCCCAATGTTTATAGCAGCACTTTCAACAATAGCCCAATTATGGAAAGAGCCTAAATGTCCATCAACTGATGGGTGCATAAAGAAGTTGTGGTTTATATATACAATGGAATACTACTCGGCAATGAGAAAGAATGAAATATGGCCTTTTGTAGCAACGTGGATGGAACTGGAGAGTGTGATGCTAAATGAAATAAGTCATACAGAGAAAGACAGATACCATATGTTTTCACTCTTATGTGGATCCTGAGAAACTTATCAGAAGACCATGGGGGAGGGAAGCAGTGAAAAAAAAAGTTTGAGAGGGATGGAGGCAAACCATAAGAGACTCTTAAAAACTGAGAAGAAACTGAGGGTTGATGGGGGGATGGGAGGGAGGGGAAAGTGAGTGATGGGCATTGAGGAGGGCACCTGTTGGGATGACCACTGGGTGTTGTATGGAAACCAATTTGGCAATAAATTTCATATTATACATACATACATACATACATACATACTTAAATAAATAAATCTAAGAGCAAAAAAAACCCCACAAAGTTGAGCATATCATATCATATCATATCCCTCATGTCCTGAAAAGTGCCTTGTACTTAAGCTCTTTTATAACACCTCTCACTATACTAGAATTATTTACCTATGAGCATTCATTAATTCACCCAACAAACTTATGTGTCATATCTAGGACAATGAGTTAGGCATGGAAGACACAACAGTGAACAAAACTAGTTGAGCATATAAAGAGAGAATTAAACATGTAAACAGAGTGAAATTAGCTACCTTCCCACCTACTATAAAAATAATAGTTATTTAACATTTGTTGAGCACTTAATATATTCCTGGAACTTATCTAAGTCCTTTACATATATATGTATTAATTCATTTAACCCTTAAAAACAAATCCAGGCGGTAGGTAATATTATTATCTTCATGTTATAGATAAAGCAACAGAGGCACATGAAAGTTAGGTAAGCTGGCTGAGGTCACAAAGCTAGGAAATGAAAGATAGTACTTAGATTCAAACCTGACCTTGGTCCAGAGCCCATGCGCTAGTTAAAAAAAATACTACTGCACCCCCACCCCTTCCCAATGCCTGTTTGATGATTGAATAAATAAAAACCTTGGACCTCTGAAACCCAATGAGAAAATCTCAAGTAGTAGAATCTCCTAGTAGAAGGTTAAACTGATCAAGACTTCATCCCTCTGAATCTCACCTAGTTCCTGGAATTCTCTCTGCTGGATCATTGCTTCTAACACACTCTTTGCTCCCAAAGTGAGTGTTTTTCCTTTAATGTGCTGTCTTAAATATAAACAAAAACACTCCATATGATTCTTCCTAGCATGAAAAAAAACATGCTGGCATTTTCAAAAGATGCTGACAAATTCTAAAGGTAAACAGAACAGAAATAAACAAAGCAATTGCAGAGAGCATTCAAAAACAGTTTAGATTCTGACCACATCCATGTGATTTCCAGGCTTTGTGCATTTAAATATCTGGATTTGTAGCTGGATTCAGAGATAAAAATATGGCTGTCTTTTGGTGAGCACTTACTCTACACAAGGCAGGACAATAAAGAGAGAAAAATAAATTAAAAGCAGCCATATTGGAAGGGAAGAAGTGAAACTACCTCTACTTATAAGTGGCATGATCTTGTATATAGAAAATTTTAAGAAATCCACAAAAATACTACTATAAATAATAAATTCAGCAAGGTTGCAGGATAAAAGGTCAATATACAAAAATCAACTGCATTTCTATACACTACCAATAACACTACAAACAGGAAATTAATAAAATAATTCCATTTACAATGGCATAAAGAATACTTAGGAATTAATTTAACAAAATAAGTGAAAAAGTTGTATACTGAAACAACATAAAGTTGGAATAAATATAAAGACATCCTATGCCCATGGATCAGAAGATTTAATATTTTTAACATGGCAGTACTCCACAAATGGATATACATATTCAACGCAATTCCTGTCATAATCCAAGCAGTCTTTTATTGTAGAACTTGATGAGATGATCCTAAACTTCATATAGAAATGCAAAGAAACCAGAATGGCCCAAACAATCTTGAAAAAAAAAAGAATAAAGTGGGAGGACTCACATTTCATGATTTCTAAAATTACTCCAAAGCTGTGGTAATTAAGATTGGCACTAGCATAGGATAAATATATAGATCAGTGGAATAAAGCTGAGAATCCAGAAATAAACTCAGCCCTTTACGGACATTGATTTTCAAAAAATAGTCTTTTCAACAAATGTGCTGGGACAACTTAGATATCTACATGCAAAAGAATGAAGTTGGACTCCTACTTACACCATATGCAAAAATGAACTCAAAATGCATCAAAGACCTAAATGTGAGAAATAAAAACATAAAACAGGAAGGGAACACAGGTGTAAACATTTGTGATCCTAGATCAGGCAATGGTGTCTTAGCTATGACTCTAAAAGCACAAGCAACAACTTGTAACTGAGATTTGTTTTTAGTGAAGGATTAAAATAACCAAAGTAAAACTCCTGAAAACACTCTCTTAGATGTAATTCCTTAATTGGTCATGTTTTGCTTCTCTAACACCCATATGTTACATATGTGGGTTACCACTTGTCTCCCCTCCAGACTTCTGATGATGCATACACACAAGGATTTGTTTTAATAATTTTAATGATAATAATGACAGATATAATAATACTTAACATTTAAACAGCACTTACTGTTTACTAGGCACCTTTACCTATATTAACTCTGCAAATCTTCCTATAAAGCTTCTATTTTACAGATGAGGAAACAGCAGCAAAGATAGATTAAACAACTTTCCCAGGGTTATCAAAGCATATAGAGTGTGGAGCCCAGATTCCAACACAGGAAGTCTTGCTCTAGTGTCAATGCTCTTACTCTTAATCTGGGCAAGCCTCCTTAACTCCTCAGATGGAGGGGTTCTTATAAACCATGTGGTTTAGGACTAGACTAAGGCCAAAGTAGGGTTCTTACTCCTACTCCCTCTGCCCCAGGTTTTACTTTTTAAATAATATTTTATTTCATTTTTTAAAGTAATCTCTCTGTCCAACGTGGGGTTTGAACTGATGACCCCGAGATCAAAAGTTGTATGCTCTACAGACTGAGCCAGCAAGGCACCCCTGTCCCAGGTTTTAAATCTTAGAAACTGTATCTTCAGGCACCACAGACAACAGAGGGGATAATTTTCCTATATAAATTTGTGCAAATCACTTTGGTCCTGGGGGGTGAGAGGAAGAAAAAAAAAAGATTAGAGTAGAACGATGGAAAGAATATCTTCTTCCCAACTCAATAAGCAAAGACAAGAAAAACAAAAGACCACCAAGCCAAGGGAGGAAGAATTCAGATTGGTGAGCAGAGGATTCCCTTAGTGAGGCTTGACTACAGCCAAAGAGTATGTGTTTTTATTCATCCTATTTCTTGTTTTTCAGCCACATCCATAGTCTGCATTACCTGGGGTCAGCTCCACTGAGACAGCCCGGCTTCTTGGACAACCCTGGACCCTGGCCACAGTGTCCCATTGTGATGCTGGACAGCAAGGCCCATAAAAGGCAGCCATAGTAATGAGCTCTGCTTTTCTTTCCTTCTTATTTTAATGAAATGTTACATTTATCAGAAAATGTTTACATATAATCAAGGCATTTTGTGTCCAGCACATCACGTTTTTTGTTGTCAGAACACTAATGTAAGAGTTCAGTGGGAGCTGCCTCACTGTTCTCAGAGTTGCAATTCAGGGAAAGACAAGTGGTACAAGAAAGCAGTGAGAAAGATACAAATGCAGAAACAGCTGGGTGGGTGTTTCTCCTTTCTTGCATCGAGGCAATGCATGAGAAAAAAAAAAAAACTTGTGATAAGTAGACAATACACACACCCCTAAAACTTGTTATAATCCAGGTACAGGGATGCTTACATATGTTCATCATTTAGAATTTCAATAAATATGTATCGAGTGTCTACTATGTGCTAGGTACTGTTCTAGGCACTGGGGATGCAGCAATGAACAAAACAGACACAAAGTTTTGCCCTCATGAAGCACACTACTTCCTCCTGTTTTTCTTCTTCCCCCTTTCATTCCTTTTTCTCCTTCATCTAGTGGAGTGCATAAAGCTGTGAATTAAGAGACTTGAGTTCTGGTACCTAGTTCTGCCACTATGTGACGATGTGTGATCTTCACTAGCATCTCCAGGCTCAGGTGCTCTCTCTACAGTTCCTGAAGATGAAAACATCGATTACAGGGCTATGGTGAACCGACAAATCAATCTAATACAGACTCTGTTTTCCAGGAGTTCACAGACCAGCAGGAAGGCCAGATACGTGCCCAGATAACTATAATGCAAAACTGAAGATTGAAGGTGACAGAAAAGAGAAACAGAGAAAGATGATGAAGAGGAGAACAGAAGATCTAGAAGGTTTCCAAGGAAGTGTTGCTGGCTTTGCATCTTGACTGTTGGATAAGATTCAGGCATGTGTGAAT
The DNA here is from genome assembly GCF_046562875.1 of Panthera onca. Taxonomy (NCBI): domain Eukaryota; kingdom Metazoa; phylum Chordata; class Mammalia; order Carnivora; family Felidae; genus Panthera; species Panthera onca. Next base: position 44,872,885 of record NC_138357.1, on the reverse strand, counting down.
TGACAGAAGTACTTTTCAAGGTAGAGCGTACAGAGGGAATAAGATCCAGTAGCAGAAGAGACTCCCCATGGGGGAGCAGAGAGTAGTCCAGTGGATGGAACACAATGAAAGAGCCAAATACCATATTCACATGAATTTTTACAACGAAACAAGAGGCTGAGATGTTTTGTATTTGGCCCATAACCATGAAGTCAATTGGCACTGTATTCAACACATATAACCGATATCTTTGTGTGTTCACTGATTACACAATTTCAGTATATTACTAGGGCTTCTATTCTAACTTACAGATAGACTGAGTTACCCAGTAAGACCTATTTGTATGTGTAACATATAGACACATACGGAGGCTTTAAAAGTGAACCAGATTCTGCCAGATTAAAAGAATAAAACTCCTATACATGTCACTGGAAACAATATTGTTTGTGATTTCCTCTGACCCCATACAATGAGAGAAAAGCAAATGTCCCTTACCCTTTGTTTACTAAGTACTGTTACCAAGGGAGATTAAAGAGCTAACAGTCTTAACAGACAGTTTCAACACTAATTCCATCAAAGGTTCTTACATAAACACCTCGAAGTATTCTCAGGCAAACCTTCATATAACCATAGTAAAGTCGACATGATTTTTATAAATAACTGAAGATAACTGACTGAAAATGATTCATGGGATTTCCTCAAAGGATTGTTATCATAGGCAACCATAATATTACATTTCGTTATTCATTGACTAGTTTACTAATCAATGTACTAATATTACTACTTTTTTCTTAGGGAAAAAACACCCACACACTTTTAGTCAAATTTTAGTCAAAATTTTCAGTTAAATAAATAGTTCAAGATCATATTTTAAAAGAGGTGCAGGGGCATCTGGGTGGATCAGTTAGTTAAGCATCTGACTCTTGATCTCAGCTTAGGTCTTGATCTCAGGGTTGTGAGTTCAAGCCCCATATTGGGCTCTGCATTGTGTGTGAAGCTCACATACATACATACATACATAAAAAGGAGGTGCACATTATATGCAGAAGTTTCATTTAGCATACTGGATACCTTCTCTTCCCATGCTTCTTTCTCCTGTACAGTTCTGTCCACTCTGGGTCTCAGGGACTAAAGAGCCCAGCAGAAGCAGCAAAGCTAATTGCTTTGCTACTAGCATGATTTCCCTCTACCAACTACCTTCTTTGCTCCTTTTACTCCATTCCTTTGGTTTTAACCAAACGTTCTTCCTCTAATTGGATTACTATTGCTTTGTGATAAACCAATCCAAAACAGTGGTATTAAATCAGAATTCTCTGATTCTGTGTTTCAGGAGCTCAGACAGAGTACAGCAGGATAGTTTGTTGCTGCTCCATGATGTCTGGGGCCTCAGCTAGGAGACTCAATGGCTGGGAGCTTTAATGATCTGGAGGTGTCTTTATTGACAGGTCTCCTGGTTAATGTTGGTTAGTAGGTAGAACCTCAGCTGGGACTGCTGATTAGAGGACCCACAGGTGACCTAAACATGGGCCTGGGCTTTCTCAAGGTATGGCAGGGTAGTCAGACTTCTCACAAGGCAGCTCAAGACTCTACAGGACAATCCCTTTGAAAAAAAATTAACATTTATTCATTTTTGAGGGACAGAGAGACACAGAGCGTTAGTGGGGAAGTGGCAGAGAGAGAGGGAGACACAGAATCAGAAGCAGGCTCCAGGCTCTGAGCTGTCAGCACAGAGCCCTACACAGGGCTCAAACTCACAAACTGTGAGATCATGACCCGAGCCCCAGTCAGATGCCCAACCGACTGAGTCACCCAGGCACCCCAAGTCAATGCCCTTGAAAGTAAGGCAGAAGGTGCACTGCCTCCCATGGCCTAGCCTCAGAGGTCATAGGTCTCATTTTTCCTGATTCTATTGGTCAGTCCAATCAAAGTCTGCTCAGATTCAAAGAAGAAGGGACATCAACCCTACTTCTCAATGGAAGGGTGGCAAGATCACATTATAGAAGAACGTGGGATGGGAGATACTGTTGTGGCCATATACAAAAACACAATCTGCTACATTCTCCCATATACTTATCTTGCTTAAGTATACTCTGATCTGATTTTTTGTTTAAGAAAAAACAACCTCAGGAGACTACTAGTTTCACTGAGGCTTTTAAGTTCTATTAGAGGGTACGCAGATGCTTTCAGCCACATCTACATCCACTCTCCAATCTTTCCTGTTGAACAGATCTAACCATTTTTCTGCTATATATGGCTCCTGGCAGAAAGGGAGTTTGGTTCCTTACAGTCTGCTGGACCCAACACTGATCACTCTAAGAAAAGCAGACACTGATGTATGGCAGCTAGCCTAGCCCTCACAGCTAGGCTTTGATGTTCTTAGTGTAAAACAATTTCACGGGCCATTAATATCAGACAAGGCCACTCTATCACCACTGTGACTGAGACAAAAGCAAGACCACTGCATAATCATGTCTGAAAAGAGACAGAACGTGAACTTTGACCAAACCACAAAATGACCAAATATTCTTCTATCCTGGCTAATGGCGACCACTGCTACTTTAGCAATTAGCCTTCTTCAAGTCTATCCTCCTTCTAGATAAGATTCACTAAGATACCCAGTTATAGCATTATCTCTATATTCTGCTACTTCCTAACAATCCAATCCAGAGAAAACACTCACTTCTTTAAATCCTCCCCCAAATCACCTAACACAAGTCCAAAACCTATAATCAATTTTTCCTAACATCCTCTGAGACACCCCACAAGTTCTCCACAATGTGCACTCTTCCTTAATGCACTGAGTAATCAACCCAACTTGTTAAACCACAGGTATGTTCCTGGTGGTCTTTAGCTAGAGGGCACTGACAACTCCTCTAAGGATCTTGAAATTAGGGAATATATTTCTGGCAAGGTCACTTCTTGTCGGCTGAACTCCAGCTTTCAGTCAGACTTGGATTTGGTTCTTTTACCATTTAGTTTTGTAAGACAATTATTTGCATTCCTTAGACCTCCAAAAGCTATTAAAATTACCCTAGAGTTAAAAATTATATTCATATGATATTAAATCCTCCAGGTTTTCTCATCACCTTATTAAGTGCAGAAAAGTTATCATGATAACATGCTCTGTCCCCATGATGGTCACAGGACCTAAGGACAACCTAGCTGCAGGCATATAGATGCTTAAGCCTCTGCTTCTGCTGTGGGAAAAGCTAAGTAGACATGCACTTGCCAACTGACTTTTCAGTTTCAGATACCAGATTCTGGAATGTATTTCTGCTAGCGAGTTCTTCATTATTCTCTAATTTATTTACAATTCTCACTCACTTGATGTAGGGACTCTCATCCTTGGAAAGGCAGTTCCAAATGACTGCCATAGCCTTGTGGTTAAGTGCCTGATCTGAAACCCCACTCTAACTCAGGTTAGAGACACTTACTGATTTAAAGTTGTTTAGAGAATCAGCTGCAGCAAGCAAGGAGTATGAATTGGAAACAATCCTGTCTGAATTTGAATTGTGGAGAAATCATTTGTTTGTTACATGGCCCCAGATTCTTTTCCATCTGTCTGCTCTCAGAGTCTATGAGATATTGAGTGTTCAAGCAACAAAATTCAATCATTCCTACCTACAAATCACTTAGGATATAGCAATGTATAGTCCAACCTAACATAGATTTGTTTTATTTCTTTTTATTTCCTCACATTTCATAGAAAATTATACTCTCTGTAAGACTAGGTGCAGATTAGGTAGAGATGAAAACTGGTGTGGAGAGGAGGAATCAGTGCACAAATATAAGTGAGAGGCTCACCGACCATCAGCAAAATGTGATTAATATTCAAATTGTATGTATGAGTGTTGAGGGGGTTCAGGACATGCTATCCCAAAATATGGTACCTTAGCATATTGAATGCTTTAAGCTAAAGCATTTTGAAAAAATGGCAGAAGCAGAAAGCTCACTTTGATCCCCCCCGCCCTGCCATCCTCTGAAACAAGTCACCCTCATGTGAGAGATGGCCTCCCTATAGCATGTAGAAAGGAGTATCTTTATATTCAAAGACAAAGGGATGCTGAGAAGAATCCTAAGAAACAGGCCTTTGCTAAGTGTCCTCCAGTTTATTACACTTGCTTCATACTCATTATCATATTCCTCCATGACTGTCCACTCTTCATCAAACCTAGCATAAAATACTCAGGTCTGTTTCTTAGGGTCTTTATTTCCTTACAAGGCTCCTGTGTCATGTAAGACTTATATTACATTTGTACACTTCTCTCCTATTAGTCTGTTTATATTACATTTGTACACTTCTCTCCTGTTAGTCTGTTTTTTTTTTTCAGTTTAATTTTCAGACTCAATCAGGAATCCTAAAAGGATTAAGGAAAACTGCACCCCCCATAGTGTCCTGCTGACTCCCTTGGGATGTGAATATAACAGATCCGTAGATTTCTGAAACATCCAGAGTACTGGTCATCCTAGCAGCTTGATACTTCTTACAAAGGCTCATAATAGACTCAGTCCAGTTTGGACTATTTTTGTGTGTTTTATGTGTACATGTTTGGTTATGGAGTTTTGTTTTAAAACTTTCCTGGAGAGAGATTTGGGGTTCAACACTGACAGGGGTCTATAATGATTACTAACATTCCTAAAAATGTATCTTGGCCTTTTTTGGGCTCACGATAGGGATTTGGAAAGTAGATAGAAATATGGACCATCACCCTCCAAGAGACTGTTTAGGACATTCTCTAAAGGAAGTTTTCAAATTAAGTTCTGGCACAGCAAGATTCCTGGTTCTATCTGTGCTCTACAGTGAATAAACTGTTTCTTCTGAGAATGGTGGGGGTTTCACTGAGGATGAAAAAGCCCTACTCATCACACATCAATTCTAGCTCCTTATACTCATCTCTGTTGATTAGACTGTCACAATTTTTTTTTTACTTTTAAAATCAAACATAATTTATTACAAGAAATTAGGAACATCTCATTTTTTTGTGGTGATGACACATGTTGGGTTGTGAGTTCCATTGTAAATACCTAGCTACTTGATTATAACTGAGCAAGGAATCTGAAAAGAAAATAGCTACTTTGGTTTTTAAACAATTTATGGCACAAGGAAATCTGATATTTATTTGTGAAGAAAAAAACTGATGCAAACCTTGCTTTCTTCAGGAAGGTTCATCTTTGTTCCTCCACTCAAAACATACAAACAACAAAAACAAATCCATTTTATTTCATATCTCCTGTGAATTAATTCAGATATATCTAACCTTTAGGAGGATATCTGGTCTTCCCTAGAGATGTCCTTTAGAGTTTAATGTCAGTTCTGTTTAGACCAGTAGTTCTCTGTGAGAACTCAGTACCAGTAGTATCTCCTGGGAATTTGTTAGAAATATAAATTGGGGGGCCAACCCAAGACCCACTCAATCATCAACTCTGTGGGTAGGACCCAGCAATCTGTGTTTTAACAAGTTCTCCAGCTGATTCTGATGCACAGCAAAGTTTGGGAACCACTTACTTAGATTGTCTGCTACACCGTTGTTTCTCTGGTAAATAAAGCAGCAGGTTTAATGATTCAGATGTCTTAAAACGTTACTTAGGATTTCAGATGGATGCACAATTCGTGATGTGAGCTGAATTTGCTGGAAAACCAAATAACTGGCACAGAAGTGTTTCAAATGCTTAGGGCAGAGTGGCCTTGAGTCCTGCATTGTATTTCTACTCAGAGCTTGCAGGCTCCACGTGCAAAGGGAGGCCTTGCTCTCAGATAAGACTGATTCTCCAGCAGGGGCCCTGAAAGTGCCATTGTGATGGGACAACTGCTCTCAGCAAGAATGAACTAGTTTGGGCCTTAAGTGCTACTCAGTTCTCCAGGTAGCTGCTCCTGAACTAAACAGGCATGTAACATGCTTGCAAAAATTTTATAGTTTCGCCCTACTTATTTTATCTTCGAAGTATATGTCAAATCACCACATCAAAGAGCGTCCTAGATCGCACCCTCAGGTGAGACTGGTGGCCCCAGTACGTTTTCAAAACACTTTCTATCTCTGTCTTCTTGTATTGTAATTGATGTCTTCAAATGCATATAGTAACTGACAGGCTTTAAATATCAAGGATAATGACTAACTCCTTTCCTCACCCAGAGCCTCTAGTCCAGTACCCAGCACAGATTGGGCACTTGATAATTTGTTAAAGGGAATCAATCAACCCATCAGAAGTAGAATCTGAAACCAGGGACCCATCAAAATCATTTCAATAAAATCATCCCGTATAGGTATGATTCATAGATGCTGGTGCCCAGCTTTTACCCTCCATTCATCTGTTCACCGCCTCCCCAATCTCCAAATAACCAGAAATTTACACGTCTCAAATACAACAGCTGCAGGACATATTTCAAGCCACTCTCCGACACCGACGCAATTCTAGCCGCTGGTCCGTCAGTCTGTCAATTCCCTCCAATCCTCACCCCGTCTCACTTCCGTTCCCCTCTCCCTTAGCGGTTGGAGGCAGGATGTGTGTCTACGCTTTCAGCCCTAAAGAAGTGCTGTAACCATCCGCCTCATCTGGTCTCTGGCTGGCGGCCGAAGGCCCCTGCCTTGCGGCCTCGGAAGCAGCTCGGGCGTCATTGACCATACTCCACCCCGCCATAGCCCTCAATAAGAGTTGGTCATAATAGACAATCGCACTGCATATTTCCCAAGCGCCCGTGGGGCGACGTAAAACGGGGTTCCCACAATCCTCTTCGCCTTCTCCCCACCCCCCCATCCATTACCCCCGCCCCGCGCAAAAAAAAAAAAAAAAAAAAAAAAAAAGCATTAACCCCTTCGCGTCTAAATTCATTGTCTCATAGACACTTCCCTTGCGCAGATTGCTTTGTTGGGAGATCCAGGTAATTTATCTGGTAAACGAAATAAAAGACCATGCTTGTCCTCTTAGTCACAGTCATGTGACTAAGTTTTCTCAGTTTGCTTGTAAATTGACTTGTAAGTTTACCAATCATTTTTAAATAGGAGCTTAACTTACTTGTTCATAACCTGAACGTTTCATAACGATGCTTTAAGCTTCTGGACCAACCCAAACTCTAACTTTGTAGTTTATGACTGTTCATCTTGAACCTGTGCCCTTTCTATCCTACATTCCCAATCTCCTTTTGGTTCTTGTCTGATTATTTAACCGCCTACCTCAATGATTAAGAGCAGGTACTTTCTAGACCTGAGTTTCTGGGTTTGGATCTCCACTCTACCACTTTCCAAACGTGGAATCTTGGGCAAGTGATATAAGCACGCTTTCTTTGGCTTTCTAATCTGTAGAATGGGTATAGTAGTAGTACCTACCTCTAAAGTTGTAGTGAGAATTTTAACAGTTCTAGGTGTGTGAACAGCACCTAGAACATTGCCTGGAAGAGTTAAGCAGCATACTGAAATAGAAATTTTAATTATCACTTTGAGGGTGATGTCTTCTCAGCTAAGGCCTTCTAGCTAATAAATAAATGGTAATAATTGTTAACATTTTAGCATCTATGGACCAGGTACAATGTTAATTGCTTTGAACCCATTGTTTTTTGTTTGTTTGTTTTATCCTCACAATTATTGTGGTAGTTAAAAGTATTATCCTTCCCTTTCCTCCTCTTTGTTTTTCTAAAGCAGCTAAGAAAATTCAGGTCAGTAAGATATCAGATAACTCTGTAATTTTCCCATAGTCACAGAGTCAGTAACAAATAGAGCCAATACTTAACCTAAAATGAATTCAAATATGTCTTGGTATTTCTCAAATATCACTGGGAAAATGGCAATAAATTATTTTTGTGTGTTTCCCACCTCCCAAGAGTTGCCTCAATACTGTGCAGGTCAGGAAGGCTAGGTTTTCTTCAGAGGCAGAAGGGCAGCAGGCAATAAAGCAAGAGTCTCTCTCTTGAAGGCTGGCAGCAAAGGGGATGACCAAAATAGCAATAGTCATAACCAGCTCACTTATTGTGCCCCAGTGTGCTACACAGTCCACATTACTGCCTAAGGCCACCAGAGATGAAAATGCAGGATCCCCACCTCACCTGACCTGTAAAGCTTAGATATTATCAAAGATTTTGTTTTAGGACAGCATCAAGAGGCTCTGTAATATACTATTCTGACTCTAGCCAAAGCGGTAGTAATTTTCATATTTGCCGTTTGTAGAACTAGGTGTTTCTACCTCAGCCCAAGAGCACAGGGAAATCTCCTTTTACCCCAGATGAAAACTAAAAAGGTAATTTCCTCCTTTCTTTCAGAGCCTACAGTACCCACAGTCTTGTTCTTGCTCTACACCCATCCACTCCCACTTCCCAGCTTAACCTCAGGCAGTTTATAATGTGTTGTGTTTTGTTTTTTTTTTCCCCAGAAGGACTGGTGATGGTTTAAAAAGGCAGGGGAAGGAGAAGGTAAATCCCAAGTTTGCTGAAGGTAAATCAAGTACTGCTTTATACCCACCGCCTATTACTTCTGCAGATCCCCGACCTTCCTCACTCCCTCTTGGCACTTTAGAACCCATTATTCTGCACACCCAGGAAACCTCTGGGCTGGAATTGTAGAAGAATCAACTTCTTGTCTTTTTTCCCCTCCAATGCCCACAATAGCATGTATGACTGGCCTTGGTCTTCTACTTAAAGAGGCTAAGTTTTAAAAGAAAAAAGGAGAGAAATAGCATAAGAAGACATTTTACTTAATTTTCTTCAATATTTTTAGCTATCAAACTATTAGAAAATGTCAGTGCAGGGGTAAAGCTACAAGAAGTTTAGTTCTAGAGGCCAGGAAAAATAGAGGTCTTGGTGCAAAGCAAAAGTGTTGACAAAAGAAAGACAAGCAGACAAGGGTGCCTCTAGGGTCAGTAGAAATAAACGAAGAGGGGAAGTTGGGATGAAGATCTCAGACAAGAGACCCTGCCCTTATAGCTCCTTTCACCTTAAACTCCATATCCTAATTCCAGAGACTTCATCTATATTAAATTCTTCTAAGCAACCTGGTCTCCTAACCAACCCAGCTTTCACTTCTGGGCATTTTGCCCTGATCACTGAAGCCACCACCAGCTGCAACTGCTTCGCAAAAAGAAAGGTGAGTGGGGAGAATATTCCTAACCCAGTGTTAGAAAGGGAGATGTGTTCCCAACATTCCTAGTGATTCTCAGAACATATTTTTAGAAACACTACATAGTTTCAGTGTTTTAGAAACCATACATAGTTTCAGTGTTCAAGTTCTGCAATACTTTCTGTAGTATGTTTCAGTTACATGTTTCTTAAGGGCTGATCTGGCATCCTAACACACAAATGACAGTGTTTTGGGACGCCTGCGTGGCTCAGTCGGTTAAGTGTCCAACTTCAGCTCAGGTCAGCATCTCATGGTTTGTGGATTCGAGCCCCTTGTCAGGCTCTAAGCTGACAGCTTGAAGCCTGGAGCCTGCTTCAGATTCTGTGTGTCCTTTGCTCTCTGCCCCTCCCCCACTCACGCGGTCTCTTTCTCTCTCTCTCAAAAATAAAATAAACATTAAAAAAGTTTTTTTAAACAAATGACAGTGTTTCTATATTGTAGTGTACATACACTGCTAGTGACCAGTTCAGGCCTCCTTTATAGGGCAGATGGACCCATCCCCCAGCAGCTCTGGGTATTAGCTGCTAACTACAGCTTCTTCCTTCTCTATAGAATTGCACTCTGCAGAATAAGAGCTTCAGTACTCTGCCACACTCCCACTCCTTACACACCCCTGCAACCTGCAGTCAGTGACTGAATGATGATGAGGGTACATAATGCCAGCCACTCTGCCTCAAGGTGGACCAACTCTGTGGGCGCAAATCCTACTCCAGTGCTCCTTGTGGGGTAAAGATAAAGCTAGTCTCCAACTGGCTTAGTTGTTTTCCTCCTTGCCCTGTCCTGCTTCCTTCATTTCCCTTTACATGAGAGCACTTCGTTAATAAATCACTTACATAAGAACCACTTCCTCTCAGGCTGCACTTCAAACAACACTCTCTAAGACTTGTGCTTTTTTTTAAGTTTATTTTATTTTAACTTTTTAAATGTTTATTATTTATTTTTGAGAGAGGGAGAGACTGAGTGTGAGCAAGGGAGAGGCAGAGAGAGAGGTAGAGAGAGAATCCCAAGCAGGCTCCATGCTGTCAGTGCAGACCCTGATGCAGAGCTTGATCTCATGAATCGTGAGATCATGACTTGAGCCGAGATCAAGAGTAGGACGTTTAACTGACTGAGCCACCCAGGTGCCCCCAAGACTCATTCTTATCTCAGGTTTATCAGAGGACTAAGTAAAGAAGGCCCTCCGTAGTCCTCCCTTTCCCTGACCAGACCAAACCCCCATTGTAAGCAGAAGAGTCATCCATCTCTGGGAAGCCAGTGGTGAATTATGAAACTAGACAGGGCCCCTCAAATCAAAATTGTACCTATGACATAATTCAAATGACAATGAAGCCCAGCCAATTCCTAATATCTTTTGTCTTGCTGACACCAACAGACCACATTCTATCAAATCATAAATAAAGGTATATTTGTTCATACTTCATTGTAATTCTTTGTCACTACAGAATGTCAAAAATTCTTATAATTATGGGAAAATGCTATATAGCATTTCTTAAACTTTTGGCTAGATTATTATTCTCTTGTGATAGATATTCCTGCTCAATAGCATGAATCTTAAATTTGTTTATCAGCTGTTGGCTGTTTTATTTCTGTAAACTGTAAACTTATTGAAGATGGCCAAAGAATAAGCCCAAATTTGGATACCTGATAGGATGCACTGATTAATCTAGAAGTGTTAAAAAACAGACCAGATTGCTAGTTTGAAAATAATAAAAATATATCCTAATTTAATAATTCTGTGATTCAGAAGACATATTAGGGTAATCATTATAAACCTCAATATTGTAGAAATATAGAAGTATTAGTTAAGAGTAATGTTCAGGTTGAAAACAACCAGATTTAAAAAAAAATAATGTTTATTTATTTTTGGGAGAGAGACAGACAGAGCATGAGCAGGGAAGGGGCAGAGAGAGAGGGAGACACAGAATTCAAAGCAGGATCCAGGCTCTGAGCTGTCAGCGCAGAGCCTGATACAGGGCTCGAACCCACGAACCTCAAGATCATGACCTGAACCAAAGTCGGACACTTAACCGACTGAGCCACCCAGGCGCCCAGAAAATGACCAGATTTTTAAAATTTACATTTGCAAAGATTCAGATTCCATAACCTCTGGCATCTCGTCCAGTGTTTATCCTCCAATATGTATGTCCTATTATATATCCCTTTGTATAGCCACCCATAACCAATCTCAGTTGACTAAATCCACTGTTCTGGCTTACTATAAAAGTGCCAAGACAATAATTTTCACTGAGATTATCTTCTCAATTAACTTCCACCTAAATTAGCACACAAATGTATCTGAAAATCTATTTCTATCTATATTTGAATACTTTCCTTTTTGTGTGACTTCTCATAATTAGTTTTCTTTTTACTTATTTTTTATTGATTTACATATATCTATTTACATGTAATTTTTTATTTTAATTCTTTTCATTTGTTATTTTGCAAAATATGTTGATTATCTCTTCCCTCGAAAAAAATCTAAAGTATGGAGGAACTTTTAAGTGATTGCTTTTGATTTGGCAACTAAAATAAACATTGTCTATTTCATAAGAAGAAAATATCATTAATTGAAAATGTGTACTGATCTGAGAAATGTCTGTTGTTTCCAAAAAGTACTTAATACATTAGTCAGATAAATCTCAGTATTTATAGGACTTATATAGTATTTTAGTTGTGTGCAAGATTTGCAATATAGCATAGGAAAGAATACTATACTTACGTGTTTAACAGAGACATACTGAAGAGGAGATGAGTTTCCTAACTTATCTGTAACAATGGTTAAATGAAAGTTTGTTAAGAGCAATTGAAGAATGGAAAATTATCCACTCATTAAAAATTTTAAAGCACTTGAACATTAGGATGTACACAATTATAGGAGAAGATTATAAATTATTTCCTTTTCAAAAATAAGAAGAAAAGTGTATGAGGGAAAATATGTAAATCTTATTATAATAGTCCCCTTTGTTGGTATTTCTCAAAATATTTCTGGCCATCAACCCTTAAAGGTTTCCATGATTATATATGACTAATATCACATCATCCATTTCTAATCAGAAATGTTTTCTAAGTCCGTAATATCTTTCAAAATTCGCTAGTTTCACCACAGAAATGATAGTGAATTTCAGTGCCACATTCTTTCATCTAAAATGTCCATCTTTCCTAGCCTAGTGGGCAGCTACTCATATTCTAAAAGCCCAGGCCAAATGTTATTCCCCCTGCAAAACCCTTACCAATCTTTCTCCCAGACAGAATTCATCCTTTCCTTAAACGTGCATTCATAGGTCTTTTTAGATACCTCTTTTAGACTTTACATCCCAGTGTATTATAATTATGTATTGCATCAGTTAGGAATTGTTTTGGCTGTCATTAAGAAACCCATGATTTTTCTATCCCGTAAGAGAAATCCAAAGGTAGGCAGTTCAATATTGTTATGGTGGCTGGATGCTTTCCTCTTTCTGCTATATTTTCCAAGCTCAAGCTTTGCCTTTGTAGCTTGAAGTTTCCTCAATGTAACAATATGGTTGCTCTATCTCCAGCCATCACATCCATGTCCTAGGCAAGGATAAATAAGAAGGTAATGCAAAATGACCTCCCACCTTAGCAGCCTCATAAGCACCATCAATCTTCCTCTTCCCACCCCAGTGCATACATGTGCACACACACATATGCATGGACTCAATTATGAAGTTTCCTAGGAAGCCCAACCAACATCTTCCACCTCCATACAATTGGCCTATATATAGTCACATGGGCTCCTCTATCTGAAAGGAAGGCTGAGAAATTACATTTCGCCCTATTTGAGTGTATAGCAACCCCCAACAAAATCAGGTTTTGTCACTTAGAATGAGGAGATAGCATATGTGATAAACAACTAGCAATCTGCCACATTTTTCACTTTTTTTTCTTTTTTACCATATCTGTTTCCTTACCTAGAATGTAAAATTTTGGAAGGTATAGAGTATGTCACATTCACTTTGTATTTCTAGAGTCTAGCACAGTACAAGACACTCAAGATAGTGGTTTACTGTTTATTTCCTTCACCTACAATATGAAGGGTTATTCTGTGTACTCTGCCTAGATAAAAAAAGATTCCATGTTTTATCAGAATAATTTTTTGTGCTTTATGTTGACTTCATTGTGTTCTCAGTTATTTAAGAAAACAAAGCTTCTTCACCTATGTAAGGGCTAAGGTTCTTGACAATCATGTTACCTTCTATGTTTATCTTTAAATGTTTTATTGTTCCCTTCATACGAATAGCCAAATAATGTTTCTTGGCACTAACTATTCTATTTTAAGTGCTCAAATCTCCTGATAAATTTTCATTTTTTTCTTTCCTAAAATTTAATCCTTAATGTAAAATGAAATAAAATAAATTTCAGGATATCTTTTGCACCTATAGTTATCCTTCGGCATTTCCCCAAGGGTCCCTGGACAATCAAAAACTTGTTCTTTCACCTTGTAAAAAGAGAGGTGCTAGAAACTGTTGTGTTTATTCAATGTTACTACTGATGATTGTGTGGGAAAAGTTGTACAATTTGAAGAGATGCTCAGACTTCCCCAAGTTAAGTTTGCATGGGAAAAACATTATATTAATATAAAAATTTTAGAAATTATATGCTATATGGGAAGTACATAGAGATTTCTCAATGCCCTCAGTCTCCATGATGTTTCTATTTATCAGAGTACTGGTAGTGCTTTGCCTGAGAATATTAAGCAACAGCAATATAGTGTTATCAGTTATAATTTCAGTTAGTATTATAAACTTTTACTTGACCACAACTTACATCTTATGAATTTGAATCTAGCATCTCAAGGCCAGTGCTTTTTAATTGAGGATGCACGTCAAACTTAATTATGGAGTTCCATTAAAATATAGTTTTTTGTACCTCTTCCAGCCTTAATGAATCTCTTAATTTGATATTGTTCATATTCTATCAATATGTTTCTCCCTGAATGTTTGATATATTCATAGTATAGAATGTACATTGTATCTATTACTATATGCTATATCTTAAGTTTTTTTCTTTATAAAAGTTATTTTCATTAATTTTTTTGTAAATCAGATGTAATATTCACTATCTTTGCTGAAAATAGGCTCAATAATTATCCTTACAGATATTTTGTCTATAACTTTGGGAATTGGCTTTATTATTGGGATTGTCTCTGATATCATACATTTGGGCCCATCGGTTTGTCATCTAGCAAAAAGGATCAGCAGATAATTAAATTCAAGAAAGAAAAAAAAAGTTAGGGGTCTCTGACTCAAGAACTGAAACCCTAAGTACTTTAGATGACTTCTGGATTTCTTTTTTTCTCCCCTCAGCCCTCCTAAGTTCATGCTTTATAGGAGGTCTAGAAAGTAGAGCAAATCCTACATGCTGTGGTTCAGAGAATAGCAAGAAGTTTTGACAATGCCACTGCAACAGGCTGAATTGTATCCCCCTAATGATATTATTTCCATGTCATCATCCCTGGAACATGTGACTATTATTTAATATGGCAAAAGAGTGAATGTTACTGTAAATGGCAAACAAAAAAACATGTGAGTAAGAATTTTGAGAAAAGGACCTGATCCTGGATTATCTAGGTGGGCCCTAAATCCAAAGACAGGTGTCCTTATAAAAGTGAGGCAGAGGGAGATTTGACAGAGACAGAAGGTAATGTGAAGATGAAGGCTGAGATTGGAGTGATGGAGCTACAAGCCCAGGAATGCCAGTGCATCCCCCAGAAGCTGGAAGAAGCAAGGAACATTTCATCTCTAGAGTTCCCAGAGCAAGTGTGGTCCTGACAGATTTTAGATTTCTAGACTCCGGAACTGTTGTGAGAATAAATGTCTTTCGTTTTAAGCCACCATATTTGCAGCAATTTGTTACAGCAGCCTTAGGAAACTAACATAGGCACAAAGACTATAGAACTTTTTTTTAAGTTTATTTATTTATTATTTTTGAGAGAGAGAGAGTGGGGGAGGGGCAGAGGAAGAGAGACTATCCCAAGCAAGCTCCGCACTGTCAGTGCAGGGCCTGATTCAGGGCTCGAACCCACAAACTGTGAGATCATGACCTGAGCTGAAATCAGGAGTCAGATGCTTATCTGACTGAGCCATCCAGGCACCCCAAGACTATAGAACTTTTTGATCCGAAAGTTCATGAAATTGAACAGGTGGTGGTTCAGAATAGAGCTGCTTAGATATAAGACTGGTTTCTTGAGGGAGAGCATGGGCAATTTTAACAGTAGAATTTTGTGTTTATATCCCTGCAGACCTCTCTCAGATATTTGATACTACTGAAAATACAGGAAATAAACCAAAAAATCAGAAATTACATAATTTGGAGAACAATCTCATACCTGCTTTGACAGACTCTTTCGATTGGGGCCGAGATCTATTCACTTGGTGTAATATGGGCACTTGGCTTTCCTAGCTGAGAAGTAGACCACAAACTGAATTGTGACAAATAATACATTCAAATTTCATTTTATCCGTAGGTTGTGTTGGTGATATTTGGGGAGCTAATTATTTATTTGTATATATTTGTGTATATATATATATATATATATATATATATATATATATGTGTGTGTGTGTGTAATGTATATATATATACACACACAACTTTATATATCTAGATGTACATGTAGATACAGATACAAATATAGATACACACATACACATACATATACATCAATCACATGAAAAAATTACAAGGGTTAGACTATAGATCATTGGGTCAAGTCCAATATATTTCTATCCAAAAGTAACCAAAATGATAAAGATTGGTTGACAATTCTCAATCTTGTTCAGTCTCTCCACAACCCTCTTGGAGCCCATCAGCTCTCTGGGAGGTAAATTATGCATCTGAAGAAGGCAGATCACCTTGGAGTTTCTTTGCAGGCCCAAACCCTCACAGAAGGTAGGGAACTACTATATCTATGTTTTCAGAGAAACAGGAATTAGGAAAGATATTGGTGGAGAAAGGAAGGGAGAGATGAACTGGGTAAATTCGTTCAGACTAGATACACCCAAGGGACAATACAAATAAATTAAAGTGGGGCAAGGAGGGAGGATGCACAACAGTCATGAGCTCTTAATGGTTAAGAGCTTGGTAAAGATGTATTAATACATTATTACCATATATTTAAGTAAAAGTTATATACACAGTGCACATACTCTGTTTACTGCTCTCAATATCTAATTAGTATTTCTCAACTGAGAAATATACTGGAGGGACTTCTTTTAAAGGAAAAACATTGTCTTAGACTCAAGCATTTATATAAATTCTTTTAATAATATTTCTTAAATGTAAACAAATATAAAACTAAATAGAAACTCTGCTGTTCATAAAGCTCTTATACAAATTTAACACCAAAGGAAATTTACAAATTGTGCACAAATAAAAAATATTAATTTACTGTGGTACATGATATTTACTGAGACAAAACTGCTCTTAGAAACCTGAACATACTACTGAGTGGCCAGCGTGCATTCTTGGCCTTTAAGAGGCTTGTATGTGAGTCTTGTGAGGACTCAGCTTTCCCATCACTTTCCTTTTCCAAACTACCAGAAAATCTTCATCTGTATAGTCAGCCATGAAGTAAGAGGTACACCTAATTTATTTTCTCACTAGGCCATGACAGTTAAAGTAGTATTGTTGCCAACTTGATTTTTAAAACAGGCTCAAATACATGTCCTAATTATGTGGCAGCTGTTAGTTACCATTCATCATCCAGACACTCCAGGAAGTGCTTAAAATTAAATGTAAAAGTAAAACATATTTGTAAAAACTTCACAGCTCTGTCATTAGACTCCAGTTTGAAAAACACTGTGCTATTATTACAGTATGTGTAAAAAATATATATGTTTAGACTATTTTGCTAGCTTCTTATTAATAGCTTCTGGTGCTATTACCTGAGTACCTACATTATTTTTTTTAAGTTTATTTATTTTTGAGAGCGAGAGAGTGGGGGAGGGTCAGAGAGAGAGAGAGAGAGAGAGAGAGGGAGAATCCCAGCCAGGCTCCACACTGTCAGCACAGAGCTCAACTCAGGGCTCAAACTCAACATCCCTGAGGTTATGACCTGAGCTGAAATCAAGAGTTGGATGCTCAATGGACTGAGCCACCCAGTTGCCCCTTGAGTACCTACATTATTATGCAGCTCTTGACTCCTGTTTCATTTGGACAATTAAGTCTCTTATTTGTGAGGACTAAGCCATGGCCCATTCAGGCTCACTGGGAATGGTGCTTTGGAGACCACAAGTCAACCCATTATCACCCTCACATGCATGATTTTTAAATTAAATGAAAGAAGACAGGCACACTCAACAGGTAACTAAATAACTGAAGCAAGACAATATAAAATTTTAAAGGAGTGGTTCAGTTGTTTTCATTTTAAGTTGCATTGGTGGACATGGCACGAGAAAGACTGTTTGGGGCTTGTGTGTGACAACTACCTATTTCCCCCAACTTCTTTTCTCCTTTCCTTCTTTTTGGGTTCTTTCACCTTTCCTCTTTCTTCCACCTACTTTAGTTTTACTTTTCCCCCAGAGTTCAATGTAATGAGTTTTTCCATAAAGCTAAATATATTTAATGTTTTTTTTATTAAGATATTATGCCTTTATCATTTTTATATGAAAATGTGCTTCCTTTTATAAAATAGAGTTTAGGGGCGCCTGGGTGGCTCAGTCGGTTGAGCGTCTGACTTCGGCTGGGGTCATGATCTCCCGGTTCGTGAGTTCGTGAGCGTTGGGCTGTGTCTGAGCTAACAGCTCAGAGCCTGGAGACTGCTTCAGATTCTATGGCTCCCTCTTTCTCTGCCCCACCCCTGCTTGCTGTCTCTGTCTTTCAAAAATGAATAAACATAAAATAAAATAAAATAAAATAAAATAAAATAAAGAAAAAATGTCTTCATTTGGCAAAATAAGAAATTGGCAATCTTGTGTTTTCCTCTGAATATTAAAAAAAAATGTTAACATGTCCAAGATCAGCACCCACTTGTCTGGAAAACAGAGAAAAGAGACAGGGAGAAAGAATGGTATGCGATATCTAATAAGTTGACTTAAGTTGAACAAGTTAAGCGCCATAATATACTTTCTACTGGAGCAGGAATATGTAAGACTCATTTGGGAGTCAGGGAAGGCTTCACAGAGGAGGTAACATTTGAGCTGGGGCTTTAAGGATTAGCAGGGGAGAAAAGGCAGGGCATTCCAAGCAGAATGCATAATGCAAGCAAGAGCACAGAGCACAAAAGAGCACTACGTGTCCAGCAGCTCTGAGTAGCCTGGTGACTGTTGTGTAGAGTTCTCAGGGTTAGAAGATCAGGGGTGAGGCAGGGACTATTTTTTCCTTCTTGGCCCATTTTCCCTACAGCACATTGCACAGTGCTGGGCACACACTGCAGGGACTCAATATAAATACTTACTGAATTGGGACAGGGTGGTCAAGTACGCTGGGAACCAGGACATCTGGTTTCTTTCTCACGCACTCTCAGTGTGACCTTGGCCAAGTCCCTTTTCTCAGGGCCACTGCTTGCTGCTTAGTAATCAGCCCTGAGTGAGAAAACGGAGGTGGTTGGCCTGAAGTGCCGGGCCTTTCCAGCGCCTGGAATCCCTGATTGCACGCGTCGAGGGTGGGGCGGGCGGAGGTTCAGTTCCTCCTCCGCTCCAGCAGGGGGCGCAGGAAGCGACTTCCCGCCGTCCTTCTCCTCCCGGCGGGCGCCAGACAGATTGCAGGAGTAGCGAGCTGCGAGCGCAGTGGGCGGGACGGACGGCGGTGGCTCTGTGCTGCGCTGCGCTTACTGGGCTGGGCCGGGCTTCGGCGGCGACGGAGACGGCTGCAGAGGCCGAGGCGCTGACCGGGTCGTCAGCGGCTGCTGTGGTCTCTAGCAGCCTCTTCGCGCGCCCAGCATTCCCCGGGCGGCGTCTGGCCGTGGCGCTCAGCCTGCTAGTGAGCTGCGGTGGGCACACCCTGGCGCGGCGGCGGCAGACAGGTTAGAGTGGGGGAAGGGGCAGGCGCGGGAGCCGCTTGGGGCTAGAGAGGGAGCCCGAAGCCAGGCAGTCTCCAGCCATGTCCGACGAGACGTCGGCCACCACTTCGTATGAGAAGTTTCTAACCCCCGAGGAACCCTTCCCCCTTCTGGGACCCCCTCGCGGGGTGGGCACCTGCCCGAGCGAGGAGCCAGGTTGCCTGGACATCAGCGACTTTGGCTGCCAGCTGTCCTCTTGTCATCGCACCGATCCGCTCCACCGCTTTCACACCAACAGGTACGAACTGCCGCTGAGGGCAGGGGCGAACTGCTCACACCCTTGCCTTAAGCTGGAGAACGCCAGGTCCCTCCCGTGCCTTGGAGGTCCACCTCGGGTCTGCGCTTCCTTTCGTCCCCTCCCCCACCTTCCTCCGACCAGCGCTCATTCCCTGGCTCCTTCCCTCTCCCCCTTCCTATGTTCACCCCTGCCCTCCGATTTTCCTTTCTGCTGGCATTTTACTTGCTCTCTTTTCCCATTCTTCTGACCACAGCGACTCCTCCCTTTCCCCTCTTGCCTCATCTGTACCCTGAGAATTCCAAATCCCCACCCACGATTTTAAGATGCATCCCTGTTTCCATCCACCTGAAAAAGTTTAACCCCTTCCATCTCCCATACACTCTAGAGTAGATTTCGGATGACTCAAAGTCAATCTATGGATCTTTTGAAAAATGGCACTTTTAAAACTAGAATCTTCCCTTTCCCGATTTTTAGCCTGTCTCACAGCCCAGTTCCCACCCCACCCCCCCATTTTTTTGGTGAAGCTCTAGAAAACCAGGCCGTTCTTTTTTTCCTGTCCTTATGAACTCTTTGCTTTACCACTTTAGGCCCTGCCAAAATGTATAAGCTTAGATCTGGAAGGTTCCTTCATGTAGCCTATCCCTTGGTTTGCTCCCCCAGTGGAGGGATGGAGCTATGCTTAGGATGGGCTTGCTTTTACAAATTTATTTAGAGGGTGCATTTCCTGATTTTATTGGAAGGAAGATTGTTCTGGAGAATTCCATCACACAGGCATTTAAGTATTATACCAAATGTGGGGATTTAAAGATGTTGTACACAGAGGTCCAACCTTTAATAAAGGTGGATATTGGGAGATACATACCAAAGCCTGGGAGGGTGTGTGGGGAACAAGGGAGGAGGAGAAGGGTTCAGCTATGGAAAATATTGGAGCTGACTTAAGTCTAGTTCTGATTTCTGATTCACAACATGAGCATGAACAATCCTTCCACATTTTGATGTCTTTTTGCATACCCCATGCTTCTTAAATCAGTCTGCAGATTTACTGAGTGCAAAGAGTGTATAAAACATGATTCTTACCTGAAAGAAATGTATAGTCTGGAAACGTGTTACATTTAAAGAGTATCATCAGTATAACACATTTGAAAAGGAAGTGGTAGTAAATTCGTTACGTCTTTTCCAAATCCTCATTACAAAACTGAGGAAACTGAGGCCCAGGAGGAACGACTGAGTTCAAGGTCATAAAACTGAGTTAGGCAAAGCCAAGATTATTTCTTTGAAGTCAGTGATGAAACTTGGAACAGAACTAATGGCTCAAATGTTATAAATGGTTGTTACAGTTCCTTAGACTAACTCACAGAAGCCTATTTAACCCAAGATGTGATTATAACATAAATGTAATCTGTTTATGAAATCAAGTGTCTTAGGATTGTTCGCACTGGAAAATGATATAAAAGAATACTTTTGCACATATTTGGTATTTAAGTTTTTGCAGCATTGGAGCAAGTCATATACACAGGAAGTGAAATGATTTCAGAATTGGTCTGCTCTGATGATGAGGGAAAGGGAGTGGAGAAAGAGGCTGAGGGTAAGCACTGCCAAAACGGGTGGGGTGATGAGGAGTGAAACCAGGAGAATAATACATTTCTTACAGCTTGTTCTGTTCTTTCGCCTCCTCCCCATTTTTGTTCTTGTGTTTTTCTATTCCTTTTCTTAGAGATGAAAGTGAGATCAATGTTGTTTTCCAGAATGGGGCAGTTATGATAGAGGGGGAGGTTATTGTTCAGCCCCAGTTTTTCTAAGTCAGACATTTTTCCTAGTTACTGCCTGCTTTTCAGAAATCTCCATCTCATACCCTACTTTTCCGAAGGCTTGGAATGGCAGTACTGGTCTAATGTATTTTGCTCTGTACCCTTTCCAACAGAGATTAGGGCAAGCAGAATTAGCAATGTTTACATCCAATGATGTTTCTGCCCTAGGCTACCTTTTAAATCTTTTCTCATTTTGGACTCTTCTGCCTTCCTACCCCTCCTCAAGATGGCATTTGAGAGGACCATATACTTCCAGTCAGTTCTTCTCAGAGAGAAGCAAACAGCTAAGTCATGTATGTAGGCAAAGTTTAGTTTACAGAATTCTTTTATTTTGAATTTGCATGTGTCACTTTTTTTCTTCACATCACCAGTTCAAGCAACAATTCAGAACAGATCTGAATAGTTGAGTACTGATGTTCTGCTTTGGGTTTAGTCATTATAAAACACATTTTATTGGAAATAAAAAGCTTGTCAGTTGGCAGATACTTGATTTACGTTTATTTTGCTTCTTCCTTGTTACCTGATGAGAAAACTGTGGAGATTGTTTGATATCGTTGATAGTATCTGATGATGACAGTTTTGTGCCTGCTCATTTACCTGACTCTGGGCTATATTTGCAATCTTTGTTAGCCAAGGGATTCAAGGCACTATTATTTATTATCCCTAAGTTTGAATGTTTATGTAGTGTTCATATTAGAGTCACCTGAGACTTCAAATGGCATGTCACTACTCTAGGTTCAGTGGAAAATTACATGAACAGAGCCACTTTCCTAAGAAATCACACTTTCCTAGGAGTATCTTTTAGGATTTTATGACCGAGTTGGGTTTGTCTGGAATTTTGCTTAGAATAAAATAAATGTTAAGAAACTTAATTATTTTTTTTTAGTTTAAATGTTAATACAGAATATATGTGGTGTTTATGACATTTTTCGTTGGTTTTGAGACAGGATTTTTCTGATGTAATTGTTGGCATTTGTCCATGGCACTCTCCACCATTATCAAAAAAGGATGTCATTTACCAAACTGAAAAAATTAAGATGATATTGGTTGGTCCTGGAATTAAATTGAAGGAGATTAATATGAACTACTCGATGTGTTATTCTCTTCATCTTTTAGTAGTACATCAGTACTTAGACATTGCACAATTGTGAAAAGCGTGTGGGAGGACGGTGCCCCACTTTTGTACACCCTATTGGCAGAACAGGAAGTGAACTATTGTATAAAGCAATTATTTGGTTATGTGATTAACCAGAAGAACCCCAACACTATTGTGTACCTTTTGTACTCCCCACAGTTTCTCTATCTCAATATAGAATTAACAGTTGCAAAACAGCTGTAAGTTGCAGGTGGGAGAACCAC
Source organism: Panthera onca (assembly GCF_046562875.1). Classification (NCBI taxonomy): domain Eukaryota; kingdom Metazoa; phylum Chordata; class Mammalia; order Carnivora; family Felidae; genus Panthera; species Panthera onca. The sequence continues at coordinate 44,850,382 of NC_138357.1, read as the reverse complement.
ACTCCGTGAAGTAACAGATTATAGAGGCAGGAGGAATTTAGTTTGGGGACTTCTTGAGACAAGTTGAGAATGGGGATCAGGCTTGGGAGAAGTATCCAGGCTAGAAGTGTGGATTTGGGAGCATTCAGAACAGAAATTCCAGTAGCGTCTTAGGAGTAGAACTGTGGGTTACAAAGGTTGAAAGAAGAAGGAACTTTTCAATTAATTTAGCAGGGAAAGGAAAGAGAAGAGATATAATAATTTGAAAAAAAGGCGAAGGTTTCTTCATTGTTGTTGTTTGCTTTGTTTAGTTTTTCTTTTCCAAGAATAGAGCTTTTAGCTCTTTAGGAGCAGCCCACAGGAAAGGGAGAAATTGAAAATGCAAGAAAGTGTGGGATGACAAGAGATGGATGGGTTGAACTCAGAAGCCCAAATGGAATAATTAACCTTAGACATGACATGGGACGTTTTTTGCTTCCGAGGCTGTGGAGAGGGTACCAAGACAGTTGAGATTGCTAGGAGGAGAGTTAGGAATTTGAGTGAGTAGAGTAGCTAGCGGGGTTGTATCACCTGCTCTTACTTGGGACCTTAATGGCTTGTGCTGCTCCAAAGGTGTAACAGAGGTCGGGAGTGGCTGTATGGGGTTTTTGGCGGATAAGCCTTGCAGATAAATGTTACTTGGCTTTACTTTTTTCTTTAAATTAAAATTTGGACAGCAAGCCTCGTTATTAATCAAACGCCATTGGGATTCTTTTCAACATTTTTCTTTTAAGATAGAAAGTCTCCTTTGTGAATAATTTTATGATTATAGCTAGGATCTTAGTATTAGGTAGCTTTCTCTTAGTGGAATAAGATGTAGGGGCTTTGCAGGTTTGAATAGTTCAGTGCTGACTGAGCACATGCACACAGTGGTCATTCATTACATATTTGAAATCACACTTAAATTTTTATTATAAAATCTCATTTTAGAAAATTGGCATATTCAAAGCTGTAGGGATCACCTATGATCCCTTTCAGTAAAGAAAACAACTATCAACATTTTGATGTTGTTACTTTTAATATTCTTTTTATGTTCATATGTAATTTTTAAAAATCAGGATCAGGTTATATAAAATTTGTGACCAGGTTTTTGCACTTACATTGTGAGTGTTTTCCTTTTTAAAAAATAGTCTGAAATATAAATTTATTGATTATAAAACACCATTATTTAGATATGTTATTTAATTATTCCCCATATTTGGGGACCATGTCTTTTCCCTTTATTGGCTATTATAAATGATACTGTTTGGACATGTTTGTACATACATTTTTTTCCAAATTTCTATTTGAGGAAGTGATAGATTCCTAGAGGGGCAATTACTGAGTCCAAAGGAATGAACTTCTTTGAAGCTCTTGATATATATACAGTACCAAATTGCTTTTTAGGAAGATTATGCCAATTTAACACTCCCACCAGCAGTGGATAAAAAAGTACTATCTAGTTTGTTTTTGTTCACATTGCCTTAAAGTAATAATAAAGATAATATTTGGAAATTAGAAGATAATAGAATTTTAAAAAAATCTCTAGTAGTAAAAATACTAATTTTCTGTTTTGTAAATGATTGGTTTCAAGTATGAACCCAGTTTTATTGCCACTGTTAATTACAAGAAAAAAGAGAAAAGGCTTCTAAGAATACCCAGAATCCTGTTAAATCTGTTATAAAGTCATGGACCTGGAAAATTGAGAAACATACTGATTTTTCCCTACGGTTAGAACACAAAACCAAGCAAATTCCTGACTGCCTTGTCAGTGATCCAAACATTAGATCTAGCATAGTTTTTTTAAAAAGGAAAGCCATTATTACTCATGGAAGGAAACACATTTCTACGGAATTTTTGCAAGCTCAAAAGGAATTCTCATTAAAAACAATTACCTAAAAGCTTTTCCTACCACATAACACAGTACGTGGCATATAGAAGATGCTAGCTAAATGTTTGTTGAGTGGGTGAATGAAGGTTTTAAAAAGTCACATGCAATTTGAAGACACAAAAGAAAAAATAATTTGCCCAGAATACAGTATAGTTACTGGTTTACTAGGTCTAGGACAAATCTTGTGATTGCCATTTTATAGCTTTTATATTGCCTCATAAACTATATTAACTTGGTTAATTCTGCTAGCTTTGTTGATTTTTTGAAAAATGAGGATACTGCCTGCCTAGGAGGCGTGTGATGAATCTATGTAATATTACAGGGTATTCTAAGATTGTTAGATGAATTAGATTTTTGCCTATTTATAAAAGCTTGATGACATCTGTGTTTATATTTACTGAAGTATAACAGTTTAGAGAGTGTGTGTCTGTGTGTGTTTTGATGCTATAAAATTGTCAGATTGCCCAAATTTTGTAAATCAAGAACTTTGAAATTAAGATTAGTCATACAAAGTGGGGAGGTAAAAAATGAAAAACACAATTCAAGAAATAATGAATTTAATGAGGGATGAGAAACAATCTTATAATAAGTAAGTAACAGGCTTTTCTTCAGGAAGTAATTATTTCAGTATCTTGTTAGTATCGGATATACTAAATCATTATCTTAAGGATTAATTCCCTAGGCTACTGCCAAAGCAATGAAGATTACCTCCTTAATAGTATAAAGCTAGTGGAAATTTACAAAAGAAAACAGATTTGTAGATTTTGAGACAAAAAAAAAGTAACCCTGCAATAAATACCACAGACAAAATGTTAATGTTGCTAATGTATTAAGAACTCATAAAATCAATGAGGAAGACATTAACACATACAAAAACACTAGAGCAAAATAGCTAATAAATGTTTTAGAATTTGATCTTGCCAGTAATTAAAGAAATAAAAATTGATATAAAAATGTGTTTTTTTCTATCATATAGGTAAAAATTTTGAAAATTCCACTGCTGTTAAGTTTGTGGTGAAATGAGCACTTTTTGTATACTGCTTTGGGGATTGTAAATTGGTGCAGATTTTCAGAAAGGTCTTTGGCTAAGTATGATATGACCTTCAGAAGTGTTCATATTCTTTGACTCAGTACTTTCCTTTCAAGTAATCTATCTTTAGAGATTAAATATTTTGATAAATAGTTATAACCAAAAAAGAGTTAACCCCCCAAATGGAAACAGCCTAAGTATTACTGAAGGAATAAGATTAAATAAATTATGATACTTTTTAATCAGTGGAATATTATATAGGCATTAAAATGTTTTCAAGATAGGGGAGCCTGGGTGGCTCAATCGTTTAAGCCTCCGACTTCGACTCAGGTCATGGTCTCATAGTTTGTGAGTTTAAACCCTACATTGGGCTCTGCACTGACAGCTCAGAGCCTGGAGCCTGTTTTGGGTTCTCTGTCTCCCTCTCTCTCTATTCATCCCTGCTCATGCTCTGCCTCTCAAAAATAAATAAACATTCAAAAAATAAAAAAAAAATGTTTTCAAGTTATATATACTAGTATCCTGCTTTCTATACTTAACATATATATGATTCTCTCTCTCTCTCTCTCCCTCTACCTCTCTCTCTCTCTCTCTCTCTCTCTCTCTCTCTCTCTGGCCCTACCCCACTGACGTGCGTGTGCTCTCTCTCCCAAAATAAATTAATTAAAAAATAATAATAGCTACCATGTATTGAGCACTTTTTATGTCTGCTAAGTGTTCCATATGCATTCTTATATAATGTTCCTAATAACTGTTTCTTAAAGATGAGAACACAGACTTGAGGAGGGTATATTTTGCTTAAGATCAAGTAGTAGTAGTAGTAGTAGTAGTAGTAGTAGTAATCAAATGATAGAGCAAGAATTTGAACTCAGTCTGACTTCAAAGTGTATTCATAACTACTATGCTAGAAGTTTTGATTATAGATGAAGGTTTTACTGTATTCTTAATTTAAATACAATCTTTATTTAATATAAATACATATATTTATTTATTTTAGATAGAGCATGCAAGTGAGGGAGAGTGGCAGAGGAAGAGAGAGAATCTTAAGCAGACTCCAAGCTCAGTGTGGAGCTGATGTAGGGCTCGATCCTAGGACCCTGGGGTCATGACCTGAGCCGAAATCAAGAGTGGAACTCATAACCGACTGAGCCACCCAGGCTCCCCTAAATACAATTTTCTTTTAAAATGTTTTATTATAAAAATTTTCAAATACCAAAATTAAAGGGACTAGTGTAATGAACCTCATACCCAGCTTCAACAATTATTTGCATATGACAGTGTGCTTCATACCACTACTCATTCCTCAAACCCTTATAATTTCGAGACAAATTCCAGATATATTTCATTCATAAATGTTTTAGTGTACATCCTTAAAAGAGAAGGGCTCTTTTGAAAATAATCACAATAACATTGTCATACCTAAAAATATACATACAGTCTTTTTTTAGGATGATTTCTTAATTTTTTTTTTTAATTTTATTTTTTATGCTTTAAATTTACATCCAAATTAGCATATAGTGCAACAATGATTTCAGGAGTAGATTCCTTAGTGCCCCTTACCCATTTAGCCCATCCCTCCCACAACCCCTCCAGTAACCCTGTTTGTTCTCCATGTTTAAGAGTCTCTTATGTTTTGTCCCCTTCCTTGTTTTTATATTATTTTTGCTACCCTCCCCTTATGTTCATCTGTTCTGTGTCTTAAAGTCCTCATATGAGTTAAGTCATATGATTTTTGTCTTTCTCTGACTAATTTCACTTAAAATAATACCCTCCAGTTCCATCCATGTAGTTGCAAATGGCAAGATTTCATTCTTTTTGATTGCCAAGTAATGCTCCATTGTATATATACACCACATCTTCTTTATCCATTCATCCATCGATGGACATTTGGGCTCTTTTCAGTACAGTCATCATAAATGTCATAAATGTATCCTATTAATATCTTAAAATTGTGTGGATTTTGTAGTTCCTGTTGTAATTTCTTTTGTGTTGTGTTTTTAAGGTGGAACTTAACTTCTTGTGGAACAAGCGTTGCCAGCTCAGAATGCAGTGAGGAGCTATTTTCATCAGTTTCTGTTGGAGATCAAGATGACTGCTATTCCCTGTTAGATGATCAAGACTTCACTTCTTTTGATTTATTCCCCGAGGGAAGTGTCTGCAGTGATGTCTCTTCTTCTATTAGCACATACTGGGATTGGTCAGATAGCGAGTTTGAATGGCAGGTAGGTTTTGTTTTTCTTTGTATTACCATCATTATTCCATAAATAGAAGAATGAATTTCTATTTTGATATTTTCATCTCTGCCTCAAAGTAAATTTTCTTCAGTGTTTATCCAGTCCTGGACATTCTCTGACAACGTTAAGAATTAGATGGAATATGTATCCTTTATTTTTGCTAATGTACCATTTAGGCATCTGATGCTGCAGATATCCTTATTTAGATTTTCATGTAATTTAATACTTGTATAATGTTCCATTATTATATATAATCAGTACTTTTCTATGCATGAATCCAAGCAAATGTATTCTTCCTGCTATAGTAAAAAGCCTTTGTGTCCTTATAGGCACAGTATCTTTGCATCAGGGTTATGTTCTATATATCTCGGCTCTGAAACCATTATTATCATAAAAACAATTTTTGGCTCTGTTATCAGCAACACAATATAATTACTCATTTTGTATTCTCTTCATATGTAGAGATGTTTTTTGTCCTACAGTTTTTTTTTTCTTATGGCATATATACCATGTAAAATGGCTTTGTACAAATTGCTTGGAAATTCTGCCGTATAATGAGTGCAGTCTATCAGAAAATGTAAATCATGTTGTTGCCACATCCATTTTCTGATTGTAGAAAACAGTAACATTTGAAGAAGCTTTCCTTGCATATAGCAAATGTTATGTTCAACAGATACTTGAATGCCTACTATGTTTGAAAGCCATCCAAAACTTTGAAGTTGTGTTCTAAAAGAGGAATCAAATATTATTTTATTTTAAACATTTTCTTATTAAAATATGAAAACAGGCTGGCATGAAGTTAAAAATAAGTCTCCAAGTCCCACTCTGCTGTGGTTACCACTGTTAAGAGTTTGTGCAGATCCAAGTATGTTTGCACAGTGTTAAAAACACACAAATGGGATCATATGTTGGCCACTGTTTGGCCCTTTGCTTTTTTTCAACTAATATCTCATTCTTTTCGATACCTATATCATAATTTATTTAACCTGTTCCCTAATAATGGATATTTAGATTGGTTTCAGTTTTTTCTTGTTATAAAAATGCTACACTGAAAGTTAAATTTTTATTTTATTTTTTAAAGTTTATTTATTTTTGAGAGAGAGAACATAAGGACAAGTCGGGGAGGGGCAGAGAGAGAGATAGAGAGAGGGAGACAGAATCCCAAGCAGGCTCCATGCTGTCAGCGCAGAGCCCAACGTGGGGCCTGAACTCCCCAACCATGAGATCATGACCCAAGTGAAAGTCCCATGCTCAACTGACTGAACCACTCAGGTGCCCCTGTGGATTATCTTTTTACTTGATGCTGTCCTTTGACACACAAAATTTTTTAATTTTAAAAAAGTTCAATTTATTTTTTCTTCAAATTCTGTGCTTATGATGTTATATTTAAAAAACCATTATTTAATCTAAGGTCATGCAGATTTTCACCTGTTTCCTTCTTAGAGTTTCAGTTTTTACATTTAGGTCTTTGATGTAAGATAGGGATCCAAATTCATTCTTTTGCATGTAGATATTCAGTTGTCCCAGCACCATTTGTTGAAAAGACTATATTCTTTTCTTATTGAATTGTCTTGGTACCCTTGTGGAAATGAATTGGTCATAGATGTGGGTTTAGTTCTGGACTGTCAGTTATATTCCATTAATATATATATGTCTATCCTTATGCCAGTGCCACAGTTTTAATTGCTCTAGCTTTGTAGTGAGGTTTGAAATCAGGAAGTATGAGTTCTCCTACTTTGTTCTTCTTTAGTAAGCCTGTTTTGGCTATTGGGGATCCCTTCTGCAATTCCGTATGAATTCTAGGATTAAGTGATCCATTTCTACAAAAAGGGCAGTTGGAGTTTTGATAAGGATTGTATCGAATCTGTTGTAGTTTTTAGTGTCTAAGCCTTGTACTTCTTTGGTTCAATTTATTCCTACATATTTTATTCCTTTGATACTGTTGTAAATGGAATTGTTTTCTTAATTTCATTTTTTTGTTGTTCATTGCTGGTGTATAGAAATAAAACTGTTTATATTGATTGTGTATCCTACCACTTTGCTGAACTAATTTTTTTAGCTTAAATGATTATTCTTCTCTGTGTGGATTCTTTAGAGTTTTTATGTTTAAGATCTTGTTTATCATCTATAAATAGAGATAGTTTTTCTTCTTCATTTCCAATCTGGATAGCTTTTTTTTCTCTTGCCTAATTGCTCTGGCTAGATCACCAGTGCAGTGTTGAATAGAAGTGGCAAGAATAGGCATCCTTGTCTTTTCTGATCTTAAGAGAGAAGCTTTCAGTCTTTCACCACAGAGCATAATGGTAGCTGTAGGTTTTTCATATATGCTCTTTATCATATTGAGGAATTTCTCTTCTATTCCTAGTTTGTTGAGTGTTTTTATTTGAAAGAGTATTCAGATTTTGTCAAAATGCTTTTACTGCATTTATTGAGATGACCATGCAATTTCTTCCCTTCATTCTATTAGTAGGATGTACTACATTGATTTTTGTATGTTGACCCACCTTTGCATTCCTGGAAAAAATCCTAATTGGTCATGGTATATATTCCTTTTAATATGCTGCTGGATTTCATTTGTTAGTATTTTGTTTAGGATTTTTATGTCTGCATTCATAAGGGGTATGGGTCTGTAGTTTTTTTGTGATACCTTCGTGTTGCTTTGGCCTCATGGAATGAGTTAGGAAGTATTCTCTTCTAGATAAAATATTGTAATAAATTTTTTTCATTTAGCATATAAACTTTTTTATGATCTTCACTATAACTCTTTTAATGACTTTATAATATTCCTGGTGCTAGATATGCCAGAGTTTGTGAAACCATTCCCCTATTTATATCCATTTCAGAATTTTTTCTGTTTTAGATAGCACAGCAGTGAGCATCTTTGTGTCGGTACCTTTTTATTTTGTGCCTCAGTTTTAAGTGCACACTTTGTATTTAAAATCAAACTACTACTTGGCAATGAGAAAGAATAAAATCATGCCATTTGCAGCAACGTGGATGGAACTGGAGGGTATTATGCTAAGTGAAATAAGTCAGTCGGAGAAAGACAGATACATGTTTTCACTCATATGTGGATCTTGAGAAACTTAACAGAAGACCATGGGGGAAGGGAAGGGGAAAAAATAGTTACAAACAGAGAGGGAGGGGGCAAACCACAAGAGACTCTTAAATACAGAGGAGAAACTGAGGGCTGAGGGGGTGTGGGGGAGAGGGGAAAGTGGGTGATGGGCATTGAGGAGGGCACTTGTTGGGATGAGCACTGGGTGTTATATGGAAGCCAATTTGACAATAAATTATATTTTTAAAAATTAAATACATACATACATATCAGACTACAAGGATTCTTTAAAATATAGTCAGATGGAGTCCTGATAATTCTGAGAATTATTTTTTCTGATTATTTTATTTGAATTAAAGTTCTTACCATCCAGGGGCTCCTGGGTGGCTTGGTTGATTAAGTGTCCCACTTCAGATAATATGATCTCACGGTTCGTGGGTTTGAGCCCCGCCTCGGGCTCTGTGCTGACAGCTCAGAACCTGGAGCCTGCTTCAGACTCTGTCTCTGGCTCTCTCTGCCCCTCCCCTGCTTGTACTCTGTCTCTCTGTGTCTAAAATAAATAAACATTAAAAAAATAAAGTTCTTACCATCCATAATGTTGCAACACAGTAGTCGTTTTTTAATTTTAATTGCTGACTTCTTCATTCATTTCATGAGTAGAGTGGAAAACTATCCCCAGCCACTCACTGTTAATGTACATGACTGACTCTAACATTGGAGCAAAAATAAAGCTTGCCTTAGTAATGTGTTTTCCCACTTCTGAAACTGGAGTGCTGGTACTCTGTCACCATGGGTATTTGTTTTTAAGTACTATTCTGAAAGGCTTAAAATGCTCTCTCTGGCTGCCTGCCAGGGCATACAATGCACCAAACTCATAAGACATACTCAATAAATATCAGTTGAAATCTGTTAAAAAGAAAACTACAGGCCCAATATGGTGTCACTTAGGCCAAGTCTGGCAAACCAAGACTTAATACCTAACCTAACTGCAGTTTCAACGTCCTGGGAATGTAACCTTTAAGTAGTCAATATGGGATGTCTTGGTCAGTACTAGGAAATTTACTGATAGAATTCTTCCGCTCTCCTTAGGAGGACAGCAACCTTGCCAAACAATGCATTCCTTGTTAATAAATTCCTTTTTTTAAGGCCCTCTCTCTGCAGTTAAAAAACTTTTTGTTTGTTTAGCTTTGTGGATAATCTCTTTATTTGCTATATGAGATGCTGCCTGATTCATGAATGGGTTAATAAAGCCAATTAGATCTTCAGATTAAGAAAAAGTGCTCTTTGTGGGACCACGTAATGATTAGCAGTACATTATCCAAGAAGATGATTGCAATAATTTATCCAATTATGGAAGACGATTACAAATTATATGTTAGGATTAATATAGACTAGAAATTGTTGACTGTAATTTAAAAATTCATATTACCTTTGTTGTAATTAAAAACCATATCTGTTTAAATCTTTCTTTTTAACAGATGTTTCAATTACTACCAAAGTAAATATAAAGGATTCATAGATTCTTTGGGACGAGAAATACTAACTACTTGATAAGGCAGGATTTTAAGCCTAGAATGAAGTAGCATCAAAACATTTTGCTTTGCTGACAGTTTTCTTTGCTTGCAGTCCTTTTGTCATTAAAGATATATTTGACTAGTCTTAGAGCTTGAAAAATTATTTTACTGTTGAGCAGGGAACCATAGAAAATTTAGAGTGAGTAATTCAGCTGTCACACTTGAAACCTAAAGGTACAATTTGAAATTACACATCGACTGTTACAGAAATGAGCTTACTCATAAAATTTTGCTGCATACTGCAAAAAATTTGGCAGAGGTTTGATTTAATTCTGTCTCCTTGTCACAATTACTGATTATAATATAAATATATTAAATGCTGTTGTCCATGAAAAATATGGAATAAGAATTATTAAACATTTTTAGCTTGAAATATATTATCAGTTATAAAATGGAAAAAGAATGGTCTGATAAATATACAGGAGCCCACACAGTTAATTCTGATGTACATCTACAGCTCTAATCCCATATCTCCAATTGACTACTTGACATTTCCACTTGGATGACCTTATTATTTAATGTACCTGTTATTTGATGCTGATTCCTTGGTCAGTAATGTAACTTCCAATTACAGTATTTCCATGGGAAAAAAATAGACTCCACTTTGTGACATGTCTTATGGTGTAGTGAATAAAAACTATTATCATTTCGAAGGACATTTGTACTTGCTTCTTTCATTATCAGTACAAACTCTCCATATCCGAAATTGCATTCTTCTCTCATTCCAAACTCTCTGCAAGGCAGGACGGTTGGGCATAGTTGAAAGCACTGGACTTTTGTCCTACTTTGGATACCGCCGCTAGCCGTGTGACCCTCCCTAGACATCATTTTTCCTTATTTGTAAAATGAGGGTGTTGTAGTGGAAGATCTGTAACATTGCTTCAGGTCTCTTGCTATAAAAGTTGGAAGTCATCAAGTGCATACCCTGGATGGGTTGGTTGTATGACTGAAATGTGGCCAGTTTTCTTCTGGTTTCAACAAATGGTCATCTCTTATCCATTCAGTTATCAAAGAGCCTTGTAGGGGCACCTGGCTGGCTCAGTCGTTAGAGCATGCGACTCTTGATCTCAGGGTTGTAAGTTGGAGCCCCACATTGGGTGTAGAGATTACTTAAAAATAAAATCTTAAAAAAACAGTCCTGTAAATTGTTTTGTATTTTCCCTATTTATTCCCATTTTCTTTGCATTTTTGTTAATCTTAGTCCAAGTGTAGATCAAATAAGAACTTCCTGTGTAATTCCATTCTTTTATCACTCTAATTTATCCCCATATTGCTTTTTAGCTCATCTTCCCTCAAGACCAGTTACATCAAGTTACTTCTACTTAGAAAATGTTACTGGCCTACTTCTCTGTATCATATAACAGCTTGTTCATCCATTGACCTTTCAAATCCGTAGCACTGATTTTCTGTTTTCATTATATTGGTCTCATTAATCTCATCCTTTTTTTTTTAAATTTGTGTATTTACCAGGTTATTCTCCTTACCTGAATGCCTTCTCCTTTTCCCCATTCTGCCATTCTGAGACTACCTTGTGAAACTTCACCCACTTTAGCAACAGGTGTCATTCTGTGATGGCTTCTTGTCCTTTTCAAAGGGTACAAAACCGTGGCAAGAAATGGAAAAAGGAAAACACATCTGTGTATGGAGTATTGCCATGTGCCAGGCTTATTACCTCATTTGAATTTCTTAGCAGTCTTTTGAGATGGGTGGCCTTAATCATAACTCTGGGGCTCTAAGAAGAGAACTAACCTCTACAAGATCACATGGCTAGTGAGCAGTTATAGCCGGGATTTGAACTTTGGCATCTGTTTACTTCTCCCTGACAAAAAAAAAAAATGCCAAAGAACCATTAGTTGCCTTTTTTTACAGCCCCCCTGCAAACAAACACATAAACAGTACTAAAGGCACAAATTTAAGTGTTTAACATATAGTCTACTACCTAGCAGAAGTTCGCTAAAGATTTAGATGAAAATTCTTCTTAAATTTTGAGGGTATACATATTTTGTTAGTTCCTTTACCTAGTTTATCAAAGGAGCTTGAAGTAAGGGAAGGCTTTCATATGATAAGGACTGTTTCTTTTTGTTTTAGAAACCCCAGGGAGATCTTTTATGTAGTAGTATTGTGATTTGAACTCTTTCAAAGGGAAAATAGCAGGATATTTTCTTTTTTAAATGTTTATTTATTTAGGGAAAGACAGCATTTACCAGTGGGGAAGGGACAGAGAGAGAGAGAGAGAGAGAGAGAGAGAGAGAGAGAATGAGAGAGAATATCCCTTTGTGCTGTCAGCACAGAGCCTGACACGGGACTCAATCTCAATTAACTGTGGGATCGTGACCTGAGCCAAAATCAAGAGTTGGACACTTAACTGATTGGGCCACCCAGAAGCCCCAAAACATTTTCTTTTTTGACATTAAAGGCTGAAAGATGGCCTTCATGTGTGCATTCAGCAGTTATTCTTTCATGACATTGACTAGATAACATCAGGGCTAAAGGTGAATGAACAAGTCAAGCAGTGTTAATTAATGAGGGCTTTTAATGTTTATTTTTCAGAGAAAGAGAGCATGCGTGCCTGAGGGTGGGAGGGGCAGAGAGAGAGGGAGACAGAGGATCCGAAGCATGCTCTGCGGTGTCAGTGCAGAGCCTGATATGGGGCTTGAACTCACAAACTGAGATCATGACCTGAACCGAAGTTGAATGGTCAACTGACTAAGCCACCCAGGCATCCCAATTAATGAGTTTTTAATGGAAGTCATACAAATTGTTGGTAGTCATTTATGCACTTGGATTCATCAGCAACTGTTAAAGTGAAAATGTGTTTTTTTGACAATAGTAGCTTAGATAATTTCATTCTAAGCCTTATGGTCACTTTGCATAGTGATCTCAACCCCATATTTGTGTCTTCATTAGGTTATTCTATGCATCTCACTCCCTGTGCCTGCCCTCTTGTAGCTCTCCCAAGCTTTAATCTTGTAGCTTTAATTCACTGCTAGATATTTCCACTGATGATCTGTCATTTCATACCTAGCATTTGTCATTTGGTATTTTGTATAATTGTATGTTTGTGTTATTATATTCTCTTCCCCAGTGGAGAATAAAGTTTTAGTGTAAGGACCATGACAAAAAAATTCTTTGAGTCCTCTGTACTTATCAGAGTGCTATGGGTGCAGTAGGAGGCCAAATGTGTGTGATTGCAGTAATCTTCATGGCTAAACTAGCTTTTCCCTTTTGGTAACTTCAAAAGCCTAGTTATCATCCAGAGTTCATATATCATTGCAAAGGACAACAACAACCAAAAGGTGTTATTTTGTACCTTGTAAAAATGAAAGCATTGTCTTTGAAAGCTACGTATTCCTTGTAGAAGAAATTATCTTTTTGATGAATGACTTAAACTTACTTATTTTCGAGAGAGAGAGCAAGAGAGAGAGAGCACATAAGTGTGAGCTTGGGAGAGGGGCAGAGGGAGAGAGAGAAAGAATTTTAAGCAGGCTCCATGCTCAGCATGGAGCCCAGTGTGGGGGCTCGATCCCACAATCCTGAGATCATGACCTGAGCCAAAATCAGAGTCAGATGCTCAACCGACTGAGCCACCCATACATCCCTTTATTTATTTATTTATTTTTAGAAGTTTATTTATTTAAGTAATCTTTACATGCAACATGGGGCTCAAACTCGTGACCCCAAGATCAAGAGTCACATGCTCCTCTGACTAAGCCAGCCAAGTGCCCCTAAACACATTTATTTAAAATTAAATCCATTTTGACTTTTGAAGGTGATAGATCTATTACCTTGATTGTGGTGATGGTTTCATGGGTATATACATATGTCCAAAGTCCTCAAATTGTCTATATTAGTTATGTACAGTTCTTTGTATCACTTATAATTCAATAAAGCTGGTAAAAAATTAAATCCATTCTAACTGGCTTTTAACAGGCAGTATAAAATTATAACACATAATTCTGGTGTTCATCTCACTTCAAACTAATTTTCTGTGTATTAGGCTTGCTTGCTTTTCTCCTTTGTCTACACATTGTCTCAACATTTTTTCTGATTTTTCTTTTATAATACTTCTGATCTTTAAAATGTTTTGTTACATATTAACAGCATATTTTAAATACTTTTAATTGCCTTGAGGTTATTAATACTGACTTGAGCACAAGGACCATGGCTTATCTGTCTTCATATTGGCAGTATGTCTAGCATAGTGTTGGGCAAAGAGCCAGGTAGTAGCAGATCACTCAAGTCTCCTGAGATGGAGACCAGTGTTACTTATTCATCATGCTGTGTGTGCCCTAGCCTACATTCACATTGTGAATTAAAAACCCTAATGATGATTGACTCTTAAATTAGCAGTTATTAACAAGTCTTGATTATGATTTTAAACTTTTGGAAAATATCTTTCATTGAATAAGTTACTATCTACAAAGAATATGTTGATGTTGCTGCTTTGTGTAATATTGGAGGGATCAGAAGTAATGTCTTCTCATTCTGTATTTGTCATTAAAAAATAATTTTTAATCAGTATGAAGTGCGTTGTAACATTTAAAATGTATTTTTGAAAAATTTTGCTTTTCCTACCCCCTTCTTATTTTTATAGTTACCGGGCAGTGACATTGCCAGTGGGAGTGATGTACTTTCTGATGTCATACCCAGTATTCCGAGTTCACCTTGCCTGCTTCCTAAAAAGAAAAACAAGCACCAGAATTTAGATGAACTTCCTTGGAGTGCAATGACAAATGATGAGCAGGTAGGGATCTTGACATTTCTTTATATAAAGTAGGCTTCACACCCAACACAGAGCCCAGTGTGGGGCTTGAACTCAACGACCCCAGGATCACGACCTGAGCTGAGATCAAGAGTCAGATGCTTAGCTGACTGCACCACCCAGGCATCCCAGGATCTTAACATTCTTAATTGAAAGCATATATGTAGAGAATATGTGAAATTCAGTGTATTGCCTATTTAAAGTTACTGGGTAAATGTGGATTGCTTAGTAAAATCTGAATTTGAGTTTTAACTGTTTTGCAGGGAACAAATAAAATATTTAAGTGCTTTTGATATTTGAAACACGTTATAAATGAAACACTAAAATATCAGGTTTTGACATTGATGTTTATTATAATTTTTTATCATATAGGTGGAATATATTGAGTATTTGAGTCGTAAAGTCAGTACGGAGATGGGTCTTCGGGAGCAACTTGATATTATTAAAATAATTGATCCTTCTGCTCAAATCTCCCCTACAGACAGTGAGTTTATTATTGAACTTAACTGTCTCACAGATGAAAAACTGAAGCAGGTATGTAAAGAAAATACAGATTATACAAGTATTAAGAAAACTGTTATTTTATAACATGTAGACTGGAATAATCATGTTAAAATACACAAATAATTAAGGTCCAGATCACTGCTGTGAAATGTAATATTAGAAAAAATGATGGCAGTATTTGAGAGCACATGGTTGTAAGGTTTTAGGTACATCTCACCTGGCAGTACCTTTCTGGGTTCATGTGGATCTAGAAACTGCTGTTTAGTTGTGTAGGCTTTGAAACTTGATTTCACCACTTAAGGGGTGGTTATGCTATTTGCTTCTTCTAATTCAACTTAAAAAAGAACGATTGACAGAATCAGAATACTGATTATTGAGGGCTGTCTATACTTCAGTGAACATCTGAGTTGAGGGATTTGAGTAGTCCTGTGAAGTAATTGATCCTGGCTAGGGTAAAACGTAAATTTCCTTCTGCTATTCTGAAATATGCATTTCTGGCATCTTCTAAATATAGCCTTTACAGCTCTATTTTTCTCTGGTACATAGCTGAATGAATACTTACGTTCTACTTTCATTTTTTAAAGAATTTTTTTTTTGCATTTATCATTACTTACAAAAATTTTTTATTTCATTTCTTTCAACAGACATATTATTATTTTCTACATTCCAGCTCATTTTTCATTAGTGTTGAAATTGATGCCTTGCATTTGAAGACAGGTACCATGGGCCCCTAGCTAAGATTTAGGAAACACCCTAATCTTCAATATATTCAGCAACTTAAATCATATTAAGTGGAGATCTTTAAAACATGCCTAATCTGATCTATTTTATTGTTAATTTCTCTGAGTGTTATTTTCTTATAATCCTAAATTCTGGAGGCCAGTAGCCTTCCATTGACTGATTATATTATATGTTTTTAAAATATAGCTCAGTGATCAATATTCTACGATTTTGACATTGTCAATTTTTCTGGTACTTGTTTCTACATTGAGAAATTTCTTTTGTCCTTATATTCTACTTATGTACATCTGTAGCACTTTTTTATTTGATTTATTTATCTAACAATATTAAGTGTCTATCATGTATTAAGTTATAGGATAAAAAACACTTTAACAAATGATCGTTGTCTTTATAGAGCCTACAACTCAAGAAAGAGTCAAACAAATCAACCTGGATTACAATCCAAGTTCATAAATCATTATTCAATAAATGTTAATTTTATTTCTTCATAATTACTGTCTTTCACTTTCTATTTGTTAAGCATCTAGTTCCAAGGTTTTTTTTTCTGGTATACTCATCAAAAGCAAGAAATGAACATAGTTACAGTATTATTAAATAATCTACAGACTGTATTCAGGTTACACCAGTTTTTCTACTAATACCTTGTTTTATCCCAGGATCCAATCCAATCTTTTTTTATAAAGTTTTTATTTAAATTCTAGCTAACATACTAACTTCAGGTGAAATACTAATTTCAGGTGTACAATTTAGTAATTCAATACTTACATACAACACCCAGTGCTCATCATAACAAGTGCAATCCGTAATCCCCATCACCTGTTTAACCCATCCCCCCACCCCACTCCCCTCTGGTAGCCATCAGGTTGTTCTCTATGGTTAAGAGTCTATTTCTTGGTTTGCCTCTTTTTCCCTTAGCCCATTTTTGTTTTTTAAGTTCCACATATGAGTAAAATCATATGGTATTTGTCTTTCTCTGACTGACTTGTTTTGCTTAGCATAATACTCTCTAGCTCCATCCATGTTGCACATAGCAAGATTTCATTCTTTTTTATGGCCCAGTAATATTCCTGTGTGTGTGTGTGTGTGTGTGTGTGTGTGTACACATACCATATCATATTTATCCATTCATCAGTCAGTGGACATTAGGGCTGTTTCCATAATTTGGCTGTTGTAGACAATGCTGCAGTAAACATTGGGGTGCATTGTATCCCTTTGAATTAGTAGTTTTGTATTCTTTGGGTAAGTACCTAGTACTGCAATTGCTGGATCATGGGACAGTTCTATTTTTAATTTTGGGGGGACCTTCCATACTGTTTTCCACAGTGGCTGCACCAGTTTGCAATCCCATAAAGAGTACAGGAGGGTTTACCTTTCTCCACATCCTCACCAACACTTGTTGTTTCTTATGTTGTTGATTTTAGCCGTTTTGACTTGCATTTCCTTGATGAGGAGTACATCTGTAGCACTTTGGATAATCTTTTACTTTATGTACAATATTCTTCTTTTCTCCAGTATTTTGAGGGAGAATGTCAAGGAACACTAACCAGATTTTGTCTGTGTGTTCCAAGGTCAGAAACTATATCAAGGAGCATAGCCCTCGCCAACGGCCTGCAAGAGAGGCCTGGAAGAGAAGCAACTTTAGTTGTGCGAGCACCAGTGGAGTGAGCGGTGCCAGCGCCAGCGCCAGCAGCAGCAGTGCCAGCATGGTCAGTTCTGCAAGCAGCAGTGGGTCCAGTGTTGGAAACTCTGCTTCAAACTCCAGTGCCAACATGAGTCGAGCACACAGTGACAGCAACTTGTCTGCAAGTGCAGCAGAGCGGATTCGGGATTCAAAAGTAAAATGTCTAATCAATACAAAACTTTACCTTTCAATATTAATATTAGTACTCCTTCATATAAATTTCTTGAAGAGTTAAAATTATCTTGCTCTCTAGATGCCGGTGGATTTTGGCTTTAATTGAACAAGCAGGCTACTCTGCTGTTGAGTAAAGCCTTTTAGGCTGAGTACTTTGAAATACCGTTTTGACCCACAACCATATCACATTCAATTTTATCTGATTTTTGTGTCTGTTTTTAAGTAAGATAAATTGATGGAAATAGTGAGTGAGTCTCAAGATTGCAATATTGACTGCAAGTCACTACTGAGCAGATCTCACTATGTTGCTGATGTTGCTGTCTATTAGCTCCTAAGAATGTTCTGCATGTCTTGTGTGTGTGTGTGTGAAATGTTCTGTTAACTTTGAGTGTTTGTTCTTACATCTTTTAAAAATGTAATAACACCTTCTCTAACTTCTGCCTATTCACAGTTGAGAAATTCTTGGTAATATTATTGGTCATGTAAAAAATAGGGAGGTATTAGTGCATATAGAATGGTTTTGTGATAGTGAGGGGAGTTCAGTTCCTTGCAGTGGGTACAGTTTGGAGCCAACTTAACAATGGTAAGAGTATCTCTGTAACTCTTTGGTAACCCAGTGGTGACTAGAAGATACACAGTGATTCCTTCCCTGGCTTTTACCAAAGTAGCAGAAACATAGCCAGCTTTGTTGGTTGCCAGGGGATTCTTCTGGATATGTGGTCATTCCTTTTTTGCATCACTTCACCAGTGACAAGGAATAGAGTACCC
This sequence comes from Panthera onca, assembly GCF_046562875.1. NCBI lineage: Eukaryota > Metazoa > Chordata > Mammalia > Carnivora > Felidae > Panthera > Panthera onca. Next base: position 44,831,968 of record NC_138357.1, on the reverse strand, counting down.
ACTGGGTTTCTAATGGGTTTTTAAGATGGTATTTGCCTAATATGAAAAAGACATGATTCTTTCCCAGCTGTTGTAAAATTGCTAGTGCTTTCAGATGAAAGACACCTTAAAAGCATAAACATTAGAGATTTTCGCAGTGTTCTCTACATTTATATTTAGTATTGTTCACTGTGTATTCACTCCGCAGTGACACCAGTGTACCTTAATTTGGTAAAAAAAAAAAAAAAAGGCTTTGAAATGATTGATTATCTGTAACTAGTCAAAATGATCAGATGTCCACCCTTCCTAAGATTCACTGGACAAATACCATAAAAATAGAATCTTGAAGAATCATTTTCAAGTCTAAGCCAGTGGCTCACTTACTGGAACCAGGATCATACTGCAGAGGAATTTGAACATCTCTAAGAATTCTGAAAATACAGAATTTGATCCATAAAATACTCTGGGGTGGATATGGCAAAACTGAACCTTACTGATTGAGAAATTTTTATTTTGGCAGAAGCGATCCAAGCAGCGGAAGTTACAGCAGAAGGCCTTACGCAAGAGGCAGCTGAAAGAGCAGAGGCAGGCTCGGAAGGAGAGGCTCAGTGGGCTCTTCCTCAATGAAGAAGTGCTGTCCTTGAAAGTGACTGAGGAAGACCATGAAGCAGATGTAGATGTTTTGATGTAATAAGGGTGAATTTTTCAGCATTCTTTCTAAGCATTAAAGTATTCTCCTTTTATTTGTTTACATGCATCTTGACCAAACTTTTGGTTAGGGCTGTGCTGATATACCATTAATAATTTAGGCCAGTGGTTCTCAGCAGGTGGTCCCTAGACCAGCAGCCTCAGCATCACCTGAGAAGTTGTTAGAAAGGCATACTACCAGGCTCCATCCCAGATGCAGTGAATCATAAACTCTGGGTGAGGGGCCCAGCATTGTGTTTAACAAGCACCAGGTTCTTCTGCTGCACGCTCTACTTTTAAGAATCACTAATTTAGTAAATGTTTTCACTATTTAGACTTTAGGGTGGCTAAGTAGGCTTTTTCAAGAACTAGTACTTTTACAGTTTAGAAGATTTCAAGGTACTGCTGACAAGTAGCTTATTATGTCAGTATAGGTACATATGTCCGGATCATAATTCAGTTTTCCTTCTTAATGTTACAGTTTTTTAGTTTGCTTTTTATAAGGGCCATAGCATAAGTCTCAATTCCTAGTGGAAATCTTGTTTTGAGGTTGTGGGTGTGGGGTGTAGATTGCTGTTTATAATAGTGCCTTCATTAGGTTTAGTTTTGTTTTCATTTATTATTAACTCAAAGGTGTAAAAATAGGCCCTAATGTCTTTCCTGTTAGGTTTGTTTCTGTTTTTCACTTTATGTAAATTCAGAATCCTTTCTGTAAGTGATGACTACTGAGGAAATAATGTTAGTAGTAGTTGAACTTCAGACTTGATGCTATATAGATTAATATTCAAATAGAGAAGGCAATTAAGCAAAACAGCCAATTCTGCTTTTCCATGGCTTTCTGAAATTTTAGTCTGTGCAACTGTCTCAAGTTCTTTTTGAAAGTCACTTTTTTTTTCCAGCACTACTCTAATTTTTAAATATTTGGTATAACAGCTTCTGGCATGTGAACAGGCTAATGTTCAAAGTTAACTAAAGAAAACCCTTACAGTTCTAAACTTCTCTATAAATCGCTAGAAATACACGGAGCAGTGTGATATAGAAAAAAAAACCTTCGTTTGTTGGCTACTGATAGAAGTCTAATTTTAGATGTGAAATCATGGGTTTTCTATAAATGTTTTCATGGAGAGTTTGTTATCATGAACATTAGAAGTAGTATTATTTCTTTTCTTCTACCACATGTCTTTAAACATTCACATGGGTTAAAGAAGATGGAAACTGATACTACTGACAATCAAGCTGCTTTCTGACTTTCATAATTTTTATTGTGGATAACTTTTGGGAGGTAATCATGATTCTGTAGGAGGAACTGTAATCAATATTTTTTTAAACTCTAGAGTCAGAGGTTATGTGATAGGATCTTTACTTTTTTAAACTATCATATCAAGTGGCTCATTAAGAAAACGATTAATGACTTAAATTTTTAATTCTCAGTTGATATAAAGGCTTTTAACCTTTGCTTACAATCATGTGTTTTGAAATTTTGATTTTACTCTAGTTCCTTGAAGGTTAAAGAATTGAAACTGAGGATAAAAATTGATGTATTGCAGCTTTGCTGAGGTCTGTGGTATGGTTTTAAGATTTTGAAGACTACTAAGTTCATACTTTAAATTTTGCTAAAATATAAAAGTATATGTATATGGTTTTCAGTTGGAGTACTCCTTTGACTTTCCTCTTACCCTTTCTTTGATGCTCCTAACTTGTTTAGAGGGCCCAAAAAGAGCTTAGGGATAGACCTCAGAATACTTTGAGGAAGGTGGAAAGGGTCAACCTCATTGTGTCTTCCTTCCAAGTCTAGGAAGAGTAAATGGAGAGAAGAGCAAATGCAGCTGAATTCTCTGCCTGCTCTTAGCAAAAGCAAAATTCCAGAGAATGACTTGTCTGTTCTCTCCCTATTCTTCCCAGGAAAGTAGGCCACTTCTGGAGACCATAGAGCAACATTTATCTGTTTGGAAACAATTGACAATGACCAGTAAAAGAAAATCCTAACAGGGTCATGATATAATACGACCATTTTTTTCACTCTCCCAACAATTACATAGTCTTATTACCTTAGATTTAACTTAAGTCACTATTAAACAAGTTTACCAAAGCACCACAAAGCCAGTTTTAAAAGTTTATAAAGATTTGAATGTTTATAGTAAAGTATGCCATGAGATTTTGCGTAAATTTGGATGTCATGTCTTTACAGTACTATAAACTAGAGATTGCCTATAAAGTTGGTTTGAAGGAGACTGAAAATAATTCTTCTGATTGAAGGGAAAAAAAATAAAACAAGTTGGCTTGCTTGTGATGTGGAAGAGGGAGATTACAAAATCTCTCTCCATCTTCTCCCCCCCCAAAAAAAAACAGCATAAAAAGATAAAAAAGTTCTTGTTTTTGTTAACATGCTGTACTGTACTTTTTTTCTGTTTTAATGTCTCATGTAGATAATTCAAGTTTGAATTATTTCTTCCCTGGAATAAGTCATAATTTATTCAGTCTGACATATCTCTGAGTTTAAGACAAATCCAACTGAGCATTTTTCCTGTTTATAAATCCAAACTAACAAATTAATAAAAATGTGAGACTTATTTGCTCTAGTGTCAGTGTCATCTGTAGAGAATTGACACTGGAGTAAATAAGTGTCTCCCCTTTAAACATAACCTTTGTTAACTTAGGGCATGATAAAGTCCCCTCAAGTTTTTCAAAAACATTTTATTAGAGACCTTGTATGTATGTTAATTGTACCTCAATAAAACTGGAAGAAAAAAAAGAGTTTTTGTACAAGTCTATGAGACCCCAGCACAGCTTTTCAAAGTATGGACCTTGAATTAAACAAAATGGCATATCTTTTTCTATAGTTTTGCAACTGAATCAAAGTAAGGCAATGTAGTATAATGTTTAGTGGAATTTAAAGGGCTAATTCATTCTGCCCTAACAACTTACAATAAAATAGCACTTTTTTTCATGAGACTTGTCTCACTTTTTTGTTAGGCTGTGGCAGTTTTGTCCATTTCCTCAGCCCTTTGGGTTGACCAGATATTGCTGAATTAATCCCAGAAACTGACTTGTAATTTAATGACTCTACAGATTGAACAGACATCTCATTTATTTAGCTCCTTAAAAGTGCTAATTGCCACTTAAAGGAGAAATTCCAAGAAACTTCTGTATAAAGGTATCCAGATTCTGGTGAGCTTTAAAAATTGTGAAATTAATGAAATGTCTTCATATTTAAGCCAAAAATGTTAGTATATGACAAATATAGAAGTCTTGTTTCCAGATTCCTTAGCAGAGATTTTTGTTCATGGCTTAATTTATAACCTCATGTGCCTTAAAGGTTAACTCTGTACTTTTTCTCAATATCAAGCTTTTTCAATCTCAAAAGTAATCTAAAAATATAATTTGTTTTATAAAATGTCCATACTATTGGATATCAGTAAGCAAAAACATTAAATTAAATCTGATTAATCAATGGTGATAGAGTGTGTAATAAAACAAGAACCTTTCAGGTCTTAAATTTCATTTATATAACATTATTTTTGGCCCAGCTAGGTCATTGAAGGACACTGAAAGTTATCTGAAGTATAGCTTAATGTATTCTCTCATTTTTTCCCATGAAAAAGGTCATAAGCCAGAATGCTTTTTTAAAACCAGATAATTCTTAGTATCTGGGAAGATCATTTTAAAGGCAAAAGTAGTTCAAGAACATAGATTATAGAACAACTTCACTCTCTCATTACTTTAGGCATTCTTTGCATTCATTTCTGTAATAGCTGAAACACTCCCCTCCCCTTTAACAAATTACTTTTTAGCTCAAGAAAATGTTTGCTTAGAATGGGAGAAGTTAGTTAAAGTCAGTATATAATTTGAGACAGTTGATGGGAAAATTCCCAGTTGCATTCAAATATAGTATTGATATTGAGCACACTGACATTGAACATGTCTGAACTTAGAGATAAATCTAATCCTTAAAAGGACTATTAGTTAGAAAATAAGTATCTGTATACACATGTACTGTGGTAACTTTGGATTCGTTTTAAGTCTGACAAAGTAAGATAAATTCTATCTTTACAATGAAATTATGCTGAGTGGGTGAGAGAGAAATATTTAGACCTAGACATTTCTGTCAGCATAGTATCTAGAACATAGCTCCTTAGAATTTTAGCTTAATTCTCATTTCTTTGGAAAATAATTTACTTTTTCCAAAGGCTTAGAAGGAACTCTAAAAATTTCTCTAATTAACTGGCAATTAATAGGGTACAGAAGTTGCATGCTATAGCTTCAGATCTCAGTTGACTCACTAAAATTTTATTTTCACATTTTCTCTAATATTAAAATTATTTTGAGCCCCTCTCACAGTTTATATTTTCAATTCAGGTTATTAATATTTTAACCTAGATCACATGATGCTAAGTTAATTTTTAATTTGACATTCATACTGAACTCTGAAAAACGGGTTTGTTCTTGTCTTATTTCAGAATACAGTATTTTTCCTTTATTGTCAAGTTTGTTACATCTTTGTGGTCAATGGAACCTGTGGAAATCTGTGTTCTTTTTTTTTTGTGGTGAGGGATATGGGTAGAAAAGAGAATTGCTCTAATCATACATACGCATTTTAAAGGTAGTTGTAGAATTAATATGTATAAATGACATGTTAACACTTACCTACTCTGGATTGTTCTAAGGAACAGTGGCCTGAAGCCATGGCTTGTTTTCTGGAGCTGCTTGCTCTTCAATAGTAGCTGACCAATTGGATTTAAGTTTAGACTTTGGAGTTAGGTTATCTAGCTGAGGCTTTTAGGAATGAAGCAGACTATGTCTGTTCCTGTAGTGAATCAATTTAATTTCCTCTTTGACTACTCTAATTTGGGTATAAGTATTATCCATTTTAAATCTTTGTGTTGGGAGTTTAATTGGACTGTTGTCAAAAGCTATTAAAAAAGCTAAACACAAATATATGTAAAACACTTCACAAATGTTTAAAATTTTCACTTTTTTTTTTTTAGTTTCAAAGGTTAGTTATGTAGCATCAATATCATAACCAAAGCAAGTAGGAAGTTGACTGGTTTGGAGATTCTTCAAGTAGTCTTCAATACTGTAACACTTCAGATTGTTAACCAGGATTTTTGTCCTGTATTTCTGCTAAATGTATTACTATATTAATGCACTTTTGTATATATAACTGTCTCTGTACATTCTGTACTTACTGCAGTGTATATAAAAGCTGTTTTTCCTGAAGCTGTAGGGGAAAAGCAATAGCTGTAACACAAGTTGTTTCTATTTTGAGTTCCTTCTTGTACTTGAAAGTAGTGGTTCTGTAGTTAATTCTAAATGTGTATGTATGGTTGTAATTAAAACTGGCAATGTGGCAGACCTGTCTTTTGAAGCTGAATATCAGACTGAACAGTGTTGTTTTGGCTATTGAAAACTCTTGTAGCATTTTAATTGTTTCTTTTGATGTACCATGGGTTTCTACAAAACCCACTCCTTCTTACTTACTACTTTATACTTCTGAATCTACTCCTTTACATATTACATCCCAGAACATTTATCAACAGAGAAAATTAGGTCTCCTCTCTTTTGCTCACAGTTTGGTTAAGATTCCATAAACTTGTTTTGTTAAAGCCCCAATTTCCCAAATGTCATTGACAAATCATTTTTTTTTTTTCTGGGGAGATAAGATTTCTAGGGAGATTAGTAATCATAGTAAGTTGAAAATTAGGTCTAAATTTTGTTTATAGAAAATCAGATTTATTTTCCTTATATATTAATCTAGAAACTTTTTATGTTATAATTATATGAAAGAAATGTCTGAGCAGTTTTACATAGTTTCAGAAGCAATTCAACTTTCAGCAGCAACTTTATCTCTTGCCACTAGAGGGAGGTCTGTGTTTGCTCTCCTTTGGAAAATCTCTTAGCTGCTTTTCTTTCGTTTTTAATTTCAGAGGTTGGAATCCACCTCATTTTCAAAATCCCTTTTGTGATATTACTTTCATTTGTTAGTGAAAGGTAAGTTAATTGAGCTTGTTTAATAAAGCAAATCTAACGCTTTTATGTAATCTTCAATTTTTAATAAATGTGAGTTAGATATTAAGTGAAACGTGTGTGTGTGTGTGTGTGTTTTTCTTAGATACTTTAGAACTGTACTGTCCATTATAACCACTATCCATATGTGGCTATTTAAATAAATTAAATAAAATTTAGTTCCTTGGTCCCATTAGCAACACTTCAAGTGTCCACTAACCACGTATGGCAAAAGACTACTGTGTTGGTAACTCCAGTGTACAGAACATCTTTACTATCATGGGAAGTTATACTGGACAGTACAGTCTAGAGATTTGATGGTTTATGTAGTGACCACTGTCATCATTTTACCACTGAACCATACTCAGTGATTCAAAACTGCTTCACACAGTTAACTGTTGTAGGTGATTGGTGTGGGAGGGAGAGCAAGCTGTGTTTCACTTTTTTACTTCATTAAATCTACTACCAAAGTTGAGACTTCGGTGATTTAGTGGAGAAATATCTCAAATATCGAGCATTTCACTTGAGCTCTGAATAAGATTTCTTAAAGACTCCATTTTAAAAAATTGCTTAGAGGGTTTCTTTATTCTTGTGATGTAAGAGTCTTAATAGAGTAATGGAGCCACTGTTACTTGGGACTGACAGTCCTCTCCCCTCTCCCCATCAGTCTGAATCTTATGGTTAAGTGGTATTTTTATATTACATTATCTGTGTTTCTTAGTAATAGATTGATGGGTATTAGATTTAGGTACAATGTTATTTCCCTTCATAATGGGTAAGTAACATTTTTAACATTCCAGTTTATGCATTTGGTCACCAGGATCCCATTATATTCTTTTTTTTCAGATTTGTCTTATAAAAATTGTCAAGTAAGACAGCAAAATGAATCCCCACATACCCATATTTACTTCCACTCTTGCCTTATGCCAATCTTGTTTCTTTTGACCTCCACCCCCAGAAACTCCCCTTACCTCAACTCCCAACGATACTAAAGTTAACCCCAGGTGATAATTTCATTTTTAAATGTTTAAGTATCAGATGTTTAAAAGATAAGGACACTCCTACTTTATACATAAATATGACCATATACCTTCATAAATAAAAATTCCTTGATATCAAATGTGTAGTTTACTTGCTTGAAATCAAAACCATAACCATTAGTCTTTTTCATTTAAAAATCATTCTACATTTTGTTAGCACTAAGGAAGAATTACTTTTATTATGGCTTGAGTCAGTGTTGATAGTATGTCTTGAGCGCATTTTAAGATGAGATATCTGTTGCTTTTAGATAAAAACAAAATCCAGCTGTTTTCCTTACTACTTTGTTAATGAAGGTATGAAATAATTTGGGTAGCAGGAAAGAAGGAGGGAATTAATTGTTCAAGATGAGTTGAACAGATATTTTCTGTCTCACCTAACTTTGAGTTCAAGAATGATCTTTTTTAGCCCAAATTGGCACACATGGTAAAGATCTGAATACCTATTATTTATTTATAAAGAGTTTTGCAAGGGTACTCAAGGAGACATAAGAAAAAATAGAGATTGTTTGATCCCCTCAAAATTCATTTCAGGAAACCTTTTTAATAGCTGTGACTGAGGCTATTGGTTTTGGTTTTGCGTTTTAACTTACTGAAGTTTAGACTTCCCAAATTGTAGAATTTCAGAGCTTGAAGGGACTTTGGAGATCATTTATTTAGCTTGGTGGTTCTTAAACTTGATTGGGCATCAGAATCCCCTGCAGGACTTGTTTTAAACACAGGTGGCCAGCCCCCACTCCTCAGTTTCTGATTCTGTAGGTACGAGGTGGGGCCTGAGGATTTGCATTTTTAATGAGTCCCTAAGTGATGCTGATGCTGCTGGTTTTATGAACCCATGGAGAACCATTGCGATGCAGCTCAATCCCTTTTTCTCTTGCCTGTATTTTTGCAAATAAAATTTACACTAAATGGAACGTGACTTCTTTGCCCAAACTGGTTAGTGACATGGCCAAATCAGAATCCATACCTTGAGGTGCCTTATTCACACTGGAAAAGTGGAGTGCTTTTCCTATTGTGCATTTGTTTTCTTTATAGTAGTTGCCTCCAAATGATTCCTTCCAAGTTTTTTCTTAACATTTGGATTTTCTTGATACTGGTCAATCTTTATCTCCCTAGATTGGGAGTTCCTAAATTGGAGTCGGGATTAAAATTGCTGGCAATTCTGGGGCGCCTGGGTGGCTCAGTCGGTTAAGCATCCAACTTCAGCTCAGGTCATGATCTCCCAGTTTGTGAGTTTGAGCCCCACGTCGAGCTCTTTGCTGACAGCCAATGTATTTTTCTGAGGAGGGCTCCATATCTTTTATTAAGTTCTCAGATGACTTTTCTTCCCTTTAATGGCTAAGATTCTGTCCTTTTAGGGCAATTTTGGTTTTTGGCAATAACCAAGGGTCATTTGGGAAGCTGTCTGGTGGTTAATGTGCATGAGAAACCTGGAAATTGCTACATTTGGTCAATGAAGTATGATTTTAAAAGTAATAAGACTGGTTTTCTCATGTGGTAAAAACTGGCTTTAATGTATATTAAAGAAAAGAGTTCTAGAAATATTTTGGGCAGTGACAGCATTATTGGATTAGGTGTATGGTGATGACTTGGAATGGGGATGTTACTAATTTGGATGTAAAATAGTCATTTCTTTATAATCATAACTTTTATTCTAGAGCAAAATTCTCCAGTAATGTTTTAGAAATGTTGGGTTAGACTTCATAGATTTGTTCATCAGATCTGAGATAACAGAACTAGATGGTAATCTGAAAACTTGAAACAGATACAGACTTTCTGATATAATGGTCATTAAAACAGTCTATTTTTCAAGTGAGAGAAATGAAGTGATTCATTCAGGTCCTATATGATGACATATTAAGGACTAGAATCCAAGGCTCTTGAGTGCTTTTCCCACTTTATCACACTGCTTTATATCATGCTACTACTTTTCACAGTGTTTTGGGGAAAACACCTTAGGATTTTGGTATAGAGCAGTGGTTAAAGTGTGGACCCCACTTTGCTGGACACCAGCAAAATAAGTATCACCTGAGAACTTGTAAGAGGTGCAAATCTTTAGGCCCTACCCCAGAACTAGGGAATCAGAAACTGGGGGGAGGGAGGGTAAAGCCCAGTAATCTGTGTTTTAGCAAGCCTCCCAGAGGATTCTGATGCACACTCAAATTTGAGAACCACTAGTATAGAGTAATGATTCTCTACTCTGGCCAAACATCACAATTATCTGTGGGAAACTTAAAAAACACCATACCACCTTCCCTACTCACCCAGACAAATCAATCTCAGAGGTGACACCTGGGCATCTATTGTTTTGTAATAAACATTATATTTTGGAATAATTTTATGTTTATAGAAAAATTGTGAAGACAGTATAGAGAGTTCTTGTGTACCTGTTGCTCAATCCTCTAGTGTTAAAATTAGTTTTAAAAACTAAGAAATTAACATTGGCACATTACTGTTAACTACAGGTTTATTCAGATTTCCTTATTTATTCTTAATTCAGATTTCACTAATTTTACCATTAATGTTCTTTTTCTATTCCAAAATCCAATCCAGGATTCCTCATTGTGTTTAATCATCATGTGTCCTTATTAGCCTCCTCTGGTTTGTGACAATTTCTCAGTCTCTCCTTGTTTTTCATGATCTTGACAAATATAAGGAGAATTGGTCCTTTATTTTGTGGAATGTCATCCTCAATTTGGGCTTGCCCAATGTTTTTCTCACAGTTAGACTGGGGTTTGGGGATGACTCACGATCAACATGACTCAACCCTAGTTACATTAACTTTGATCACCTGGCTAGTGTTCACCAGGCTCTTCACTGCAAAGCTACTATTTTTCCCTTTCAATACTCTGTTTTTTGGGAGTAAGTCATGCAGTCCAGCTCACACTCAAGGAGGAGAGAGAAAATAGGCTCTGCCTCCTGGAGAGAGAAGGATCTATACATATGTTTTGGGGATTTCTCTTTGGGAGATTTGCCTCTTCTCTGTATTTATCTACTTGATCACTGATATCAGTATGGATTCATGGATATTTATTTTATACGCTGGCCTATAACCTAATAGTAAGTTATTTTATAGCTCAAAAATTTCCAGATTTGGACATTGGGAACTCTTAAAGGTTGCTTCTAGTGCCCCTTCAACCTACCCATATCCTTTTGTACTTTGAGTGCTTTATTTTCTGGCACTACACAATGCTTTAGCCCTAGAATCAGCATTTAATCAAGGAACTAGACACCTTTTTTTCCTTCAAATTTTAATTTAAATTACAGTGTAATTTTTGGAAGTGTTTTGGACACTTCTTTTTTAAAAGCTTCTCAGGTGTGGGGCACCTGGGTGGCTCATTCGGTTGAACATCCAACTTTGGCTCAGGTCATAATCTCATGGTCATAAGTTCAAGCCCAGCTTTCTGGCTGACTGGGATCCTCTGCCCCCACCCTCTCTTTGCCCCTCCCCCACTCACGCTCTCTCTCAAAAATAAATAAACGTTTTAAAAACTCTTCAGGTGATTCTAGTGCAAAATAAGTGTGGGAACCACTGATATTGAGGGTGAACCACATTCTTCTGTAAATCTAATGCTATGATCAGTACAGATCCTATCTTCCATCCTCATAAAGCATAGTCATCTTTGATTCATTCCTCCTCCTTTTCTTTTCATGTCCACTGTTCACTAAAGCTGTTTTCTCCTCAGCAACCAGAACAGCACTATTTAAACTTTATATAAGATCTTGTTAAAATGCAGATTCTTGGGGGCGCTTGGGTAGTTCAGTCGGTTAAGCATCCGACTTTGGCTCAGGTCATGCTCTCATGGTTCAGGAGTTCGAGCCCTGTTTCAGGCTCTGAGAGCCTGGAGCCTACTTCAGATTCTGTATCTCCATCTCTCTCTGCCCCTCCCCCACGTGTGCTCTGTCTCTCTGTCTCCCTCAAAAATAAATAAACATTAAAAACAATTTTTAATGCAGATTCTGATTCAATTGGTCTGGGGTAGAGGCTCGAATTTTTGTATTTCTAGTAGGTATCTAGGTGATATAAATCCTTCTCATCCATGAACTACATTTTGAGTAGTGAATGTCAGAACAAAATCCAGATAACTTAGAACATTTCGAGAGCCTCCATGGTTTGCCTGACCCCAGTGTGCTTTTCAGCTTGATCTTCCGTGCATTTTTACACTCAAACCAACCAGTCTACTCAGTATTTGTAGTATTCACCTTCTGACATGGCCCCAAAGATTGTGGCGATTCATTTCTTTGTTTAATTCCTTTTCCTTGGGTGTAGGCTGGACCTAGTGACTTAGTTCTGATAGCATACAGCAAAACTGATGGGATGTCACTTCTGTGCTTAGGTTACAAAAGATTGTGACTTCTGTCTCACTTGTACTCTTGTTGGTTGCTTACTCTGGTGAAGCAAGCTGCCAGGCTGTGACATGCTTTGTGAAGAGGCCCACATGGCAAGGAACAGAGGGACTGAGTCCTTAGTATGTAACAGCCCATGAGGAACTGAATTCTGCCAGCAATTGTGAGTTAGTTGGGAAGTGTATCTTTTCCAGTGGAGCCTTGAGATGACTGCAACCTTGTGACAGACCCAAGGCTGAGCTTAAGTATCCATCTAAGTCATGTCCAGGTTCCTGCCCACAGAAACTGTGAAATAATAGACGTGTTGTTTTAAGCTGATAATTTTTGGGATAATTTGTTGAGCAGCAATAGATAACTAATACATTATGTATATAATATGGAATGAAATGACTTCCTGTTGCACCCTTCTTATCCTCAGATGCTCCTGCCTCCATTTATTCAGCAATATTTGCCGGATGCTATTATATGCTAGGCACTGTGTTAAGCACTAGGGGATAAGTGGTAAATAAGCAGACACAGTGTCTGCCCTTACATTGCTTGTATTCTTTTGTATTGATTTTTGGAGTCTCACAAAAGAGGAAACCAAGATACATTTTGTTAAAGCAACGCTATTTTTAATGCCAAGAAAGTAGGAAGGAAATAACCTAAAGGAGCTTCATGAAAAACTTTCTTACAGTGTCATTTTTGTCATTTTGCTATAGAACAGTTAATACTTCATTATGGAATAGTATGGGCTGCATTTAGGCGAAGTCCTGGTTCTAGTGCATTTTAAGTCAACCCTAATTCCTCCCAAGTTGGGTGTATTACTTTTTCTAAGCATCATTAAATATTTATTGTACCCTTATTTTGCTTGTATGCTATTCTGCCTTACAATTAGGTTTATTTGTTTTCTCTACTAGTCCTCATTTTCATTTGTACAACTCCATGGTTGTTTGCACATGTGCAAAGAGCTTTGTTAATTTAATATTAATAATAGCTTTGTTAACCTGAGATTAATGGAGTTTTCAATTCAAACAGTTATTTTAAAATTCCAAGCGCCATTTTTCTTCATTTTCTTCTTTTTAAAAAAATGTTTATTTTCGAGAGAGAGAACAAATGGGGCAGGGGCAGAGAGAGAGGGAGACACAGAATCCAAAGCAGGCTCCAGGCTCTGAGCTGTCAGCACAGAGCCTGACGTAGGGCTCGAACTCACAAGCTGTGAGATCATGACCTGAGCCAAAGTTGGATTGCTTAACCAACTGAGCCACCCAGGCGCCTCTCTTTTTCTCCTGTTTTAAGAGAGTATTTATTGAAAGCACAAATATATCATCACTTGTAGCAAAAGAGTTTGACACCTAATTTTTCCCAAATTTTTGAAAGAAATATGTTTTTCAGTTAAAAATTCCAAATTCCCCTTCTATCCTTCCCCATGTTAATGCATATATTTGTTTAAAAATTTGATGTTATACTTTTAGAATTATCTACCAGTTTTATCTGATATCTGATCTTTTGTTTAAATTTTGTTGGCTTTTTCCAAAAGCAAAACATATCGGTAAATCTAAAATATTAACAATATAAGATTAGACTGATATAGTCTACTTTGGGGTTAAAAATAGCAAAAACTCAAATAGATTAAAAATAGCATATATGCAATGGTGGGTGAGACAGTGGAAGAGCCAGAACTCTGTAAAACTGTTTGGTAGTATCTAATACAGCTGAAGGTATACATTCCTTAAACCTCAGCAATTTCATTCTCAGATATGTATTCTATGGAAGATGTATATTTGCCAAAAGATGTACTGGAATATTTACAGCAACACTATAATATCCCCAAACTGGAAACTACCCAAATGACCAATAGGTGAGTGCATAAATAAAATGAGGTATATTCACGCAATGAAATACTATGCAATCTTAATCATGAATATGGTTGAATATTGGATGAATATGGATGAATCTCACAAACATAATGCTAAGCAAAATAAACCAAATACAAAGGAATATGTATTTTAAAAAATACAGGGGAAACTAATCTATGTTACTAGGATTAGGATAGTCTGGGGTGCCTGTAATGACTAGAAAGGTATTTGAGGGGGCCATCTGAGGCACTGGTAATATTCTATTTCTTGACATGGCTAGTGGTTGGTTAAATAATGTGTTCAGTTTATAGAAATTCAGTGAGCTGTTCACTAATGTGCAATGTTTTAGGTATGTTAAATTTCAACAAAATGCTTTAAAATTAGCACTTAAGCCATCAGGAGATGAATGGAGTCAAAATATTCTAAGAAAGCTTTATAGAATATAAATTTGAACTTCAAGGATAAATCCTAAAAACATAGAGGCTGTAACTTACAAGTC